>NW_027202271.1:31950763-33170763 GCF_024711535.1 Dipodomys merriami
TCAAAGATGGAGATCTCAGGTAGTGGGGGGGGGAGGGGTGGCCTTCCCTCCTCTGCTCCCTGAGAAGGAGTGAGGATGTCAGGCTTCTACTCATGCCAGAGTCTTGTTTCCTGGGTCATCTCTGATCTGTGATCTGCAGGATGAAGATGTCTGTTCCTTGTCAGTTCTTGCTATTGTTCAATTAGATATTTGACTATATCAAAAGTAAAAGATTCTATTTGATCAGGAATGTCATGTACAAAGCCATAGAGACTGGGAGATTTTTTTTCTTCCCTAGTCACACCCTGGCAAATGTTACTTTCCATTGTATATAAGATGTACTACAAATCATAAGAAAAGGATAAATGATGCAGTGGTTTAGTGTACACAAACGATTAGGGCAGTTTTCAGAAAAGGATGGTTTAAGAGCCAATAAACAAGTAAAAACAATGCGCAACTCTCTTACTAGGATGTTAAAACAAGGTAGCAATGAGATACCATTCCATATCCATTCATTAACCAACACTCCAACACACAAATATTCAGTGAGGAGGTAGAGAAATAGGCATTCACCCACATGCCTTATGAGATATAAATTAAAATAAATGTTTTGAAGAGGAATGAGTAAAACTACATCATAAAGGTGAGGGACAAATGTAATGACTGCAAAGATGCTGTATACCAGATTATGAAAACTGCATACCTTATGACTTTGGCTAGATTGACCTCAGGTGGGAAACTTCCGATCGGATGAAAGGGCTGTGAGGACAAAAGGAGTTCCAGTGATTTCTATATTTAAAAAAATACTAGAAGCAAACATGAAGCATATCCATGTTAAAAAATGTTGAAGGTCAGTGGGACCCATCAGCTGCACTGGGCATTGATAAAAATGAACCAAGCAACTCAATAGCAGTGATGGGAGGGAGGGAATGAGTGGAAAGAGGGAACAGCTGACACTATGCAACCTTTTGCAGAATGTACACATCACCTGATGTAGAAGAAATAACTGTATTGTCAAAGCCCATAGAACTCATAAACTTTATAGACCACAATAGACAATATGCCCCATGAAAATCAGAATTTGTTTGTGAATTTAACTAAGCATCACTATCCCACAATACTGAAAAATTTGTGAAATTATGTAATCACTTAATCACAATAAAGAATTTGCAAAAAATAAAAAATAAAAACATATTGGTTTGCTTGGTTACATCTTCCTTGATCGTATATTGAACAATTATCCAGCTCTATTTTTGTTTTTTCACCTTCTTTCCTCATACTTTATTTTTATGGTGTTTTGTTTTTTTTTTTTTTCTTTTTCTGACTTCTGGAGTCAAACAAATACAAAGGAAATAGGAGAAAGGACAAGAAATAGAAGTGACAGGGAAGAGAGCAAATATCAGCATACATTTCTTCTAGGGTCAATTTTCCTCCCTTTTAATAAAGGATATGTTGAAAAAAGAATTTTCTGAATGTTTATTGAGTACAAATAACTGCAGTCTTAGTAGGACTAAAGAAAGAAGTCTTTCTATAGAAATAGGCTTCAACAGACAAGATATGTTAATTCTCCCTAAATTAGTTTATATTTGTTAGTGTTTTTCTACTCTGACCTAACATATTTTATCCAAATGTTCTTACCTACAGTCATGATTTTAACCTTCAAGTGTTTTGAGGGTTGTACAAACTGAAATAAATATATTTTAAAATGTTGAAGGTGTTAGGATAACGTTATATTTTCCTATATGATTGGAACTATTTATTTCTTTAAACTTTGTATTTCTGTAAAGAATGAGTTACATGGAGGAGTCTTGAGGCCTGAAATACTCTATGGTTTAAGAACTTTTACAAGTGGCTCTTCTTGGAACTCATTCAGTTCAGAAACCTATATCCACATTGTGATCTTCTCACTATATTACCCACCAAATGTCATGCTTGTTGGTTTTCTCTAGCATTTCACTATTTCCTAACTTCTACATCTGATTCATGTTTCTATTGCAAACTTTTTCCCCCCAATGGTATTCATTGATTATATTTATCTTGCATACTGCCTACTTTTTGTACCAGAACATAAACTCTTCCTTGTAGGAATACCTATTTAATTCCATCTAACACCTCCACACCTAGACAAAGGCCTGGCACAAAATAGACTCAACACATATTTGTTTAGCATGTGAGCAAAACAGTTTTGAAGTTCTGCTCCCCCTTCATCATTAAAAGATTCAGGAGGGAGATGGCTGGCACAGGCATGATGCTGTGTTTGTACTGAAAGGTGCAGATTTAGAGGGGGAGGGGGCATTGGCACACATAAATGAGGTCAGCAGGCAGCTGGGAATAAGAGGACAGATGGATCAGACTACATTGAAACTGAATTCAACTGAGCACCGAGCCCAGTATTTACAAACAGATATACTTGGCTGTCAGTCCTGTTGAAGAAATTTGACCAGGCATAGACTAGATAGCTTAATATGGGAATTCTCTAAATCTATTCTCTCTTGCTTTGAAAACAAAACAAACAGAAGCCTGCAATTAAATATACTAAAGAAGAAGTACTCTATTTCAGAGAGGGATTAAATACTACTGCTTTATCAATAGACTGTGACAGAACTAAACAGTTTGCTCTGCTTCCTGAACACTGGATCTGAGTCATGTTGTTGATTGTTGATTGTGCTATGGAAGGAAGGAGCGATTAGCTTTAGAGTCAAAAGAAATAATAGCAGCCATGTTTAATGTATCATTATTGAAGATTCTGATTTCCAAAGTGGTTTAAGGACTGAGTAGTTTATTAGAGATAATAGTTTCACAAACTTTTCTGCTCGGGCTGGCTTTGAACCATGATCCTCAGATCTCAGCCTCCTGAGTAGCTAGGATTGCAGGTATGTGCTTCAGGCAAGAAAATTAGCATGGTGGCAAACCGTACAATTTCTTGTTGGAAATCACTTTATTTACTCAGCATGGTATTTGCCATGTCACCAGGAACTGAAGAGTTTAACTTACTCATGGGTACTCTCACTTCTCCACCTTTTAGCTAAGATCAAATGAAGTTACTCCAAAGGAAAGGCAAGTCTTTTCCATATTAACATACCTGTTTTCACATTTTTCTAAGTATATGTGACAGACTGAATAATAACCCCTGGTGCCTGTCTGTTATTATTTCTTAAAAGCTGTGAGGTTTGTGCGCCAAGAGAATGGATGGACACTAGCTTCATCAGATGATTTTAAGCTAAGTCCTTCAACACTAGTGTTTATTTATGTATCTATATACATGAATTTCTACCTCTATCTATACATTTATAACTATATTAGAGTTCTCTTTATATAATCTATTTTCTATCTATCCATCTTCAACATCAGCATAATCACCATCATCAGCATTTATCTGTCCTTGGCTGATATATGGGAGCAGAAGTTGGCTTATCTATTTATCATCAGATGATAAATATATAGGTAGATGGTAGATAATTCAACTGGTAAGTTTGTTAAAATGTAAATTTTAGGATGATCCTAAATCATCCCAAGTGATAATTCAAAACTTCTGGTGTGGGTATACAATAGAATCTGAATTGATTAAAAAAGATAATCCTGTGTGATTCTTAGGAATGTGTTGTAAATAATACAACAGAGAAATGAATGGCCTCTTAAGGTATTCACCTCTTATTTCATCATTTGACTTTTTCTTTGAACCAGCTATAAATACCCACGTGTTGTTTTCCTAGAAATAATATAGGTGTGCCATGCTGAACAGAATCGTCTCTATAAAAGAAAGAGGCACATGAAGACAAAGTACACTCCTATAGGAAGTAGAAAATCTTACTGTAGTCACTGGGAAGGAAGATTAAAATATTGTGATGCATTAGTTTCCTATTGTAACCCTAATAAGGTGCTGCAAATTCAGCAGATGTAGTGTAGCACAAAGTTAGTTTCTTTCTGATGCGGAGGTTGGTTGGCAACCCTCTGGAGGAGGATCTAGTTGTGTGCTTTCCCAGATTCCTTGGTGGCTCATGGCATCATTCTCCGTTTTTGTTTGTTCACATTCCCTACTCTGTCATCCTGTCACCCGCTCAACTCCCTCTGATTCTTCCCTATAGGACATTAGTGATTACACTAGGAATCCACCTGGATAATAGAGAGAAACTTCTCCACTCAGGATTGTTCACCTTCATGGCATCCACGAAGCTGCTTCTAGGTATAGGATAAAGCTGTCTCTGGGGTTATTATTCAGTCTGTCACATATACTTAGAAAAATGTGAAAACAGGTATGTTAATATGGAAAAGACTTGCCTTTCCCTTGGAGTAACTTCATTTGATCTTAGCTAAAAGGTGGAAAAGTGAGAGTACCCATGAGTAAGTTAAACTCTTCAGTTCCTGGTGACATGGCAAATACCATGCTGAGTAAATAAAGTGATTTCCAACAAGAAATTGTACGGTTTGCCACCATGCTAATTTTCTTGCCTGAAGCAAAATTTTCTTGGAAGATATAACCAGTCAATTATAGGACATTTTAGTATTAGGATGGAAAAGAACTTCCAGAGTTTATGTGGGGTTGGGAACATGTTGGGAACATGTCTCCGTTTTGTTATCAGATGCAAGGCACCGTATTAGATACAGTAAGAACTGCAAAGAGAGATTTGATGGTTGAAGAACTTCAAGGTCCTACAAGAGATTGGGCTACAGTGTAAATATAGACAGCCTATTAACCTTCAGTGTCCCTGGGCCACGGAACCCCCAAACACCCCTGTTGTGTATAGCAAACCTGTCTCAGAATTCTCAGCAGGTGTTTTTCTCATGAATCTTTAGTAAAATTCTATAAAGAAAGAAGGGAGAAAATAGTCACTGGCACAGGCCTCTCGTGAAACTTTATCAATGACAATATATTTTAGATTCTTCTTATAACAGTACTTGATATGGAGTATAATTTAGCGCAGAGCTGGTTTTCAACCTCACTAAAGAGGTTTAAATGATTGTTCTCAAAATATCTACCATATGTATCTGTTCCGTGGATTTCAAGGTGACTTCGGTTGTAAGGCTTCAATTTCTTTCTCCATTTTTTGTTTGTTTGTTTAAATGATAGGTTTTCAGGTAATTGTGATTTTAATATCCCCGTGCACCTCATTCTAAGTACTGACATTTTACTCTTCACCCATCCCTCTTTCTAAATTCTCCTCCTTCTCAGACTGAGTCTTGGAGTATAGTGATGGAGACTGCCTATTATGGGTTGTTCTCACTTCAAAAAGTATAGGACAAAAATTTACTTTAAATATTCAGCTCTTGAATCAATGGCCTCCCTCTCTCAGCATACCTGACATTCTTTAGCCTGAATATTCCATTCCCCCTTGGTTGTTTCAATCACGTTAAACTGTCTCAGGTTCTGAAGTGGCTGTCAATTGCTCAAAGCAACTCATCCAGTCTCCTCACGGGAGACCTCAAGGCCCTTCACAAGTTCCTGTCTGTTGGGCTTCCACACCACCTGCTCCAGCCAGGTAGGTTTCATTGTCACAGATCTTCCAGCCTCCCCTCTAAGTTGCCTAGCTTCTGAATCTGGGCACAGGTTCCCTATTTCTGACAGTTCTGGGTGTGTGCGTGTACTTCTCTTTTATTTAAGGAAAAATATATTATCTTCTGAATTTTAAGTAAGACTAAAACTCCCAGGCTTTCAATTTCTTGTTGACAACATCCTTTTCTCTTGCCACCAATATATTTGTCTTCTACTTAGATCCCAAACACCTGCTCAATCTCCCTGGCTTGTTCTGATTTACTGATTTGTAGGAAGAACCACCAAATCAAATTATCCCCACACAGGTAAATTAATTAAGCTTTATTGGCTGAGAATATTATAGTACAACACTTCATTGTTTCGCAATTATTAACCAATGAAACTGTCATTTCAGTTAGGTGAAAGAAAAAGTAAACAGAGTGATACTTTAAAGCTAGTGCAATAATTACTGTGTCTTCCAAAGTTCCTAATGTACTCTAGCAATATAAAATTTTCTTGGAGAATAATTATGGCAAGCCAGAAGGTTTATTTAACTTAAAGTACCAAATTACAAATGTCAAATCAGAGAAAACGTTATTCACGTCTTTAACAGGTACATTACTGTTGTAAATGGTTTTTCTTTTTCTTGACTGTTTGATGTAACTATTCACTTTTTCTCATAATTATATAGCAACTACTACAATTCATTTTTAACACAACAAATAATTAAAATAGTCTACAGAAGTGCTTTAGGTACAGAGAGATTTTGTTTCACTACCTTTTAAAGCTACTCGATGATAGAAAATCTTGTTCTGTAATTCTTTTTTTTTCTTTTTTTAATTTAATTTAATTTTATTTGTGAACATACTGTACAGAGGAGTTACAATTACATGGGCAGGATAATGCGTACATTTCTTACCAAGCATTGCAGCCTCCTCCTTTGTTTACCCTTCACATCCCTTCCCAGCCACCCCCCTCCCCCCCAATCCCAATTTGTTCTGTAATTCTTAACGGGGGTGAAATTTATTGCTAACTCTTTACTAATTCCACAGGTACTTGTGAACATTAAAAGACCCTGAATATTAAAGTATTTTAAAGAACTATTTTCTAAAGTATTTTAAAAGAGACGGTATCTAAACTGATTCTCTGGAAGATTTCAGATTTTTTCTGACAACTGCATGTAGTTCCTTAAACTTTTGAATTGTATTTCTCTTGTGTGAATATATTTTCCTTTGTTTGGGAATTATAAAAGGTGGAACTTTATATGCAACAGTAATGGGTTGTTTATCTTCACTTCTGTCATACTTTATCCCAGTTCTGTTGCATCATTCTCTCTATGAGAAGTATTTCTCTGAAGAACCAGTGATATCAATAAAATATACTTTGTTATTCTACTTCATTGTATATCTTTCTCATTGGACTGTACTCTTCTTTTCTTTCTTTTTTAATCTTTTTTTTTTTTGCCAGTCCGGGGGCTTGAACTCAGGGCCTGGGTGCTGTCCCTGAGCCTCTTGGTGCTCAAGGCTAGCCCTCTACCACTTGAGCTATAGAGCTACTTCTGGCTTTTTTTTTTCTGAGTGGTTTATTAGAGGTAAGAGTCTCATGGAGTTTACTGCCTGGACTGGCTTTGAACCACAATCCTCAAATCTCAGCTTCCTGAGTAGCTAGGATTACAGGTGTGAGCCACTGGTGCTTGGCTTGATTTTTTTCTTTTTTTAAAAAAGTAGACATTATTATTATTATTATCATTACTATTATTAGTAGTAGCACTAGTAGTCTTTAGGTAGTTTTACAAAGGAGTTGCCATTTAACAAAGCAGTTTATGAATATAATATATCTTGATCAATATTTTCCTTTTCAACCTTCTGGCCCATCTCTCCCTACTCACCCCTTCCCTCACTTTTTGGAATACTAGCTTCTTGAAAGGAGAGAGCTTTTTCTTTCACTCACTGTTAGACAGTAAGCACAGGAACAATGATTTGATTTCAACTAGGGCTTATTAAACATCAACTGAATAACCAAACCCCTAGTGATGAAATCTTAAGTCTTTGTCTAAAGGGCACACCTATCAGAGACAAGATTAATTTGAATCTATCTGACATTCTCATCCAAATGACTTTCTTCCAAAGGATGTTCTGTCTTAACATTACTGGACCCTTAGTTTAAAATCATTCAGTGACTAGCCTATGCCCACATTATTAAATTCCTATTTTGTGACTTGGTTCACAGGTGCTTCTGTACTATGATTTGCATCATCTCTTTACGTTTCCAATCACACCTATCATTATATATCATTATATATCTCCTTTTCCAATTTGTCTCTGTCTCAAGATAGTTTTAACAAACAGCCCTTTATATCTTAGTTCAACTTCTATAGGTCACTGATGTTCCTGAAATGCAAACCTAATTTTATTAGCTCCTGACTTAATTCCTCCTTTGATGTCTCACATCTATTATAATAAAACTAATATTTTTCAATCCCTTTGAGATCACTTACAATTTGGCCAGTGATGTTATCTTAAATCATGCTATTGTTTTGGTCTTAGGAGATCATCCTTTGCTTGGTAGATTCCTAAATAGCTTATTTTTCAGATACAGCCTAAGCATCTCCTCCTCTGAGTTCGATTCCCATTATATACTCTTAGAGTCTGTACATACCTGTGAATTTCACAATATTCACCAAAAGTTATCAAGCCTAGTGCTTGATACAAGATATATTGAACTACAAAGGTGTTACTTTTATCTAATGATATTATCTAATAGGTTAAATTCTTTGTTATAGTTTGACTTACATTCATGGATAAATAGGCAACAAGAAGCAAAAGCAAAGAGAACAATGAGAAATGTTTCAAGGGGGGGATGAGAAGGGATGGGAAGGGGAAACAAAGGAGGGGGCAGCAATGTACTCATTACCTTGCTCATGTAATCATAACCCCTCTGTACTGTATTTTCACAATAATATATATATATATAATTTCAAAAAAAGAAATGGTAATGCAAGTGAGGGAGATAGAGAGTAGTAGGGTAGGAGTAAGGCTTCTTATAACTGAGATCTTGACAAATAGCTAAAGATGATGAAGGAATGAGTCTTGAAGACACCTAGTAGGAAACCTATAATCCTTGAGAATCTGGTATTCTTCAGGTGTGGTAAGGAGGCTAGAATACGAGTGGATTGTAATTACTATGGAGCAAAGTAATAGAAAATAAAACCAGAGAACTAAAGGGAAAAAACTATATAGGGAATTTTAGTTCCTTAAAAAGATGGATTTTTATACTAAGTGAGACAGGAAGCTCGTGGAAGAGCACTCTTATTTTAATTGAAAGTTTGGTTACTGTGTAGAGAACAGCCTGAAGGTAATAATGGTGAAGCACGAGCAGAAAAGTTGACCCATTATCTAAGGAAAAAATAGAGGACTTTAAATCAGTGGTGTTGAAACTGGGCTTTTGAGAAGTAGTTAGATTAGAGTTGATAGAATTTGCTGGAGTTTTAGGGAAAGAAGGAAAAGTAATGATAATGCTGACCTGGACAACTGGATGAAAGTCAGAATTGACATTAAGTAAGATGGGGAACATACTAGGAGGAATAGATACATGTGCATGTATGTAAGATCAGGAATTTGCCTTCATAATGACTAGATTTGATTCCTATTTGATTTCCAAGTGGAAATTTCAAGTGGGAAGTTGGATTAAAGAGTCTTGAAGTCTAGAACTATTGGGTAAATCATTGGTGTGTAAAAAATATTTATGACAATGAGATCATGTTATAATTAAGGACAGAGATGGGAAGATATCTATGGAATAAAACTTGAGTTCTTTCATAATTGAAAAGTGGTTGGGGCTGAGCATAGGGAGGGACATGCCAGGAACTGAGATGGAGTGAGTGCTCAGTAAGAGTGAAGGACAGGAAGAAGTCATGTGATAAAAGTGTTCAGAACAGGATGAGATCAACTGCTCTGGAGAGGTTAAGTAAGTTGAAATTTGAGTGGTCTGGTTTTGCCATGGAGACCAATAGTGATCTTCATAAAATCTGTTTCTGTAGAGAAAAACATTTTTTAATTTTATTTTATTGTACAATGTTGCACAGAGGGGTTACAGTTACATGAGTAAGGCAATGAGTACATTTCTTGCTGGCTTTGTCTATTTATGTGGTGCTGAGGAATCGAACCCAGGGCCTCATGCTTGCAAGGCATGCACTCTACCGCTGAGCTACCTTCCCAGCCCCAATGAGTACATTTCTTGTCGAGCATTGTTACACCCTCCCTTGTTGTTCTCCCACTATCCCTTCCCTCCCCCACCAGAAGTTGTAAAGTTAATTCCGATATAGTGTCTTGTGGGTATCATTGTTGCAATGGGTCATCCTTTGTCCTTGTTTCAGCATTTTGTTATTCCCCATCTCCTCCTCAAATTAGACAAATGTATATACAAGAGGCAGGGTACCAAAATCAAGAACAGTGACATCAGGGGATATACCATAGGGAGAAAAACGTACAAAAGAAACAAAAAAAAATCACATGGTACATTAAAAACAACAACAAAGAAAGAAGTCTTGTGTCCAAACCTTGGGATTCATTTTTCTTAGTATCATCTTATACAGTCATATGTACACATTTTTCTTAGTATCATCTTATACAGTCATATGTACATAGTTTTTGAGCTTTTCTGCTCATCTGATATAATTATCTTAGACTTATACTAATTATTGCAAATGGTGGGAGCATGGAATTCCATACACACACACACACACACACACACACACACACACACACACACACACACACTCGTGTTTGTGTGCCCCTCTACTGAGGGGCATCTGGGCGGGTTCCATATCTTAGCTATTGTGAATAATGCTGTGATAAACATAGTTGTTCTGGTAGCTTTAGTATGGTCTTGTTTGTGATTCTTTGGGTAAATGCCCAAAAGTGGGATTGCTGGATCATAGGGGAGCTCTATGTGGAGTCTTTTGTGGAACCTCCATACTTCTTTCCAGAGTGGTTGAACAAGTTTACACTCCCACCATCAGTGTAGTAGGGTTCCCCTTTGGTCACATCCCTTAGAGCCTCTGCATGGCAAAGGGCATAGCTAGCAAGATCAATAGAAAGCCCACAGATTGGGAGAAGATCTTCACTAGCTATACAACTGACAAGGGCCTCATATCTAAAATATACTTAGAACTCAAAAAATTAATCATCCACAAACAAATCCTCAAAGAAACAATCACCCCATTAATAAGTGGGCTAAAGAGTTAAAGAGAGACTTCTCTGAAGAGGAAATAAGAAAGGCCAATAGACACATGAAGAAATGCTCAACTTCTCTAGCCATAAAAGAAATGCCAGTCAAAACAACATTGAGATTCCACTTCACCCCAGTTAGAATCAAGAAATGTAATGGAACTGGCGCTGTAGCTCAAGTGGTAGAGTGCTTGCCTTGAGCTGAGGGACAGCGCCCAGGCCCAGAGTTCAAGCCCCACGACCGACCAAAAAAAAAAAAAAAAAAAAAAGAAATGTAATAACAAAACCATTTTTGAAATGGAATTTAAGTCATATTAGCTATAGAGAACACAAATAGCAAATGTCCTAGGTAAACTAACATTTTGGCTTCCAGGTACTCCTTCATTCTTTTATTATTATTATTATTATTATTGTTATTATTATTATTGTGAAAATGCCGTACAGAAGGGTTACAATTACATGGGCAAGGTAATGAGTACATTTCTTTTTTTGGGGGGGGGGGGTCCAGTCGTGGGGCCTGAACTCTGGGACTGGGCACTGTCCCTCAGCTCTTCAGCTCAAGGTAGCGCTCTACCATTTGAGCCACAGCGCCACTTCCGGCTTTTTTCTTTTTGCTTATGTGGTGCTGGGGAATTGAAACCAGGGCCTCATGCATGCAAGGCAAGTGCTGAACCACTGAGCCACCTTCCCATCCCCATGAGTACATTTCTTATCAAGCATTATTGCCTCCTCTTTTGTTTCCCCTTACCATCCCTTCCCATCTCCCGCGGCCCCCATGCGGCCCCCTTTCCCCCCACCGCGCCAAAGTTGTAAAGTTTGTCTTATACATCTCATTGTTGCAGTGGGTCCACCTGTATCCCCATTTAAACACTTTGTTTTTTTCCTTCCCCTCCACAAATTATACCAACATCAAATACAGTAAAAACAGGGGTTATACCGTGGGGGAGGGACATACAAAGCAACAAAGAAATAATCTTATAAATGTGTTAGAAACAATAGCAAGAAAGAAAAAACATTTGAGTCCTTATCTTGGGTTTCATTTAGCCTAACATCAACTTATTTGACCAATTCTGCTTGTCTCAGACATACTAGTTATTGCAAATAAGGGAAACTATGGGACCTATATTTCTTTGGGCCTGGCTTATTTCATTTAATATAATTTTTTCCAATCTTTCCATTTCCTAAAAAATGGACCAATGTCATTCTTTCTGATGGAGGCCTAGAATTCCATTATGTGTATATACCATATTTTCTTGATCCATTCATCTACTGAAGGGCAACTGGGTTGGTTCCATATCTTAGCTATGGTAAATAATGCTGCAATAAACAGTTGTGCTGAAAAGATGTCTTTGCAGAGGCAAGAAGGGATAGAATGTAGAGGATTTGGCTCTCTTTTCCCTTCTTTCCTTCCTTCCTTCCTTCTTTGATCCCTCCTTCCCTCCCTCTCTCCCTCCCTTCCTTTCTCTCTCTCTCTTTTCTTTTTCTTTCTTTCTTTCTCTTTCCTTCCTTCCTTCTTTCTTTCTCTTTCCTTCCTTCCTTCCTTCTTTCTTTCTTTCCTTCCTTCCTTCCTTCCTTCCTTCCTTCCTTCCTTCCTTCCTTCCTTCCTTCCTTCCTTCCTTCCTTCCTTTCTTTTGTTCTTTCTAGCTCAAGGCTGGCCCTCTATCACTTGAGCCACAACTCTAGTTTTGGCTTTTTAGTCATCAAAATTGGAGATAGGAGGCTCATGGACTTTGCTATGTGGGCTGGCTTTGAAGCATACTCCTCAGATCTCAGCCTCCTGAGTAGCTAAAGATTACAGACATTAGCCATTGGTATCTGGCTGGCTTTGTATTTCTTTTGCCATGGCTAGGCAGGCATTGTATATTGTTAAACTTCTCAGATTGTGCTTTTATTGTTTTATTTGTTTTCCACATATTCCCACCCTTTTAGGAGCAGTAAGTATAAATGTCTTGTTTATTTTATACTAGGAATTTGATTGTTCTATTTCTGTTCCCCAGTACAATGCCGAGCACGCATATTGCAGTCATACAATATATGTTTGAATGAAAAAGAACTGAAGACATTACATTAAGCATGTACATGTTCTTTTTTTCATTTCCTTGAATTATTTCCATGAAGTTTAGACAATCAGGTTGAATTATGTTTGTTTTATCTGGTAGAGTTGATTGATGGATGTGACTGTGCTTCTACCCAAATCAATGATGGTTCCTCAGAGTAAAATCAGTGACCTTGGAAGCATCTATTTCAGTAGTTCTGGTTATTGTTTCTCTTTTATTATTTTTTGCGACAATCTCATTATGTAGTTCAGATTGGCTTTGAACATGTGATGTTTCTGTCTCAGCCTCCTGGGGCTTATAGGAGCTGCTAGTATGTACAGCCTAGCTATAATTTTAATAGGAGTTTACTAGTTAGATCACCTTTAACTTTCTGAAAACTATTTATTTTTCCTCAGGGTCTCTTTGGCATTTTCATTTTACCATTTATGTGGCATATATCATTATCTAATTTACCTTTTAATAAATTAGAAACCCTTTGAGAGTGGAGATTATGCCTTCAGTGTTTTTATTATATCACTCATGCTTTGTATCCTTCTTTGTTTAGAGAACACATTTTTCATTTCTAAATTAAAAATGCTTAGTCTAGGCTCTGATACAAATCAGGTGCCAAGCAAATATTATTTGATTGAATGAATGCCCTAGGGAATGATTACTCTCCTTAGAGGAGACTTGGGGCATAGGAACATAGACTTGATGCCCTTTCCTGTGTGATGTGTTCATATACCCACCCCCACACAACACCACTGCTTTGCTCTTAATACCTCATGCCTGGTACCTTCTCCAAATGGCTTCCTTCCACCATGGACATGTACATCACCCAGATGCACCAAGTACCAGAAGGACCTGGATTTTATATCTTTTATTTGGCAGACAGTAGCCAAAGATTAGGACGTGAGGATATGGAAGTCTCTTTCTCTTGTCTCAGAGCACCACAAAGTTGTGAGTTTTCTTTCACTCCTTAAAGCTTCCTGTGGATGAGGTTGAGCGTAGGATTTTAGCTGAAATTTTAACCTTGCTTGGATTATTGGATTATTATCCTTCTTTATCCTGCTTCTCCTATTCTCTTATATAAGGTCATTCCTGAGGGCAGGGTACTTTCTTATCAAATCATTTGAACACTCATAGTTGTTTTTTTAAAGCTTTATTCCTTAGGGGCTTCATTTAAGATGTTGCATGTTACAACGGACAAGGGTCTCATATCTAAAATATACTTGGAACTCAAAAAATTAAACCACCCAACAACAAATCCTCAAAGAAACAACTGCCCAATAAATAAGTGGGCAAAAGACTTAAAGAGAAGCTTCTCTGAAGAAGAAAGAAGGATGGCCAATAGACACATGAAGAAATATTCAACATCCTTAGCCATAAAAGAAATGCAAATCAAAACAACATTGAGATATCAGCTCACTCCAGTTAGAACGGCAAAAATCAAGAACTCTAACAACAACAGATGCTGGAGGGGATGTGGACAGAAAGGAACCTTACTTCATTGTTGGTGGGAATGTAAACTTGTTCAACCACTTTGGAAAGCAGTATGGAGGTTCCTCAAAAGACTTCATACAGAACTCCCCTATGACCCAGCAATCCCACTTTTGGGCATTTACCCAAATGTTTACAAACAAGACCACACTAAAGCTACCAGCACAACTATGTTTATTGCAGCATTATTTACCATAGCTAAGATATGGAACCAACCCAGATGCCCCTCAGTAGATGAATGGATCAAGAAAATGTGGTATATATATACACAATGGAATTCTATGCCTCCATCAGAAAAAATGACATTTCCCCATTTGTTAGGAAATGGAAAGGCTTGGAAAAAATTATATTAAGTGAAGTAAGTCAGGCCCAAAGAAACATAGGTCCCATGGTTTCCCTTATTTGCAATATCTAGTATAGGTATGAGTCAAGTGGAAAAGGTCAGATAATGTGATGTTAGGAAAACGAACCCTTAAATATGTATTTTAATGTTTTCGTTTCTTTCATGCATGTGTTTCTAATGCATTTATAAGATTATTTCTTTGTTGCTTTGTATGTCCCTCCCCCACAGTGTAACCCCCGCTTTTACTGTATTTGATGTCAGTATAACATGTGGAGGAGATGGGGACAAACAAGTCGTTTAAGGATTCAGGTGGACCTGTTGCAACAATGAGAAGTACAAAGTGTCATGTCAAAACCAGCTTTACAATGTCGGTGTGTGGGGGGGTAGGGGGGTAGGATTGGGTGGGGGGGAGGGGGGAGGCTTGGAAGGGAGGTGAAGGGTAAACAAAGGAGGAGGCTGCAATGCATACATAAGAAATGTATGCATTATCCTGCCCATGTAATTGTAACCCCTCTGTACAGTATGTTCTCAAATAAAATAAAATAAAAAAAGATGTTGCATGTTTATAAACAATTGATGTGTGTGGGGGGGAATCTTAACCACTGCCTCTCATCAAGTTATATTTTACTAATGAAGATGGTTTCTTCTTACAGACTTTGGCTTGATAGTATTGCCAGCCAAAAGTATGGCTGACTGAAAACCAAGTTAGGTATTTGATTTAATTTTGGGGAAAAGAAGTGATTTCATAATTTCAGTGAATACTTGTTACTGAATTGAGTGAAATATCTTACTGAATTATTTGTCTTTCTACACAAAATTAGAATGTGTTTCCTCAACTGTCTAATCATTCTGATTATTTACATCTCTCCTTATGTATCTATAGTGAGTTATCTGTATAATCAATTTTTATGTTATGGTTGGCTATAACTTCCCTTGCTTTCCTCTTGAATATATATCCATTTAGTATTCTGAGTAATGATTTGTAGTGATTTGAAGGGGACACTCACTCCCTTCTCTGTAAAATATGATCAGAAGTTACATGTTTTAGAACTGAAATACACTTTAGCAACAGTTGGTGGCCAAGACCTTCACTTTATAAATGACACCTCTTGAGACCCAAAGAGGTTAAGTAATTTGTTCAATATCACCCAGCTCAGTTAGTGGCAGAGTAGGACTAAACTCCAACTCCCAAGCTGCTGTGCTTTCTGCTGCTGCACAAAATACATACTTCTTATTCATAGAATTGATATGAGGATTAGGGACCACATCTGTGAAAAATAGATTTAGCCTTTGGAAGGAAAGATTCTGGATAGCTTTATGGAAGCGCTATGAAAGCTAATCTCATTTTAACCTTTCATGCACAATTGTTAGTTTTGTTCGGTTTTATGTTTCTTGCTTTAGGGTTTAGGCTTCATTTTTTTTTTGGTCAAGGACTAGATAAATTATTATGCTTGCTTTAAAAATCAATGTTAAGTATCCAGATTGTGTTAGAAATATGAATTGCTTCAGCTGATTTTTGAAGTTAAGAGCCATTGTAGACAGCCATGCAGTATGGTGATTGCTTATGAACATGAAATGTTTTCTGTCCCTAGTTTGCATTCTGGGAGTAAGATGAGTTGATTCCAAAAAAAGAAGGAATCATATGTGTATATGTATATGCATATAATGTATATTTATATATCTATATCTCAGTCTGGTAATGCTTCCAAAGTTATTACCACATGTCTTTAACAAACTGTGAATTTTCCCTCTCACTGAGCACCATATCTTGCCTACTTTTAGCATAGCCAGAGACCTATTATCCTAATCCACTCTACCTTCCTATCTCCAGCAAACACATGTAAGTGATAACTTTGAATATTTATTTTTCTGGATGGTATATAAATCTCTTCCATGTCATTGTGTAAAATGTGGAATTGTGACCTCGTTACTTCAATTGTTTAAGTTTGGTTTTGTTTAGCTACTGTGCATTTCGATATATGAATAAGAATCTTATTTTGTTTTCATAGTCTCTGAAATAATTTGTGTAGATTTGTATTTGCAGGGGAAAATCAAACCTGAGTTCCAAAAGGCTAAAGTAACGATTGCACTTTTTTTTTTTTTTAACTAGGTACGGTTATATGCAAGACCTGATGCCATCAGAAGAGGATCTGGGGACTATGCTCTCCATATTACAAAGAGATTAATAGAGTTTTATGAAGACTACTTTAAAGTGCCCTATTCCTTGCCAAAACTAGGTAAGATTTTTCTTGATTATTTTATATTAAGGGTTCCTGGGATTTCTTCTTCCTGCATTATTTGAGATATCCAGAAGCATGCAAATTCAGAGATTTGTATTTTTTGAGATGATGAGCACACACATATTTTCTTCTGAAGAGGTTGAATAAGATTTAGTGTCTCTGGAGACTATCCAGTAAGTGCTTAT
This sequence comes from Dipodomys merriami, assembly GCF_024711535.1. Lineage (NCBI taxonomy): Eukaryota > Metazoa > Chordata > Mammalia > Rodentia > Heteromyidae > Dipodomys > Dipodomys merriami. Next base: position 31,967,745 of record NW_027202271.1, read on the forward strand.
GGGGATTAAGACAGGCATTATGTAAATTTAGGGACACACATGCACACACACGCGCATACACAGACACATGATAACACAAAGCTCTGTTCTTCATTTACTACATTGTGGGGAGGAGTGGCTACTATGTGGGTAAATACAGAACATCTTCCATGAAATCGTCAGACAGTAAGCAAAGGCACATATATTTCAAATCAGTTCTTTATGACTCCCAGAACTATTTGATATTTTACTTGGATAAGATACTCATAGGTAGATCCTCTTAACCAATCCTCTTTTTTTTTTTTTTTTTGGTGGGGAGAGTGTTATTAAACCTGTGTTTTTGCACGTGCTAGTGAAGAGTTTCACCACTGAGCTATATATCCCGGGCCTCAAATATTAATCTCAATGAATTACTATCCTAAAGACTTTGTTTGTTTACTTGTAATTTTAGCTCCATGTTACAGTTATTGAAGTGCAAAGAGAAAGGAAAATTGGTAATAATGGAGAGTATGTTCTCTGTGAGTATTTGGCAATTCCTCCTTTTGCAAAAGGAATGTGCTCAGTAACTGTTCGTCAGGTGAATAAACAAATTAATATATTATCTTAATTTGAATGAAGTGGCTGCTTTTTCTAAGATGACATTCTAGGATATAAGAAAGTATGCATACATGATTTAAAACATTGTACATATATGCCTATGTAATACATGTATTAAAGTGTACATTCATGTATTAAAATGTTGAAGTTACTTATCCCTTCCCCGAACATTTGTTATATCACAACAATCTTTTGTTCCCTTCTTTACTAAGAGCATTTTTGATCAGGGCCCAAACAAAAGGTCCTTCTCCTTGGGAAGAATAAATTGTTTACTTGATCAAAAGTGCTAGTTTGAACTACAGGTTCTCCTCCCTGGAGAACTGGGCCTTTTTCATTAAAGTACCTGCCTGCTGTGTAGCTTATTGGTCTTACAATAAGTGGATAGTTCAGAAACTAGAAAGAATAGTTGATCTTGTTATCTACAGATAGGCCATGCAATTTTAATCAGTTGCATCATAAAATTCTAAGCTTTTTTTGAAAGTGAAATACGCACTCATAAAAATCAATGGGCAAAATTTTATTTCAAGTAGGGCCTGTTGTGTTTGCTCTGTTTTCTTTTTTCTTTTTCTCTTTCCTTTTCTCTGTTTACTTTCCTATCAGAATCTGTTACACTGAAACCTCCCTGGTAGTTACCCAAGGCAAAAAAAGGAATACCTGACCTCATTTACATGGGAGGTGGCTCTGTTATCTATTCCAGGTAAAACTGTGTGAACTTCTCAGCTTGACCCTAATGTAAAATTCACAAGTGCTTATGTTGCAAGTTCAGCCAGAGAAATAAAATGTGGATCTTTCTAGGTCCCCTTCAGACCAGTAATTAGTGGAGAAACTCAATTTATACCTTCAGGGGGTCCCATGTCTCAGTTGGCTTGCAGCAGGAAGCATTTCTGCTCCTCTATTTCACTCACAATTAAGCCATGCAGGCTTTCATGTGCAGACAAGGCTTTGTTCACTGTTACTGTTACTTGTTAAGCTACCATGTGGTGTATATAATTGAGTGATTTGATTTACCCCAGCCAACTCCTTTTCATATGACTAAGTACCATGGTACTTTGTAAAATTTCCCTTAAAGTTCTTACTATATCTATATCTATATCTATATCTATTAATGGATTTATAAGTATGCTTTCAAAATATCTCCTACATAAAGCCCCTGATCATGGAAGTATTTTGCTTTTTAATTGACAATGTTTTGAATAAATTATATGGAAATCATCTCATTCTTTGTTAATTATGTCTATAGACTTGTTCTAGATGTTAACCGAGGTTGCCTTGATCCTTCAAGTTTTTCTAAATGTTTATTGTACACTTCTTGCCTTTCTTCATTTGCGATCTAAGCATTTATTGTGTGTCTGCCACAGGCACTTTTCTAATATATCTATTTCTTTTCAGTACTGGGGCTTGAACTCAAAGCTTTAAACTTTCTATCAGTTTTGCTCAAGACAGGTTCTCTGAGCAGGTGCTCTCGATTGAAAGCCACTCTTTTAGTCCAACTCTTTGCTGGTTATTTGGAGGTGGAATTTTGTGGACTTTTCTGCCTATCTAGCTTTATAACAAATTCCTTCAGGTCTTAGCCTTCTGGGTTAGAATGATAAGTTATCACTGGCACTTGGATTCCATTGGGATGTTTTTGTGTATGTATAAAAACTCAAAGGAATGGAGATCTGAGCCCAGTTTCTTGGGACAAGGCCTATGGTCAGAGAGAACGAAGTACCTAGTTTTTGACATGAAAGATTTCATATTGTAAGGACCAAGAGGCAATTGTGACTAGAGTACAGTGAAGTAAGGGTGAGACGTAAACAAGAAGGCCTAAGTATAATGAAAACATGGCGGATTATCTAATCTAGTAGACTATGGGAGCAATTCTCCTTCCTCCCTTTGTCCCTCCTTCTTTCCCCACCTTGGTCTCTCCCTCCCTTTTGCTTCCCTCTCTCCCTCTGTCCCTCCCGCCCTCCTTCTGTCTTCCCACCTTCCATCCTCCTTCTCTCCTCCTGTCTCTTCTTTCCTTCCTCCCTCTGCCCTGACCTCCTTCCTGCTCTTCCTGTCTTCTCTCTCTGTTTTTCTTTCTCTCTTCTTTCCCTTCTTTCCCCACCACCCCTTTCCTCTCTCTCCTTATAAGATGAAAATCTATTAGTCTGCCTTGAGCACAGGAATTACATATGAAGTTTGTATTGTAAAGGTTCATTCTGATGGATAAGTTGAAAATTCACTGAAGGGAGTGGTTTTCAGCTGGGTGAATTTTTCCCCTTAAGCAGTCATTTTTTGTCACAAGTTGTAGTGAAGTAATTAGCTTGTATATACCATCCACATTAGGTAAGTAGAGTCCAGAGCTACTGCTAAAGATTCTACAATGGACAAGATGGCCCTTCATAAATGACAAAGAAAAATCTAATCCAAATTGTCAACAGAGATTCCAAAGGTAAGAGGAAAGTCCAGAGACATAAAAGCCAGTAAAAAAGGCCATTAAGAAAAGTGAGGCAAGGGATGGGCTGGGAGAGTTGGTTGACAATGTTAAAAGGGATGACATCAGTCAAGATGCACTATATCAACAACTTGCTTTGTTGAATGACAATTCCCATGTGCAACTACTTAAATAATAAAAAAAAAACAAAGAAGGCAGAGGCAAAATTCTGGCAAAATAGGGTGGTTGCTTGGACTAGGATGTTAACAGTGGGGTAGTCAGAAATGATCTAATTCTGCACATACAGTGAAAGTGGAAATATCAGCAGTGACTGATGTATAACATCTGATAGAAAAGAAAGAGGGGATTAAAGAGTGACTCTAAAACTTTTCAACTCCATAGAAGGATAAACATTAGCATTTACTGAAATATAAAGATTGTGGAAGGAGGTAATTTTTGAGACAGACATATCTATTAAAACATTTAGGCAGCATTTTGATGCCCAGAAGAAATTCAAGTGGACAGATGGATTTATATATATGGAAGTCTGGGTGAGTAATCCTGCTCAAAGTATACTGTTGCCAGCATAGTATGATATATAAATATGTGAGGCTGAATGAGATTGCCAAGAGAGTGAGAATAGATGAAAGAAGAACAAAGAGGGACTGGCCCAATGTTTAGAGGTTAGAAAGGTAAGCGATCAGTGAAAATTACTGGAGTCATTGGCTGTGACACAAAGGAACTAAGTGTTTGTGGCATTCTGGGGAGCTCATTGAAGAAAGCATAAAGCTAGATGAGGACTGTAACTTGACTGTCCATTGACAGCAGTGTCATGAATGTTGCTCATGGCATTGACAGGAATGGCTGCCGATCAACGGCCTGACAGGTGTGCTTAAGAGCAACTGAGGGAGGTGAGACAGTGGGACAGTAAGCAGAGATGGTGACTATAGATCAAAGGCTATCATTTCTGAAAATTTTGAATTGGGAAAGTTTGGGAAACAAGAGAAGTAGACAAAGTTGTGTTCTAATAATGCTCACCCCTGAAAAAGAACTACTTCCGCTGAAATGACACTTTTTTTTTTGTCTCAGAGATTGTTCCTGCTCCAAACAGGTGTAAGGGAGTATAGAACTTGCCTTTTGTTAATTCTCACTGGGAATTGACAAAAACAAGGCTGATAAACAAACAAATAATAACAAACTCTTCCATCAGTCACTTGATGTTGTTGAAATTTGTGAGGGGATGTGGGTATGTGAACATCAGGCTACTCCACCGTAAAATGATACATAATAAAGCCCACAAAATGTAATATATGACTCTCCTTTCCTTAAAAGTTGTTTTAGCTCCTCTGTCATAAACTCTTCATTCCGTTTCTTTTCCTAATGCTGAGTAGTTCAAGTACACTATGGTGATTTCATGTTATGTTAGCTCATCTCTAAGGATTTGAGTTTCCACCCGAAGGCATATGTAAAGAAAGATCTCCAAGAGGAGTTTTGGTGCTTCCTGTTAAAATAATTTATTTTCATTGTTAAACAATACACCTTGTTATTATTACTAAGCCAACATAAGCAACCAGTGTATACTGTGTGAAGATTTGTTTTTGTATCTTTAAATTAGATAGTTAAAACTATTTGTATGAAATTTACAGTTTCTATTTTCTCATATTAAATTATAGGAGAGGCAATCTATTTAATGCAATACAGCTTACAAGATCTCTATTTTTGTGAAAACTATAGGCTTAGAGTGCTACTTTAAAAGAATGTTCTTGTAGACATGTAAAGAATTAGTTATCTTTCCCATTGCAACAATGAGATGTACAAATCGTTATGTCGAAAAATGAACTTTATAATTTTCGTGGGGAGGGGGGAAAGGAGGAGGGGGGTTGAGAGGGGGTGGGAGATGGGAAGGGATGGGAAGGGGAAACAAAGGAAGAGGCAACAATGCTTGCTAAGAAATGTATTTATTACCTTCCCCATGTAATTGTAACCCTTCTGTATGGTATTTTCACAATAAAAAAAATAGTTATCTTTGATCTTATATCAAAACCTATAGATGATAGCAAAACCACAAGGACAGTCTGTTTCTGTATATGAAATATGTTTCTCTTAAGAGTTTTATAAATTTGAATCCATCTAATCTTCACTACAATCATTTGAGGTAGCATATGTTATTTTTAATTTTCTAGATAGGGAAATTTAGGCATTTAGTGGATAAGTAATGGAAGACACATCATATAGTAGAAAATAGTGAAATTGGAATTCAAAGCCAGATGATCTGATTCTAGAATCTTGGAAATCTACTGAAAGAAATTTTGAAAATTTTGATAATCTGAAAATTAAAATGTAAAGCATCTTAGTAAATTAGATAATCAGATTGTTAGAGGAGTAATATAACTACTTTTGTAATTTCTTATGGCTATTAGAAGTAATACATGGTCTTTGTAGAAAATTGGAACAAAAATTATGAAGAAACACATGACCTACGGCTCACAGTTTCATCAATCAGAAGACATACCTGAGCCTTGCAAAAGTGTTTTAATTATAGATGTTTTATAAGTTAATTAGGTGGCAGATAAAATGACTGATAAAATATTTTGTTACACACTTGATTTAGGTTCCCATTAATTATGGCAGATAGTTTTCAGTTTCCTTTGCTGCTACTCTATAATTTGTAAATCAATGATTTGTAAAGGAGTTTGCTTGATTGCATCTTTTCAAGACACTGTGTTTTTATGGTGCTTTTAGGAAGAATTCATTAGCTACCTGGCATGATGCAGTGATTATAAAGGTAGTACATGTGTTTTGTAACAAGAATTTCTGCCCTCAAGGAGATTGTGGTTTTGTTGAGGAGAGAATACAATATTTACAAGGATGAGACACGAACAATATGGCATATAATCTAACACTAAAGTCTTAAATGGCAAATATTTAATATTAAGTTAACAGTGTGTGATCCTGTATTACAGGCATAAGACACATGAAGACAAGTTTTACCTTTACTTGAGGCCTAACAAAGGAGATCAGAATTTAAGTAATAACACAAGGGGAGGTTATTTGAGACTTGTATAGTATCCCTTTGGATAACTTCTTTCAGTTCTATGTGTCTTGTTGATGGATTCTATTATGGAAAAGATAAATTATAGTATAAATGATCCTATTGGAGACCAAGAATAAGAGAGGCTAGCTTCAATGCTTGACATCTACCTAAGCCATAGTAGAAATGTCTATTTTATTATAGTGGTGATGGTGGTGAGAATAATGATTTGCTCCCTGAAAATATTAGAGCCTTTCATGAACTAGTTCATGATGCACTTGAAATATATATATATAGCAAATATTTCAAATGTGTCAAACTATATACAATTACATATTGCTAACTTTTATAAAACGTTTATATTGGATGCAAAACACTTTATCTGTTTTCCTTTAAATTAGTGGACATAATTGTCACAAGTATGTCTCAGTTCTACATTTCATAGTTGAATCATTCACAACTCACTATTTCTATAAAGCATGACTTTTCTTGCCTTACCTATGATTAGATAAATACAGAGCACAATGTTTTGTCAATGATTTTAAATAGAGCTGGAGGTATAGCTCAAGTAGACGCCCTAGATTCAATCATTAGCCTTAAAAATATTGCCTTAATGAATATTACTTTAAGTGAGCTGCCGGTGGCTCATGCCTGTAATCCTAGCTACTCAGGAGACAGATCTGAGGATCGAAGTTCAAAGCTAGCATGGGCAGGAAAGTCTGTGAGACTCTTATCTCCAATAAACCACCAGAAAACAAGAAGTGGCACTGTGGCTCAAGTGATAGAGAGCTAACCTTGAGCTGAAGCGCTGAGGGACAGTGCCCAAGCCCAGAGTTCAAGCCCCACGACCAAAAAAATACATAAATAAAATAGTTCTTTATTTAAAAAAAAAACAAAGACTTAGGAGCTCATTATATGAGCTTGGTGTAATTATGTGGCAATGTGAATTTATTTCCAACATGCTTTCTCTAACTAGAACTCAAAAAATTTGATCTCTTAATTGGTACTCCTTAATTGTATGTTTTTTGGTGGGAACTTAAGAGTCTCTGTGGTGTTGATATTATTAATGCCTTTTTAGGGAATAAGATGCGGTAGTACTTGCCTTTTGTAACAAATACAACAGAGAAATACAATTTTATAAAGTTGTTTTCCTTTCCTCTTTCTTTGGAAGCAAATAAATATAATCTCTATTTTATTAAAGTAATTTATTTTTGACAAACACTTCATCTGGTGATTTTTGTAATAAACTAAAAGAATACATATCATTTCTCTTAATAGGAAACATTTTATGCTTTCCTAACTAACCCCTCCTCTGACAGCCATTTGTGCTAAAACAACACCAAATTCTATTAAAGTAGACATGATTATTTCAACAGCTATTTTAACTCCATTTAACAAGGCATTTTACTCCTTCATTAATTATTCTATAATATGGCCATTTAACTGTTCTTGTTAAGCTATTTTGTAGCTATTACATGCTCTATATTTCCAAGACTATGCTAACAAACAGAACATGTATATGATACTTAGGGCTTATAGTATTTATCCACTAATGCACTAAAAGAAATAAAAAAACATGCTAAGGATGAAGAAAATCAATGAAAACAATGCATTTTAGTTGGGATGACACATGAGGTTATTACTGATATAAAGAAGAAAACCACAAGCACATTGGAGAATTTAATGCAACACAACCAACTGTAGAAATGAATTAACTAATTAATTCAGCTAGCATTTATTGAGTAGTTACTATGTACATTGTACTCAGTATGATGCTAATTAGCAGTATCTTCTGCTGAAGACATAAAATCTAGCTAAAAGAATAGTTGTCTCCTTCCTTCCTCCCTCCCTTTCTTTCTTCCCTCCCTTTTTTCTTCCCTTTCTCTTTCTTTCTTTCTTTCTTTCTTTCTTTCTTTCTTTCTTTCTTTCTTTCTTTCTTTCTTTCTTTCTTTCTTTCTTTCTTTCTTCTTTCTTTTCTTCCTTCCTTACCTCCCTCTCTCTTTCTCTCTTTCTCTTTTCTTCTTTCTTTCTTTATTTCTTTCTCTCTCTTTCTTTCTTCCTTTCCTTCTTCCTTCCTTCCTTTCTTTCTCTCTCTCTCTCTCTCTCTTCCTTCCTTCCTTTCTTCCTTTCTTCCTTCCTTCCTTCCTTTCTTCCTTCCTTCCTTCCTTCCTTCCTTCCTTCCTTCCTTCCTTCCTTCCTTCCTTTCTTCCTTTCTTTCTTTCTTTCTTTCTTTCTTTCTTTCTTTCTTTCTTTCTTTCTTTCTTTCTTTCTTTCTTTCTTTCTCTCTTTCTTTCTTCTTTCTCTCGTGCTTGAACTCAGGGCCTAGACATTGTCCTGAGCTTTTTTTTTTTTTGCTCAAGGCTAGCACTCTACCACTTGAACCATAGTTCCAGTTTTATTTGGTGATTAATTGGAGATAAGAATCTCAAGGACTTTCCTGCCTTTGCTGGCCTTGAACTGTGATTCTCAGATCTCAGCCTCCTGAATAGTTAGGATTACAGTCATAAGTCTCTAGCACCCAGTCCAAGAAAAAAGTTTTAAAAATTATTTTGTCAACTTGACAATATAATTATATGCTTAATTTGCTTTTTCCCTCTCTCTTCTCCAGTGTTAAGTTTCAGACTTGTATAACTTTAGACTCATTAGCATAGTTCACTCTTGAACATACTTCATTAATTCAACAAGCAGCTTTTAAACTTAAGTTTTAACCCGGGTGCCTCTTTTGTTTATTCATTAATTTTAAAAATTTAAGGTAGTTGTTCAAAAAGGTTTCAACACATGTCAACTTATGAGCAAAATGTATCTTGATCAATGTTACCCTTTCCATAATCAGTGAGGGTTTTAACTTGATTACAGTGTACTTATAAAAGATCTTCCCAATACACTGTTTTATCTATTCTAACAGAGGTGTTTGGTTACTAAGTTAGGAAATAACTATTTCTGGTATTTGCCTATTTCCTCATTGGGTTAGCCTTGCCTTCTGCTCCTCTTCCTTGCTTGCTATGGATCCACTAGGAGGCTTTGCTGTCTGGAAATGGACAGTTCTTCCTTTTGTGTATCTCATCCATCCCCTATCCCCACCAAAAGACATCCTGTTAGCTATTCTCCATTTTCTCTGGGAACTTTCCATTTTCCCCTCTTAGTTCTTTCCCTACCAGCACTAAAAATACGGTGCTATTTCTCTCAGCTTGACCACCCACATGTACACTCACTCCAGCTGCTGAACCATTTCTCTCCTTCCTTTTACAGCTAAACTGCTTGAAAGGATTGTCTATGTTCACTGACCCCAGTTTTTCTCATTCCCTTGTCTCTTGTATGTTTTACTCTGCATCAGCCTTCTGCCCTCAACACTATAGTAAACCTCCCCAAGCTTAAGCACTCCTCCACAGTTATAAATCCCGCCCCCAGTTCTCAGTCTTCATCTTGAACTGTCAGCAGCATCTGGTACAATTGTTCTCTCCAACTCCTTGAAGTATAGATTTTTTTTATCTTTCTGGACAACACATTTTTCTCTTTCCTTTTACTCACGGGCCATTCCAAGTCTTATTTTTTTGTCTTTAAATCACTTCATACTGGGGAGCTGCAGGACTCAGGTTTATGCCTTTCTCTTTGTTACTTACATTGGTGGTGACCTCTTTTTTTGAGACATCATGCAGGCTTGTGACTGGGGAAGGAGTTGTAAGTCAGCAGCCATCAACAGAAACCAAGTTATGTAGATCATAATATTGTTGATATTGGCATTACCAAAGAGTATATCAAATTAACCTGCTTAAGTTTCTATCATGCTCCCTCCAGAGAGTAAAGGGCAACTTCATCTCTTGAACAATCATTTAGGTTATAAAAAACAAACAGCAGGGTGCTGGAGACTCATGCCTACAATCCTAGGCTGAGACTTGAGGATCTTGCTTTGAAGCTAGCTTGGATAGGGAAAAGTCTGTGAGACTTTTTAGCTCCAATTAGCTACCAAAAATTAAGGAAGTGGAGCTGTTACTTAGGTGGTAGAACATTAGCCTTGAGCAAAAGAAGCTCAGAGACATTTCCCAGGCCCAGAATCCAGGCCCCAGGACTAGGAAAAACCAAGAAAACAATACATAAACCAAAAAGTTGAACCTCGTATATTTTTTCTTTACATATCAAAACTATAAACAAATCTCTGTAGCACTACATATTAAATATATACTGAATCTTCTCACTTCTGACTGTTCTCATAGCTACTCTTTTCATTCCAATGATCATGTTCACATGCTTGAATCAAGAGTTCAACTTACAGAAGGTTCAGATTTGGGGCACACAGTTTGGGGCAGGTCTGACTATGGATCTACATAAAGGAAATTGTAGGTGAGGAATGGGCAAGTTGCTTCCTGAAGAAGGAATGAGCTTTGGGTTTACTATGCAATGGCAAGGATATTAAGAGAGTGTTCTTTGTGCCTTGATGCTTTTCAATCTGGAAATAAAATAATATTTATTTGCCTGTTAGTTCTTTCACCCCCATTGTTCTTTGAAATCAATATACTACTTTTTCATAGATTTGACAGACATCTGTTAAAAAGCTCTTATGGATCAGATACTATTCTACAAGGTTTTAGAACGTTAACAGGAGGCCTCAATACTTTAACTGAACTTAGATATTAGTGGAGACAAAAGGTATATACATATCCATATCTATTTTAATAAAAAAAACACTGGCAACTACTATGGAAAAAAATGAAGGGGTAGGGTAGGATCCATGGGAAAGGGGTTGACAAGTGAAAAGGAGAAGAGGAGGAGAATGCAGTTAAGAATTCAATATACATCAATATATATTGAAAGGGATGACGTTGATCAAGATGCATTGTATTCACAGATTGTTTTGTTCAATGGCAACTCTTTTGTACAATTGTTTAAAGATATTAAAAAAGGACTTTCAGACCAGATGGGCTTGAAACTATGATGCTCAATTCTCAGCATCCTGAGTAGCTAACATTACAGATGTGAATGGACTCCTGGCTTCGTGTGACATATTTTTTAGGGATCATATTATCTTCCTCATGTAAAACAGCCTGTTGAAGGAACAGGAAAAAAAAAAGAAGAAAAGCTAAAGCATAACGCCAGAAATAATGGCCAGTTGGGTAGATTGGTGGTAGCAGAGATTGTAAGAAGGGATAGAATCTAGATGTATTTTGACAAAGTTAAAGGTAGGAATCTTTTTGTGCTTGATTCTTCTTTCTTGGTTATTATGAGTTAACATGGCAAGATGAATAATTTGTATTTTCTGTATTTCCTAACCAGAGCAACTGTATTTAGAACAAAATAATGGCTGTAATACGCTTTCCTTGAAGTGGATTTTTTCCTTACTGGCCATTGGTCAATCTGGAGTTAATTATAGCCAAATAGCAATCCAAAGCCCTGGAGAAAGGGAGGAACATTTCATTAAAATCTAGCTGAGGATTACTGCTGACAGAAGCACTGCCAATCAGGCAGTTTTAAAAAAAAGGTGACCATTCCCATAAACTTTACTGCTAAAATAGCTTATATTGAGTTATTGAGATCAGAAGGTGGTTTTTTGTTTCTGTTTTTTTTTTTCTTCCAAATTAGCTCCATTTCAAGAAACGGAGACTGTGAGGGTAGTTATGGAAATGAGGGTTAAGCATCTCAAAGTCAATTAAAGCAAATCACTTCACAACACAGAAATAGTCAAAACATTTTTTTCTCTCTTTCCCTTTTTCCAATGTTACTGTGACAGTGTTCTTTATGGGATGCAGGCCTCTTTCAGATGTTCGCATTATGATGATATTATAGTGATCGCTTATGGCAGGTTATAATTCCTAAAGCTTAGGACCTGTGAGCACCCAGCTTTGGCATTGAGGTCTGATGATCTTAACCAGATATGGGGCTGGGGGTGGGAGTGAGGTGGGAGGGGGGCAAAAAGTGATCCTTTCCGCAAACTGTGAAACTTCTGCTTGTAATTTTCAGGAGTAAAAATGCAGGATAGCTCTGGTAACCTAAGTGAGAAGTGCTTTCTTCATTCAAGGCATGAATCTTCAACAAACCATGGAACATTCAAATTAGATGGAGGCTGAGAGATTATTATGAGGGAAAAAAAATCTGATTCTTAGAAAACATTTCAACCTGACACAAACATGATGTGATTGTTTTGAGAATAAATTTTTTTTTTTTTTTGGTTGTGGTCTTGAACTCTGGGCCTGGGCACTGTCCCTCAGCTCTTCAGCTCAAGGCAAGTGCTCTATCACTTGAGCCACAGCGCCACTTCCAGTTTTCTAGTTGTTTATTGGATATGAGTCTCATGGATTTTCCTGCCTAGGCTGGCTTTGAACCGTGATCCTCAGATCTCAGCCGCCTGAGTAGCTAGGATTACAGGCATGAGCCACCGGTGCCTGGCTGAATAAATTGTTTTTATAAGATCCTTTTTTTTCCCCTCTAAGTTTTCAACTTATGATTTTATCCATCCTGGTACTAGAGAAATTTCAAGAGTCATACTGAAACTTTTTGAAAGATTTCAAGTGGAAAATATACAATTGGTCCACCTTTTTAGTCTTAAAACCTTTCATTACTGTCTTTGAGACTTTTGATGTTGCTGCTTATGTACTTTGAAATGTAAAACAAATTGAAGTGTAAAACAACCCTTATCTGGTCAGGGATGTTGCAGTATACAAACAGCAAATCCAGTATAGAAGTTGTAAATAAAGCCTTCCAGGCATTCCTGAAGCTTTTTAAAGGCTAATTTTGAAAGAGAGGCGAGTCCCAAGTGCCATTTTTTCAGTTGGAGGAATTTTAATGGTTTATAACTTTGATTTATTTTTTATTGGCTTTATTTTTCTTTCTTTATGTGTCCTGTCTTTATATGAGAAGTAATTCATGAATGACCTAGAGTTTGTCTTAAACAGTACAGAATCAGGTATCTTTCAAATTTGAAATTGTTAAGCGATTCCTTTTATTTCACAGACTGAAAAATATTCACTAAGCTGTGAAGTAATTGGTAAGTTGAAAATGTTTAGGATCATTTAGCTCCTTAAATACATTGAGATATACTCTGTCAATTTTTATTAATATTAATAAAGGTAGCTGGTAAGTGGTATGAAACTCGATGAGCCAAACTCTTCCAGTGGGCAAAACCAGCACTCTATTTCTTAGCAAGAATGTAATTTAATTTCTTATACCTTATTGCAACAGGCTGAACTGTCTTCCTCCAAAATTGATATTTTGAAGCTCTAATATCTAAGTGTAACTGTATTTGGAAATAGAAGATAACTAAAAGGCAATTAGAAAGTAAGTAAGCCTAAAGGAGGTCATTAGGGTGGTATCCTAATCTGATAGGTCTGGTGGCTTTAGAAATTCTTGTTGGTGTCCTGTGAGGACTCAGAAGGAGGAAGGCCATGTCCTTGTATGAGTTTGGGTCATTTTCAGTACTGTTTGCTTAAGCTTGTGATGCGAGTACAGTCAAAAGAAAGTTAGTGATAACCACGTGAGGTATTCGGACCTTTTTGGCATGTTCCCATTTTATCCAAATTACATAGATTATTTCAGAGGAAATTACTGATTTTACCTTCTTAAGTATCTATTACTCTGTATCATCCCTTCTCATCTATAGTGAAAAACAAGTGTGCTTAGAAATAATTTTAATATAAATCCTCTATATGGTTATCAAACTCTCTCTGGACCGGGCTAGCTTTATAAACTGTACAATCTTAGTTACAACTACTGAACTCTGTGTTTGTAGTAAGAAAGCAACCATAAATAACACAATATGAATGGATATGGCTGTGTTCCAAGAAATTTTATTTACAAAAGCAGACAGCTGTCCAAGCTTGGTCCATGAGCTATAGTTCACTAAACTCTGCATCACTCTATAAATTCTTTAGTTCAAAAATCACCAAAATTATGAGGCTCTCCAAGATTCTTACTATAATTAATTTTTTCTTATTTTTAATAGGTGTTTGAGAACCAAGCTAAACTGACATGTTGAGAAGAATTTGCTGAAACGTGTTTTTTTTTTTTCAGAGTTGTGGGACGTTAAGAATTAGGGACAGATGAAGGGAGAGGAGAAGGGTGGGCAAATGGAGTCATAACACTCAGTGTGCTTATGTGAAACTAGTATCAGGTAACTTGAGGGGATGGATGGGACAAATGAGATGGAGAATGATAAAACAGTTTGCATTGATCAAGGTACATTGCATTCATAAACAGACAAATTGAACGAAATCCCCTTTGTACAACCACTTATGGATAGGTAAATATTATATATAAAAAGGAAAATTATTTGTACGCTTTTCTCCTCCTCCCCTTCCTCCTCCTCCTTTACCTTCAGGGTCTGGGGTGTTGTTCTGAGCCTCTTTGTGCTCAGGGCTTGTGCTTTACCACTTGAGCTACAGCATCACTTCCTGCTTGTTCTGAGTAGTTTACTGAAGATAAAGGTGGCTCAGTGGTAGAGCGCTTGTCTTGCATGCATAACGCCCTGGATTCGATTCCTCAGCACCACATAAGCAAAAAGATAAAAGCCAGAAATGGTGCTGTGGCTTAAGTGGTAGAGTGCTAGCCTTGAGCTGAAGAGCTGAGGGACAGTACCCAGGCCCAAAGTTCAGGCCTCACAACTCATGTACTTTCCTGCCTGGGCTGGCTTGGAACAGCAATCCTCAGATCTCAACCTGCTGTGTAGCAAGGCTTACAGTCAGGAACCACCAATGTCTAGCACACTTCCTTTTTCATGGCACCTATTTTCTCATCAATATACATAGAACACACAAAATAATGAAATAATAATTGCATTAATTGATGAATATTACCTACTTGGATATACTACTTAGAATTACATTAAGTTAATACCTATATTTTAAAATTATATTCAGGGGCTGGGAAGGTGGCTCAGTGGTAGAGTGCTTACCTTGCATACATGAGGCCCTAGGTTTGATTCCTTAGTACCATATAAATAGAAAAGGCCAGAAATGGTGCTGTGGCTCAAGTGGTAGAGCACTAACATTGAGATGAAGAGCTGTGGGACAGCACCCAGGCCCAGTGTTCAGGCTCCATACCCCCCCCCCACAAAAGATGTACGATATATTTGTGTGCAATTACTTAAATATGCTTATTACATGTTTATATATTATGTATTTACTTCCTATATATTTCATAGCCTCATGAAAACTTACCTGATGAGTCTCTCACTTAATTTATTTAACATTATTGCCATAGAGGAACAATGTCTGGAAACTTTATTGTTTTGGTCATGATTAACAGACCAGTTTTGCCCTGCAATCTCCAAAATATTAAGAATGAAAAGAAAGAACCAGGGGCTGATGACTCACACCTGTAATCCTAGATACTAAGGAGGCTGAGATCTGAGGATCACAGTTTGAAGCTAGCTTGAGTAGAAACTTTTGTGAGACTCATATCTAATTAACTACCAAAAAGTCTGAAGTGGTGCTGTGGCGGAAGTGATAGAGTACTATCTCAGCATTGGGCAAAAAAGCTCAGGGACAGTGCCCAGGCTCTGAGTTCAACCCCAGGACCAGCACACAGACACAAAAAAGAAAGTAGTGGGAAGTAATGGCTGGTTATAGAGACATTTGAATCAGGCAACTAGGTTTATATCTTAAATATACACATCTATGTAAGAACATCAGAGATTATTTTTGCTCACATTTGTTTTCTTCTCAACATGCTGACTTCACCGAGATTCATGTTTTAGGTCATCACAACTCCTTTTCGATTAGGCCTCAGGAACATGGTTCTCACATCGTGATGGAGGTGTACCCGCTACACTTGGGGAAATACGGAGGTGAAGAGAGGGAGGGAATGCTAAGCAAACAGTCAATCTCAGGGAATGCAACGTGTTTCAGAATCTGTCATATTTTTAAACCTAGCAAATAGGGAAATTGAAGATCTGTTCCCACCGTGTCAGATTTTGTATATCTGTTGTCAAACATATCAGTCACTAAAGATATGAGATGAAGAAAGCTACAAATAAATGATCACAAGAAAGAAAACACACTGATCCTCATGCTTGGATGGAGGTTGATTTATGTTGATGGATGCTGCACTCCATTAAGAGTTGACATGGTGTTTTGTACAGAGCGTACAGAGAGGTACTTAGAATGTTGAGCTTGGATCTGAAGTATGCTTGTGGTATATAACAAAATTGTGACATTTCATGGAAACTATGAAAGTTTACTGTTAATAAGTCTTTAAAAATATTGGCATCATGGTTGTATATCAGGCATTTTCTTTTTGCATGCTTTGTTGGAAAATATGAAAAATTGCAATTAGTAATTTGTGTGCTAACCTGGCTCCTGTGAGCAACTCAGGTACACATTACCCATTGTATGCACTGACCTTAGTAAAAATTTAAGAAAGGTAGTTAATATAAACATTAGCATTTACCTGGAAATGATAGGCTGCCATAGGCTGAATTTGTAAACACTGACCAGGATTAATAAATATAGCAGGATCAAATTTGCTGAGCTTTCAAAATTTGGACATAGGGATACATGACTACTACTAGTAGTAGTCCAGATAACAGTAGATGCTAAAGATGCCACTTTCAACAGGACTTAAAGGGAATCTAGGAAGCAACAAGTATAGAGGATGTGTATTCCATTCATCTGCCCACACCAATAACAGGCTGCCTAAGAATTAAGTACGCAGAAGAAAGACCTAATTGTACTTATCGTCTCTTACCCTAAGAGATTATCAACCCTGTTTAACATTATCAACATCATAACTCCAAGCATCCCAGGCCATCTATCTCATCATATTGAGACTTTTCCATATCTATGTATCTTTATCTATTGCACATTTATGTATGTATGTATGTATGTATGTATGTATGTATGTATGTATGTATGTATGTATCTCTCTCTCTCTCTCTCTCTCTCTATCTATCTATCTATCTATCTATCTATCCATCTATCTCTTATCCATCATCCATCTATCATCTATCTCTACCTATCTATATACCTGTATAGTTAATATATCTGTACACCTACATTGTGTAGTTAAATTAAAATTCACTTCTATACAAGAATCTTCTCTCCTTAGCATTTTCCCCTATATCTTAACTTCCTTCCTGAATGTTCCATATCAGTATAGTCAGTGGGCATGTCTTGTCAAGGGTAGGTGTGAAACTTCTTAACTCACTGAAACTTGGGCATCTCTTAAAGACTCTTCTTTCCTAACAATTCTCTAAAGTGGAGTTTGTTTTTCTTTCACAGTCAAGGTTCTCTAGGCCTGGCAGTAGAGTAGTTGTTAGACCTGTTTAGGGATACTTCCAGGTTGCTATTTCTCTTTAGCTTCTTCCTACAAAAAAAAGAAAACAAACAACCATGATTTCCTGAGTAAGATGCAAGCAAATTAAGACTCCTACTTTCTCACCTTGCTTGAATTTATCTGTTCTTGCTTTCCTGGGGTTATATTTTAACATGGTATTTTTAGATTAAAATTTTAGTTGCCCACCCCACCCCCAAAATCAATATATTACTCATAGTCCGCACATTTTGAAACATATGTGTGGAACAACTACATCAAGATACGTAGAGTACCTATTATCTTACTTAATTTTTGTAGTGAGAGCACAAAAAAATCTGGCCTCTGAAGGGTACTAAGTTGTGCAGTACAGTGCTTTAACTACAGTCACCATGTTTATATGTCTCTTGAACATATTCCTCCTGGCCTCACTGAAAATTTATATCCTTTGGCTGACATCTCCCCAAGCACACTCGAATAATGTTGTATTTGTAGTCCTAAGCATCTAACATTCACTTCCCCTCCCATCATCCTTTGGTAGATGCTTTCCACTGACGATCCTTTCAGAACCTTAATTGGCTCACCCAGTCCACAGCCATCCTTGACCAGATATGCTCACTCACTGTACCAGTTTGGCACATCTTTTCAAGCATCTCACTGAGCTTCAGCCTTCTATGTTCTCAGCATATTCTAGTTCTTCCGCTCCAACCAATTTTCAATCTATGCCTCCCTGGGCCTTTCTTGAAAAAAATCTCTATCAGAATTAAATCTCACTCCATGTACCTCTGTTGACTTGACCACAGTATTCCTATTAAATTTATGAGTATATAGTTATGTGAGCCCTTAATACTGGGTAATCATTTTATATCTTTGATTTCAATTTTGTCTCCTGCTCACCAAGAAAATGATCTCCCTTTCATGTCTGTGCTCCATCCTCTCTCTTCTCTGTGGTATGGTTTACCAGCAGCCTATATGCTTATTTCATTCTGTGAAGGAAAAAAAAATTAGCAAGCAGAAGTGAATTTTCTTTTCATCCACCTGTGTTGTCCATTCTACTAGTAAAATATATGAAGTTTCTCATATACAATCCTCCACAAATGGTCTGGATCCCACTTCCAATGGCTACTTTTATGACTTTGTTTTGGTATTATCATCTCTTGCATCTCTAGGATTTTCCTCTCTGCATTTTCTTCTATGTTCATAGGATCCTTTTTTTTTCTACTCTCTTTTGTGCTGCTAGTGGGTTTTAAATTTAGGGCTTTTTTAAAAACCTTGCTCAGCTTTTTCACTATGGCTGGTGCTCTACCACTTGAGCCATAACTCCACTTTCAGTGTTTTGCCAACCTGAGATGGTTCCAAACTGAAACAGGATCTTTTCTGCTTATTTTTTGAACACAGCACTCTTATTTCAATCTTGAGTTACACTTCTTTTAGTAATAAACAGGTTTTTTAAATCATGAAAAATAAAACTTAAATTTTGCATGTGGAAATTCCAAACTAAACTTGGTTTCTTTCTGATGGGCATACATGAGTTTCAAAAACATTTTTTTTTCCTCTCTGGATTTTGATGACATATGTTTAATTAAAAAAGCTATATTTTTGCTCTGATTCCTTATTGAAA
Organism: Dipodomys merriami; assembly: GCF_024711535.1. Lineage (NCBI taxonomy): Eukaryota > Metazoa > Chordata > Mammalia > Rodentia > Heteromyidae > Dipodomys > Dipodomys merriami. The sequence goes on from NW_027202271.1 coordinate 31,986,606, forward strand.
TAGAGTCATTCTTTTGGGTTCAGAAAATAGGCCAGTACTTCATGCATTTGTTTTTAGAAGAAGCAAACTTTTGATGATAAATGACTAACAGATTTCTAAGTTCCTTATTGCTTCTGAATCTCCATTGTCCATATTGCATTTAACATGTAAATGAGAAGCAATTCAAGAGAGAAAACAGAGTGCAGTGATAAAGCTCTAATTTCCTACTTTGCTCACTGCTTAATCTTAGGTAGAAAAAAATCTTTTTGGCCCTCTAATAAATGGGGATCTTATTTGGCATACTCATTTTTGTCTAAGATAGTGCCAGAAGAGAATCAAGCTGTTGAGTCAGAAAATGACATATTTGTTGAATACAGATGAGATACCTCTGTTAATTCTTCCATATGATTAGGTAAAACACATTTCTTGTGTGTATAAATAAAATGAATTCTTTTTGTAGTGAAAATTCACCTGTAGGACACTGCATCAGAAGGCATTTTGCAGGGTGTTCAAGTTGATTAATATTAAAAATCAGTCCTTGGTTTTTGAGGATTTTGGTGATATGGAAAACTAGACATTGCTATGGTATGAATAATTCTTTTGTTCAAAGAAAAGATACATTTTAGACTATGCATACACTGAATTCACAGAGAGGTATAAGCAAGATCAGATTTTACATACTGACCAGTTTGACTGTCTATGAAATGCAATTTGCTCTATCATTAGCAATTCTGTACAGAGAGAGCTTCACTCAAAAATGTGATATAGTTTCAAACTTGGAGAGAATAGAAGACTTTGCAAAGATTCTAGCAAAATATTTTTTCCCAGAAATCACCTATATAAATTATGCCCCTACTTATCAAAGGTGAATTTTAACAAACTGCATTAGAAAGAAAATATTGGTGCGATGTATTGTGAAGTCATATATTTAATTACATTGTATATTGCCATTGTATATGCTATTGTATATTTCATTGTATATACGATTTATATTTTTGGGAAAAACGTCGTCCTTAGGAAGACCATGTCTACTACATTACTTTGCCATGGTAACTAATACTCTTTGTATCCTTTTATCTATGTGGCTCTTGATATTTTTCCTTAAAAGGAAGTGAATTTCAAATAGAAAAAGAGAAAATGATTGGAGTTGAATAGTTTAACTCTATTATAATTTGTATACAGTTAAGACATATATAAGGAATATTATAAAGATGAAAATGTTTTAATAAAGTCCTATTTGTTCAATCTCTCCTGTTTTCTGTCCTTAAATATTATCCAGTTGTACTTTTTGTGAGTTATGCTAGAGGAAAATACAAAACTGAATACTTTCAGCAATTTGTTTTAATTTTTTTTCAGGGGAGCTCTTAGGGCATTTTTTCTTGTTTTTATTTTTAATTTATTTTTGGTCATGGGGCTTGAACTCTAGGCCTGGGCACTGTTCCTCAGCAATTCAGGTCAAGGTTAGCGCTCTACAACTTGAGCCACAGTGCCACTTCCTACTTTCTTGTTTAAAACAAGCATTAATGATAATTTTTGCCTTTCCAAATTCTCATTAAAAATTAATCTATATCCAATGTTAATGGTAGCAACAATGATAATAATGCTCATGGATTAATTATGGCATGTTATCATCTCATGTATTATATATCTGAATCATTTTATCTATTAGCTTAAAATGTATAGAACTTAACAGAATGATACTAATATGCATTTAGAGGAATAGAAATAGATAAGCAAGAATAGACCATGGATGTTTGGCTGGGTAATGGCTGGACCTGGACAGTGTTTGCCTTTCCAGATGTGGATAGTAAACTAGTTGACAGAATTGCTGGCCAGACTGAGTGCCATATTTTCCAGTTTAGTATACAAGTGCCATTGATAGTGGCTTTGCATGAAGCCTAAAATGATTGCACTTATGAGCTTTCATAAACATATTCTGTTATAGTTATCACTTTTGGCATGTCCTCATTATTTTCTGATCAGTTATGTATTTTTACAATGACAATTATAATTATGTATGTGCATAATTATTTATTATTATCAAGTTGTCAGAAAAATGTAGGTGACTTCAGAAAAATGATGATTTCACAGTTCAGAAAGCCGAAAGTCTGATGTCAAGTGTTGGCAGAGTTGGCTGTTCTCTAGGAGGTGAAGTATCTATTCTTCTGTTCTTTGCTTGTTCCTATACTTTCCAGGCAATCTTAAGTGTCTTTTGGTTTATCATCACCTGTGTCTGCTGTTATCTTCACGTGGTATTTTCCCTGTGTTCTTGTCTGTATTGGTCTTTGTGGTAAAATCTTCCCTTTGTGTAATGACAACTGTTTCTAGATGATGGCCCACCCTGCTAATGCCATCTTAAATTGTTCATTTCTAAAGATCTTCTTTCTAAATAAAATCCCACTCATCGATCCTGAGGTTAATTAAGACTTCAATGTCTTTTTGGAAGCCACAACTCAACCCAGAACAAGATTTTATTCATTTGATGATGTTATGTTTCCTACCTCATGGAACTTTTTTTTTTTGCCCATGAGTTTTTTTTAATTTAAATTTTATTGTAATGGTGATATACAGAGGATTACAATTACATAAGTAAGGATAATGAGTACATTTCTTTTTGAAGTGTTACTCCCTCCCTCATTTTCTCCTACTTCACCCCTACCACCCTCCCCACCCCAAGCTGTAAAGTTCATTTCCAACATAGTTCTAGTGAGTATCACTGTTGAATTGGTTCACTCTTTCTCCCACCCTTTCTGTGATTTCTGCTTCCATCCCCCAAATCAAGACAAAGGATACAGAAATAAAACTTATACACAAGACAAAGAGTACAGAAACAAAAAACAATGACAACAGGGAAGAAACCAAAGGATGGGGGAAAAAGAAGGAAAAGAAGAAATAAGTGCAAACACTACAAAAGAAAAATCTCTTATTTCCATCTCATGGAACTTCTTTCAGTAGGGTCCATCCTCCTCATCCTTTGCTTCAAACTTACAAGGTCACTATTCCATGTTGCTGATACGGTCTGATATGGTGGCAGTGTGAATACACAGAGTTGCTTCACTCTGCCTCTGAGAAGTCGTTATAAACTAATGGCTGGTTCCTCACTTAGTTTCATCCAACCCCATTAGTTAGCCAATTACCACTTTGTCATTAGTTGGTTCCAGCAATAAGATCCACATTACTCACTTCTGGTAAGCTCTGAGAAGGCTTGTACCTATGACTCACATTAGGTGAATAGAGGTGAATCATATGTAATGACCCTCAGACTACTGGTATATACACATGCATACACTAGCCTCTTGCTGAAAGTGAGGTTCAGTGGTATGGCCAATCAACACCAAATGATATGAAATTATCTTCGATGAAGATAAAAGCTTGTATGGATTATTGTGAGAACACAGAGGAAGGATGCTTCCTTGAGGTGATGGAGATTGCAGAACAGAGGTGAAATGAAGGATTCAGGTGACATTTCAGGAAACAAGATCATCAAAGGAGACTCCATTATCCTGCTCTTACGTTTGTTCATCCAACACATCTTCACATTGTTACGTGCCAAATGTCATTCTAAGTTTTCTAATTCTTTTATGATCACAACAGTTCAGTGAGTCAGATCCATGGCCTTCAGATATTTCCAATGAGGAAAGTGAGGATTAGAAAAAATTAAAAAATTGTGCAGGATTCCTGGGATTCAAGCTCAAGTATCAATTCAATCTGTTGATATTCATATTTGCCTTCAAGTAATGAGAAATTTCAAAACAGGGGACCAGAGTGGATTACTAAGGACCTAAATTACACACAGGAGTAGGAAAAACCAGGTTGATATGTAGCAGAAGTTGAACTCAAAGTTTAAAACAGATTTTGGAATAAAGCCCACACTAAAATCTAAGAGTCTAATTCAGGCTTCTGTCTGAAAAGGAAAACAGAGCTCAACAAGGCAGAAACCAGTTACCAGCTCTGATCCCAGGATTTGGAGCAAAGCAAAGGACAGAGGTCACAGTTAGAGATGGTTTAGCAATCATTTCTGATATGATTAAAGACATAAAGAAAGACATTAAGGAGAGAATGTTGCCTTAGTGTTGAAGTCTGTGCTCTTAACTAAAAAGGATGCACACAAACACATCTGTATGTATGTATGTGTGTATTTCATTTCAGTGGGTTGTACTAGCTTGAGACAGACTACTTATCACAGATAACCATGGGAGGGTTACTTATATCAGTGCCTCTGTTCCTTTGTTTATAAATGGTCTTTAGGTAGAGTTTGTAGCTCCATAGATCTCTGTGTAGTAACTTCAAAATTAAGAATAGCTATTAGTTTTGATTAGCTATGATATGTTCTTCAAAGGGGGAATCAGATCTTAGTTAAATGTTAGAGTATAATCATGGTCATATTTTCTTGAATGAATACTCACTATGTTTAATGTCTAGTGTCTTTGAGGAGTTATTCCTTTTAATTATTAAGGTATCGGCTCTTTTTTTTTTGTATGTATGTCAGTCCACAGGCTAGAATTCAGGGTCTAGGTGCTGTCCCTGTATCAGCTCCTATTATAAAGCAAGACAATAATAATTTCAATACAGGAACATAGCTGGTAGAGCATCAAAGACACCATAACAATGTTGTTGTGAGGGGTAGGAGGAGTTCAGAGGAAGATGTCTGAGGAGATAGCAGATTGTGGAAGACCTTAGAGGGGAGAACATGTTGAATTTTTAAATCTAATGTTTTGTGAAATATTGCACATACCTTGCCTTTTTGTTTATTTATATTGACCTATCCATAGATCACTATCTGTTGCTCTATTGGAGAAGTCTCTAGTCCTATCAATGATTCTCTGCCGTGTTTTGATTTAGTTCTCTAGTTACACTTCAGTACCTCTGGTCTCTTATATATCTGGTTGTGCTTTGTACAGAAATTATCAGTTATCTTAAGCATCTGGCATTGGAGGCTGCTATTTACCTTTTTGCTATCCAATGCCTTCTCTCTTATCAGTTCTCCAAGGTCTTTGCTCTCAAAAGGGGATATTTAAAACAAATTAAAAATCACTGACTAATTCTGGAAGGGTTTATGGAGATTGATTTAAAACCTTACATAAAGTCCTTTGTGAGGGTTCTAAAAGGGTGAATGCTTGGTCAGTGTGAAAGAAAACATAATATTCCACGAGGATTATATTTGCAAGCAGGTTGGCAGTTTTGAATACACGGAGGAGTTACTGAGCATGAGATTCTGGCATGTAAATATCAATTAGATTCTCAAGTCTCTGTTTTCAATTCATGTCACTATTACCTTTGCACGAACTTTTGCTTTGTAGGACTTGCCAACTGAAACAGCTCTTTCTCTGTCTCATTAACTCTCTTCAATATTCAGATCATTCTTTGTTCATTGGCCCATAGAACTTTTACTTCTCTCTAGCTTAAAAAAGAAAAGAAAAGAAAAAGCAGCAGCAGCAGCAGTAGCAGTAACAGCTTAAGTAACTTGGCTGTTTTACTAGAAAGCACTCAGAGATGTAGGACTCAGAAGGCTTTTATATAAAATAATGTGTTATATTACTTCAAATACTGTGTTTACAGAGCTCATACTGTTAAGGATTAAAGGAATGTGCCGTGACAAATCTGATTCTGGGCAGGATTGCTTTCTCTAAAATAGATCAGTTGCATTCAAGTAGAACTTTTGATTTATGAGAATTAGGGTTTTGGAGTGCATTGTACGGTGCTCTATGTAATGTCAACAGATTATTGTTTCCTCTGAGAGTCCCTGTGCAACTCTAGCAAGGGCTACCAACATTTTCTTGGTTTATAATATCACTGTTCCTGAGCAGGGGTCAAGATATGGCTTCTCTTATAAGAAGCACACAGGTTTTAGAGACTTTTAAGCACTCATGAAATATGTCCTGACACTTTAGCAAGCTTTACAGTCCCCTCCCACCTGTCAAATTGGTGAACTATACGTTTCCTGACATTGTTGTCACAGCTGGCATTCAGAGGTTTTAGAAGTCAACAGTGATAAGGTTCCAACAGCCCATTACAGTTGGCTGTATCATATAATTTGCCTTGCCTTTTAAGACAATTATTTTGAAGTAAATGGTTGAAATAGATGTTAGGATGCTCACTGTAAACCTCATGCAAATTATGGCTAAAGGTGTAGTTAAAGTTGTAGTTAAAAATTTAAAGGGATTTTCATAATTTGTTTTTGATTATTATAAATGGTATTGGGGGCTGGGAAGGTGGCTCAGTGGTAGAGTGCTTGCCTGGCATGTATGAGGCACTGGGTTTGATTCTTCAACACCATGTAAGCAGAAAAAGCCAGAACTGGTGCTGTAGCTCAAGTGGTAGAGCACTAGCCTTGAGCTGAAGAGCTGAGGGACAGCGCCCAGGCCCAGAGTTCAGGCCCCCAATCAACGAAAAAAAAAAAATGGTATCATGCACAGGCTGTCCATATGTAAAATCTATCCACGAAAGGATGCATTTAAGAATAGAATAGTCTATTTCTTCATTCAGAGTTCACAGAATGACAAGCTGAATCAGACTTTTGGATGCTTCTGCACCATTAAGGCCTCGATGAGTATGAGAAGACATGGGAGGCTTGAGTTTTATGTGGGGTTTCTTCTCAGAGATGGTACCTAGTGTAAATCTCCATGCTACTACTTTTGAGAAAGGGATGTTCTAGTCCCTCCCCTGAAAGTAGGTTGAAAATGGTTTCAGTGGCATGTGGGAAAACCAATACAGATGTTAGACTGATGTTACAGGTTAGTCTGACTCCTGCCTAATAAAGCCGGAGATGGTAAAAAAATGGAAAATAATGTTTTGATAAAACTGAGATAGGGCTGGAGTGTCTTGATTGCCCTGCACTAACGGAGTCAAGGTACGATATATGGTATATTTCCAAAATCCTGGACATGCTCTACATAGAAGAAAACTGATATAATCTTATCCGAGAATTTTCCCAGTGGAAAAATCTAACATCTTTGCTACATGAGATCACTATTAGAAGGAACCAGAAAGTTCTCAATAAGATTTATTCTTCTATGCTTTGGAATTTCCACTAGATTTGATCATATACATTTATAAGCTGATACAGGGATGGTGGAATTACATGTATCTGGCAGTTTCAAAACTTGTATTTGCATAGGACCACCCTTTCAGTTTTGATCCTGAAGTGAAGAGTGCATTGAGCATAGCTGTAGTTGATCTTTCGTAGACATGCATGCCAAAGCTAAGTAATTCTGTGTTTCTATAGCTTAATACAGTTTTGGATTCATCTTGTTATTGTGGCATAATTTGGACAGATATCATTCAGGCTGAAGGAAAAGTGATCCCAGATGGGAAGTCTGGAAAACAAGAGGAATCATAAAAAAGATAATTTGCAAATCTCTAAGCAAATTTAAGTTAACATCAATTGCTCAAAACAATGGACTTAAAGTAACTGGTAATGATAACATTCATCCAAGAGAAGGTAATAAAAATAAGTTTTTGAGGGTTCTAGCTTTATCTATGAAGAGTAAAACTAAAGATTTGGCAAGCAATTAAAAAGAGATAATCAGAAAGACATAAGTATATTTTCTGAATAGATTAATAAAGTTTATAATTATCCAGTGAGATTAATTTAAAAATGTAAAAAATATTTAAAAAGTCACCATAAAGATGACAAATAGTATTACTACAACACTTTATTAACATTTCTATTCTAGCATCTCTAAAATTTCATTCTTAACATATACTTGAGATGTCTTTGGTCGTTACCACTTCCAAGCATATTAACAAGAAGTTTATAGAGAGGATGGTAAGGGGAATCAAAGGAGGAGGCAAAAATGCTTGATAAGAGATGTACTCATTACCTTGCTCATGTAATTGTAACCCCTCTGTATGGTATTTTCACAATAAAAATAGAAGTTTATAGAGGATTATTTATTGTAAACATAAGAAGTAACTCAAAATTTAAATCATCAGTAGAATGTAAAATCACACAGCAAATTAATTCAGCTATAAAAGTGAGCAAACTGTGTAAAATGCTCATTACTGGAAGTGAAAATTGGGGAGAACACAGTTTAAGGTTATCTCAGGTAAAAGGTTAGCAAAACTTCAAATTAACCAATTTGGCATGGTGGCACATGTCATTTCTGATCCCAGCTTTGTGGGAAGCATAAACAGAAGGTACATGGTTCAGGCTTACCAAAGCAAAAGCAAAAGGCCTTCTAAAAAATAACTCAAGCAAAAAAAGCTGGAAGTGTGACTCCATTGGTAGAACATCTGCCTAACAATTGTTAGGGAATGAGTTTTAAATGTATCTCACAAATGTAGCTTTGAACAGATGTGGTGACTCAGTAATATAAACTATGTGATTCTGTTTACATGAAATTGACAAATAGCAAAATTAAGCTTATAGATTATTTAGGGATGCATAACCAGAGTGATAAGGTTCTAAAGAAAAGGAAGAAATAGTGGTCCTCATCACAGATTAGTATTGCAGTTACCTCTATTTGGCAAGAAATGTGTTGTGATCTGCATAGTATGCACTTTGGGGATAAATTGATCATGAAGTGGTTGTCCAAATTCTGATTCTTGATCTGGATATACTGAATATTTACAACAATATTTACAACAATATTTTTGGAATTACAGTTCTCTTGTATTTTTTCTTTATATGTGGTTTCATGACTAAAAAGTTTTAAAGAACCATTGTGTATCATTTAGACAATATAATTTACTTAGATATCAATGCTACCTTGGTTCCAATGCAATTTTATGACATATTTAGAAAGGCTGAAGTTGTCTATCCCTATACTACCCACAGAGTGTTAATCACTAGCCATTATGTGACCATGAAACATTTGAAATGTAACTAGTTTAAATGTGTTGTACACACCAGATTTCTAAGATTTAGTGTAAAAATGCAAAATACCTCACTAATAATTTTAATATGGTGTGTATGTTGAAGTAGTGTTAAACATAGTATTGAAGTCTGATGTTTTAATTTTATCTTTATATATGTATTCTGAGTTGTTCTGGGTAAATCTAGGGGTGCATGCTGAACAAAGTTCCTAAGTACGAAAACAATTGGGCCTGGGCCAAACTTTAAAATATAGCAGTATAAAGTATGTCCTTTGTCTCACCATTCTGTTGTTTCCAAAGGACAAGGGCAGGGGAACTAATGCAACAGCAATACACAGAAGACAATATGTTGGAAATGATCTGTGCAACTTGGGAAGGTTGGGGAGGAGGGGAGGAGGAGAAAAATGAGGAAGGGTAACAAGTTTGCCAAGAAATGTACTTATTACCTTACTTATGTAACTGTAACCCTTCTGTAAGTAAGATTTAGTGAACACTTAAAAGAATAAAGTATGTCTTTTTGTTAGTATAGAGTGGACATTGATTTTGGTAATGACTTGACTAACTTCAGTAGTCTTTTGAGGGAACAGATCCTCTTATCCCTACTCATACTGTGGGGCCTGGGTGAGCATGCACTTCTCAAACATGATCATGTTGCTCACTGTGATAGATAGAGGAACTACTAATGGCTAATGATTTTTGACTAGGATTATAACAAATCTGTTAACAAAGCAAAGTTCAAATTTAAATTTACGAATTCTTAAGGAAGTTATAAAACTACTTCCTTGATAAATTAGTGGTGGGGACAATCAGCGCTCAGGAACCCCTTTGGATATATTTGAAATATGCATGGGCATAGACAATGAAATTCGTGTGTATTAGTCCAAACCCAGTATTACTTTTTTAGCTACTAGACGTGATTGCTCATTTATGTAGAATTAGAAGAAAAAAGGAAGGTTAAATGACATTCATAGATTTTAGCTTTAAACAATGAATTTGAAAAGGCAAAGAGTATCTCAGTAACTACCCTTTGTCTTGGATCCTAGAATTAAAAATTGAGTGTGGTAATTGAATAAGATCAAGAAGAAAGTCACTTAATTGGCAGTTACCTTGGCAGTAGGGACCAACCTCTTGGCAATGAGGTTGATAATCCCTATGCTAACCTGCTAGGAATGGCTAGGTGTAAAATTGCTCTCCTCTAAAGTCTTAAATATATGGAATTTCATTTTGGTAGAGAAATGGGATAAGGATAGGGATAAGGGAGCATAATTTACTTATTTATCACCCTCTACTGATTTCTTTACAAACATTAAACTACTTAATCATTATAACAGTTCTGTGAAGTCAGTGGTAAGATGCTTTTTTGGGGTGGGGGGGAGTCCGGTCGTGGGGCCTGAACTCTGGGCCTGGGCACTGTCCCTAGCTCTTCAGCTCAAGGCTAGCATTCTACCACTTGAGCCACAGCACCACTTCCAGCTTTTTTCTTTTTTCTTATGTGGTGCTGAGGAATCAAACCCAGGGCCTCATGCATCCAAGGCAAGCGCTCTGCCATTGAGTCACCTTCCCAGCCCACACTTTGTTTTTTAATGAAGAAACTGAGACAGAAAATTTACGGAAACTGTTTAATGTCCCAAAATTAGTAAGAGTCTGAGCAAGGACTTGAATTTACTTATAATTGTTTGGTTCTAAGGCCTGTGCAAATGTCCCTATTCAGGGCTTCTATTTACTTGTTAGTGCACAAAGCTGTGTTTGTGTTTTGGGAGGTAGAGTCTTTTATACAAATGTCTATAAATGTGAAATCTGGTTGTCTCATACTGCTGAACTCAAAACACCACTTGATAAATCATTGCTTTAGCTTATTAATTTATAATTTGCTTCTTAATTCCTTTGGTTTTGACCTTGACTTGTAAAGAACAAGTGTAGTAGCCACAAGAGGCTAGACCTGGACTTTGGCAGTCTTAAATTTCTGTTGGGTTTTCTCAATAGACATGTAATTGGAATTAGTGGGCGTTTAGCCTTCATGGAGATTAATGATTAAAATTGACTCTCCCCCCCCCTCCACAATTTCACATCAGCTTTGGCTTATTTGATTACTCTGGTTTTCTTTTATACTCTGTGCAGACTGGGGCAAGGCCAAATACTTCTGAATATCGATAAAACTGTTTTGCATGTTGGGATGATGATGAGCAAATGATTCTATCTTTTTCAAGTATAATGTGGATATCTCTCATTTGTGTGTATATGTGTGCATGTGTCTGTTTCCCTAGAGAAAGAAATGGAAGGGTGATTTTAGTGATGTTCCTTACTGAGTTTTATTTCTTCAAGTTTCTATAATGGATTTGCAATTTGTTTTCCAAAATCTCCAGGCTCAGAGGTTCAATTTGGTACATACGATTTATATTGTTAATGAAGTTTTTCTGGTGTATTTCCCAGACTTCTTAGATTCCCTGCCTGACTCCTTCTTGTAATAATCTGAATAAGAGACAATATTAGACCACGCTAAAGACTTAGATATTTCTAGAGGTTATTCCACAAGTACTAATAATTACGTTCTATTTATTTTAAGCGTATTGACCAATTTTCTTTGGTGTTTCGCAATTCCATGAGCAAATGCAATGCATACATTAATTGTTGATGGAATGTAGAAATACTTCTACAAATGTAGAAAAATATATTTCATAAATGGCATTTATCTGGAAACAGAAACAATGAACTCAACTAGGATGTTGTGTGCTTCCAGATGTTCTAATTACTATTCTTAAGAGTATTTTAGAACTTATGTTGAAACTTACATCTGCCAAATAATTCCCATGTTTTAATCTTGCTTTAAAAAATAACTGGCAGAGAGTCTATTGTTATATTTCTTTGAGGCATAGAGATATAAGTCTAGAAGTTTTTTTTTCTTTTTTGAAAACAAACAAGGAAGTGGCTCAGAAGTAGTACACTAGTCTTGAGCAAAGGGTGCAGGGGACAGTGACCAGGCTGGAGAAAATGATGGAGGGGTAACAATGTTCAACAAGAATTGTACTCATTTCCGTACTTATGTAACTGTAACCCCTCCATACACCACCTTTACAATAAAATAAAGAAAAAAAGAAATAGGAGCTTTCAGGAAAATAAAAACCACATGAAGAAAAAGCCTTTTGTTTCTGTTTCCTGAGGTCTAGAATGGTTTATAGAGATTCTTGAAATTCTCATATTCATTAAGTTGTAACTCAAAACTTTTCTTTACTTTCTTTTATTTCTTTCCCAGTATTCTGTTTTAGTGTTAGAATGTAAGACATATATTTTCATGGAGGATTGAAAAATATATTACATACATACTAAATGCATTTATTTATCTTTTTAGAAAAATGAATATTTCAGATATTTGAATGCTGTCATTTTCATACAAGAGAAATATCACATTTATTGTTGTGGCTCTGGTGACAAAAACCCAGTACAGAATCACAGAATCCTGGGTGAATTTCTTCTTTGTCTTCCAACTTGTTAAAAGAAGTTAATAAAATAGATTTTTACATAACTTTCCATGAAAACTAATGAGTTGATTTCTCCATGTCTTTTGAGGCCAAATCAGGGTGATAACAGAGCAAACTTCATCAAAGGTGCTTTATGAACAGTCTCATTAATCCTCATACCAATAACAGGGAAACATTATTGACGCAATATTTCAAGGCGAATGAGAAAACATCAAGAGGTCTTATTGTTTCAAAACAAGTGCTAAGTCAGAGACCAAGTCTGTAGTAGAATTTTGTTTTTTGTTTCTTTTACCAAATAGAACTTGTGTGCCTTGTGCATTTTGATGCCAAAAGAGAAGAAAAGAGCTCAGAAAAGCCTCTGTTTTTGTAAAGTTATCAAGGAAACTTGTGTGTAATAGGAATAGGGAGAAGTTATTCTACTTTCTTGGAGGATAAAATAAGTAGAAGTACTTGTACTTTGACTAGCTATGAAGACATTATATTCTGAAGGAGAAGAGGTAGGAAGTAAAACTAACGAAAAAGAGCAGCTATATCACTGAAGAACTAAATAAGGATGAGCTATTTGAAAACATCACCATTCAGATACTTTACAGGAAACAGCACATGACATCTTTAAACAGAGAATTAAGAATAAGTGTATAGTTCAAAAGGAATAAAAATGACTCCAAATAAAATTTTGACATTACAATCAGTGTTAATAAAAATGAATATAACTATCCAGGAAGTTCCTTGATGAACAATAAGGTATCCACAAAAGGATGGAGAAAGAGTTCAATGGGGAAAGATGATGGTGTATATAATAATGACAATGACATTTAGTAGGAACTATTGATAGCTACATCTTCTTTTAAAATTTATAACACACCATAACTAGATACTATTCTTATTTCCATTTACAGACAAAGCAATTGAGCTATAGAGTTGAAGAAAGCTGCCCCAGGTCACACATTAATGGACAAAAGGGACTATAGGAATTAGGTCTTAAGTATAAAGCACACAACTGAGACTTTTTAAAGGAAAATATGATACGAATACTACAAAGGCGAGTCTTATTTGGACCAGGAAAAGAAAGGAATGGCTTACTACTTAAGGCAATTGGCAAGAAGAGTAGAAAATTTTCACAGCTTTATTCCCTGCCCCCCCCCTTTTTTACAGAAAGAAAAATCATCATCAGAGTAGGGAGAGAAACATATATACATAAAAGTATAACTTATTTGCATTTCAATGTGTTTAAAGCTGATGGCAGGGGCTGTGTAGAAAGGCTTTGGAATCAATTACCTATTTGTTTGGAAGGAATTCACTATTTATGTAAACAGTTGGAATTTTGGCTTCTAATACTTTCTTGCTTTAGAATTTGTACAAAGTATTTAACTTTTCTGAGACTTAGTATCCTCACTTAGTGTATTAGTCAGAGTTCTCCAGAGAGATTAGAAAAAAATGTATTAATTCTGTTTGTAAAAGTGATAAGATGTTGTCTCATGTGAGTATAGAGGCTAAGACTGAGAAGTCACATGACTTGAAAATGGAAACCCAGGAAGAATAATGGTATGGTATGAAGATCTGACGGTGATGGTGGAGATTCTCCTGTGAGTAAAGATCTAAGAATGAGAAGGAAAGAGAAGATTTTTGTGCTTGTTCATGCTGTCTGATGTGTGTGTGTGTGTGTGTGTGTGTGTGTGTGTGTGTGTGTGTGTGTGTGTGTATGTGTGTGTGTCTGTAGAGAAAGAAAGACAGAGAGAAAGAGAGGGAGAAAAAGATGCTCACCCATATTGGGAAGGAATGTCTACTTTACTCAATCAATACATTGATCTAAATGTCAATCTCTTCCAGAAACATCCTCATAAGCACACTCAGAAATCATATTTAAACAGTTATCTGCATACCTCATAATCCAGTCAACCTGACATATAAAATTAGTTATCACACCTAATGATTAGAGAAGAAAATATGCCTATTAGGAATTAGTAGGTCCAAGAAGATAACTGATATAAAATGTCTAGGAAATTGTGACCAGTTAAACAAATAACTGTTATTTGTCATATACTTCCTTCCTGGACCCTGACGAATTATATACTAATGAATCTCAAAGGACTCTGCTCAGCTACCACGGAAATTTTCAAGTAATCATGTAAACTAGGAATGGAAGTGGAAAAAAATTCTCATTACCTAAAGAAGCAAGAAGACAAATTAATTAAACCACAGTCAACAAGTTGAAGAAAATTTAGATGTGTTTCTAGAATGCCACCCTGAAACTCAGAAAGGAGCAGTCACTGCTATAAAGCAGGGCTTGACACTGCTTTCCTGCTCTCCCCCATAGCTGGTGTGACTTGATCCCATCTGAACAGTCAGGAATACCTCATATCTCCAAGGTCAAGTCTAGAATGAGGTTGAATATAATTAGTGACCCTTAACTGAGAGTCCTGACAGACCAGGCTCTCTTGTCTCATAGTCTCAATCCTTCATGGTAGCATCTACTCCTAATTTTCATAGGATTAAAGCCAGGAACTGAGGAAGCAATCTGGGAAAAGCAAAACTGCCTTACATCTGATACCAGAAAACTGTCTACATAAACAAGTACAAGGGACTTAATAGTTCCTTTCTTATAAAAGCCATCATCCTATTCAAAACATATGTATGATAGGATTATATATGCCATTTTCACCCTGGGTTCTTTGCATGAGGTAGGTTATGATGCATGAATACTTTTTAATTTTTGGTTTGTTTTGCTGTAGTACTGGGGCCATGCGCATGCTAGGCAAGCACTCTGCTATTGAGTTCTACTTCTCCTCCCATCTCTCCCTAGTGTCTACTAAGGGAATCTGAATAACTGTTTGGAAACAGTTCACTAATGGAAATAAATATGTAGGGATGAAGGTACCATCTATATAACTGGGTATTTTTTCATTAGAGGTCAGAGCTGATAAAAGCATTCACCCAGACAGCTCCCAAGAAGGTCTGTGGGAATACTCAGGGTCCATTTCACACATGTTGAGATTATTTTCCCTTTGGGGGAAAACAACTAATATATTTTGGTGCTAAGTTTTCAAAGTCAGTCTAAGGATGGAATATGGTTCTGAGCCTGTACATATTAGGTTTTTAGGACATGTCACATAATTTCTCAGTGTTAAGGTATCTCCTGTGCAATGGCTTCTTCTATTACAGATTAACTTTGGCGTCAGTATAGTTTCTATACCAAATACAAACCAAACAGAAAAAGGACCAGATACATGATCTTCCTAAGAATCAACACTCAGTTAGTGTGTCACACATTAGTGATTTTGTTTCTTTAGGCTCATAACTTACATAGCAGCGGTATCTACCCTAATGCACAAGGGTAATGCTGGAAAATTCTGAGACTGGGAGTGATTCTAAGATACCTGGATCATCATGTGAAGGATCCTTACTCATATCTCTCTGAACCAGAGAGAAAAGTATAACTTCTTTGCCTTCCAAAGTGTTTAAAGCTGATGTCAGGGGCATTATAGGAAGGCTTTGGAATAAATGACCTATTTGTTTGGAAGGAATTAACTATTTGTTTATATAAACAGTTGGAATTTTGGCTTCTAATACTTTCTTGCTTTAGAATTTGTTCAAAGTACAAATTCCAGTTTGGTGACTGATATGATAGGTAATGGCATGTGAAGTAATGCACAAAAAAGACTTTCCAAGAAACTAAGGCAGGAGCCATGGGGCATCTTCGGTCCCTGTCTCAGAAGGGAGACAGGCAACATTCCTCTCATTACATTTCATTCACAGCAGTCTTTACAATGATTCCAGATTCAAGGGAAAGGAGTTGAACTGGCAAAAACCCTGATGAGAAAGATCTTATGGTATGGGAATAGTTATTGTGCCCATACTTGAAGAAAAAAAGTACAATATGCTAGGCTAGTTTAATTTTTTATTTTGAAAATGAATGAAATGGAAAAAATCCAGAACAATCTGTAAGTTATTTTTTGTGATATATGTATATGTCTATATATGTATATATAAATGTGTGCATATATATATACACATATTTGTATATGTGTATGTAGACATATATATTTATAATAATTGAAATTTATTATAGGTTTTTAAATCTCCATTGTTTAACAAAAGGCAAGTAGCAGCAATGTAATTCCCAAGATCTCCATTGCTTAGAGATTTTTTTGTAAAAGCTTTGATGCATATCCATTCAAGTATCCTATAAAATGGAAACACTGTGTAAACCAGAATGCCAAATATTGTATGGTACACAGGCAATAGATATATATGTCCTCCTTTATTCTGTAATATTGACATCAATTGCTCGTTATAGAGTCTAGTGTCTTTTTCATAGCTGCAATGATTCATTATCTCTCATCTGAAACAATTGTTTAAAAATGTTCTGCAGTACTGCTGTTCATCTCTCATATTATATTAAACTTTCATCTTTAGAAATAGTTTCATTTTCAGCTGGGATTTTACGGTTCCTGGCAATAGTGACAAGGGTATGAAAATCTTGCCACTTTTATAGTGAACCTTTAAACAATACCAAAAGCTTGAAAATTGGTTAGCTAGCAGTTAGCATAATGCTGAAATGGGAAAGGGTAACATTTATTACAACTCTACTATTTAATCTTTGCATTACCTATACAATCGTCTAAGTCTATATTCATTTAGCAGTGAAAGAAAAGATACTGTGTTCTGGCTATATTGTATATTAAGTCACTGAAACATTTTGATTAGCAATCTATCTTTTCAATTCTAGCAAGTGATTTATTCTCAGAGAGAAAAAAGATTAAGATAGGAATAATAATTTTTCATCACCTTATAACTGAATAATATTAAATTGTGTTATTTCAATTATATCATAGAAGACTACTTAATGTCTTTATTTCAATCTTCCTGGCACAATTTTTTTTCAGAGAGAAAGCAATTGTGAACAAGAAACAGATGACTATCTCTTTAGTGTCTGGTTTTTTGACCCTCCAAATGAACTTAAATTTACTTAAGTTAGCCTTTTGCTGTGGCTTGAAGTTGTCACTCAGAATTTATGTGTTGGAAGCAATCATCACTGTAACAATGTTGAGAGATGGGACCTAATGGGAAGTATTCTTTCATTTCAAGATATTTTCTATCCTTAAGGCAACCAGTTGACTTTTAATATAGTTTTTTTTTTATTCTTGTGAGACAGGTCAAGCTAAGACAGATGGGCCCTGATTTTTGGTCCTCTTGCCACTCAGCTAAGATGGCTTCTTGATCCCCAGTTAGAATTTTCCAAGTTAGTTATATAAATATACTTTTTAAACAGAATCAGTGATTTTGACATAATTTCTCTGTTCAGCTCCTCTGAGAAATTCTGCTTTATAGATGATGGTAAGAAGAATAATGCTATCCCAATGATGTCCTACCTCATACTTATTATGAGAAACTATGGATGTGGTATGGTACATGGCAAAGGGAAATTAAATTTGTGGATGAATGAGTTGGCCTTTAAGTGAGTGAATTTATCTTAGATTATCTGTGTGGGTCTTGTTGAATACCAGAGTACTTAAAAGTGAAAAAGAGAAACAATAGTAAGGGGAGTCAATCAGAAAAGGAGATATTTGATGATGAAAACATAACTAACAGTGACTCAAGGTACCCTCTCTGACTTGGAAAAGCTATAAGCATAAAAGTGGCCTTTAGAAGCTGAAAGGGCAAGGAACCAAATTTCCCCCTTGCACTAAGTTCTAGAGCTGCTCTAATTAGTACTACAGCCTGGGAAGTGCAAGGAAACAGAAATACCTTCTTTCACCTATGTCCATGCTAACAATCCAAAAATAAGTTGGCAGCTAGGCCATTCATACTACATTTCTGGAGAGAATGCTTCCATTTTCTTTCTTTCTTTCCTTCCTTCCTTCCTTCCTTTCTTCCTTTTTTCTTCCTTCCTTTCTTCCTTCCTTCCTTCCTTCCTTCCTTCCTTTCTTTCTTTCTTTCTTTCTTTCTTTCTTTCTTTCTTTCTTTCTTTCTTTCTTTCTTTCTTTCTTTCTTTCTTTCTTTTTCTTTTTCTTTCTCTTTCTTTCTTTCTTTCTTTCTTTCTTTCTTTCTTTCTTTCTTTCTTTCTTTCCTTTTTTCTTATTTATTTATGTATTTATCAATCTGTTTATCTATTGGTGGATGTCATATGATACTCCTTAGTTTGTAGAGATATCACTCCAATCTCAGATTCTGTCATCATATGACTGCCTTCCTGTGTCTCCCTGTGTGTATATCATTCCTTCCTCTTCTTATAATGTTACTTGTCATATGAGGTTAGATCCCATACTATTAATTTTAATTTAACTTTCTTATATCTACAAAGATCCTATCTGCAAATAAGATCTCACTCACAGGTATGGTAGGTTATAACTTTACATATCATTTTTTGGGGCCACAATTCAGCTATATTTAATTAAATGCTCCAGAGATGGCCTCATGGTCAGATTTTTGCTTTTATCTCCACAGGACATGGATTGGATTTTTAGTGTCTAGAACTGTATGAAAATCAATTTGAGCTCTGTTAAGCCACTGAAATTGTGGTCATTTGTTACCTCAGCCAGAGTAACTAGCACATGGCCTAATTAAAATGCTATCTCATTTCTGAAGTGTCTTATTTCTCTTTGCTAAATTCTATCTTCTGTAACACTGACTTGTTTATACTTCTCTAATTAAATATTAATCACTAACCATCCACTAGGTATCTTTGTTATGCTTTGTAATCCCCTAATGCCAACATTCTTGAGAGAAGAAACAATTTATTCATCTTCTTTGTGTCTTCTTGAGTGACTAGCACCTAATAACCATTCAAGAAGTGCTTAGTAAGATTGTTAAATTCTCATCTAGAACAAAATTCCTTTGTCATACTGTCAAGTATTTCTTCAAGAATAACTACTTTGAAACTAAAAATACACAGAAATTGAAAACAAAAATCATTTACAATATACTATGAAACCATTTGGATAGTAAAATTAAAAGTAATACTAGTCTTTTGGTTTATATCAAACTTTATTGTGGGTTTAGAATGTCTTAACAAAAGCATCAATTGCATATGGACTTTGTTATTGTTATTAGGAAAATGAAGGAGAATGGAGGAGAAAGGAAAAGGCCGGATGTGATCTTCAATAGGCAAAGACTGTTTATTGAGGAACAGAAAGGGGCAGGCAACCTTCCCACAGGATTAGAGGTTGTACAGGGGATGAAATTGGGGTCAGGCTTATATGGGTCTTAACAAGGAAGCAAAAACAAAAAGCAAAAAACAAAAAATACAGGCTATGGTCTCTTGCCCTGGGTAAGGCTGGAATTCTCCATCAGCGAAGCCAAGGTTCGAATGACCTGCTTGGGTCTAGCACGTGAGTGGGCACCTGGTGTTCTGCTTGACCTGGAGGAATAAGGTTGAAGTCAATCCTTCAGGTGTGACTTAGGCTTTAGGAGGGCTTTACAAGGTTAGCACAAATTATTGGACATCTTGTTGGCCAGCAAAATCCTTGATGTTTTTCTTTCATAGGTTGTAATGAGTCAATTTTGGTTTTTCTGCTTAGATATCCCTATAAGCTATAGTTAATATTAATCTTTAATCTTATTTAATAGTTGATGATTGCGCCTTAGAAAATTTGGATTTTTTATTAAAGATTTTAAACAAATAGAAAAGCCATATTCAAAACAGCTACTTCACTAAAATCTTGAAGTTGCTGTGTCATTTTTCTGTTTTTAGCATGTATTAGAAGAAACTTGAATATAGCCTCATGTTATTGAGGAAAAAAAACTGATTCATTAATTTCTCTGCTTGTTTTAATATAATTCTATGACAAACTACACTTAGCAGCATGACTAACAACAGAGGTAGCAGAAATAACAATAATAGGATTTTACAAAAGAAGTTAAGAAGCCCTGGGAAATTTTGGCTGCCAAACTCAAAGAAATAAGATCATATTGGGTGTAAAAAAGATCTCATGCCAATAAGCATTGATGATAAAATCAGACAAAGAGAATGTAGTAGAAAGATCTAACGCAATTAAAGACTTACTTGATATAGTGTGCAATTGTTGCAAGTATACACAATTGATATTAGATGATATTAGAGATATAAAAAAATATATTCTTGATTAGCTGAAAAATAATAACATTGGCACACACATGTTCTAAATGTTAAGGTATTCTAATAGTTAAAATGTTTTCACAACAATGAGTAATATGTTGAAATAGCTTACTCTCCAGTTTATGGATTGTAAGCTTTTGTCTTTTTCCTGAGATAGGTTCTGCTGTTTGGCCTTAAATTTGCTATAAGCCATAGCTGGCCTTGGATTTGCAATTCTTCTGCCTATGGTTCTCCATTGCTGGGATTTGAAGGGTTTATCCTTACTCCTAGCTATGAATTAGAAACTTTAATCACTGTAAAAGCAATCCAAAAGGGAAGCTTCAAGATTTCTAAGAATAGCATTTTCAAAGTTTCAACTGTGCTATTGGTGACTAAAAATAACAACAATAATAAATACTTTTTATTATGCCATAAATAATTTACAAATATTGCCTGTATCAATCTAACAACAGTTTATGAAGTAGGAACTATTATTTTCCTCATCTTTCAGATTATTATAGATTTGCTGGCCTATAGATAATCCAGCTAGTAAGTAGTGAAGATGGGTAAATAGCTGTTTTGTTTGTTAAGTATTGTTATATGTTAGGTAAAGGATATTCAGCTCTAACATGAAAAATCACTTTAAATCCAAATTCTCATGTAACATATTCTTGAAGATTCTTTGGAATTAGTTGTTAGGAAGTCAAAAATACCTTTAAATAAGCTTCAGAGAAAATTATTCCTAAAACTTAAATTGATTTTGATTTTCTTCTTCCATATATATATATAATCACTGTCAAGCCTCTTTTCCAGTGAAGAGGAAATGAATTCTTAATCTTAACCATTTTCACTTAGTGGCCAGATGCCCTTTGGATATTGTCCTGACCTTTATAGATCAGAAAAGTAAAACTGAATCTTTAGACATTCAAGTTCTTGAAAATGGTATTATCTTGGTTCTACAGCAGGGCTGTGTTTAATGCTTTGAGTACCATACAGTCTCTTTTCTAATTTGCATATGGGTGTTATGGTGCCTGAGCTAGAAGGTGCCCTGCTATCTTCTCTCCTTGGACTCTCCCCACGGGGCTTTAACCGCTTCTTTCATACAATCTAGTCTCTCCTTTGAAGCATTTCTTTCCACTATGTCAACCTGTGTGGGAGGAATTCCTGGTAGCATAGTTCAAGGAAGAGCCACATGAAAAGACTTGTTGTCTTTCACTCTTCTTTCAAGCTCAATACCAGCTTCATTCCGGCCCGTGTCTCTGTGTCTGTCTCTCTCTCTCTCACTCTGTATGTATGTGTGTTAGTGGTAGTAGGGAGGAAACTGTACCCCTCTATGTTTGTCTGTCTCACATGGACTTAATATGCTATTATTGCAATGTAATTAACTCACTGAGAACACAAAACTAGCCCTGTCAGAGTGGAACTTAATATATTTAGAAGGCGCCTGGCGCTGGTGGCTCATGCCTGTAATCCTAGCTATTCAGGAGGCTGAGATCTGAGGATCGCGGTTCAAAGCCAGCCCCGGCAGGAAAGACTGTGAGATTCCTATCTCCAATAAACTACCAGAAAACCGGAAGTGGCGCTGTGGCTCAAGTGGTAGAGTGCTTGCCTTGAGCTGAAGAGCTCAGGGACAGTGCCCAAGTCCACAGTTCAAGCCCCACAACTGACCAAAAAAATAAAAAGTAAAAAAATAAATAAAATAAAAAAATAAATAAATATAAATATATATATTTAGAAGGCATAAAGGAAATATGCTACTCAGGAGGCTGAGATCTGAGGATCGCGGTTCAAAGCCAGCCCGGGCAGGAGAGACCGTGAGACTCCTATCTCCAATAAACCACCAGAAAACCGGAAGTGGCTCTGTGGCTCAAGTGGTAGAGTGCTCGCCTTGAGCTGAAGAGCTGAGGGACAGCGCCCAGGCCCAGAGTTCAAGCCCCACGACCGACAAAAACAAACAAACAAACAAACAAAAAACAGAGATCTCTGATAATGGAGTACTCCACCATCCAAGGTTGAAAGACTACTTTCCTGTTATATGTTCATTAATAGACTGGCTCGTCATGTTTGAGATGTGGGAGTCATATTGAGTGCAGCCATAAAATCGATAACTGATTTTTAAGTCCCACATCTGTGCCAGATGTGTTACATTAGAAAGATACATATAACTTGTGGAACACTAACATTTCTAGGTCACACCTCTATAAATAGAATACACAGGTGTGGGTTATGTAATTTCTGTTTTGTAAAGTTCTACATCATCATTAAACATTTAGATAACATGCAAATTTTAATAAAAAATTAATCCAATCATTAATCTCAATAGCCATATGTTATTATAATGTAAACATTTTGACTTATATATATGTGACTTTGCAAATATTGAATCAGTCTACATTTTGTGGTGTGTTCTTGCATGTTATACATTAGGTTATACACATACATATATATATATATATAATATGTAGTTTTATTTATTTTAAAAAATTATTGTAAAGGTGATAAATGGGTGTTACAGTTACATAAGTAAGGTAATGAGTACAGTTAAACACAGTTATCTCCTCCCTCATTTTCTCCCAGTTACCCCTTCCTGTACCCCTCCCCTTCCTCCAAGTTATAAAGTGACTAGTGAGTAACAATGTTGATTTAGTTTATCCTTTGTCCTGCTGTTTCTGTGATTCCCTTTCCCTTCCATGGATCAGATAAGCTTATATACAAGACAAAGGGTACATAAAACTAAAACAGAAAGACAAAAAAGAGAAGTGACTGCATACAAAACATAATAAGAACATTTTGTGCCTGATTCTTGGAGTTTATTTTGATCCACTTCATTACTATGGTCCTACACACTTAGTGATAAGGTTATTGGTATCCCCCTGCTCAGAATATTATAGACATATTCTAGTTATTACAAACGAGGGAAACTATGCAACCTACTTTTCTTTGGGCCTGGCATGCTTTGCTTAATATAATTTTTTCCAAGTCTTTCCATTTCCTTATGAATAGGCGATGTCATTCTTAATGATAGACACATATAATTCCATTGTGTATATATACCACATCTTCTTGATCCATTCAGCTACTGAGGGGCATATGGGTTGTTTTCATATCTTAGCTGTGGTGAATAATGCTGCAATGAACATGATTGTGCTGGTAGCTTTAGGATGGCCTTGTTTGTGGTCTTTTGGGTAAATGCCCAGGAGTGGGATGGCTGAGTCATAAAGGAACAACATGTTTAGCTTTTTGAGGAACCTCCATACTTCTTATACACATATCTTATATGCATGTATAGTACATATAAAGTCTGTGAATATTACATGTATATTCACCTTTATATAATATACATATATGATTTATATTACATACATGTGCAAGCAGGTATATTATCTGTTCCTTAATATACTAAGGAGACATGTTCAAGTCAATACATGGGAACAAATGTTTCTACATCATGGTTTGCATAGCAAGCATGAAATATGGTGAGATACATATATATCACTAATTCTATAATTGTAATAAAAATGTGATGTAAACATTTATTTGTGTTTCTTTATATATACACCTATATCTGCATCTATGTGGGCTTATATGGAATGCTTTTGTCAACAATGAGCACAATATTCAGAAGGATCAAGCAACCTACTTTTATTGACAAAGCCCAGATTAAAAGATGTTTTAATATAACAATTTTATTGTTGAGCTTTATTTTTTTAATATAACAGCTTTATTTTTTATTTCCTTTTTTATTAGAAGGGAAGCATGAATGCTGCAGAAGCAATTGAAAACTATCTGTACAGTTCATATATACAGCTCACCCATTTACAGTGCACAATCAAGTGGTTTTTAATATATTCACATAATTGTACACCATTGCCAGTGTAACTTTAGAACATTTTCATAACCCATAAAAGAAACTACACCTTCCTCACCATCTCCTGTCTATTAAGCAGGGTAACTACTAATTTACTATCTATGCAGATTTGCCTATTTTAGATATTTTATGTAAGTAAATTCCTTCAAGAAACACTACCTGTTTCTTGTGGCTGACTTTCACTTGTCAAAGGTTTATCTCAGGCAGCATGAATCAGTACCTCATTCATTTTTATTGCTGCATAAAATTCAATTTTATGGGTATACCTCGTTTTATTTATCCATTCATCATGCAAGGGACATTTGGGTATTATAATGAATAGTCCTAATATGAATATGCATGTACACATTTTCTGTAGACATATGTTATCATTTCTTTTGTGTAACATAGCTCAGAGTGGAACTGCTAGGTCATATGGTAACTTTTTAAGGAAATGGCAGGTTACATTCTAAAATAGCCATGTAGGGTAGTTCCTGGTTTTCTGTATTCCTGAAAACATTTGTAACCATTAATCCTTTCATATGTAGCCTACTTGGTAAAATGGAATGCCGTTGTGATTTGATTTACATTTCCTTGATTAATAATATTAACCATGTTTCGTGTTTTGCTTTGGCATTTTTATCGTTTTTGACAAATCCATTTCATAGCTTTGCTTATTTAAAAATTAAGTTATTTGCTTGTGATTATTGAGTTCTTAGAATACTTTGTGTGGTCTTTATACATGCTCTATAACAGATACAGGTTTTACAAATATTTCCTCTACTCTGTGGTTGCCTTTTAACTCTCTTGTTGGCATGCTTTGAAACAAAAGTTTTTAATTTTCATGAAATTTACTTTAGCTCCTTTGTTGTTATTGCTATAGCCCTCATTTTTACATCAAAATTAAGGAGATTTTTGCCTAACCTAAAGTAACTGTTTTCTCCCAGGAGTTTCAGATTTTATTATTTTTATTTTTTAATTTTTTTATTGTGAAAATACTGTACAGAGGGGTTACAGTTACATGAGCAAGGTAATAAGTACATTTCTTATCAAACATTGTTGCCTCCTCCTTTGTTTCCCCTTTACCATCCCTTTCCTCCCGTCTCCACAACTACACTCCCCTCCCACCCCCCCACTCCCCCACCCTGCCTAAATTATAAAGTTCGTTTTTCAACATAGTGTCTTGTACATCTCATTGTTGCAATGGGTCAACCTGTATCCCTATTTAAACATTTTGTTTTTTCTCTTCCCCTCCCCAAATTTAGATGTGACATTTAGTTTATGTTCCTCTTCAGTTAGTTTGGTTCATGGCAGGAGTGTAAGAAATGAGTCCAACTTTATTCTTTTGCATCTTGATATTCCATAGTTCCAATATAAGTACTTGAAAAGACTAATATTCATAGATGTTCTTGGTGCCTTTGTCAAAATTCAATTGACAATAAATGTGCGAGCTAAAATTTGGACTTTGTCTTCTGTCCTATTTACCTGTGACTTCATTTCAGTAACTATAAATGTTAGTAGCCCAGTTTTGTTTTTTGTCAAAGTTAGTTTGACTACTTACATCCCTCAGATTAACATATAAATTATAAGATTAGCTAAGCAATTTCTGCTGAGCAAACAGTTGAGGTTTGAATATAGAATATGTTGAGTCCTTCAAATGTTTTTTTTCCTTTCATGTGATTGTTTCTAACATATTTATAAGATGATTTCTTTGTTGCTTTGTATGTCCCTCCCCCACGGTATATCCCCTGTTTTCACTGTATTTGATGTTGGTATAATTTTGGGAGGGGAAGGGAAAGAACAAATTGTTTAAATAGGGATACAGGTGGACCCATTGCAACAAGGAGATGTACAAGACATTATGTTAAAAACCGAACTTTACAACTTTGGTGCAAAGCAGGGGCAGGAGATGGGAAGGAATGGGAAGGGGAAACAAAGGAGGAGGCAACAATGCTTGATAAGAAATGTACTCATTACCTTGCTCATGTAATTGTAACCCCTCTGTACAGTATTTTCACAATAAAAAAAGAAATGTACTCATGACCTTGCTCATGTAACTGTAACCCCTCTGTACAGTATTTTCACAATAAAAAACTTATCTTTAAAAAAGAATATGCTGAGTCCCTGAGACAATCTGGGAAATATTTTCATCTTTAGTATTTAATGCTTTTGCTCCATGAACATGAGTTTCTTTCTACTTATTTATATCTTTATTTCCCTTAACCTTATTTTGTCATTTTTAGTGTATATATCATCTTATACCTCTTGTTAAATTATTCTAAGCTTTTGTTCTTTTTTACTTCATTACTGATGAAACTTTCTATTCAATTTCATTTTCAGGTTATTCATTTTTAACATGTAGACATAGTTTTGACTTTTTTGGTCAGTTATGGGGCTTGAACTCAGGGGCCTGGGCCTTGTCACTGAGCAATTTCACTCAAGTCCAGCACTCTTATGTCTGAGCCACAGAACCACTTCCAGTTTTTTGTGGTCAATTGGACATAAGAGTCTCAGGGACTTTTTTGCCTGTGTTTGAAAAGCAATCCTCAGATCTCAGCCTCCTGAGTTGCTAGGATTACAGGCTTGAGCCACCAGAAACTGGCTAGTTTTGCTTTTTTCATACAGAATTCATTTCTGGTAAATGTTCTGAATATATTTGCCTTAATTATCTTTTAGTGGAGTCCACAGGATGTGCTCTTTTCTGTATGTTTCAATAGCAAATTTACAGGTATATTATGGGAGTAGGCAACGTTTAAAAGTACGTACTTGCATGAAAGACATTTCAGAGAAGTAAAATGAATTAGATAGAATCTACTGTATGAGGAAAATGCTATAAGAAGCTATGGGCAGAGGTTCAATGGTTATGCATTTGCTTAGGATGCAAAAAAAAAAAAAAAAACCCTGGGATCAAACTCCAGCCCTGGCAAATGGAAATGAGAAAATAAAATAAAATAAAACAGAAAAAACTTAAAAAACAGCTACAAACCCATGTAGTTGCTATCAATAAAAATTACTTCAAAAAATCTAAATCTTGACATTGTTTGGAAAAATTTAACAAGTTTATTTATAATTGTAGTAAAGTTGAAATGCCAGATAGAATTTTTCACTAAAATACTTTGAGTTCTATTACTGCTTTATGTCTCTATATTAATATTCAAAATTCACCCACAAATGAAAAGACAAACCTACCAACACTTGCTTGATATTTGACTCTTACTTTTTCCTTTGTAATCATGTTTAAATACCTTGGGATGCTATGGGAAAACAGCTAATGTTCAGAAATTCCAATAATAATAATGAAAAGCTTTCTTTCTCCTTTTCTCCTTCTTGCTTTCGTTCTTTCTCTGTCTTTCTTTCTATCTTTCTTTCCTTTCTCTCACCTTCCTTCCTTTCTTCTCATTGTTTCTCTTATTTCTGTGTCTCTATTGTTCTCATCTCTCTTTCTTTCTTTTTCTCCTTCCTTCCTTCCCTCCTTCCTTCCCTGCCTCCTTTCCTTCCTCCTTCTTTTCCTTCCTTCCTTCCTTCCTTCCTTCCTTCCTTCCTTCCTTCCTTCCTTCCTTCCTTCCTCCTTCCCTTCCTCCCTCCCTCCCTCCCTTCCTTCCTCCCTCCCTCCCTTCCTTCCTCCCTTCCTTCCTTCCTTCCTCCATCCTCCCTCCCTCCCTCTCTCTCTTTCTCTTTCTTTCCCTCCCTCCCTCTGTCCCTCCGTCCCTCCCTCCGTCCCTCCCTCCCTCTCTCTCTCTTTCTTTCTTTCCTTCTCTCTTTCTTTGTCCTTTTTATTTTTTCCATCATGAAACTTGAACTCAAGGCCTCAGTGCTGTCCCTGAGCTTTTTGGCTCAAGGCTATTTCTCTAATACTTTGTGCCACAGGGCCACCTATGTTTTTCTGGTGGTCAATTGGGGATAAGTCTCAGGGATATTCTGGCTGGATTTGAATTTCAATCCTCATATCCCAGTCTCCTGAGTAGGTAGGAGTACAGGTATGAGCCACCAGTGCCTGAGAGAATTAAATTTTTTTAAACTTGAGAATTAACTTTTTCATCGTGGCATCTTAAAAAATCCTCCATCTGACCTGCCCATGTAATTGTAACCCTTCTGTACAGTGTGTTCACAAAACAATAAAAATTTTAAAAAATCCTCCATCTGTGTGACATAGTACCTGTATATCTTTTGATAGAAAGATACATATTGCATATGGATATTATACAGATTGGTATTTTGAAAAAGCATTCAGAGCTTACTTGTCTCCTGCAAATCTCCTGCAATATCTCCCTTCATTTTCTTATTTAAAAGAACTTATCTTTTCTACTTTTAGGTAATATCAACTTTAGGTAATGTTGACCTTATAAAGAATTATGCAATCTTTCTTCTTTCTTAATATTTGTGAAGGATGAGATTTTATTTTTCTTTAAATAGCTGGTTCAATTTAAATTAGGCCTAATTTGTAAATCAAGTTTCTGGAAGTATTTTTCTTTTTCTGAGCTTTCAATTGTATTTTATTTTATTTTTTATGTTTATTGTAAATGAGTACATTTCTTTTTAAACACTGTTACCCCTTCCTCATTTTCTCCTGCTTACCCCTCCCACTCCCTTCCCTCCAAGTTGTGAAGTTCATTTCTGACATAGGATCTAGTGAGTATCATTGTTGTATTAGTTCACTCTTTGTCCTGCTCTTTCTGCGATTCCCTTTCCCTGCCACCGATCAGATAAACTATATACAGGACAAAGGGTAAAGAAAACTAAAACAGAAAGAAAAAGAGAAGTAACTGTATTCAGGACATAATAAGAACCTTTTGTTTCCAATTCTTGAAGTTCATTTTGATATACTTTATCATATATGGTGCTATGCACTTAGCAGCTGGGCTATTGTGATCCCTTGCTACGAATATCATAAATAAATTCTAGTTATTATAAATGAGGGAAACCATGCAACCTATATTTCTTTGGGCCTGGTTTGCTTTGTTTAATATATTTTTCTAGGTCTTACCATTTTCTTATGAATGGGGCATTCATAAGAATGGGGCCATTTTTTTCTGATGGAAGCTTAGAACTCCAGTGTATATATACCATATCTTCTTGATACATTCATTTACTAAGGGGCATATGGATTAGCTCCATATCTTAGCTATCGTAAATAATGCTTCAGTGAACATGCTGGTAGCTTTAGTATGGCCTTGTTTGTGGTCATTCGGGTAAATCCCCAGGAGTAGGATTGCTGGGTCATAGGGGAGCTGTATGAGGAGTCTTTAAAAAATTTTTTTTATTGTCAAGGTGATGCATAGAGGGTTTCAGTTACATAAATAAGGTAATGAGTACATTTCTTGTCAACCTTGTTACCTTTCCTTCAAAGTAGGGAAATGTATGAGGAGTCTTTTGAGGAATTTCCATACTACTTTTCAGGGTGGTTGAACAAGTTCACACTCCCACCAAAGGTGCAGTAGCACTCCCTTTTGGCCACATACCTGCCAGCATCTGTTGTTATTAGATTTCTTGATAATAGCCATTCTAACTGCAGTAAGGTAGAATCTCAATGTTTTTTGATTTGCATTTCTTTTATTGCCAGAGAAGTTGAGTATTTTTTCATGTCTATTGGCCATTCTTATTTCCTCTTTAAGTCTTTAGCCCTCTTGTTAATGGAGTTGTTCTTTCTTTGAGTATTTGTTTTGGGGGGATTTAACTTTTGAGCTGTTCATATATTTTAGATATGAGGCCCTTGTCTTTTGTATGGCTAGTGAAGATCTTCTCCCAATTCGTGGGCTTTTTATTTATCTTGCTATCTATGCCCTTTGCAGGCTTTCTATTTATCTTGCTATCTATGCCCTTTGCCATTTAGAAGCTCTGCAGTTTAATGTAGTCCTATTTATCCAGTCTTTCTTTGATTTGTTGTGTTTCTGAGTATTTATTAAAAAAGTTTCAGCCTGTGTCAAGGGCCCTAGCTTGGATTGTGAGAATTAACATCTGAAATAATTAAAAGACCAGAATAGCAAAAACAATCCTTAGCTGAAGGAATACCAATACCAAACTCCAAACTCTATTACAAAGCCATAGCAAGAAAAACAGCTTTGTACTGGCACAAGAACAGGTGTGAAGACCAATGGAACAGAACTGAAGACTCCGAAATGAACCTGCAGACCTATGGCTACCTAACCTTTGATAAGGGAACTAAAAAAAACCAGGATGGAAGAAAGACAGCCTCTTCAACAAATGGTGATGGCATAACTGACTATGCATGTGTGGAAAACTGAAGTTAGATTCTTATAAATCACTCTGCCCAGGGTGATTTATTTGATCCAAATGGATCCAAATGGATCAAAGACCTCAACGTTAAAGCAGATACCCTGAAAATATTACAAGAAGGAATAGGGGAAACATGAGGGGTTTTTTGACCCCAGTTTTGAGTAGGATATTAGATGGGGCAATATTATTTTTTACTGTCTTGTATTTTATTGTAAAGATACAGGCAATGAGTACATTTCTTGTCACACATTGTTGCCCGCTCCTTTGTTTTTCTCCCATCATCCTTTCCCTTCCCCACTCTTTCTCCTCACCCCCTGAAGTTGTAAAGTTCATTTCCAACACATTGTCTTGTGAGTATCAATTGTTGCATTGGATCATCCTTGGTCCTTGTTTTAACGTTTTGTTACTCGAGGGGCAATATCTTTTATACTATTTGGCATGCAATTTTTTTAATTTTAATTTTTTATGAACATACTCTACAGAGGGGTTACAATTACATGGGCAAGATAATGAGTACATTTCTTATCAAGCATTGCAGCCTCCTCCTTTGTTTTCCCTTCACATCCCTTCCCAGCCTCTCCCCGCCCCCCCCACTATAAGGAAGATGAAGTAAAGGTAATTGGATACCCGTGAGTTCCAGCTTTCTATAGTGGGCACAGATCTTCTACTATACAAATAGGGACTGAAATATGGAAAGGCAGCTCCTGATCTGCTGCAGATGTTTGTAACACAATGTCTATATCATGGGGCTGTGGAGGAGAAATACAGGTCACCCTTGATGCCAAATGGGCTTCTGTAGACCTTAATTATAGGTGATGGGGAGAAAGCCTTAGTTTATCCTTGGCCATACCTGCTTATAGAGGATTTCCATTAAGCTGAGCTGAGGAGAACAATGAGGAGAACAATTTGTGCTTCAAGTTCCATAAATAATCAATGCTTGCCCTGAGAATTAGTAGATCATCTTAAGCAATTGTCTGTTCTTGCACAACTTCTAATAACAAGTTTTGTGGTTTTCATATTTGAAAGTCATATTTTTTTTGTGAGTGTAGGTTCCATGAAGCTCTGAATTCCCAGATTAGATTTGCAGCCAGTACTGAAGTTTCTGCCCAAATAAACATTTCTCAACAGTTTTTGTAGTGGGTTTATTTGGAGAAGCCATAGGGAAATTAATTTCCTAGGTTCTTTCTAACAGAAAAGACCTACATTTTAATTCATATTTCTTTAAAAAAACAGGAAACATCAATAATCAGAGAAATCAAAAATATATTTAAATACATACCCATTTAACTTTACCATATAAGTCTCTGCCCCCAACATGCCCCACAGTTGTATGGGAAGTAATCTCACCTCTTTTCTTCTACTCTTGTCCCCTCATTTCTGTATTGTCTCTCTACAGATTTCAAAAAGTGGAGTAACAGTAGATCATTGCACTGTGGAACAAATAAGGTGAGCTTAGATAGTTTAAAGGAGTAAAATACGTAATGAGATTTAGAGAACTAGAGACTGAAGATAATTAGATCTAGGACTCAGGGAGAAAGTTCTTCCTCATTGGCAGCTAAGTTGAGATGTATTCTATCTTGGAAACTGCCAAACTTTTAGATCCTGAGAACTAATCAAAATTCAAAACACAGAAACAAAAACTAACCTGAAGGTAAAGAAAAAAAAAACATGACTATCACTTATGCCTGGAAATTAGCTAGTGTTCATTTTAATAATTTATTTCTTTGAAAAGATGGTAATTTGTTCTCAAACTGCAAAAGTTTATTTAACTAATCTTGGAAAAGCATTTTCAGAGGTGGTCTTTTAGGTTGAGAGCTCCAGGGGTTGAGGCTTTAAGCCAAGTCCTCCAAACTAGGATGTAAAGCTTTTTAGATTCAAATGATCCTCAACTAAATCAAGTTGTTAAATGTTCAATTAAAGTATGACACAAATATTTTAATCTTTGGGAATTAGTAAACATTGTTCTGATTTTATTGAAAAAACATTTATATGCACTGGAAACAAATGAATGGGAATAGAGCTGAGATTAGGACTCTAGTTTTGATTTTTTAAAAAAGTATTTTTTCCCAATTCACTGCTGCATTGTCTTTTCTGAATGAAGTGGTTAATAGGCATTTTTCATAGTTCTTCAGGGATGCCATGTAACAATTTATTATTATCAGCTGTTACAAGAGAAACACATAATCCTCAACTTAATGACCTGATAGGTAAAGGAATAAATAGCTGCAATATAGAAACCAGTTCCCAAGGATATAATTATGTTATTACTAGCAGAGAGTTTCTGATTCATTAAGTAGGAAAGGTAAAAAGAGAGAGAGAGCGAGACTATGAATGGTAAAGGTGAACATTTTTATTTTTTTATTTTTTGGCCTCTTCACCTATTTCCCCTCCTGATCAATAAAAGCAGGGGAGGGAGGCTTTTTACACCAAATGAAAATATAAATGATGAAGGCTTTCTTAACTCCAAGGCCATATGTCTATCCTCAAGTGTTTTATTATGTGGAGTTTGACCTTTATTTAAAGAGCATCTCTGTTTGATGATAATTGATGGCGCTTTGAGGGAGAGTTTATGACAGCACCTTTAGTTGTTAAAAAATATTTTCCTTAAGGTGAAGATCCTTCTTTATAACTTTTGTCCTAGGGTAACCTTTGGAAATACCATGTCAGTTTAGTTGCATTTATAGATTTAATTAACATGTTATGGACTTTTTCAGGTCATTAATAAAGATATGGAGTATGACCAGACTTATTTGTAATCTTGATAATTCACTTGTTTGTTTAACTTAATTAATCATTCATTCTTCTTTTCTAGTTTGATTACCACAGTTGAAACCTTTTGCAATTTTCAAATGTTCTTTATATAAAGACATTATTCTAATTAATTCACTGGAATTATTTTGCAATGTCACTGCAAAATAATGGTGTTTTGTTTACTCTAGCATACCCAATCTGCTGGGTTTCACAGGGTTTTTATAAGGTCAGGCAGAGGGGTAAAATGTAACCTGGGTACAACTATTAATGCTTCCTTTAATAATTTTCCAAGAGAATTAACCTAACCTGACCTCCAGAATTAAGAATAGTGTAAAGTGCTGTAAAGTTGAGTGAATGAAAGCCAGGGCTTGATTTGCCTGAGTCTTCCTGCTCTCTGACTTTCTGTGGCCCACATTCTTTTGGGAAACATCTGCATGGTGAAATGAAGTGTGGCTCTCTTTTAAGTGTGATAACCAAGCAATGTTGTGAATCTCACAGATTTGCCGTGGTAGCATAAAGTTCTAACATGCTACCACCTATTGCCTATAGTATAGAATCAATACAGCATGAAGCATAACTTTCACTATCCCATGTTCAAACATTAATAATTCCAGTTTGTACATGATGTACTCAATCTAAATACATCACTTTATATTGGACATAGAAAATAAAATGTCATATAAAAACCACATGGACTGGGGGCCAGTGATTCATGCCTGAAATCCTATCTCAGAAGGCTGAGATTTAAGGATTATAGTTTGAAGGCAGGAAGCTATCAAAGCTTATTTCTAATTAACTACCAAAAAGCTAGAACTGAAGCGGTGGTTCAAGTGATAGAGTGCCAGCCTTGAGTGAAAAAGCTCAGGGATAGAGCCCAGGCCCAGAGTTCAAACCCCGGTACCGGTATAAAACAACAATAACAACAAACAACAAACAAAACCGTGGTACACCATTCTTGCCTATACTTACTTGTGATATTGCATATCACAGAAATGTTAATTAAACTTAGCCTTCTAGTATAAAAAAATGGCCATGATTATAACATGATAATAAGTTGCTGAAGAGTAAAGCATGTAGAACAATGCTTGAGAGAGATTGGGCATTTTATCAAAAGAGTTGTGTTTCCTTCTAACCTTCCCTTTATTGTAAGTCAGTCAATTGGCCATCCTTTGTGGGTGCTTCTTTCAGTTTTACCTCTGCTAGTTCGGCTTTTTTGTCCATGTACTATTTCAAGCTGTTACTCTTATTCTCTTGTCTGTTGCATCTCTTTAATAGCTTTTGTCCAGTAATACCAAATGGAAAAAGTAACCCATTAGAACTCACCGTGGGACAAATTGGTTGAACTACGATTTCCATTTTCAGCCAGTACTTGTTACAAAATCATAGCATGCTATGAATCATTCAAAGTCAGTTTTGAATTCATACACACATACAAAATCAGTTCTATTTAACTTTCACACACACACACACACACACACACACACACACACACACACACACACACACACACACACACACACACAAATGAATAAGCTGGCATCTGAGAGGACCTGATACTTGTACAAACTTCTTGCTTTGTAGAGGAATCAGAAATATTTTCATCTCAGAAAATACATTTGCCTAATTCTAGATAAGACAGATTCAGTATTTATTTTACATTAACACACTTCATTAATCTTCTTAGCGGCCCTTTCATTTATACATTCTTATATGATTCTACCTTGATAAGCATGAGAACTGAGGGTCGAAGAGATTAAGCACTGGCTGTACGTGATAGCTCCTAGGTTCAGTTCAGACATCCTGCCCTTGTATTTGAGTTCTGAATCCCTATATTCTTTATAGGCTACAACAGTGTGCTTAGGTCTTTTGATAGGTCCCACACAGCACAGAGATGTCAAGGTAAATGCTAGTTAACTACTTGTCAACAATAAGTTGGACTTCATTTGTCATTATGGAGACTTGGATGATATCCTACAGAGGACAGATGTGTGCAAAAACAAAATGGATTTTCACTAATGGGCTGGTAACAAATGTTTCAATGCACAATGCACACTTGGTGATATTTTGGAATGAAGAATAGTCAGGCATGTTATGACTTTCTGAATTGAGGCCCATCAGGATTAATTGGGGAGATCAAAATACTTTACTCAGTTCCATGTTATTTATTTAGCTTTTAGCACTGGGCAAACCGTTAAAGGTTTAAATAGAAAGGAAAAAAAAGCAGTAGATAAGTTATAATTACACTTCAAAGTGACTGTGTTGTGATAGGATGCTTTCCATTTTATATTTTGTGGCTTTTGTTTTATTTCTTAATTGACACTTTTTCTTCCTTTCAGACTGTTTTCTTTTTTTTTAGTCATGAAAGTTTTTATAGTCATTTGCAAGGGAAAAACATATTAGTTTTTTTTTTTGTTTAGATGAGGCAGTAATTAAATTGTTTGACAGTAATATCCATTTTGCCTTTACCTTTTTTTGCTTCTCTTCCTCTGCCCTCTGGTGACTGACTTTCTCTATGCAAAGCTCTGGACTCAGGAGTGCCTCTGCATGAGGTTGTGGATCGGTGTCATCCATCACCTGTTATCCATAGGCGGTGGGTGAAAGCTGGCTGGGCAGAGAGACTGGGACAAGGGCAGGGCATGTGAGGGAAGTCTGATGAGAAACAGCTTCCTATTAATCTTCTGGAAGAAGAATTCTCTTAAAATGCCTTTAAGTAGTTTACTGTTACAGAGAGAGCCATAAAATAGAAGCAATATCAGATTTGAGTCTAATGAAGAGAGCTGTTATGGGTGCATTCTCATTTTCAGAGAAATAGAACTGATTCCATACTTGTTAATGTTGTTAGACCAAATACATCAGGTGGCATGTTGGATCTAATCAGGAAATCCATGTATAAACAAGATAATAAAAACCAATGTTTATATAAAAAGTAACAGTAATATTTCAGTGGCATTACTTGAAGTGTGAAAATACAAGGAAGTTGATTTACAATGAGAATATTTCTCTTTCCTGTCGCTATTTTCTATGGAATGTTTGGGATCAGCATGCACTATTCCTTTCCTATAGTCACTAGGAATAAGGTACGGTGGTCATCAGCCTGATCCTCTCTATTGTTCTTAGTGTTATAAGGTATATTTAGGATAATAGCTTACCTTGCATGGAAGGTGTAGTGATTAACTGATCCAGTCTCATCCTGTCCCTCAAAAAGGGACTTATTCAGGTGGTTGATAACTATTATTCGCTATGACTGCTAAACATGATTAAGGTTTCAGCTCAGTTTAAAGAAAGTGATTGTAATTTTTTTCAAGACATCTTGATGGATTTTCTCACTGATGAGTGATAAAATACAATAAAGACTTCTACTTCACAAGCACAAGGTGGAGATGCTTGGTGAAGTCACATTGTCACAAGGGCTTGCATTCTCTGGAAGCTTTGCTGCTGTCACTTGGATAGCACTTAGTCACTCCTCAGCCTACGATGATCTGGCTCTTACTAATAGTCCATTGAAACTACCTGGCAAAGGCAAAATCACCAAATTCAATGCACACTTATTCAACACTCAATCTAACTGCCATCTATTACCTGCGTCTGACATGATTGGTCCTTCTTTTGTTCTTGGAACCTTCTGTCCTTTGATTAGCACTGCTTCTTTCTCTCTTGCTTTGGTAGATAAGTGTAGGATCTTTCCTTGTGGGTCATGAATCATTTTGCAATAGGTCCAAACAGAATGCAGTCTCCCTGCTACCTGTTTTGCACCTCAACCAGTCCAGCAATTCCCAAGTATCTTACTTGCTTACACTTCTGTGAAAGGAGTTGTTCTGAAAGTCACAATCATAAAGACATTCTTCTCAGAGTCCTCTACCTTCCACCTCTTCTATCACTCCTCTGAGGTGATATCTTAACAATGTCTGAATTCTGTCCACTTTCACAGCATAAGTTCAACAAGACTCCCTTGTTATTGGTTTCTTGGTCTTAGTCATTTACACCGCAGATCCATCTTTCAAACTCAGAAAAAGCAAGTCTATCCCAAGGTAAAGGTTCATGTTTGTAGTCTCAGAAAAATTGATGTGAACAATAGCAGGGTTCAAGGCTAGCTCAGACAAAATGTTAGCAAGATCCCATTACAATGAATAAACTATGCATGCTTGCTTAGGTCTGTGATCCCAACTGTGTAGAAGACATAGGTAGGAAAAAATAGTGGTTTAAGCTGGGCTGGGGTAAAAATATGATTTTATCTGAGATCTAACTAAAAGCTGAAAAAGTAAGGCTCAAGTGGTAGAGTGCATGCCTACCAAGCATGAAGTTCTGAGTTCCAACTCAAGTACCAACTCTTTTCCAGTGAAAGGCAAGTCTGGCCATGTTGTTCTCCTCTACTCTTCCTTGGTGTATTCTATTGTGCCCAGAATAAAACCCAAGCTTGTAGATAGTCATCCATGGTTTAACTGTTGATGACTGCTTTAACTTCATTTTCTCATGTTCTTTACTTCCAAGCATGTACATCAGTGTTAGTTTACAGCTTTTATTTTACACACAAGATGCTACCTCACCCTGTGTCATTCTTTACATTAGACCTTCTGTTTAGGATGCCATACACTCCCTTTGTGTTCTTCCTTCCCCTTTCAGGGATGCTTTTCAAGCATCTTCATTCTAGAAGGTCTTCCTAGGACTCCATGATTGAATTAGATCCTCTCTTTTTATATTCTCTTAGCAACCTAGATACATGGCACATACTAGATAATTATGCCTTTTGTTTTGTTGGTTTTGAGTTCTAAAGTGGAAAGAACTTAAATTGGGTGTGACTATGTTGGACGAACATAGCATGAACATAGCAAAGCTGATGAAATAAACTTGCAAACTAGAAGAACATTGTGAAAATTGCATTCTATTGATTGGAAAACTTCGCATTCAAGATGGATATTTTAGCTATGTATGGTATTTTTTTCAAATTCATATCATAGATCTCTGTTAAGGGGATTTCATACTTAACAAGCAGATAATACAGCTACTTATTATAAACGGGTGAAGCTATTAGGATGGATTGTAAGAGAAGAGTGATCCTACTGTGACTTCCTATAATTCCACATGATTTTATGTAAGTAGTTATCAAAATATCTTGCATAATTGATTATAAGAAGGCATAAAATAAAACACTTAAAGAGCATGACATAAATATATCCTATTTATGGTAGGCACCAATGGCTCATGACTATCATCTTAGCTACTCAAAAGGCTGAAATCCAAGGATTGTGATTCAAAGCCAGCCTGGGTGGGAATGTCTATGAGACTGTTACCTGCAATTAACAACCAAAAAGTTGGAGGTAGAGCTGTGGCACAAGTGATAAAAGGCTAGCTTTGGGCACCAAAACTCTGGGGCAGCACTCAGGCCCAGAGTTCAAGCCTCAAGATCAGTATACATACACAGGATTCAATGATAGGAAATAGAGGTTAAGAGGACTTGAAACTAAAGGTGTTTCAGTATATGTTCTTCCTCAAGTGAAGATCTATTTTGCATTTATAACATTATTATTTGCTCCTATTCAGAAAGGCCTGTGGCTGGAAATTTTTCAGTGTCCACAGGTATGTTTATCAATAAGCACACTCAAAGCTTTATCCTTTCTCTTTTTGAGATTGATTGTCAGTACATCTCATGCTCTTCAGAGGCAATCCCAAGTAATTTAAGCATCCTGTCTTGCTTCCTACCTCAGAGCTGAATATTTATTCTTCCATAACTCATATTTCAAAGCTTCCTTGTCAAACATTTATTTCTGTTGCATTGCTGAGTTCATGTCAGGTAGAGATGTGCTCCAAGGAAAATAATTAACTGTTACCAAATACATCATTTATCTTAAGCTTTTAAAGGAGGTGCTCTGAGGGATTTCCAGGGATTGATTTCAAACTCTATTCGGTTAATGATTTATTCTTTCTAGATCTGAGGTCACATATGGACATGCTACTAGCCAAATACGACACATGGACATAGAGATAGGTTTTATTTGGTGTTGAATTAATTGTCAATATTTTTAAGGAAAACTGCACATAAAAATCCATCTTAGTAGCTTTCTTTCCTCCCTTTTAAAAAAAATATTAGAATGTCTGGCAAGAGGTCTTCTTTCTCATATGGATTTTGGTTGGTTAGAACTAAATGCTTTAAATTCAACTTCTCCAGTTACAATAGTCTCTTCACCATAAGGAATACATTCTAAGATCAATATAAAACCTCAAATAGTTGTGAAAAGACAGACATTATGGTCTTTCCTAAACAAACATATTTATGATAAAGTTTAATTTATAAGGTAGTGTAAATAAGAGGTTAAAGCAATATCTTACTATAAGTCTTACCAACCTCAATATATGCTTCACTTTATCAACTTGAAAAACTCATTTTGTTCATTGAAAGGAAAGATATCATGGCTTTACTTTGGTATATCTGATTGCCAGCTTCATTATTCTCATGTTTTGAGGCCATTAATAAGTAATACCCTGTTAGTGGATCTGAAACAGAAAAGGCTACTAAATAACTAATGGGCAGGTAAATGTATAAAGTATAAAGCAGGGATACATTGAATAGGGATGAGTCAGGGTCCTGGATGGATTGTAGCTGGATGTTTGGAGACTTCATCATGCTATTCAGAATGGCATACAATACAAAAGTTACTCAATTTTATGTCTGGAATTTTCCATGTAGTATATTCAGATTGAGGCTGACCCACCCAGGGTGTGAAGCCACAAATAAGAGAGAGTCACTGTATTTGCAGATCCTACTTCATTTCTTTTATATTTATATTCCCTATGTTCCCAGTTCACCTGTTTTCTCCATCTGCCAGTAGATTTTGCTGACATCCAGTTGTCTACATAATGACTGGTAGGGCGTTATTCTTCATTTCTGATAGTGTTGCCTGTGTTGTCATCCAGGACAATGTTGGGGAGGGGGTATTAACTTTCCAGATTGGGGGTCCTTTTTCTCCTCACTACCACTACTGAGGATCAAACCCAATGCGTTGGGGACATAATAGGCATTGAACTTCACTTCTAGCCCCAGAGCAGTGATTATGAATGTGTACTTTGTGATGAGCCATCAGCACCTCTTCTACAAAATTATAAGCTCCAGAGGTGGCGTCCACCAATTTGTTTTATAAATTCCTTCTGGAGATTCAGATGCACATTCATATTTGAAAGATACCATCGTGTTCCTTCTTGGAGAGAAATACACTTTCTAAAATCACCTGAGGTGAACGTTTGAAAACCCTCCTCGAGCTCTAGCAAACTTTTGGAGAACTTTCATGAAAGATTGATGTTCAAACCCCACCCCTTTGAGACTTCTAAAGAACTGATCTGGAGTGGGGCCCAGGCATCAGTGTTTCTACAAGCTTCTCAATTGATTCTAACCCACAGCACAATGAGAGTCCTTGTCTGCAGAGATTTTCTTGGCCCCTTGGCTGAAAGCTCAATAGCTCACTTGTCAGAAAAGTTTATAACTGTAATGCTTAGGAGTTAAGTCCACTTGTTTTTGCTCTATACTCTAGCAAGCCAAAAAGGAGTTGATTCTCCATCATATTCTTAATGATCACTGGGTCTTTTGATAAAAATATGGTGTTTGATAAACCAACTCTTCACAAGTCTAGTTGTTATTTTGAGAGTCTGTCATACTATCTGCACTCGTATACAGTGCCTTCAACTTTGGTGCTTCCTAGATTAGGAAACATTTCTTGTTAGTTCTCTTGATACAAGCTACTAGATTAAATTGTGCATTGCAGAACTCTAGAAGGACTTGTAGCATAATAGTTTTATATATTTAATAGGACCATTTTCTGGAAGATAAAGTTATAGTACCTTGAATGAAGCTTGACTGTAGCTGAGTCACAAAGCAGCTATATTTGGACTAACACTAAATACATTTTTGGTTAATAATAAAAAGCCATTATGAATTATGATAAGACAAATGAATATTATCTGAAAAAATATACTAAGTAAGGCTAATAAGCACTGTTTTTGTTTAGTATCAGTGTTGAACATTAATATTAGTTACACTAATAACTGTACTAATTACTTAACATATTGCTAGCTAATATATTGCTGTAGTGGTCTAGTAAAAATCATTTTAAGGCCAGATAATAAGACCTAATTAATTTGGCTATTGTAGACACATTTTAAAAACTTGTATCAATTATGAACCATGTTCTGGGCTCTGACATAGTCATGAAGTAACAGCATCTTAAAGCATTTTAGTACGTAAAGTACTATTAAGGTGAGCCCAATGATTTGAACTACAGCATTATAGAAAGCAATTTACCAAAGACAAAAAGGAAAGAAAGAAAAAAAAGTCATTTTGTTTGCCTTTGGAGGTAATGGAAATTTCTTCTTCTTCTATATATAGGAAAGGCAAGAGAATAACTTAAGCTTAATCTGCAAATAGAATGGATCCTTTGCCTTTGGGCATGGAGTGTAAGTGACTGGCTCGTAATGCCACTTTACCACCTGCTGTTATATGCAGTCAGAGTGGAAATGAAACATTTGTATATTGTGGCAGTCAGTGCTGTGCCATATATATTTTCTTAATTTGAGAATGTCAAGAGAGCATGCTTCATGTCTGATCCAGTTTCTTCTTTTCCTCTGTGTTTTAAAACTCTCCAGTTCCATGTGTTAAACTCACTAATTCTTATTAAGGGGTGTTTATGTGTGAGGAGCATATTTTGAAGTTTTTCATTAACACCAGATAATATGCCATATTAAAAATGCAGGATTTCAATAGCTAACAAAATGA
Organism: Dipodomys merriami; assembly: GCF_024711535.1. Classification (NCBI taxonomy): domain Eukaryota; kingdom Metazoa; phylum Chordata; class Mammalia; order Rodentia; family Heteromyidae; genus Dipodomys; species Dipodomys merriami. The sequence continues at coordinate 32,028,524 of NW_027202271.1, forward strand.
TATTGAAAATGGAGTTCTAATTAAATTTTTACTTGGTTTCATTGCTACTTATGTGGAGGAATTTAGAGCAAGTTTTCTCTGTCTTGGTTTTTCTGTAAGGGGACTAAGCATTTGTAGAAGTCAACAGTGTTAGTCCATAACAAACCTGAAAACATTATTTATTTCAGGTTTTTCTTGGTACTAGCAGAAGTTCCTGTGATCTGAAAATTCAGGCTTCCCTCCACCCCCCCCCCCCAGCATTTCAGACACTGCCTTTATAGCTTTTTTCTTCAAAAATCTTTTTAAAATAGTCGACAAAACAATGTAAGGACAGACAAAGGCAGGGACAATCTCTGGATGCCAATCCCTGCTATTTTAGACTTATTGTTTAGGTGTTAATTGAGTTTTTTCATCAGCATAAAAATAGATGAGGATACGGTAGGGAGCAGAGATTGCAAATACAGATTCTGAAGCCACCTTTAACTACTTGAAAGGATTTAATGAATGCATACTTTGTGTTCTGAGAGGAAACTTCTGTTATTTTCTTCATTGCTGGCAAAATATAGACCTTGGAGAGTAACAATTTAAAAATATTCTGTTCTGTTTGTAATAGAACACTGTTTTCCTCTTTTATCTTACATCTTTCTTTTCCTTCCTTAGTTTCTCCTTCACGGTCCCCTGGATTCATAATTTTGGTTGATGGAATGCCATGATTCTATTCATTCCCACTCATTTACATAAGTAATATGGTGATCAACTCCTTAGTGAGCATGTCATCATCTTTTACTTAGAATTCTATCTCCACCAAAAGAAGTGATTTTTGGAATACACACACACACACACACACACACACACACACACACACACACACCATATATAATTAAAACAGCTAATTCAGAATCTCTCAGAATGGATAATGTGCATAAGCTTTTTATTAACCAAATGATGATTGCTTTAACTGCCAAATATAACTTTTTGTGATGTAGACCATGTTATTTTGATATATGTCTACATCTTGCAATGACTAACATAGCTAATGAATGTGTATTATCTCACACATTTAATTTTTTGTGAATGAGAATGCTTAGATCATACTATCTTAGCAATTTTCCAAAGTACAACACCAGCTTGCACAGTAGATTGGTTGAAGTTATTCCTCTTGTTTCCTTTGACTAAGCTCTCCGCAACCCTTACCCTACCTCAGACCCTAATAATTACCATTCTATGAGTTCTTTTGAGTTTATTTATTTATTTTTGGATTCCATAGACCTAGGAGATTGATGGCCTTTGGCTTTCTGTGGCTATTTATTTCACTTAACATTACGTCCTTTAAGCACATTCATAATATCCATATTATGAACTTTTCTGCTCCTTTGGTGATTAATTGAAGATAAGAGTCTCACAGACTTTCCTGCCTGGGCTGGCTTTGAGCCGCAGTCCTTATATCTTATCCTCCTGTGTAGCTATGATTATAGGTGAGAGGTATCAGCACCTGGCCAAGGCCTTGAACTCTGGCTTAGGTTTTTTTACTCAAGTCTGACACTCTAACACTTAAACCATATTTCCATTTCTTTCTTTTTGCTTTGAGAAACTGGGATTATATATATATGTACAGCTATAGCATTCTTTATAGCTACCTACTTATTTGGTGTTGATTTAAGTTATGCAATACAGTCCATAAATCCATCTATGTCAGCACTCAGGTCCTTGTAGATGCTCTAGCTCTTGATAGTGAACTAATGTGAATGGTAGTGCTCTCCTCCTATCTATGGAATGGCTCTTCTCCATCCAAGATCCTAGGCTGACATGTAGATCCAGACAAAGTACTGGTATTAGCTTTTATGGTGAATATCGGGGAAGCCTCATCTATTTTTCATTGTAATAGATGAAAACCCAACTAGCTTTCTCCCATCTTCACCAATGTGCCTACATATCCCACAGAGGACACATCCCATTATGGAAGGTTAGCTGTAGGTCAGCCATTGTCAGACTTAGAAGATCTTGTTCAAGTTCATCTTTTGAGCCAATAGATGAACTGGTTCTGAAAGTCTGTATTTCTAATAATTCTTGGGCAATGCTGATACTGCTCATTCACAGACCACACTTTGGGGTAAGAAGGCTACTGTAACATTTTTTCTCCCTATTTTTTTTCATGGTCCTTTACTACTTAACTAAAAACAAACAAACAAACACCTTAAGCTACTTAATATTATTGTTCAGTACTGATTTGCTTCTCCCCCAACTTTTCCCTTCCTTTATTTTAGACTTCAGACACTGAGGACTCCTTTTGACTTACTGAACACAATATTCTTTTACATATCCATTCCAAGATCTAATGCATCAGGATAATAAATGAGAACTCTCTGTCTGTCTGTCTGTCTGTCTGTACATGTGTATGTGATTATTTAATCAGGCATTAAATTTAATGGTGCTCTCAAATTTGGAAACAAGAAGTATTGTTTCACACATCCATCAACAAATGCTAAATTTTTTCAGTTGAACGTTAGCATGGAAAAATAATTTGAAGTTTCTTGGCTAATTTTTGACTTTATCAAAATGGCATGTATAGTATGACATATTTTTATAGCACAATAAAATAGCAACAATTAAAATACATGCTAAAATCTAAGTACTTTGGAAGTATTGCGTCTAGAAGATACACTATGCATGAAAACCTATATAAGCCCTCACAAATGGACATGATTTTACACTCAGCAGAGATCAATAAGTCAGAAGCAAAACAACTAGGGTATTAGAATTGTAAAAATTAAAATAAATGTAGTATTTGTACAGTCCATTTAGAGAGCTCCTGAAAGACTTTTGAAAGGTAATAGCTATTACTAGTATATATAAACTTAGAGTTTATATATATTATAAACTTAGAGTAATAGACTCAAAATTCAACTAATTTGCTGAAATTCAATTGAATTCAATTTTACATCTCTCTTCTCTCTCTCTCTCTCTCTCTCTCTCTCTCTCTCTCTCTCTCTCTCTCTCTCTCTCACACACACACACACACACACACACACACCCTGTGCATGTATCTCAGTGTGTATATAAGTAATATGATGCACTATATAATAACATATAGACAAAATAGATGTATATAGCATGGATATTATATAAATATTTAGACCTAGGTACATTACACACATTACATATGTGTATGGAAAATGTATTTATTGCAGTCATATGTCATTTAATGATAGGCTACATTCTGAGAAATGTGTCATTAAGTGATGTTACTATTATAATATCCTAAGGTGAGCTTTAATAAATTAAATTGGCTGCAGTGTTGCTATATAATATAATCATAGAGGACCATTGGTCATCTGTTAAACTTGTTGATAACTGGAATGTTGCTGTGTTGTGTAGCTGTATATTCATATGTATGTAATCCCCAGAGAGGTAGATACAAGGTAGTTAGCACTCAGAGTATCACACATATTTTGAAGCATTTCCTAGCCTGCCTGAAGGGTAGCCCAAACACTATAGCAAAACATCAACAGATGCTTTCATTCTCTTGGACCTCTGAATTTTAGTGTACTACTTCATATTGTGTTTGCATTAGGGGTGATAAGTGTTTAAACAGATCCCAAGTATATAGAATTTGCATAGTGTTTTAGGAACACAAGAGAAAACACGTAATGAGAAGGGTGTTATCATTTTCCTTATGGTAGTCTCCCTGCTGCAAGTGTACTGTGATCAGTTATGTGTCCTTTCAAGCTATAGAACTTTCATGCTCTATTAACTATGGTGTTAGGAAAACAGCTACTGGCAATTTTCCATCATGCCAATTCCCAGAGTATTTACATTAGGAAGAACATTTTATGATGAGTAAAAAAAATCCCCTTCTCTTAGCATTTGCCTTTTATGGGAACAAGATACTTGGCTTCCTATAAAATTTGCTTTAGGAGTATCACTTCGTGATACACATTAGATACTGAAGCATGAAAAAGTTATTAGTTCTTTTTTTTGTTTCATTTCTTGGTCTAATATAAATTGAAGTCGAGAATATGTGGAGCAGTAGTAATGGGCTTTGAATAAAAGCGTTGACTAGAATCTCAGAGAAACCTTCTGGGTAAAAATCTGGAAAAGTCACAGTTACTTTATACTCTTGAGAAGATATTTATAACAAAGCATCAAGTTCCTTCAATAATGAAAGACATTGTACATATTTTGTTGAATGCCTCCCAGCTGATACATAATTCAATCTGAATGGGACATGACATTCATTTTTCTTCATGACATGGATCGACTTGATGACATTTTAAATGGTAAATCTATAGGATTGGAGTACACGAAGATAAAGTCTTTTAAAACTAGTCAGGCTAAGAGCATAATTGATAAGGTTCTATGCTAGTTCTATTAATGGCACATTAGCTTTAATTTTAGTAAAGTAACAATGTTACCATGTTTTCTACTTTTATCATTATACCTCCATCTTAAATGCTTTCATTTTTCTTCCCTTATGCTATTATCACCCCACACTCACAGAGATTTCCCTAGGAAGCTTTAAAATTCACAAAGAATTTTAGGATTTCCTGTTTTTATTAATATCACTTTGAAAATCTATTCATTGTTGAGACACTAGTTAGTATCAGGTAATATTTTATTATGCAGCAAGTGATTTTAAAAAAAAAAAACAAGTAGCTACAGGATATTAGTAATTTACCACCTCCTTCTCCTCAGGGAATGCAACAAGTATTTGAATTTGCTAAAAATTAATGTTTTAAAGTTTTAGAGTAAACTACTATCATTATTTTCTTTGAAATATGTTCATATTTTCTTTTAGATGAACATTGTGTGTACTATGAGTAGTTTATGTTAAGAAGAATTGGCTTTAAGGAGCAATGGATCTTTGTTTCCACTCCACCAAACCTAAATAATTTCCTTGAAAGCCAATTCTTTGTACTAATACCACCTGAAGTGCATATGGATTTGGAAATGCATTTATTGTTAAGAATTCTCATTTATAAACAGGGCTGTCATTCAACTCCCTTCTGCTACATATGTAAATTTCAGTTAAAAGATTTTAGATTTACCCAAACCACTAAAACCACTGTGAGGGATCTGAGACTTTTGAAACAAGAGATATGTCTAAGTTCTATCCTGTAGGATGGTTCCTCTCTAGCATTGCCCTCATTAAAAATAGATTAGCTGGGCACTGGTGGCTCATGCCTGTAGTCCTAGCTATTCAGAAGGCTGAGATCTGAGGAAGGCAATATGAAGCCAGCCTGGGCAGAAAAGTCTATGAGACTCTTATCTCCAAAGTCACAGAAAAAAAAACAAACCAAAAACTAAATGTGCTGCTGTAGCTCAAGTGGTAGAGTACTTGTCTTGAGCAAAAGGAGCTTAAGGACAACACCCAGGCCCTGTCAAGGCTCAGGACTGCAAAACAAAAAAAAATCCTCTAGCAGAGGATTCTAATAGCCTCTTTAATTGTTTCATCCTGGTAATTTAAAATACCTAAAGTCATTTAGGCTTCAAAAGTATTAGATGAGAAATTCCATTAGTCTCTTAGCAGCTATCTAGGTTATCAGCCATATTGACTGTGAAATGAGGATGCTGGTATATACATGGCACTTATACATAGTAGTCCATTGTAGTCCATTGTCTACTTCATTCATTTTGTCTCATATCATTCCATAGGTATAAAATAATATATCATCACAAGTCAAAGACTAATAATCAGACATCACATTTCTTTGTTATTCTTTTATTTTATAATTAGTTATTGCTGTTAATCTCTTACAAATTAAACTTTATCACTGGTATTCATGTATTGGAGAGATAGCACAAAGTTCAGTGTTATCTGTAGTTTCAAGCAACTACCCAATGTCATTTAAATATGAAGGTTCTTTGTTGAGTTATTGCCTTGATGAACTAGCCATTTGTCAGAGTGGGATATTGAAGTATCATGCTATCATTGTGTTTATCTCTAAGTGTTTTATTTTCATAATAGTTGTCAAAAATCTAAGTATTTTATTTCAGTAGTAGGTGACAAAGTTGAGTGCAACAAGGTTTATACACAATTATTCACATGATGAATTGTTTATTAATATGAAGTGAGTTCTGTCTTTTCTGAGTAAGTTTGATTTGATGTTTACAGTAGTAGATATGAGTATAGCTACTGTTACCTGCTTTTAGGATCCATTTCATTTGAGAGTTCTTTTTCAAAACTTTTACCCCATGTCAATGTTCATTTTTGTTAGTACGATGTATTTTTTTAAGTAGAAATAAAGTGGTTAGGTGTTCCCTTTTATTCTAACTCACCATTATATGCTTTTTTGGGGGGGTGGAAGTTGGGGAATTGAGATAATTGGCATTGAATGTTAAAATTGAATGGTATGCATGCAATAATCCCTGCCATTTTTGAAATGTTAATGTTAGATTTTTACCCTGCTCCTTTGCTTATGCAACCCATCTGGTGGAATTTATTTCTCCACTAATTTAGGGTTTATGTTTCTTTTTATTTTCTGTGTGAAGAATGCTTTTGAGTACCTTCTGTAGTATTGGTTTACCAATCATGAATTGTTTTAGTTGCCTTTTTGACCATGGGATGTTTTATTTGTCCTACAGTCATGAATGAAAAGATTTACTGGTAGAGTATTCAACATTTGCAGTTGTTAACTTTCAGATCAAGTTCTCCCTCCTTTTAAGAATTCTACTGTTATTCAGATGGTTTTTCCAATGCAAGTTATATGACTTTTCCTCTTACAATGTTCAGTATTCTTTGTTCTTTGTACTTAGTGTTTTAACCATAGAATATGGTGGGAAATTATCTTTTGATCCAGTCTGTTGGGTGTTCTAAAAGCCTCCTGTACTTGGATGGACTTCTCTTTTTTATTATTTGGAAAATTATCTGATATTATTTATTGAATATGTTTTTTATTTTATTGTATTGTAAAGATGCTGTACAGAGTGGTTACAGTTATGTGAGTAAGGCAATGAGTACATTTCTTGTTGAGCATTGTTACACCTTCTCTAACTGTTCTCCCATTATCCCTTCCCTCCACCACATCTCTCACTCCTCTTCCCTTCCCCCCTGTAGTTATAAAGTTAATTTTCAATATCACTTCCAATGTCATGAAGTTAACTTCCAGTATCATTGTTGCAATGGGTCATCTTGTGTCCTTGTTTCAGCATTTTATTATTCCCCTTCCCCTCTTCAAATTAGGCAAATGTATATACAAGATACAGGTTACCAAAATCCAGTACAGTGACAACAGGGAATATCTAGTAACTCATCTCATTTATCCCTGGCTATGACTCATGAGATTGATCTTTTAATAAAACCTTGAAATTCCTAAAACTTCTTTTCAAATTTCTTAATTTTTTTCCCTCAACTTCTGTTTTTCTTAATCTCACATATACATTGATTCCCACTTATTTCCTAATAACAGATGTCATAATTGACTTTCTGTAGAACTTTATTTTAACTTTCTTATGTCAGTATTAGGGACTTCTATACAGTAATATGAATTATTAATTATGATAAAAATAATAAAACATAGACATGTTGATTATAACCATTAGCTCCTACTAAACATATAAAATGTCAACATACAATAAGTTTCTTAAAAAATGAATTTTTCTTATGCTACAAACCTAGGCAGAGTTCTAGGCACATTGAATGAGTGAAATCATTAAGAATTATGGAGACTTTGCCTTCATCTATTGCAATCTGAACCAGTCACCCTAACCTTCTTTCCTGAACAATTGCAGAAGACATGAGACTCCTGGATTAGAAATTAAAGACTTTATTATTCTACATATGATAGTAGCCAGAGTGTCTTCATTTCTTTACCAGTTCCCTGAACCCAAACCACTAAGTACAACACAGTGTAATATTGGTTACAACCCAGGCGAGTGATTCTGAGGCTAAGAAATCTCATTATTTTAATCTCTCTTCTGCCTTAAATTTCAATTCTCTGAGCCAAAGACACCTGGTTTCTTTATAAGTGATAATACAGATGCCTGATCTTTGGCTTTGGGGAGGACATATCTCTGTTTTTGCTATATAACCATCCTTAAACAGGAAGTATGGAATAAGGAACAATATAGAAATGTGAAAGATGCTTGAGAATTGTTTTTCAACAAGAGTTCTCACATAAATCCTGCAAAATGTTAGGAAGTAGGTATATCTCCATCTTGTAGGTGAGGAAAATGAAGGGCAGAGATCTGACTGATGTTTCCTGAAGTCGTAGCAGTGAGTTCTTTTTATTGCTCCTCTATGCTATATCTATTATGCTATGTGCTTGTCATAGCACATGTTCTATAATGTATCATTGCCTTTATATGTGTCAATAATGAATGGGCATTTTCATGTGTTTGCATTTCCTACGGTTTTTAAGGCACTGTGCAAGTTTATGTCTTCTTGTTCAAGGTTTATGTTTTAAGTATGCAAATCAGTTTGGCATATATTAAGTAGTAGTATTTATTTGAGGGGGGTAAACAAAAATACATTGTTTTTGGAACCTTAATTTGGAAATACTTCTATTCAATCTGCATTTCCATACTTATCTTGGAAAATCTTTGTTATATAACAAGAATCATTCAACTTGGATTGTCAATAGCAGAAAAAAGGTCATTTGGTGTGTCTTCTAAGTTTGTGCCTAACCATATCCATCAAAGAAATGATTATGAGTTTTGAGCATGCTATATGCAAAATAAAGGAAGTGTACTATGTAACACATAATTGGATGGGAATTAAAGTAGGGGTAGTTTTTAAAATTAAATGTCGAAGAAAGTGACAAATGTTTCTTGTAGATATGGAAAAGTTCTGTGGCATAGAAATTTTTTTTTCAGAGGAAAAGAAAATCAAGCAATACATAAAATGCATTCCGTTTTTGCAATTGGCAGTAATCAGAGAGTGTTGAGGAAAAGTGATTGCAGAAATAAAAAAAAACAATCTTTTGAGTATGTGAAAGGAGCATCAGCAAAACATTGACTGCATATTATGTATGGACTCATACTAATTCTGGAGAACACTAAAGTTTGAGAACTAAAAAGCTAAGCTTGTGAGTACAAGCATAGCTGATGAAAATTCTGTTATAGGCCAAAATGTGGAGCTTAAACTAGTCTTTTTTGAATGAAAGATGCTCAAGTAGAAGGCCCACCCAAAGAAAAATATATTTTGCTTTAAAACTTTGAAGAAGTGACTCATAGTTTTTGGGAATGCATCCAAGAATAGCATATTTTAGACTTTTCTTTAGCAAGTGAACATGAAAACAGTCATTCAGAATTTAACCTGTTCATGAGTAAAAATCTTCACAATATGCACTAAAAGAAAGAAGGATAGTATGTGTGTGTGTGTGTGTGTGTGTGTGTGTGTGTGTGTGTGTGTGTGTGTGTGTGTGTGTGTGTAGTGTGTGTGCTAGTCCTGAAGCTTGAACTCAGGGCCTGTGTTCACTGTCCCTGATTGTGTTCTTTTCTCAATGCTAGAGCTTTATTACTTGAGCCACAGCTCCCCTTCTGCTGTTTGAGGATTGATTCTCACAGACTTCCTTATAGACTGGCTTTGAACCATGATTCTCAGATCTCAGCCTCCTGAGTAGTTAAAATTCCAAGCTTGGGCTACTAATACCAGGCTAATTTTTTTTACTTAAACATGAATAAAAATGAGTCTTGTTAGAGTTCTGTGCAAGTGTTAGTCATGACATAGACAAAATCTTTTTTTTTTAATTTGTGGCTGTGATTTCCTTAAGTTTCTTGTAGGTTCCTAAATGATAATAAGGGCAAGCATGTTCTGTGATTATTTGTTTCATTCTTACATAGTTCCTCTACTGCTTTAAACAGTGAAATTTCAGTTCAGAAACCAGATTGCCTGATTCAACAAATTAACCTAAACTTCATCTTCATTCAAAGACAAGAATTCTTTTTTTTAACTTGAGACAACCTGCGATGCATTTGATTCCACAGGGAATTTAATCAAGCCTAGGCCACCTACCTCATAAACAAAACAAAATATTGGGACAGACTGAGTAAAGTTCTGTGAAGGCCTTTTATGAGGTACTAATCTACTCATGAAGACAGAATCTTATGATGCAATCATTTCCTGGAATGCTCTACCACCTCAGATCACCACAATGAAGATTTTGTTTAAAAATTTATTTGGAAGGTGTTCTGAGATTTGAACTCAGGGTCTTGGGCTTTCTTGTTAAGTATTCTTTCTGTGGAAGCCTTGCTCCATCCCTTTTCATATTTAATTTTTGTTTTTCAGGTAAGATTTTATGTTTTTTCTAGGTCTGTGATCCTTCTACCACAGCTGAGATCATAGGGTTGACCCACCACAAACAGTTTATTGATTGAGATGAGATTTCTTTAACTTTTTTTTTTGCCCTAGTAGGTCTCAAAATGCAATCTTCGTGATTTCTGTCTCCTGAGCTGTTGTGACCAACTTCAAAATGGAGATTATTTTTAAAATGTGAATTTTGGGTGTGTTTAAACCCTAGTCATGAAAAAAATGAAAAATCCATAGTAACTGCAGGTGGAAAGTCTGGGGGTTTTGATTTTCAAGAGTCAGAGAATGATGTGCAAATGAAAATATCAAGGAAACAGAATCATAAGGGTTAATCGGGGAAATAGTATAAAAACAGCATGTATCTAGTTTGTATATGCACTAATCAAGAATATGGCAATTGTCAACAACACCAGAAAGATGAAGAGTGAGAAATGTCTGGAGATACTGTGATTTCAGTTATTTATAGCTAGATAGCAGAAAAAATTGTAGTGCACTGAGAGCAGGTGGGAGCAGGTAATAGAATTTATGTTATCACATTCACAAGTTTTATGTATGCTTTTCCTGTTGAGAGGTACTTTTTGTTTGTTTGGGGGTTTTTTTGGCTGTAGTAATTATTTAGAAGTATACTCCTACCAATAAGTTTATCTAGAATTTTCTTTGAAATTCTTAGTAAATTAGATTCTGAATCATTAGAGTTTTCTTAGTTCTGACTTTTGATTGCCGTGGTGGGATTAAGGTTTAAACTCAAGGTCTCTTGCTTTGTTTGGATTGTTTGTTTAGCTAACATTCTACCTCTTCAGCCATGCTCCCAATGCTGTTTTTTTTTCGTAAATATAACTTTATTATTATTTATGTGTTGTACAGAGGGGTTACTATTTTACAATTTAGGTAATGTGTACATATTTTTTGTGGACAATGTCACCCATTACCTGCCCACAAGTTGCACCATTCATTTTCCATATAGTGTACACTGAATACCATGATTGCAACCTTCTCCCTCTTTTTCAACCACCCCCCTTTTTTTGCTCCTCCTAAGAAGCAGAAAAAGAAAAGGAAACAAAAACGAACAAATAACCCAACACACACCATTACTACAACCACCAACATAACTAACACCTGTTTCTATTTTCTAGAATTTGTTTAAATGAATAGTGTTTTATATGGAGAATGACACCTTTGGGTCATTCCTCACCTACTAGTATCCTCCTTTAGTCTGTCTGTGTGTGAATGCCTAGAGTTGAGTATAGGTTACTGTTTTTATTTTGTTTTTGTTTTTGTTTTTTTAATCTGGTTATTTTGGAGACTTTCCTACTTTTCTACTCACCACAGTCTTCCAGATCTCAGCCTCCTGAGCAGTTGGAATGCAGGCATGAGCCATTGGCTCTCAGAACTTCCTTCTGAAGGTATATTAAAGAATTATAGGTGCCAATTCTAATGGATATAGTCTCTTTGGGTTATTACTTTATTGTCGGTTATTACTTTATTGAACTCAGGGCCTGAGTCTTGTCCTTGAGCAAAAGAGCTCAAGGTTAGCATTCTATCTCTCTGAACCACCGTGGTACTTCGGGTTTTTGAGTGGTTAATTGGAAATTAAGATTCTCTCAGGGACTTTTCTGCCTGGGCTGGCTTTGAACCCACAGTCCTCATATCTCAGCCTCCTGAGCAGCTAGGATTACAGATATGAGCCACTGTCACCTGACTATATTTTTTAAGAATAAAATAATTTAACTCGTTACAAATAAATTTTATTTGCTTTAAATAAGGAAGCGAGTATGTCTGTTATGAGCCTAGATTTTTTTAACACTTCATTGATAGAATGACATATAATGTATTGTTCATATGTGCAGTGTAGAATTGAAGTTCTAACATATACACATAAACATGTTCTTCATAAGGAACATATCCAAGGCTTTCTTATAATTAGGTTGTAACTCCTCCTATACCTCTTCCAAGGAAGCCACTTATCTGCTTTCAGACACCACAGATTAATTTGTATTTTCTGAGATTTCTACAAATTATGTTTACCATATACTGTTTATGTTTACCATATACTGTAACAATTTGAGAATCACCCACATTGTGGCTTGTTTGATAATTTATTTCTTGTTACTGGTAAGTAGTATTTTGCTAGACGTTTGGATTGTTCCCAGTTCTTATTTATTGGAAGTTAATCTAACAGCACTGGCTTAAAAGCTTTTTATGTGGATGTATTCTTGGTAGGTTACTCTTAGATTGTAAAGCTATCACATGAGGTTTCTTATGTTATTATACATAGAAGCACAGCAGAAATATTTCTCTATGGTGATTTGACCAAATTCTCCAGTACTTTGCAATAAACCTATTAGAGATGTACTCATTACTTGACTTATGTAACTGTAACCCCTCTGTACATCATCTTTAAAATTAGACAAAACAAACATGCATTATTCAATAGTGTAATCTAAGTCTTTGTTTCAAAATAATTGTATCTGCAGTATTATAACCTACAGTTATAACATTTTCCCCATCTTTTGATATCTACAAATATGGTTTCCTATTTTAAAGTATGTCTATATAAAAAGCTACCCCCTGTTACAGGTTCTGATGTGTTTTATTCTCTTCTTCAATCACTTGATCTGAATGTGGCTGCATCTGCTGAAAAGTGCTTGCTTGCTTGATCTCTAACCTCATTACACAGACTTGACTTTTGTGACTTGATCCTTCTGGATATCAGCAGGAAACCAGTTCTTCGCTTAAGTCATCAATGCCTGCTACCTTTGGCACCACCCAGCAAATGCTCTCTCACCATAACTGTTTTTATTCTGCTAGTCTAGGTTTTTGCTGTTTAAAATTTTGCCCCCTAGGTTCATCTTTCTTTTTTATTCCAAACTCCTAGCTCTGGTTCTTCTGTTTGAAGTCTTCTCTCTCAGCCATTTGAACTAAGTGTGTGGCTTGATCTGACTTAACTCAGCTGTCGGAGGACTAGAGAATATATGAGTCTCTGCTTGGCCACAGGCTTGCTTCCAAATCCTTGTTCAAGTGTTCATGTGTTCCTCCAAACATGGCCATCCACTGGTGACAGACAAAGGTGACACATAGTAGTGACCTCTGTCTGTCTGTTGAAATTGTATGTATCTGTTTGGAGCCCTCCTCAAATGCAAGTTTTCCAATATTCTCAGATTGTTTTCCCTCCCTCATGTCACTTTTTATCCTTTATTTATTTACTCTAATTTTATTTTTTTTGAGTGTATTATAAATGTCATGCCTTCATTCTTAATATAAAGTATGATCATCTATGTTGAGATGATATTTGTTGAAGATAAATAAAAATCAACCATATACAATAAGGTTTTACACTATTGATTATCTTATTGTTTTATTCATTGTAGACTATTTATTGTACATATAAATGAATCAACAATACCTTCCTTTTGTACCGAAGTATCCATAACCAACTTGAAAACATAAATATTATAGGCATTCATACTAAATTATTTGAGAATCTCCCTCATCTTTTGCTTTTCCTTTCTTCCCTGAAGGAATCATGATCCTGGCTTTGATCTTTTATCATTGCTTTGTGTGTTTGCATATTGTTTCATCCTTACTCTCTATCTGTGGCACATGGTATTATTCTGCTTTTTTTTTTAGAGTAATGTATGGTTCTTTCCTCAATATTACATTTCTCAAATTTTCCACAGGGATATTATTTGTGTTATAATCTTGAGGTGAGGTCACTTACTTTGCTTGGTGTCTAGCATTTCTTTATGCAACTCTTCCATTGTTTCTGTTTCCATTATTTTGCTGAAAGCTGTTTCACATTCCTTTTACAAACAATATCAAAATGAACATTCTTACATGATTTATGTGTGGGATTGGAGGGCGGTGCTCCAAGATTTTTATTGAGATGTGGAAGCACTGGGTCAGAGGCTGAGATACAAGGATTAAGGGCAGAGGCTCTGGAGCCAGGCTACAGGATTCAAATCCCTACCAGGTCACTTGCTAGCTTTCCCAGGAAGCAATGAGCAAGAGCTATTTTGGGCTTCTTATGAGCATGTCTGCCCTACCTCCACCCTGGGTATCAGGCAGTCAGCTTGGCTTTAGTTCTCTTGGCTTTAGTGGGTCCTGTCAGAGCCAGTTCCCAGTTGCTTCTGGAGCCAGAACCCAGCAGGCCTGTGGCTTTGCATACTATTGCCACTTTGCATTTCTGTGCCATTTCTGGTCCAGGCAGAGATTTGGGGTTTGTTTTATGTGTTGAGCCTGGAATTTAAAAAAAAATTTTACTTTTCTTTTTTTGATATTTTATTCATCATTGCTATGTGTCTGGAGTAGATGGAGTCTATCAAAGCAGGAACTTTTTTGTGTGTGTGTCACCACAAGTAGAGTTAATATGAACACAAATTTTAGAATTATCTAATCATAGAATTTTGAGGTTACAAGGCATTTTAGAGATAAGGGCAATAACCCTACTGTATAGGTGAGGGACTTGGGATCTCAAGAAACTAAGTGAAAGGCTAAGAAGGTGACTTAGCAGTAGAGTTCTTGCCTAACATGCATGAACCCCTGAGTTGGATTCCTTGATACCCCATAAACAAACAAAAATATATCAAATTTGTTCTGGGGTTGGGGAGTTAGCTCAGTGGAAGTGTACTTGCCTCACAATTGCTAGGCCCTGAGTTCAGTCTTCAGCTCTGGAAAAGTAAGAAGAAAAACAAATTAAGTGATTTACAGATGTCACATACTTAGCAGAGTCCAGGGCTTCTCTAAAGTCCCTCACTATACAGTGCCACTATAGCCACTGTCATAGCCTTCTCTGTAAGCTGCATTTACGTGGACCATTTTATTTTTAATCGGACTGGGAAGACACACTAGAACATAGCATTGAAAGATTATGCCATATTTAAAAACTGTATAAAGTGATTTCTTTTGGACAATATTGAGATAAAATTAAGGATGTAATATTTACTGCATTGAGTGCTCTATGCACTCCTGCGCTTGCTTCCTCCACTTTCTGAAACTGATCAGGATGGAGTCCCTTCAGTCAGGATGCCCATACTTGCAGCCACTGATAGTACTGGGCCAGAACGTGAACTGAAGGGAGTGGGTTTTAGCAATATTTCTAGTGCTAGTCTGTGTTTCTGCCGTCACGCAGAAATGGCAGATTGTTGAAGGTACATGCCAAAAAACTACTAAAAACAAGCTAAGCATCCTTTTTCATTAGGTTTCTGGACTTATTTAGGTGATGAAACTTTAGAATCTGGTGCGTGTGTGTGCGTGTGTGTTAAAGCCTATGGAACTGTTTTATTCTGTTTCTAGATCTTTTAGCTGTGCCTAAGCATCCGTATGCTGCTATGGAGAACTGGGGACTAAGTATTTTTGTGGAGCAAAGAATACTGCTGGATCCCAGTGTTTCATCTATTTCTTATTTGCTGGATGTCACCATGGTCATTGTTCATGAGATATGTCACCAGGTATGAGAATAAAAGGATCAGGTGTAAGTATCATATACCAACTCTCTAGAATGATTTCAGATCCCTCAATTAGAAGAGATGAATTATTACTCTCCCTATTAAGTTTTATACCAAGCATGGCGTACTTTTATTTCCCACGTGACACCACAAACACAAACACATAAACAGATCTTATTGGAAAACAAATGTCATTCAGTTTATATGAACTGGGAAATGACTGACATTTCCACTGCCCAGCCACACCTTTGGAACCTCATCTGGTTGCTGTTTTCTTTCCTATCTGGTTCCCCCACCCCTCTTCCTGGTGATTATTAGTGTGTGTCTATGGTAAGTGTCATGATGGCAATGATTTAGTGTAATGTCTCAAGATGCAGCTGAGTTTTGTGTACGTGTCAAAATTTGCTTTTGCCAAAATCAATTTGTTATTCCCCTTTTCCCATGCCATAGACACTTAGGAAGCCTTTTACTAACTCAGCCATAAATTCTTTGTTCTCAAATGATTGTTATTTTTTTCCTTGGCATGTTTAGAAATTCATATGTAAATTAGTCAGCTTTGTAGTGAAGCTGAGATAAAATTAATTTCATTTTGATTTTATGCACTTTCTTAAAATGAGTGGAAAGTATTAGAGAAATTTAGTTTCACTGCTAATCTAAATCTTGATTTTAGTGGCAAAACACACACTTAAAATAGATGTGCTTATTAATAGAAAGGAATACCTTTCCTGATTTCTAGTAAATATGCATGGTTTTTAACTGAAAACCACCAAAATTTCACTGTAATACAGCATGATTTTTAAATTTGTAAACCTAAAGAATTTTTTAAAAGCTAGAAAGACCAAAGAAAGAATGGTATGGATAATTTTGTCAGTGGAAAAAAATGTGAACTGTTAAATGCTAATACATGAATCTGACTTAATGATGGATTGGTTCAAGCTATGTGAGCATTTACCTAAATGTCAGCCTTTTGCAGTGAACTTGTAGAATGTTTATATCTGTCATGTTGACCAGATGAGATGTGTTTCTTACTTTAGAAAATCGAATGAACAATTACAGATAAAACTTGGGCTTCTCTTCTGGCTAAAGAGCGTGACTTCCATTAAGCCTTACAACTCAGATGCAAAAATCAAACTCCTCTGAATATTTCTATAAGCAGCAAGTTAGATGTACATTTCTGTTGGAGTGAAGGCACACTGATAATGCTGTAATTGTTCAGAGACTTTGATTTTTTCTTGTTTTATATTGTTTAATATTATGAGTTAATTGCTTATAAAATCTTAGTGGTAGTAGATTTCTTACTATGAAGTAATAGATCAGAAAACAGGAGAAACTAGGAATAATTGTCACTATCACTGTCATGCTAATTTTGGCATTGCTTTCCTTTCCCACCTGTTTGCTGTTGCAAGTTTAAGCAAAGGTTGTTAGTTATTAATTTTTGGCTAAAAATTAAACAAGTGACAACAAAGCTTTAGTTGTCATCAACATAGCTAGAGATTCCTGGAAGAAGTGATATTATATTGTTAATATTGAAATACTTAGGAGTGAGCTCTTTATTGTTACTGTGAAAGCTGTTTTTCATCTTGTACTCATCTGCCTTTAAGGCCTTTCTTGTCCTTGCTCCATCCTGTTCTAATATATGGTAGTCTCACAGATCTTCCACTTCTTGGAGAGCTCATTCCCACCTAGAGTTTTTACAGTAAGGTTTATTTTCATCTGCTTGGAAACCTCTTGCCCAAGGTTTTATACAGAAGGGTTACAGTTCCCTGAGTAAGATAATGAGTACATTTCCTGTCGAGCATTGTTACCTCCCTCTTTTGTTTTTCCCCAAAGTGTCATCATATTTATTTTGCTTTATTAATCTCCTTCTTCATCTCATATTTCCCACTTCCACAATAAATTATCACCTGTATGAGAAGGGACATAATCCAATTCTTTATCACTGAATCTCAAATGATTAAGATAGTTCCTAGCTTGTAATATATTCTTTTATGAAACAAAAAGGAAAGAATTCATTTTCCTAAAATAAACAAGAGTTCCAGAGTAATGCAGCTTTTTATAAAACACCCATTGAAAATTCAACATTAGGGCTGGGAAGGTGGCTCAGTGGTAGAGCGCTTGCCTTACATGTCTGAGGCCCTGGGTTCGATTCCTCAGCACCACATAAGCAGAAAAAAAAGCTGGAAGTGGCACTGTGGCTCAAGTGGTAGAGCACTATCCTTGAGCTGAAGAGCTGAGGGACAGCGCCCAGGCCCAGAGTTCAGGCCCCACGACCAGATCTCCTCCCCCCAAAAAATTCAACATTATATATCACGAAATAATCTGAGAGACAGAATTGCTTTTTGGTCGACCCATCTTGGAGAGTCAGTTTTTGAGGACCATTGAAGCTTTCAGTGAGGCCAATCAAGGAATCCTCTGAGTTGCTCTGCCACTTGGGGACAATGGTTCTAGGACCTCTTGTGATGAGTCATTCACTGCCTCTCAAGACATCATTTCCCATATCAGGCTACTTTAATCACTCAGAGACTTTCTTACACTTTCAGCAGCCATTTACCAGTTCTAATTTACATTCAGTATTCCCAAGTTGTTCCTTATTGTAGGGTCACAAGAAACAAGCCTTTTCTTTTTCTATGTAATAGATCTTCAAATATTTGAAAATAGTTGTCATCTATTTCCCCTCTTGAGTCCTTTGGTTATGAAGAATTCTTTTTTGTTCTTTTCTGAATGCATTTATAAAATATAAATAAATAAATAGTCAAATAAAGCAATGCAGTCTTACCACAACACATTTTGAGATCACAAAATCTGTTGAGGATTGACCTCCAGCTATGGTAATTATTATGTAATACATGTTAGGTAAACTTGGTGTGAGATAAATGGAATTTCATCTGATGGCCATTTCTTTTGTTACTACAGTGGTTTGGTGACCTTGTGACTCCTGTTTGGTGGGAAGATGTGTGGTTGAAGGAAGGTTTTGCTCACTACTTTGAATTTGTGGGTACAGACTACCTCTACCCTGGCTGGAACATGGTAAGTTCACCTTCCTCTAATCCTTTGGAATCTCAGTAGAACATTGATCTGAGCATGAAATGTGAGATTATCCATAAATCACCCTATCAGTTCTCTACCATAAATTCAACTGATTCTTGTTGGGTAAAGAAAATGTTAACTTATTATAGCAATAATACCATATTAATATATCTTAATTATGTACATGAAGTTTGTCCATATTTTATGTATTTCAACTCTCATTCATCTATGTATGTGCAATTTCAAAAACTCATTTGCAATTCATTAGGATGTCAAAATGAATTAAAATGCCTTTATAAAACTTTGAAGGAAAACCACCAGTACCACACAATACTATGTGAAGGATCTCATAAATGTGTAACTTAAAACCTTAAGGTTACTGAAATATTTCCAAAAGTATCTTTTGATTTTAGATGACTTTGACTCCACATTAAAATTTTCATTATGCTGTAGATTATTACTGATTTATTATTTCATTATGTCTCAATATTAATAAACGTTCTTATTACAAATGACATTGCACATACAGGTAAGTTATTTTTTAGCTCATCCAGTTACTTGTAATGAAATCCTTTATATTCATCATTACAAAAAATACATGTTAGATCAAAAAGTAATCAACAGAATTATACATGGAGTGAAAATTGACAGATTTTGATAGTCTTTTTTTTTCTTTAAGAATTCCTTTCTGGGAAACCTAGATTTTGATAGTTTTAAGGATAGTCATGTATCTTCAGTTTCAAAGTACTTAACTTAGTATAAGAGTACATGGAATGAGTTTCATATACTTTTCATTATTTTTTATTTGAATTATGAACATAGCTTTTCTGCAAAATATTTTTACAAAGGTATCAGATCTAATATGACTGTGATTTGTGTTCTTCACCTAAATACAGAATGTATATTAGATGTATAAAAATCTCATGTGAGTTGGGCTCTGAGCGCTCATGCTTATAATCCTAGCAACTCAGGAGTCTTGAGATCTGGTCTGAAGCCAGTCTGGGAAGAAAAGGTGTGCGAGTGTATATATATATGAATCTCGGTCTAAAGACACTGTACAGTGGGGTTACAGTTACATGAGTAAGGTAATGAGTATATTTCCTATCTAGCATTGTTACTCCCTTTTTTTTGTTTTTTCCCCTAACATCCCTTCCCTCACCACCTCCCAACTCCCCAACTCCTCCCTCCGCCTCCCAAGATGTAAAGTTTGTTTGCAACATAGTGTCTTGTACATCTCTTTGTTACAATGGGCCAACTTGTATCCTGTTTCAGCATTTTGTTATTTCCCTTCCCCTCCCTAAGTTAGAAAAATGTATATACAAGATGAAGGGCACAGGAATCAAATATAGTAAAAACAGGGATTGTACTGTGTGGAAAGAACATACAAAAGAAACAAAAAAAATCACATAGTACATTAAAAACAACTGTGATAAAGATAAAACCTCTTGTGTTCCTATCTTGGGGTTCATTTTGCTTAGCATCATTTTATATGTTCAGATATACAGACAGACAAGCAGGTAAAATTATCCTCAACATATACTAGTTATTGCAAACAAGGGAAACCATGGGACCTATGTTTCTTTGGGTCTGGCTTATTTCACTTAATATTATTTTTTCCAAGTTTTTCCATTTCCTAACAAATGGGATGGTGTTGTTCTTTCTGACCACCCTGCACCAGAATCAACTCCAAATGGATCAAAGACCTCGAAGGAAAAGCAGACACCCTGAAAACATTACTGGAAGGAATAGGAGAAACTCTAAGGCTCCTTGGCATAGGCCAAACTTTTCTTAATAAAGACCTAGAAACACGACAAATCAAAGAAAGTTTCAACAAATAGGATTGCATGAAACTGCAGAGCGTCTGCATGGACATAGCTAGCAAGATCAATAGAAAGCCCACGGATTGGGAAAAGATCTTCACTAGCCATACAACGGACAAGAGTCTCATATTTAAAATATACTTCGAACTTAAAAAAATTAACTCCCCCAACAACAAATCCTCAAAGAAACAACTGCCTGATTAATAAATGGGCTCAAGACTTAAAGAGAGACTTTCTCTGAGAAGGAAATAAGAATGGCTAATAGACACATGAAGAAATGCTCAACCTCCCTAGCCATAAAAGAAATGCAAATCAAAACAATATTGAGATTCCACCTCACCCCAATTAGAATGGCTATATTCAAGAGATCTAATAACAACAGATGCTGGAGGGGATGTGGCCAAAGTGCAACCCCTACTTTATTGTTGGTGGGAATGTAAACTTGTTCAACCACTTTGGAAAGCAGTATAGAGGTTCCTCAAAAGACTCCACATAGAGCTCCCCTATGACCCAGCAATCCCACTTTTGGGCATTTACCCAAATGCACAAACAAGGCCATACTAAAGCTACCAGCACAACGATGTTTATCATAGCATTATTCACCATAGCTAAGATATGGAACCAACCCAGATGCCCCTCAGTAGTTGAATGGGTCAAGAAAATATGGAACACAGGTTTTATCTTTATTGCTGTTTTTTTTAAATTTTTTCTATTGTATGTTCTTTCCCCATGTTATAATCCCTGTTTTCACTGTATTTGATTCTGGTGCCCTTTGTCTTGTATATACATTTTTCTAACTTGGGGAGGGGAAAGGAAATAACAAAATGCTAAAACAAGGATATAGGTTGACCTATTGTAACAAAGAGATGTACAAGACACTATGTTGCAAACAAACTTTACAACTTGGGGAGGAGGAGGGAAGAGTTGGGGAGTTGGGGAGGTGGTGAGGGAAAGGATGTTAGGAGAAAAACAAAGGAGGGGGTAACAATACTAGAAAATGTGGTATATGCCTCCATATGGAAGAATGACACCATCTCAGATTCTTAACTCCAATTAACTACCAGAAAGGCCAGAGCAAATCTGTGTCTCAGGTGGTAGAGCACTAGGGTTGAGCATACAAGCTCAGGGACAGTGCTCAGACCCCAAGTTCAAGCCTGCGGATCTGTACAGATACAAAACAGAATACCTTACGTGTTAAAATATAATGATTTGAATTAAGTATAGATCTAAAAACTAATAAATGGATGATCAGTCACACAGAAGGATAACTGTTATAACTAAGAAATGACAACATACCCATCATCATTAATTTCTAAATAGGGAGGACTCTTGTCTCTTTCTGTTCGAATTATAAAAATTACCAAGATTTCCTGTTCTTCAGTGGTTTTTGTTTTTTAGCAGCTTTCCTTGCATTCAGTGGAATACCTCAACATACTGATTTTATGAAACATGTAAGAAATTCCATAAACAAATTGTCCCACTATAAATTATTAATATCTTTTTTGCATATGAAATGTTAAGAAAAAGTTAACCACATAAATACGGGAGAAAGCTGAGTGACTGTATCAGCCCTATTTTTCATAATGACATCAGCAAAGAGAGAAAGAAATACCTGGAGTAAGAGTGATGATAGCTTCAGCAGTAGCTGCATAGGTGTATTATGCGCAGCCCCCTGCCTATGAGTGCATGGCTTGGCCTCTCTATGACTGAAACTAAAAAGGAAAGATGAGAAGTCAAGCTCATGTCAGAGCAGAGAAATTCAGAAAGTTGACCTCTCTTGCCTCTAATCTCAAAAACAGTGCCTTTCTCATTTACAGACACTAGGTCTCAAACACTAAATGTAATTTCAATTTGCTAGGGAGATTACTAATACATGCTTCCTCCCATGGAACACCTATAAGGAAGAACTGAATTAAATATGATATTGTTAGAAAGCTCTTCCTCTGATTTAAGCTGATATACTTGCTTTGATTAGTTGTTATAAACATACCCACTCACCCCCCCACCCCCCCACACCCCCCCCCACACCACTTAGATTTATTTATATGTGAGTATGTGTTTTCAGAGCCAGTTTCCAGGACAGAAACAATTACTTTTTGATATTAGCAACACTACATAAAATAAATGTTTGTGTGTGTGTGTGAAAATGTTTTCCCCATTGAAACTAACCAAATTTATCATTTTACAGATGGAATGTCTTTACAGATGTAAGGTCGGGGGGGGGATGTGGATTGGCAATAAGAAATTCAGATTCTAAGAATGCCATTTCATCTCTCTAACACATCCTTATCATTTGAAAGGTGAGACGGCTGGTTGGACTTAATAAGTTACACATAATTTCTGTGAGGTCTTTGAAATAATTATATAAGCCACTGCACAAATGTGAAATGATGCCACGGCCTGGAAGTTGAACCTTCTGTTAGAAAATGCATTGATTTTATGAGGAGATGCTGTGCATTTCCAATGCCAGTAAAATATGTTGACACCAGGATGTATATCAGTTATATATAGATTTTAAAATAATTTCTATAAACTTTGTGTCTGGATTCATTCTCTTCAGATCAATTTTTATCTACCTCTGCCATGTGGACTCTTGCACAGTGACATAGCCTGAGAGTTGCTTAACATAGTATTATTGTTTGACAATTCTCCATCATTTTTATATAAAAAATGATCCATGACTAAAGGATTTTCATGTATCCCAGAAAAGGATGCATAGATCTGATACTGAGGTGGAGGAAATCATATCCTCATGTAAATTGCATAAATTTCCATTAGAATTTGTCTAGTCCCAAGATCAATAGAAAGCCCACGGATTGGGAGAAGATCTTTACTAGCCATACAACGGACAAGGGTCTCATATCTAAAATATACTTGGAACACAAAAAATTAAATCCCGCAACAACAAATCCTCAAAGAAACAACTGCCCAATAAAAAAGTGGGCTAATGACTTAAAGAGAAACTTCTCTGAAGAAGAAAGAAGGATGGCCAATAGACACATGAAGAAATGCTCAACTTCCCTAGCCATAAAAGAAATGCAAATCAAAACAACATTGAGATACCACCTCACCCCATTCTAACCCCAGTTAGAATGGCAAAAATCAAGAACTCTAATAACAACAGATGCTGGAGGGGATGTGGACAGAAGGGAACCTTACTTCATTGTTGGTGGGAGTGTAAACTTGTTCAACCACTTTGGAAAGCAGTATGGAGGTTCCTCAAAAGACTCCACATAGAGCTACCCTATGACCCAGCAATCCCACTTTTGGGCATTTACCCAAATGTTTACAAACAAGACCACACTAAAGCTACCAGCACAACTATGTTTATTGCAGCATTATTTACCATAGCTAAGATATGGAACCAACCCAGATGCCCCTCAGTTGATGAATGGATCAAGAAAATTTGGTATTTATACACAATGGAATTCTATGCCTCCATCAGAAAGAATGACATTGCCCCATTTGTTAGGAAATGGAAAGGCTTGGAAAAAATTATATTAAGTGAAGTAAGCCACGCCCAAAGAAACATAGATCCCATGGTTTCCCTTATTTGCAATATCTGGTATATGTATGAGTCAAACAGAAAAGGTCAGATAATGTGATGTTAGGAAAATGAACCCTTAGATATGTATTTAAATGTTTTTTTCTTTCATGCATTTGTTTCTAATGCATTTATAAGATAATTTCTTCGTTGCTTTATATGTCCCTCCCCCACAGTATAACCCCTGTTTTCACTATATTTTATGTCGGTATAATTTGTGGAGGGGAAGGGGAAAAACAAGTCGTTTAAGGATACTGGTGGACTCGTTGCAACAATGAGAAGTACAAGTTGTCATGTCGAAAACGAACTTTACAACTTTGGGGGGGGGATTGGGTGGGGGGGTGGGGGGATGCTGGGAAGGGATGTGAAGGGGAAACAAAGGAGGAGGCTGCAATGCTTGATAAGAAATGTACTCATTATCTTGCCCATGTAATTGTAACCCCTCTGTACAGTATGTTCACAATAAAAAGAAAATAAAAAGAAAAAAAAAGAATTTGTCTAGTCTGTATTGTAGGTATCACCCTTGGTCTCTTGCATGTATGTAATAGTAATAAAGTGCTTCTGTAATAGCAATCATTAACTACTAGGGTAGAGTCTTTTATTAAAGGAATACTATAGACCATCACATAGTATTACATTTTAAATTATATATTGATAAAGTCTGCAGATTAGAAATATACTTCCTCAAATCTTTTATTATTAATAAGGTTTTTCTATTGTGAAAATACTGTATTTGAGCAAGGTAATGAGTTCATTTCTTATCAAGCATTGTTTCCCCTTTGTTTCCCCTTACATTCCCTGCTGTCCCATCTCCCCCCCACCCCCCACTGCCTTCCTCAAATTTTATAAGAACACTAGGTACAATGACAACTACTCATGCAAAGTCATGTAAGTAGACTTCATTACACAAAATATTTAGAATATCTCAGAGTATTGCCTAAAATGTAAAATGAATCTCTTTTTCTTTCTATCCTGGACAGGGTTGAAATAATAAAAATACATTCTTTAATTAGATCAGTTCATTGTAAAATGCTCCAAAGACAATTACCTATTAAAATATGAGGCATTGGAATGAAATCATCTTTTCAGGATTTTAAATTTTGTTTTTAAGAAGAATCTGAAATATTGTATTCATTGAGTTTAATTCTTTTCATTTAAATCCAGACATATGGTGAATACTCTTCAAGAAGAATGTAAAAGTAGTAGAAACTATTTGCTTTAGGTTAATAATTTTCTTGTTTAGGTGTATATTTCTTGATTCAATGGCAATACGGAAAATGCTTTTACATACTTTAAAAATATACACTAACATACTATCCACAATAGTTTGTTGCTTGTTGGTATCAACTATAGTTTACCAAATTAAAATCTGTTCATTTAGCAGAGCTTTGAGGCCAGAGATAAACCATTTGGAAATTAGATATATTCATTTTATAATCTTGTGAATACTAAATACTAAATAAATGTGTATCTATATCTATAGTTAACACATATCTGTATATGCCTATGTCTATTTATCTATATCCATGTAGATATCTATCTATATATACATATCTTAGTTTTTCTATAGAGCTGTAATTATCTATTACAATCAAATTCCATATGAGTTGTCTCTTCAGACCAAACTAGAAGATCATCAATTGTTTTATACTGCTTGCTATTTTATTTTCAGATTTCTCTCACATATTGAATGTGAAAAAATATAAGGATTTCCTGTATAGTCTCAATGGCCTGTGGGCTCTTAATTATACTCAGTTGTTTAAAAGTCATCCACAGTGAAAGACTAGAAAGACAGTAGATGGAATGCGTGCTTGAATCTCTTGGGGTCCCAGTTTTCAAAATACATGTCTTTGTGTTTTTCCTTCACTCTTCCTTCCTTTTCACTCTGCAAGAATTTTTATCTCCTCCCCAAATACAGACTTTTAAAGAGTTCCCATTAGCGAGAAACTTGGAAGCTGTATCTCCCTGTTCTGGAAAAAAGGATTTCTTTTCCCCTAATGTTGGTGGTCGGAGTAGTGTTTGGCATTGGGGGATAATGGACCCATAAGAAAGACAAAGAGGTGGCCTGCGCCAGTGGCTCAGGCCTGTAATCCTAGCTACGCTGGAGGCTGAGATCTGAGGATCATGGTTCAAAGCCAGTCTAAGCAGGAAACTCCCTGAAACTCTTAACTCCAATAACCATCAGAAAGCCAGAAGTGGTGCTGTAGCTCAAGTGGTAGAGCACTAGCCTTGAGCCGAAGAGCTGAGGGACAGCGCTCAGGCTCAGGTAGAGCTGTCATGCACACAGCAGCTAATTCCATTAAAGAAAAGTGTCCTTGTGTCATTTAATCCTCAGAGTGAGTGTAGGAAGACTCCTGATGTGCCAACTATGTGTTCCAGTGCTCCATGCATCCTGTTTACACTGAAATTAAAAGAAAGCACACATTAGGCTAACACGAACACAATTCCAGTGTTAAGTAATCCTGAGACTTGGATCCTAACCAATGTGATACTAAATATTTCCAGCAAGGATTAATAGTGAAAATAACAAGGTGATTGCAACTAATGCAAATAACATATTTTAAAATGTTCCTCCCTATACTAGGGAGGGCTAGTTCTATTCTTTTCATAAAGCATTTGCTTTTATTAGTATCCTCATTAAGGACATCTGGTAGCAAAAAACAAGTAAGACATTTATTAGAAAAGCACTCATTAGTTAATTACTTAAGTATATTAACTGATTTAGAATTTTTTGCACAATGTTTCTTAGTTTAAATAGATGAAGAATACTTAGAGGTAGTTTATATTTTTGTTTATACTCATAATTGGTTTTTCAAATGAAAATCAAACTTCACAATTGTTTGGGAAATTGAAGACTTGGAAAAGGTTCAAAATATTTAAATGGGTTGTCTCATTTTAGAAGAATCCCTTTTCCTAAATAAGATAATTTTAGAAAAGTTAGATGTATTTTTGTCCATTCAAGTAAATATTTAGCAGGTATTTTTTAGTAGTATTACTTCATATCTTTTTTATATATGGTTTTTTAAAATTTAAAGCAAAGCTAAGCCACAAGTTGAAAAAAACATACCTGCTCTTAAAAGATGATTTATTTTTAAAAGGAAAGCATGTTGTTCAGAAAGACATTGCTTCAGGTTTTGTATGCTATCAAGTGAGAGATAAAAGACAAATGAACATTCTCTATGGAATAAAGCGTTTATTTTGAAGACTGTTCACATTGCATGGTGTCAAGGTCTTTCCAAATTTTCTTAGGAGTTTCAAAACCAGCCAATGCATTTATAAGATTAGATACTAAATAATAAAGCCCTTACTGAACCTGCAACCTAACAATGATCAAGGCCATTTTTTCATGCCTAGAAATATTACAGAGGGAAATCAGCCTGCACATTCTCATTTCAAGTAACAGCAGTGTTAAAACATATTCCCAATTGCTGTCACTGGATAAGCCAAAAGTTGAAAATGCCAAAATTGGACACCAAAATGTTAACATTCTACTTAGGCATGGTAGTCTCAAATATAAAATATTGGCCACAGCAGATTATCTTATTATTTTGTCTGTCCCTTGCCTTGCCCTGAAAAAATGTTATCTTTCAATAACATATCAATTTGCAATATCAGATATTCTTTAGTGTTTTCCTAAAGGAGAATTTGTTTTGCAAAGCTCTGATATGAAGATAATCAAAGCTGGAGACACAGAGGCCAATAAAAATAAGTCATTAAGTTTCTAATCATTAATCATTAGCTTTAACTGTTAAATATCTTAAATGATATTAGGATACAAGCCATTTCTAAGCAGTCTGCGATTGTGTCAGTTAAAACACTCTATGAAATGTTTTCCTCTTTTCCATCAAGTTTTTAAAAATTTTGTTCACATATACGAAGCAAGGATGTCAGACATGAAAATAGGGATTAAGTGATCAAATAAAAAGTATGAAAGAGCTCCCTTTGAAGGCAATGAAAAAAAATAATTTGAGATTGATGAAGAGATAGACTGAGTAGCTCATGAAACATTTTTTAATAATTAATATTTACATAGAATCTACTCTGTATCACAGGACACCTTACCTGTTTAATCCACTGTGAAACAGATTAAGCCATTCTGCCCTCTTGGCAGTGTACATCTTCTCTATTGTCATTTTTCTTACAGAGTCTGAAAAATATTCCATTGAGTAGGCCACTATTCAGCCTAGAATTCAGGCAGCTCTTCTCATCCTTGAATCCAAAGTTATTTGGTAGGAAATATTTTAACACTGTGCCAAATAACCTGCCTGGTTCTACCATTCACAATTTTATGTCATTCTTTTGATTTTTTTATCTTTATCTTTTTATCTCTTTCTGGGACTGAGAAATGAAAGTTCTAGGTATTTTGTTTATGTCATATTTGTCTTGAAATGAAGATATGTCAGAATGTATTTCTCCCTCAGAACCTGCTTCAAGAACACCTGTGTCCAATTAATTCCTTCACTCATTTTATTATCTCTAGCTTATTTTCTCTGGCTTATATTTCTACTTCAGTGATACTGTTCTTAAGTGCTATTAACAGCATACAAGCTCAGAAAGTTTATATAAATTGGTTCAAAATATTGCTGAGAATTTCTGCATCTCTATTTTTCATACATCTTATTCACCCTATTTATTTTAGTCAAAGACTTAAGCACCTAAATAAGGTATTCATTGTGATAATTTTTATGTAACAAATATCACAAGTAATCTAATTACGGAACTTTTATATATCACATTCTTGCATGCACTGTATTTCATCTCTAGTGGTTTCTGTGTGCGAATTTGGGATATTGTGATGATTTCTTTTTAATTTTTGTTTTGTGTTGGTTCTTTGATGCCCATGTCAGCAGTTGCTTTGTTTATGGGATAGCTCAAAACCATTGTGTCATACCTCATTCAAATTCTTCATGTGCATGCATACATAATAGCTATCTATGTATGGACATTTAGCAACTTATTATTATTTTCATATTACATGGCTAAATTTGTTTTGTAATCATTTCCTTAACTTAGAAACTCCATGTTTTTTCCTTTCTTTTTTCTTTTTTTTGTCAGTTGTGGGGGCTGTGCTCTAGGCCTGGGAGCTGTCCTTCAGCTATTCAGCTCAAGGCTAGTGTTCTACCAGTTGAGCCTCAGTGCCACTTCCGGCTTTTTTCTGTTTATGTGGTGCTGAGCAATCAAAGCCAGTGCCTCATGCCTGTGAGGCAAGCATTCTACAACTGAGCCAACTCCCACCCCACAAACTCCACTTTTGAGTTTCTTCCTTCCTTCTTTGCTTTAATGTTTTTTTTTAATTGTAAAAATAGTGTACAGGCGGGTTACAGTTACATGAGTAAGGTGATGAGTACATTTCCTGTTAAACATTGTTACCCCCTCCTTTGTTTTTCTTCTACCATCCCTTCCTTCCCTACCTCCCAAATTTCTCCCCCACCCCCAGTTGTAAAGTTTATTTTTTTTTATTTTTTTTAATATTATTTTATTTTATTTGAGAACATACTGTACAGAGGGGCTACAATTACATGGGCAGGATAATGCATACATTTCTTACCAAGCATTGCAGCCTCCTCCTTTGTTTACACTTCACCTCCCTTCCCCGCCTCCCCCTCCCCCCCCACCCAATTTTACCCCCCTCCCCCCCCACCGACATTGTAAAGCTGGTTTTGACATGACATTTTGTACTTCTCATTGTTGCAACAGGTCCACCTGAATCCTTAAACGACTTGTTTGCCCCCATTTCCTCCACATGTTATACTGACATCAAATATAGTGAAAGCGGGGGTTACACTGTGGGGGAGGGACATACAAAGCAACAAAGAAATAATCTTATAAATGCGTTAGAAACACATGCATGAAAGAAACGAAAACATTAAAATACATATTTAAGGGTTCATTTTCCTAACATCACATTATCTGACTGTAAAGTTTATTTTTAACATAGTGTCTTGTACATCTCATTGTTACAATGGGTCATCCTGTATCCTTGTTTCACCATTTTGTTGAGTTTCTTTCTTTCTGAAAATTCACAGACTAGAGGATAGGCATGCATTTTACAAGGCTGATTTCTTGTTTGTTTGGTTTTTTTGTTTTGTTTTGTTTTGTTTTTTGTACTGATAGTGGTGATTTTAATATGATGGTAGGTTTTCATCTAACTGTTATTTTCTAAGTTGTCTGATTACAAACAAGCCCAGACCAATTGTTCCTTCAGGAAAAAAAATGTGACATAAATTACATTTTCTTCCTAAACATTCATATGGCTGGTCTGATTGGTAGTACCTGGATCACAGTGCACTATTGGCAAATACTAATTAAAACCCTAAAATTCTTTGAACAAATTTTGTTGTTCTACTTTTAAGACAAGAAGGAGCCTTGTTTGAAATCTTTGACTTAAGACTTTTTAGATCTGACAGGGCTCAAAAATACTTTGGTTTCCTATGACAAGATATTACATTTTTATGTTTTGCTAAGCATTATTCTGGCAACTTGTGGCCTCCAAATGATGAAATATTCTAAGGGTTTACTCTATGTTGAGTTGTTCAACTTTCACTACTGAAGAAGCATTTCTAGATAACAACTTTTTTACCCCTGGTTTCTGTTAGGGATAAGGAATAATCAGATATTGTAACATTTATGAACTCAGACTCACAGTCCTGTTTTAGTAATTTAGTTGACTTTTTTTTGTCAGAGCAATGCTACTTTTATAGTTTTCCAGAGTGGAATTCTTTTCTATATCTTGGGTTAAAATGTTGACTATTATTTGATAGCTATATAGAGTTGTTTCTCCATTTTCCAAATACATATGAGATACCTGTGCTGTTTTAGTTACAAGATAATTTTAAGAATCAAAGAAAGTTTCCTGAATAATGCATATTGAGAATCATATAAGAAAAAGATAGTGAGATAAAAATTAGATTCATATATCCTCTTTAGTACACCTATTTCTTCCCTGAATGAATTTGGGCAATGCAATTGTTATCAAAATAGATTATTTAATGAATGAACTATTTGTATCACTAAATATTAACAGAAAGTTTTAAAATGTCCTATTTAATAAAATTCACTTATTAGTTCAATAATAATGTTGTAAAAAATTAAGGTCATTAGAACTATTACTTATTTCACAAATTATAAATAATAAAATGAATCAGCTACTTCGTAGCCATGTTAATAACTTCTGCTGGTTAATTAGCTCATCACTGGGATTCCTTCAAATTTGAACTGCATGAAAATGTTTCTATTAAAATTTAAACTTGAAATAAAATTGGTTTAAAATAACTAGTCAATACACATTTAAAATACTCTTAATTAGATTTTGCCAATCACATATTGAAGTGCCTAAATGAGTTTGTTATTTGTGTCGATAAAATATTAGAAGCTTCTTGTAATGGGTGTCAGAAATTATTGTGTGTCTAATTTGGATTGGCAAATTTGATTTTATTGAAATATGTTCAGCTTATCAGAAATTAAGCATAGAGATGAAGGAAAATATTTTTACTGCCAAGGTAAGGAAAGGCAGAGGAGTTTTTACATCTCAGAAATGTCTAATCCTTTTTTTTCTGGAAACATTTTATTTTTTCATTAATAAGTTTTTTATTGTGAAAATACCAAACAGAGGGTTTAAATTACATGAGCAAGGTAATGAGCACATTTCTTATGAAGCATTGTTTGCCTCTTCCTTTGTTTCCCCTTACCATTCCTGCCCGCCCATAGCTCTCCCCCTAGCCAAAGTTGTAAAGTTCATTTTTCCACATAACGTCTTGTACATCTCATTGTTACAATAGGTCCACCTGTGTCCCTATTTAAACAATTTGTTTTTTCCCTTCCCCTCCACAAATTATACCAACATCAAATACAGTGAAAACAGGGGTTATACTGTGGGGGAGGGACATACAAAGCAACAAAGAAATCATCTTATAAATATGTTAGAAACAATATTAGGAAAGAGAAACAATTTGAGTCTTTATCTTGGGGTTCATTTCGCCTAACATCAACTTATCTGACCCGTTCTGCTTGTCTCAGACATATACAAGTTATTGCAAATAAGGGAAACCATGGGACCTATGTTTCTTTGGGCCTGGCTTACTTCACTTAATATAATTTAGAAATACCTAATCTTATGGGTGGATTCTGCAGCAACACTTCAGAAGAATACGAAACAGCTCAAATCATGTTAAACAACAAAGTAGAAGAATTTAAGTCTACTACACTTCCTCATACTTTCCAGGTTAGGAACTTTAACTTCACACAATTTCCCAGCATTTAGCTGAAAATGTAACCAACAGGAGGTTCTTGACCATAAGTTTCCCGTAAGTTAACAATAATTCTGATATGAAGGTCAATCAATCATTTATGAAATGTATCTGATTCTATGTTGACATTAAATCTCTTTCTTTTAATTAAAGAATAAATTGGGATTAGAAATAGAAGGGAAAAAACAAATCATTTAGATAAGGATACAGGTAGACCCATTGCAACAATGAGATGTACAAGTCATGTCCAAAACGAACTTTACAACTTTGGTGGGGGTGGGGGGGAAGGAAGTTGGGTGAGGGGGTGGAGGGAGGATGGGAGAGGAAGGGGAAACAAAGGAGGAGGCTACAATGCTTGATAAGAAATGTACTCATTATCTTGCCCATGTAATTGTAACCCCTCTGTACAGTATTTTCACAATAAAAAAAGAAATAGATCAGATTCAGAAATTAGATTTAAAATATATGAATCTATAAGGATAAACTTTGCAAAAAAACAAGAGGTCTCAAATGCATATTTTAAGAGAGTTATGGAAGGCATGTGAGTGTGAAGACTATTCACTTTTATTTTTTGGGGGGGACAATTGCTATAATCAAAATGAGCTATGTGACTGGACAATATGATCAATATTATTATTGTTATTGATGTGCAAGCATATCCATGAATGTTCTGTGGGATTCCTGTAATTAATGAAAATGTGAGTAGTAGGCATTTCTGCTGTATCTTTAAGTTCTACAGAAGATTCAAAATGTGGTTGAGTATAGTCTGGTAACCTTTGTGTTTTATCTTACTTAGTCTTTTTCCTTAGCCACATCATGTCTTGGATAATATAAGACATGACACCCTTAGCTTGGATGCTAAAACAAAAACATCAGGCAGCTGAGGGATGTCGTCATAATTTAACCTACTTCCTCTGAGTTAGTCATTTTTTGAGAGAGCCATGGCTCATAGAGACATTTGGAGGCTTTTTCTGGGATTGAGAGGGGTTTATATAATCATCTAAGATATTCTTGTGCATTGATTAAGGTTTTTCTTAGAGAATTTGTGGCTTTAGCAATGGAGGAAATGTGGCTGATATTTGAAAGAAATAACATATGGAACACTTTATTTCAGTTATTTGTTGGAAGGTTTATGAGAAATAACAGAAAAATACTACACCAATAGAGATTTTCCTAAAGTCTTGTGTTCCTTCAAGGCTTTCATAAAAGGTTATGTAAACAACTACAGAGCTTAAATTTTAATTTGAGTCTTATATATTGTAGGCCTTAATGTTGATTACTTTTTAAATTATTCTTCAGTACCTACTATACATATGTGTACTTAAGCAAGTTTGACTTAAATATTAATAAACTAGGGCTGGGAAGGTGGCTCAGTGGTAGAGTGCTTGCCTCGCATACATGATGCCCTGGGTTCGATTCCTCAGTATCACATAAGCAGATAAAGCTACAAGGGGTGCTGTGGCTCAAGTGGTAAAATCCTAGTCTTGAGCTGAAGAGCTCAGGGACAGCGCCTAGTCCCAGAGTTCAACTCCCACCACTGGCCAAAAATAAAGAAAAAAATAAAAAATATAACAAACTACTACAACAAGAATCTCATGAAAATTAGTAGCACCTTGAGAATGTGCATTTTGAATGAAAGATAATGAAATGGTAAATTTGAGGCTCATTGCTATAGAAAAACAGCATTTCACTAGCTCTACATTTGTCTCATCTATCACTGTGATTTAGCTGTGTATAAAATATTAACTAGTCAGCTAAGTGGTGATATAATTTTTCACAAGTAAATCTAGCTGACTAATGGAAAACTTAAATACTTTCAGAACTTCATAAAAAGAACTTTATAAAGTTCTTTTTAATGTTTTGGGAATCTTAAGAGTCCAAGAGACTTCTTATTTTCACAAATATGGCATGTATCGTATGTTTATAAAAATAATATTTACAGTATTTCAGTGATATCATTTTCAGGTAGTTACAACCTCATAGAAATTTTCCCTCAATATATTTACTTTGCTTATTTCAATTTTGAATATATTCTTCTGATTTAACATCTTCATGTTTTCAATAGTCATGGAAAACAATAGTCAATAACTCAGACACTGCAAGTCTCCCTCATTCTAGCTTTTTATGAGCAAGGAGTTCAGTTTAGTATTAATTCATTTGTTTAACCTATTGAATGTTAGATGTCTCTATTACATGGTAAGCATAGATTTCCAGAGAGGTGAAACATAAAAAACATTATTATATCTCATTATTTTCTCATTGTGAGAGATTGTTTGAAGTGGAGTCAATACAGCTATAGACTGTGAAAGCATGTTAGCCTGTAAAGTTCAGTCAGGCATTCTTACTGGTTTTAGTTCAAGCACTTTTATCTCTATTCAAGAAGATACTGAGTATTAAAAACTGGAGTGAGAGATTGCTTTATATGAACAAACATTGAGAAAAGGAAATACTTGCATCTGATTGCATATGTATCTACACACACATCTACCTATCATTGACACTTCTCTTCATATAAATACATGACAAGAAAATACATTGTTTGAGCACAGTTGGTCAGCCTAAAGTGGAGCCAACGTCAGACAAATAGTTGGCATTTTATTTTGTGAGCACAAACACAAAGCCCACATTATAGCTGAGGGTTCACAGTTGTGCAATGCTGTCCTTATTCTCTCTGTCCAGGTGTTCATCTAAGGCATAAGATGTAACTATGTTACTTCCTAACTCCAGCTGGCTGCCTTAGCAAAGAGAATTCTTAGTGATTTGAATAGACATCACTACTATTTTATTCACTGTTTTGTGCCACACAAAATATTGTCGACTCTCAAAGATACTCATGCTAAAATATCTACTGGACTTTTCTCACTTCTCTGCCATGCCTTTTCTAGAAAACTCAAACTATCCTTAAAAATTGATTTAAACTATCTCCTTCAGCTTTTCCTGCTCTTTTCCCTGACAAAACGAATCACAGCTTTCCCGAAAGAGTCCTACTATATATTCTAGATCGTACTTCCATTTTTACATATAGCAGATGTTTTTCATATTTGCTTTTCTCTTTGCCTCTCCTTCCATGACTATAAAGTCTTCAAATATATGGTCCATTTCTTTGTATGTCTTTATCCTTAGAACCAGGCAGACCACATGGGAAAGGCGGGTGCTTAGTAAATATTTGTAGAAGTAGCTCACTTATTTAATCCTCACAACCACATATGATTACAAATGAGGATGCTGAGGTCTGAAAAGTTTGAGTACCTTGCTCAAGGTCACACAGCTACTGAAAGGCAGGTGTTTTTCTTCCAGTTGAGAGATCTTTCATCAGCTTTTGCTTCTAGGAATACCAGAAGAGCTATTCATTTATGTTCGGATCCACCCTCCTAGAAAATTAATTGAGTCCTTAAGCAGTCCTTGTGACTGCTCTAGTGTAACTCACATTTGCCTAGAGATATTTTTTTCCTATTTTTTCTGTTTGTGAATACCTCGCTGCTACTGGGACTGGCCCAGTCTTGGTTCTCAACTGTCTTTCTCTGGTTTGCTAGATCTTTGATCCAGGTTGACATTACACTCTGATTTTTTTTCCTGTCTTTCTTTCCTGATAAGAGAATCACAATATCTACCAAATATCACTCTTTACTAAAATTAGCCAGCCTCTCTATGGGAATGAACCCACATCTTTACATCTACTTCCTGTTTTCCCAGCATCATCAGTGGCTCGTGTCTAGACCTTCCAGACTCCCATTTGAGCCCCTTATTTTCTCACATATTCAAGTGGAAGCCATTGTGAGGCATCTGGAAATGTAATTTTCTCTGATGTTCAATGTTCTGCTAAGAATTCTTTGAACTTCATTCACACATACTACTAAATATTAATGCATGTTGTATACATTTTACAAAGTAAAATAAAAATTGTTAAACAGCCCTGAATTCTGAAACATCATTTTATATTTCTATACAAAACTTTTAAGTATTGTGAAAAGAATTCAACACTTGTTTCTTTCTTTCTTTCTTTCTTTCTTTCTTTCTTTCTTTCTTTCTTTCTTTCTTTCTTTCTTTCTTTCTTTCTTTTTCTTTTTTTTTTTTTTGTTTCGGTCATGGGGCTGGAAGTGTGTGCCTGGGCTATCTCTGAGCTCTTCAGCTCTTCAGCTCAAGGTGAACAACCTACCAGTTGGACCAACAGTAACACTTCTTGTTTTCTGGTGGTTTATTGGTGATAAGAGTTTCATGGACTTTCCTGCTGGGCTGGCTTTGAACCACAATCTTCAGATATCAGCCTCCTGAGTAGCTAGGATTACAGGAGTAGGCCACCAGCACCCAGCTTAGCACTTCCAGATATTGATCTTGTTAGCTTATCCTCCACAGCCATCCACCTTTTCAATTCTGCCTTGAGCTTTTACATTTTTATTTCATTATTATTATTGTTATTGTTATTATTATCATCTTTAAGTAGCTGTACAAAGGGGTTACCATTCAAAATGTCAGTTCATGAGCAATCATCTTGATAAATAACACCACTTCCTCTTTCTCCCCTACCTCTCTACCCATCCACTCAATTTTCCTAGTTTCATAAGATAGACATTGAATATGATGATTGTATTCTTCTCTTTTCCTCTCTTCATTTACTTGACCTTTTTAAAAATAAATTTCTTCTATTTCAAAAATCAAAAAGTTATTACAGAATTTTATTTCCTTTCTATTAAGCCAGGTGGATCAAAACATCAAAGGATCAATATCATTGTTTTTCATTCAAAACGTTGTCATATCCAACTGTTCTTCAGCAATGTGTTTTGTAACACATCATCCCCTCTTGTAACAATAGTGACCTTCTGTTTCCTGGCTTTATGTACATCAAGCCTTTCTGTACATCATAGACAAGTTAATTTTCTTTAAATGCCACTTTTAACTATGCCATTATTCCTGTTATTGCTCATTTTATTAAGACCGAACTCTTCTGCCTAATAATTAAGAAGTCAAAGATAGTGATTATGTCTTCCACGCTCATTATGCAATGGATTTGCCCCTTTGTAGATACTTTCCCCATTCCTGTCAGTAACCTCTCATTCTTCAACAGTCTACTTTAATTTCACCTTCTCTTTAATTTCATATCTGGGAAGCCTTTCTTAACTAGTTATTCATTTCATCTTCCAGGTTTTCATAGCATCTCTCAT
The DNA here is from genome assembly GCF_024711535.1 of Dipodomys merriami. Lineage (NCBI taxonomy): Eukaryota > Metazoa > Chordata > Mammalia > Rodentia > Heteromyidae > Dipodomys > Dipodomys merriami. Next base: position 32,065,989 of record NW_027202271.1, read on the forward strand.
AGTATAGTTTGTTTGTTGTCATCTAGTGTAACTTACTTTCTACTTTTGAGTTCTTTAAGATCCACAACTAGGCTTTTACCTTCTATTTTCCAGTTGTGGCACCAATAACTGCTATAGGGTAAGGATTTAATGTTGATTTAGTAAAAAAAATGAGTGAATAATTTTTAATATCTATTGGTGCTCATGATTAAATCTGTATTTACTTTAAATTTACTCATGTTTCTGAAATGCACCTGTGAAGTTTTTCAAAGGTTCTAGTGCAGTAGTTTAAAAATAGTTGTAAACCATGTGATATATTTGATAATTATATCTGTTTAAGTGAAGGCATATATATAACAATCTAATAATATGTGATATATGTTATGCTAGTATTGGACTTACTTTGAAATTCTTCATTGTGCCTTATTGTCCTTCCTTCTTTCCTTCCTTCCTTCCTTCTTTCCTTCTTTCCTTCCTTCCTTCCTTCCACTATGATAGACAAACACTCTACCACTTGAGCCATGTCCACAGCCTTTTTGATGTTTGGATTGTGTGTATGTGTGTGTGTGTGTGTGTGTGTGTGTGTGTGTGTGTGTGTGTGTGTGTGTGTGTGTGTGTGTGTGTGTGTGTGTGTGTGCTTTGTGCCTGCCAGTAGTAGAGCTTGAATTCAGGGCCTCATACTCTTCAATTGGCATTTTCTCTCAAGACTGATGGGCTAGCAATGGAGTCACATCTTTACTTTCACTATCGCTGGTCAATTGGATATAATAGTCTCACAGACTTTTCTGCCTGGGCTGGCTTCCAACTTCAATCTTCAGATTTCAGCCACCTAAAAGCTAGGATTATGCTTGTGAGCCACTGCTGCTCAGCTCTATGTTTTGTTTGGAATCTTGTAACTTTACATAAACTATGCTTGAACTTGTGATTCTCTACTTCTGCCTCTTGAATAGATTGACTGAGGACATGTGTCAAATGGTAGAGGACCAACCTAACAAGTACACGATCTCTAATTCAAACACCAGTACTGTTAGTTTAAACAACAACAACAGCAAACTAACAAGTACTAGGTCACAGGTCATTCCAACTTTTAAATATACAGTAAAATAAAAACTCACAATTTAATATTCATCATAAATATTTTGTTTTGTAAACACACACACACACACACTCACCATTTAAGTTCCTTCAAAAAGTCAGTTCAAATTCTACAATAAAACTGTACATAAATCTATTTGATAGTATTACTTGTCTCAAAAATTTTTTGGTACTCAATCTGTAAGAGAAAACTGTATTTTTATTCCCTTTGGCCAACTATTTTATCTCTTACTTAACATTAAAGCTGTCATTATTTTTACTCCATTTTTAGACCTTTATGGTTTCAGGTAAATGGTAGAAAATCAATCAATACTTAATGAATTTTTGTTGCTCTTGTTGCTAGTGATTATCATGAATCTTCTAGCCATGGACTGGTGAGCTTAAGATAATTTATTTTATAATCACACGGGTTTTATAAAAATTGCTACCTTTTTTCATCCTGGAATATCTTTATAGTTCTGTAAAATTGGTTCTGCACCTGGCTAGAACTTTCTTTTTCTCTTCAGTTGATGGTAAACTTTCTTAATCTTTCTAACTCTTCTGTCAGCCTTCCTCAAAACCAATTATTTTTCTTGTTTTGTTTTGCATGTAAGTCTTTTCTTCCCATTACCTAATATCATCTCTTATATGTGACAGAAGGTAAATTTTTTTCTAATGATTTAATCCTACTAAATTTAAATGCTGCTTATTGAAACTATTAACAAGGTAAAGATTTATTTTTGTTTTTCACCAGAAGCATGAAACATTATATCATGAAAGTTATATTTCCTTTAATACTGAAGTTTCTTATTTGTGATTTAGTTTGAATTTTATTTTTAAAGTTATGTAGCTATTTACTTTATATTGTCTTTTTAAATCCTGTCTAGAGCAAACCAATGATCAGTTTATTAAATTTTAATATTGATCAATATGTTTTTATTATTGATCAATATTAAAGAAAAAGATTCAAGTTAATCATTCTTTTTAGTTCATTTAACAGGTGGTTTTTATATTGGACATTTGATGATTTTTAATGGATTAAGCAGCATTCTTAGAAGACCTCAATATAGTTTAATTCTTAGATGGAACACATCAACTGGTACATTGTAGAAATCAAGATATTCATTGGTCAATTTGAAGTATTATTATGCTTCTCATAATTTTACCCATAATTTTTAAGACTGGATTATTTTAATATCTTTAAAATTTAGCATACATTTAAAAATTGTAGTAACAGTTTTTGATATCTAACCAAACACTGGTAGCTTCTACCTGCTACCCTAGCTACTCAGGAGGCTGAGATTTAAGGATCACAATTCAAAGCCAGCCTGGGCAGAAAGTTCATGATATTCTTTTCTTCAATTAACTACCAAAAAGCTGGAAGTGGAGCTGTGGCTCAAGTGGTAGAGTGTAAGTCTGGAGCAAGAAAACCTTGAGGACAGTGCCCAAACTCTGGGTTCAAGCCTTAGAATCAGCACACATGCACAAAAAGTAACATTTTAAAATTTTTGTTTTGGAATTTTAACATTATTTCCCTTTATTCTCTATGTACAGGCTATTTGCATGAGATCTCTTTTGTGGATTAAAATGAGAAATGCTCATATCAATCTTCTTCATCTTAAAATTTTAACTAGGAAGTTAGGTTGAGAAGGAATTTAGAATTAGTTTTTGGCATGTTTTCACTTCATCAAGGCTAAGTTTGACTTTCCATCGTGAGGGGTCTTGAGCAGCCTTTGGGATGCAGAACAAGGTTTGATTCAGTCATTGCTATGTACTGTTCTGTGATGGAGCATGAACTGTGGATGTGGATCTCTTAGGGTGAAAGACATTTGATATGTGGACCATTGAAAATTTAAAAGCTAATGGGTTTGAAAGTAAACTTTATAGAATACAGTCAGATGGCTAACTCCTTAAAGTATTAATTAAAAATAATTGAATTACTGACCTAGCAAAGATGGGTAAAATTGCTTTATTAAAACCAGATTTAAATGAACATAAACATATGCTCACCTAAGGACTCTCCCTCAGCATACTTATTTTTTAAGCTCAGGACTAGTGTACTCTCAATTTGAAATTACAGCTAGTTTCAAAATAACATGCTGTTTATCTGCTATCTCCAAACTAGGCTGCTTTAGGAATGGGTTCAGAATTAGTAGAGGAATTTTGGCTTTGGAGTCTTTAATCTCTGTAATGAAACTCATTGGGATCTTGAACTATCTCGGGGCTGTTATTTAGTCCTATTAACTTTGGCAAATATTTTTTTCTTTCTCTTTTCCATCAATGAAGGCAGGAGAGCAGGAGGACTAGCAACTTCCAGCATTTTTGTTAAAAAACAAAAAATCACAAAAACTTAAAAACCAAAAAGAATCTGTTGCTTTAAAGCAGACTTACTAAAACAACAGAGAAGTACTTTACAGTTTATTTCTAAGATAATCTGTTTTTATTAGAGCAAATACTACCTGTGGAGAGCAGTAGGCTCCTGAGTTGGATTGTTTTCACTCTTTGTGGTAATAGATACCTATTGGTCTTTCTTTTATGTATCTTATTCTGAATACACATGTAGATGCACAGGTATTTGAGTTTCATGTCAATCATGCCTTTTACTATGAATTTTGGTGTCCTAGATTTCAAACAACAATGTGTGTGTGTGTGGTGGAAGGCAAGAACAGTTAGAAAGTGACTGCGCTGTTCAACGAGAATGAAATAGATCTAAAAGGAAAATAGTTTTTGTATTAGCCAGGTGTCAGTGGCTTATGCCTGTAATCCTAGCTACTCAGGAGGCTGAGATCTGAGAATCACGGTTCAAAGCCAGCTATGAGACTCTTATCTCCAATAAACCATTCAGAAAACCAGAAGTGGTGCTGTGGCTCAAGTGGTCGAGCTCTAGCTTTGAGCTCAAGAGCTGAGGGATAGCACTCAGGCCCAGAGTTCAAGCCCCACGACTAAAATAAAAAGTTTTTGTATTGTATATAACCTAGAAAGGGTATTTTTAACTGGAGTTTTAAGTTTGATTTTGTGGTGGCCACAAACCAGCCTGGATCTTACAATTTCCAAACTTCTTAAACATAGGCTCTGTCTCCGGTATCTTTTATTTAAAGCTTATCTGACTACAGTGACTTTGTTTCATGCTCAAATCAATGGCCACCTTTATGATGGAATGTTTCAGGAGGACATTTTATTTATCAGGTTTACTTCACATCTAAGTCTCGCCATGTAAGGCTGACACATATCCATCAGCTGAGTAGCACTCAGTCTGTTCATGTCCTCTCTCACATGACCATATCCACGAATCACCTGATATTTTCCTATCTACTGTTTTGCAGGAAAAACAGAGATTTCTGACAGATGTTCTGCATGAAGTGATGCTGCTTGATGGTCTAGCCAGTTCCCATCCAGTGTCACAGGAAGTGCTACAGGCAACAGATATTGACAGGGTGTTTGACTGGATCGCATATAAAAAGGTGGGAAATAGATAAGATCCATGTGCCAAAGGGACGTTTCATTATTGGGGCAGCCACACTATTTCATGCTTGATGTATTATATTTTTCTCTTTTTCCTGGCAGATAGAAATGTACTAAAGTAGAAAAATAGTCTCTATGTTCATGTCATTTTATGAACTAGTGCTTTGATTTATAAATGAGTAAAATGGAAATGAATGTTTGCCAAAGAATGCATAGAAATATTGGAAGTATTAATGAATAAATGTTTGGAGACTCGATGTGAAATTGCTGCACAAATGGTGCTATTCAAATGTCAGCTTATTATTATTAAAAGAGTCGACCTATGTAGTGACCAGTTTTTAAACCATTTTGTCTTAATGCTTATTTATTTTGATGGCTAATACAAATGAATTGAGACAGTGCTGTGGCATGTACATTTATAAGAATTATATAAAAGAAATGGGGGAATTAAATAGGTTTCCTAAATAATTTTAAGAACTAGTTTTAGAATGGCTAAGAATAATTTTGGGCCAATGACCAGACATAAAACTAATTTATCATATGAATGTTTTCATTGTTATTTGCATTAGGACTTTTCTACTATTTAATTGATGCTAATTTTAACATTATGATACCTATCTCAGTGTTCAGTACTTATTAACCACATAAACTCTACTGTCATCTATAGTGTTAGATTGAATTTTTACTTTTTGGAAATATTGAAACTGAATAATGTTTTAAACTTCTTTAAAAAATACTACTGGTATTATTTTGTCTCTAAACATGTTTGTATTTTATAACTAGATGTCAAATATCAGTTCATCAGGAGCTGGTGGCATACTAATTTGCATATTTGGTTTATGATTAGGTAAATTCTATCACAATGATTTTTAACTAGCAATGTAGGCAATAATAGATGAAAAAACAAATTATGTTACTAAAAATGCTTTTCAAGTCACTGATAATTACATTTGATTAAAGAGAGTACTTTAATGTTATATAAAATAACTAGATATATAGGACCATAACATATTTGACATATTTAATTTTCATTTATGCAGAGTTATGGCTAGGCTCTGTTGGTTACAAATTCAGTTCATTTATCTGGGGTGACTCTTACCTGTTCATTTTAATTTAGAAAACAAGGTAGCATGAAGTGCTACTAAATTCTAAAAGATTATTTGTAAATACTAGTTTTATTTTAGCATGGATAAAACTAGGAAAATATTACATATATAATCAGAAAAATCTCTGCAATTGCAGGGATTGCATTTTATAGCAGACTGTACCTCTGTACATTGTCCATATGCCTGTTTTTGTTGCAATATCATGCTGTTTATGGTATATTTCTCCAGAGTATAATTTGAAGTCAAGTATTTTGATACTTTTGTACCTCTTTTTCTCAAGATTGCTTTGATTATTTGAAGTCTTTGGGATTTCTATATTAATTTTATAATTTTTGTTTCCTGTTTCTGTGAAGAATGTCATTGGAATTTTCAGAGATTCTATTGATTCTGAATATCTTTTTTAGTCATGTGACCGTTCTCACAATACTAATTCAGCTGGCCCCTGAGCATGGAAGATCATCCCATTCACTATTTTTCATGAAAGATTCTTAAAGTAATATATAGTATATAGTCAGTTAGTCTTAGGTGATTTTGACAGTTGGTTTTTGTTTCAGGGATTTGAGTTATCTCATCTAAATTGTTTAAATAATTGATAAAAACTCATATATGACACATATCTTGTCATCCATACAGTAGCCACAGAATCTTTAATGGTGTAACCCCTTGCATTACAGATACTGGGAGTTTTTGTTTCATCTCCTTTTCCCTGATTTGTGTAACTGGAAATATATAATTTTAATTGATCCTCCTAAATCAAATCTTCCAATGTCATTTTGTTTTAATTTCATTTCAATGTCTTTTGTTTCCTTTCATAAATATTCTTGCCAATAATTATTATTTTCTTGTTTTAAACACTTTGAAATGAACTTCTTATTCTCATTCATTAAGTTTTTTTTAATGTTCTAAAATCTATGCTTTTCTTCTTTTCCAAAAATCTTCCCCTAATTTTGCTGTCCAGGGAATCCTAATATATATATATATATATATATATATGTAAAACATTAAGATGTCATTTTTCATTGCATTGAAATTATTTTGTAATTTTCCATTTGATTTGTTAGTTGACCCAGGCATAATTAAGAGTATATTAATCAGTTTATAAATATTTGAAGATTTTTCCAGTAAAAGTTTTTCTATCATTCAATTGTTACTTAATTCTGTTGTGGTAAATGAGTACACATGGTGTGTCTTAAAACTTCTTAGGTTAAAACTTATTTTATGGCTCTGAAATTGTACATACTGGTAGATATACTGTATGTGCTTCAAAGGAGATGTGTATTCCAGTGGTGTTGACTGGAGTGTTCTATAAATGCTGATTAGAACACTTTGGTTGATAGAGTTGTTCAAGTCTTCTATATCCTTATTGATTTTCTGTCTACTTGTTCATCGTGCTTTCTCGATGAGCACTCATTGTTTGGATTCTTTCAAACAGCAACCCAATCTAGTCCCAAAGATGTTTCTCTACAAAGATGTCATAAGAATAATGGCTAAGTTGCTAACTGATATCTCTAAAATAGCTTCAAATGTAAAGGTAGAAAACTGAAGGTTAAAACAGTTAGATTGAAATGTGATGGTCTCAGTACCAGGCCTTAGAGTGCACATTTATGTGCTCCTCTAATTCTTTAGTTTAGCTTTGTGCAGGTTTTCCTATTAACAAGGTAGCATATAGCCAATGTGCAATTACCAATTTAACTTATAGGTGGAATGAGAAGGCGGTGTGATTCAGGATACATGAGAAATACTAACAGTGATCGTGGAGCCACAAATAATAATGGCAAAATTTATTGAATGCTCACTGTGAGCTAGAATCTGTGTAAATTCTATTATTTTCTTTTAATTCTTATACTTGCCATGTAGAATCCTAAATACCACAATTTTCATTTTAAAGAAAAGCATAATGAGGCTGGGAAGGTGGCTCAGTGGTAGAGCACTTGCCTTGCATGCATGAGGCCTTGGGTTCGATTCCTCAGCACCACATAAGCAAAAAGAAAAAAGCTGGAAGTGACGCTGTGGCTCAAGTGGTAGAGCACTAGCCTTGAGCTGAAGAGCTGAGGGACAGTGTCCAGGCCCAGAGTTCAGGCCCCACGACCGGACCCCCCCCAAAAAAAAAGAAAAAAGAAAAGAAAAGAAAAGCACAATGATTCATGGTCAGATCTAGAGATCTGTTTCCCAGGAAATAAGAGCTGGTGTTCTTTATCAGTACAAAATATTGATCAACAAGGTTGATTGGAGCTGTCATTCCAAAGTAACTTAATTTCCACTTGGTTTTGAGAGAGGTGGCCTCAAATTACAAGATAATAATATCCCCCCTCAATCTCATGAGCCAGTGAACTTAGAGGGGAAAAAAATAGACTGCATCTTGCCCAACAGAATCTGTCTGTTTCCCTCAAGGGGTTATGATCTGTTTTAACTTAGATAGTAAATTTTCATTGACCTGTCCTTATATCCATGGGGATATGTATTTTGAGTGGCCAACAAGGAACATGAACTTTCCCTCTGAAGCAGAAGAATAAAGCAACAGCACCATTCTGTAGAGGAGGCTCAGAACATGAGACATTCCACATGGTCATGGAAGAGTGATGGTGTAAGGGAATAGAGCTGCTTGGAGCCTAAGTTGGATAAGAAAGTGGAAGACATTTTGTGCCATACTAAGGAGCTTGTATTTTATTAAGTATGTCAAGGAGAACCAAATATGACTTTAAAGTAGAAGGGTAACATTAAAATTCCACACTAGAAAGAATATTGCTGTAGACATAGTAGAAATGGAAATAATGCCATAGACCTAGGCAATTCAGAGTTGATAATAGAAACTGGAATTACAAAACACAGAACATATTTTTGTAATGATGCATGCAGCATTTAATTCAAATGACTTGCCACTTTTGTGCTTTCCTCCCTGAAGATTTGCTACTCGTCAGCATTAACCTCTGCCAACAGTAAACCCCTGGTTGCATCTGTTTCACTAGCTTATCATGTCTTGTAGTTAATCCCTTAATGATTATTCTAATTATTTCCACTTCTGTTTGTGTTATTCTTCCTGAAGTATAATTTTAGTACCCTTCAACTAAATTTCTATAGGAAAGTGAATACCAGGAGAACCAAAGATTACAAAGTAACAAAGGTTAGGAGTCTGTAGCTCAGATAATTTCTGTGCACTAGGATTTTAAAACTGAGTGCTTTTTTTTTTTAAGGAAATACAGAGTGATGTTCATTATGTATTCTACGAGTAGTACTTTAAAAAATTCCTTCAGTTATATCTATGTATTTCAGAACAAGAAGAGAACAATCTAAGACCTAATGTATTAAGTTAAGCCTACCAAAATCACAAGTTTATTTTCTATTTCAATTATCTATTGAAACTGAGAATGATTTTTATCTTCAAACTTCAAACTGCAGTGCACACAGGAAAACACTGTCCCTGAACAGGAAGGATGGGGAAAGATGGGTTAAGACAGTGTCTTAGCACTGAAAGCACACAGGGAAATAAGAATCAATGACCCAATGACCTGGATGATGAAAGTGAGTGATTGCTCATTAAATTTACATATGATACCAAGATGGAAAGGGATGATACAAGCTTCAAGGGAGGAAAATATTTTTTAATGTCTTAAGAATTTTAAAGAGAATTCTTTAAAAGCAGACATGCTTTTTCAGAAATTCTCACATAAGAATTGGTATATTTTGGAGGCCTACAAGCAAATTGTAATAAAAGAATTGAGAAATACATAGGGGTCAGAGTCAACATACGTTTTTAAAAAGGAATGGTAGTGGGAATTCAACTCACAATGGTCCACCCATGTATCTTGTGCCTAAAGCTTATCTATGTGAGATAAATTAGATAAATGTGCACCTTTTCTAGTAACCTTACAAGTGAATAAAGCAAAACTGATCAGCCATTTGCATCTAACATTCCTCATTAGACAAGACTCTCCAACCACAGCATCACGTTAGGCCATACATAACATTCGAACTCTGTAGCTTTTACTTCTTTAGGAAAAAAAACTCCTCTTCCCTTCAAAAATCAAACAATAGTAAACACAAAACTCATAAAGTTAAAGTAATTTATATGAACTATAACTGTAGAACACACATGTCATTTAATGATCAATTATTATATATAAATCATTCTGTAAAATATTTTACTTATGTTGCCATGTGTACTATTCACAGAAAACTTGGGGCATAGGCATTTTTAACCATTTTTCTTAGGAAGACAATAAGACATAGATAGTTAAATGAATGACACAAGATCAGAATCTAGCAAGTATACAAGGTGTCAAATCTAAGTCTGAATTCTAGGACCTTGTCTACAAAACCTTTCACACAAATATATCTCATGATGAATTATAGTCTGAAAGATCTATGGGCAAAGTAAATGGCAACTCCAATTTTTCTGGACACCGTTGGTAATGTCATCCTGTTGATCTTGTCGCTGCAGTCAAAATATTCCCTGATAGCTGGGCACTGTTGGTTCATGCCTGTAATCCTAGCTACGCAGGAGCCTGATATATGAAGACAGTGGTTCAAAGTCAGCCCGGAAAGAAAAATCCATGTGATTCTTATCCCCAATTAACCACCAGAAAACTGAGAGTGGTGCTCAAGGTACTAGCCTTGAGCAAAAAAGAGCTTAGGGACAGCACTAGGCCCTGAGTTCAGGCCTCATGACCCTTACCCCCACCACTAACAACAGAAAATTCCCTGAATCTGACCTCTTCTCACCAACATTACTGCTGCCCTTGTGGTCCAATTACTTTCATATTACTACAGTCAGGTCCTAAAAGTCCTATCTGTCTGCAAATCTTTCTTTAATGAAATATGCAGGCCTAACTTTTAAAAAATATCAGATTGTGTCACACTGTGACTGGGAAACCTACAATTCTCCATGGAAAATGAAAATGAAAGACAAGGTCTTCACAATGATTCACCCCAACTTCAACTCATACTTTATGCTTACCAAACTACCATAGGTGGGCCTCTGACACTCATGTCATCTCTTATCTTATATCTCTGACTTTGCATCATGTCCCCTTACTGATGGTGCTCATCTCATACCCCCCTTCCCCCCACACACACTTTCTTCTCTGAACTCTACCAAAACTCCCTCCCACAGTAGTCATTTGCTCTGGTGATTTTTTTTGTTTGGAATAATGCTACTCCAAAGGGCATTGTTGGTCTAGCTTGTTGTCTTTGAAACCCTCTCAGATGAAACCCTTCAAAACCCTCCCCTCAAATGCCAATGGATAGCCTTACCCTTTCCTTTATTAGTTCCTGTTATTCTTGTCCATGTACTGTCATGACCCCTGGCACTGATCATCTTCTACCATATTGCACAACTATTCAATGCTATGTTTAGGGTAATTCTAGCTTCCCGCTTTACCATCATTGAATGTGAGCTCCATAAAGGAAGGATCTAGGTCTAGCTTTTTCCCTAATATATTTTCAGTACTGATTATCTAGCCTGTATACATATAGTTATACCCAGTAAGTATTTATTGAGCTGAATTAAAGTAAATGTCAGTAAAAAATATTTAAAAAAATCATTAGGGTGTTTCAGAGGGAAAGATTCCATCTGTTTATTGGAATTGGGAATAAAAATTGGCGATTGAAACAGCATTAAGGGTTTTCAGAGGGTGAAGGAAGATTATGTTGCCCAACAATTCTGTTTTCTAATAGGTTCTGTCACATGTGGCCTGCCCCCCAGCTCTGGGCCTCCTGGGACAGTCTTTTGTGAGCTCAGCTCTTCTGTGGGGATCTTCACCCTCCTGTCACAGTCAGTCAGCTCCCCGTTCTGCATGGAGCTTTTCAGCTTCTGTTCTTCCAGTTTAAGTGGTTCTTCCTCTTGCTCTTTGCTTCTTTACTCACAGTCAAATACAAAACACGATCAAAATGAATCTAATCAATCACTGTTTTGCCCTCTGACACATTTGTACATGATTTACAGTATCTGATATGATGTATATTGAGTAACTGTATCACTTGTTTTCACTTCTGTAAAACAAGGGGACTTTCATTAAGTTATACAATGGCAGTAATAGCATCTACAGTTCTTTGATGGTTTGTCTATCTGCTAATGTCCATCCATTAGCAAATAGGTCCTTTAAGTTCCCATTCCTGTAAAAAAAAAATAGATGATCTCTTATTCACTGAAAAGAAACCAAAGGTCCAGAAAGTTTAATAATGTGCTCTGCTTCTAGGTTTTCAGAGCTACTATTTGTATCTCTTTCCAACTCATGCTCTTTCCCTTCCAGGCAAGTAATATTTGCCTATGATGCCAGTTGCAAAAATAAATACGATTTTACTTACAATCTTTTGACCAATAAAAGAATTTTCCCTTCATAAAACTGCAATATTTTAAATTAAGCAGCATATTATCATGTGAATCTAAATAAGAACTATAAAATCTGGAAAGTAATAATCATCGCTTACAATCATCTCATTAACAAATGTGAAGAAACTCAAGAGATTGAGAGAAATTAAGCAAAGCACGGAGAGAGTGCAGAGGGAGCAAGGGAGGGATTGATTTAGAAACAGAGATAAAGCTTGTCAGAAAAGGCTAAAGAACTTACATATGTCCACCCTTGAGGATAGAAAGCTCAGAGGTGACTGAATAATTGGTTCTGGTATATAAATGGTCATTATAAGAAGTCTGCTCACAATTTCTCTGTCAACATCAAGGTCAAAGTCAGACAAATGGCCTTAAATTACAGGAACAAACTTCAGTTAATATAAGAGAGAACTTCTTGACATAAAAGCAATTAACTATTTCAATATGAACTTTCCAAGATCATAAAATCTTCCTCCTCTAATATTATTTTAAAATAAATTAGAAGACTCAGCTCTCAAATTAGGAAACTAATTTGGAGGACTACTTCAAAAGAATTCCTCCTGAATCTTGAACTTGCAAGACATGGTAGCTTTGTAGTTTATTCGCATCTGTATTTTTCCATTTGGAACATTTATTTGTTATAAATACAGATGTGCATAAGAAACAAACCACTTGCTGCTTAGCTAAGTTGGAAAGTGCAAAGATAATTCTCATTTGTCTGTATGCATGGTTATCTGTGGAAAAACATCCACAGAATGTTTACATAACATATACTTCAGTCACCCTTTTTCTTCATTCCAGTGAGCACCATCTCTGCCTTTGGACTTATACCTCATCCTAACACTGAACCAGAGGTGATTTGGAGACATCATATAAAGAAATGTCCTTTTTGCCCATGAAAGGAAAGCATATACAGTGGCAGGAGATAATTTTTTTTATTTTTTTGTGAACATACTGTATAGAGGGGTTACAATTACATGGGCAAGATAATGAGTACATTTCTTATCAAGCATTGCAGCCTCCTCCTTTGTTTCCCCTTCCCATCCCTTCCCAGCCTCCCCCTCCTCCATCCAATCTTCCCCTCCCCCCACCAAAGTTGTAAAGTTTGTTTTCGACATGACAACTTGTACTTCTTATTGTTGCAATGGGTCCACCTGTATCCTTAAACAACTTGTTTTTCCCCATCTTCTCCACAAATTATACCGACATCAAATAAAGTGAAAGCAGGGGTTATACTGTGGGGGAGGGACATACAAAGCAACAAAGAAATAATCTTATTTTATTGACATCTTTGTGATACATGTCTTCCCTACTTAACTGTTAAATTATTAATTTGTGCATCTTGCCGGTAGAGGGGACTTTTTTCACATGTATTTATCTCCTTTTGAATAGTTGTATTTTTTTCATATATACCTGTACTCTAAGTAGTTGAAGAAGGTTGTTTTCTATTTTTCTAGACACTTGTACTTCTCCCCATTTTGTCTCTTCCCTTGATTTCACAGTTACATGATGAAACAGAAAGAAAAATAGGCATTTAACAAAAGTAAGTGGCTTGTTACCCAACAGAGTATGGATTAATCTCATTTAAGGGACTGGACTTTCTTTCCCACTCCCATTCTGTCCCATTGTGTTGCTGGTAAATAATGGTTTTGATAACTGCTTTTGTGTTCCTTTGTTACATAGTTTCTTTTTTATTTTGATGAGATCTATCAGAAGGGGAAAATGTTGGTTCGGACTTTGTGCTTCTGTTCTTTCCCCTTTCCCGTGCTGCCTGAAAGATACAAAGGATGCCCACAAGATAGAAGAAGCATAAGGGCCAGGGCTGTGTCATTCTTAGCTTGCAGAACTTGACTCTGAGCTGCTGTTGCAGTTTTCTGAAATGCTTCCACAACTATTGTTCTTCAATGGTCTGCTTATGCAAACAGCCCAATGTGAATGACGTTTGTAAAGGCTCACTTAAGCTAGTCTCCATCAACAGTTATAATTAAGAAGAAAAGTTACTGTTTCATTTTGTATACATGGAAATATACAAAGAATATTTCATTCCTGTAAAGTTCTCACCCTTCAATTGTATATTTGATTCTATTTCCATTAGGCTAGGAGACAGTTACAATGCATCTAGGAAAGAAATGGGGCTTCATGTAAAAATACAAGGTCACTCACTAAGCAAGAAGGCTTGTGAATCATCATTTTATATAGATTATTCAGAGAAAGAGTAACAGTTGAAGATAGAAATTAAAAACAAGTGGGAATAACCTAAGGTATATTTTCCTGGCACAGTGCTAGAAAGGATAATTTGTGTATTTGCAATAGATTTTCTGAACAACTGGATTCTATAGTAGTTAAAAAAGAAAATATAAAGCTAGGGATAAAGACTTAAAGGATAAACAAGCAAAGCAACTGGAATTAAAGCATGACATATTGCTATATGAGAAAAGAGCTGGTGGTTCATGCCTGTCATCCTAGTTTACTTAGGGAACTGAGTTCTAGAGAATCACAGTTTTAAACTAGCTTCACAGAAAACCCTTCTCCAAAATAACTAGCAAAATGAAGTTTTAGGCATGGTTCAATTGGTAGAGCATCAGCCAGTCAAGCTATTATGAGACTCTGAGTTCAAACCCTGGTACCAGCAAAAAAAAAAAAAAAAGAAAGAAAGAAAAAGAAAAAAAAGAACACCACGATAACTCTCTTTTTGTTAGAGAAGAAATTTGGTGAAAGGCAGATGAAGGCCCTCAAAATATAAATAGATTGTTCTACTTATAGTAATAGAATAGACTGGAAGTATGGAATCAAATTGAAGATTCATATAAAATAATTGTGAGTGGATTGTGTACTTCATCCAGTTGCAGCTAGTGAATTATTTTGATCTTTTCTTTTGAGATAGAGTTTCATTAAATAGCGCAGGCTGATCTTGAACTCCCTTTTAATGGAGGTGACACTTCAACTTGAGACAAAGAGTAAGTTTTATCTCTTAAGGGCTGGGATTATAAACAAGTGCTCTGTCACTTAAAGTATAACCCCAGCCCCTATTACTAGATTTTACTGTAGATCCAGAGATTGTGTACTTTTATTATTAATTATTGTACTCATGAAATATTGAATAATTCAATTTCCTTTTGTTAAAATTGATAAAGATTTTCCATTAGAGTTTTTGCTTGAAACAATCCAAACTCTGTTACACAGGGTAGATATGATTCTAGACAAACAACAACAAAACCTTTTCACATTGGCCCAAGTTGTGTTTTTTTCTTCAATAAACATGCTATTTCTTTTGAAATGATGAAAATGTATCTTGTATACACTTGCAGAGATATTTCCACAGATACTTTCAGGGGAGGCTAAGAGCTATTTGATGACCTACTGAGAAAATTGTTTAGAGACTACATGTTTTCTGCATCTGCTATCATTCGAGCTACCATATAGATCCTGGTAGCACTAAAATCAAGTTGCTGTGTCTTTCCATTTCTAAAAATAGAATGTCTTTCAACTTTTCTTTTTTAGTCTTTATGTCAGTATTAGAAGGTTGACTGTGCTACCATATGACATAGTCTTACCTTTAGAAAAGAGAGAGATTTTAATTTTTAAAAGTACTGAAGCTGGGCTTTTGTCTTCAGGGCATTTTTCCCATGCAAGAGATTTGGAGCCTGGTTTTCAGTGTTTCATAAAATAGAAAAGG
Source organism: Dipodomys merriami (assembly GCF_024711535.1). Lineage (NCBI taxonomy): Eukaryota > Metazoa > Chordata > Mammalia > Rodentia > Heteromyidae > Dipodomys > Dipodomys merriami. Next base: position 32,081,611 of record NW_027202271.1, read on the forward strand.
AGACAGAGTCCAAGATGAGTTGTTTCATATGAGGTCTCCCATAAAGCTAGGACCTTAAAGAGTTGTAGAGAGCACACAGATGAACTAGAAATAAACCAACCTTCATGCTCAGAGGAACACAAGGAGACTAGCTGTCCCAACTTTGGCATAAAGGAAAGAAGGAAACAAAATTTGTCTTGAAGATTTGCAACTTGATTGACATTGGATCTCAATTGAATACTACCCTGGTACACTGTAAATCTCAAACCAGGATTTAATTTAAAATGATTGTCCTAGACTAAAGATGCTCCTAGATACCAGCTAGAAACTAGAATACATCTTTTCTAGACAAAAAAAGTATGCTTTCATCTTACATCACAAAAATTTGACAGATTACACAAATACAATGAGACATAACAAATTATGAAACCCAAGGAGGACACTCTTAGAAGAGAAACACAAAGGCATAAGCCTATGTGCCTCTGATCATATGCACTAATATTTATTGAAATGAACACCAGAAAATGAAAATGAGAGGCTTTTCTTTGTTGTTGTTTTATTTTTGTCTCGTTTGTTCATTTGTCCATCTTTGGGAGGGCAAAGGGTAGGCACAGAAATGGACAAATGCAACAGTGGTGCACACTAGAATCTATGTAGAAATGAACTATAGAGCTTGTGGGGGGAAATTTTCACAGAGATGAAGGCCGGTGGTTGATCTCTGTAATCCTAGCTAAATAGGAGGTCGAGAATGGACGATCAGTATTAAGTGCTACCCTTCATGGAAAGTTTCACAAGGCCCCTTCACAACCCATAGCTGGGAATAGTGGCACCCATGTATCAAGCCAAGCCAAGATGTGCGAAGGCTGAAACTGGGAAGAATGTGCATCAGAGCAGCTGAAGCAGAAATGCCCAAGGGAGTTCATCTCTATAGAAGGGAGTCTGGACCTGATGCCACGATCCTGTGATGCTAGCAGTATGAGCAGCTACAAAATTTGAAACTTAAGATTTTGATCGGATTGAAACGTGCATTTCCATTGATTTAGTGAATGAGGCTCCATAAATAAATATCTGCTTGAAATGAAAAGATTAAACAATAAATTTCTCATAAGAGCTTGCTGGACTTACTCAGGAGAAATTGCATGATTGCATTTGCTTGTATGGATTCAAAGATTTGGGCAGGTTCTTTCTGCTCATGATGCCCTGTCAGGAAAATTGGCGTCATGATAAATGGCTTGCTGCTTTAGTTCTCTGGACGATACATTTTTGAGTTCTCAAACTCTCCAGGGACACGATACATATGTGCTTTGCCACACTGAAAACAAAACTCAAAAGCTGGAGGTGAAAACTGCCCTTCTGTTTTACAAGGGGGATGGGAGGGATATTTCCCTCATGGACTTTCTCCTAGATGCTATCTGCCCTACTCTCTACTGCACTATGTAGCACAAAAGCATCTGAAGTTAGGATGTCTGCCTTTCTAGAGGAAAAGCAAGGAGAGAAATAATCCATTTATCAGTGAAATACGTGGAGAGTCTAATTTATTTTCTTAAGCACAGCTGAAGGTGGTTTGAGGAAACTTTAATCTGGGCATTTCATTCTTTTTGTAAACTTGCCCTGAAGTCAGAATAGCAGAAAGGGAGATAGAGAAAACCTTACTCAAGCAATTATTTCCCTTATCTTGCAAATATTGGTACAGTAAAAATCATTTCCCTAGCTTCTCAAAAAATCAGTCATATCATATGTGAATAAATCCAACGATGCAGATTAAAAAGTGTCACCCAGTTATCAAGCCAATGCCCTTCCTTGACAAGATGCTTCCCTGTGTCTCTCCTTCTCCACATTTATACATGTGAGGAAGAGAAATACAGAATGGGCCCATGTCCTTTGAGGATTAATTACAATGACTGCAACATTAGTTGTGCTGGTATTCTCTTGTAATATTTATTTCTTCTATATCTCCTAGGTTGGTAAATTCAGTTTTACAGCCTAGTGGAGTTGAGAAGCGTGGCTTTATTCAATATTGTTCTTGAACTCCGTGATGGTCTGTCTGTGTAAATAATCTCATCAACCTCTTATGTGAGCCCATCCTTGAAGAGTTCCTCATATGGATGCTTAATGGAAAAATATACTACGCTTTTGTCCTTGTCAGTGGTGTCAGAACACATGAGAGGTTCAGGCACACTGCTAAATAAAGCTTCCCCTGTAAGAGGAAGCCCAGCGACATTTTGTCTGAATGAGAAAGCAGCTTGCACACCCTGGTTCTCCCAGGGGGGAAAAAAAGACAGTACCAAGCCCATGTGAAGGACACAGTTATTTATGGTTATGTCTAGTGAATCTTGTTCATGTGGAAAGTATGCTCATGTTTTTTAGAGAACTGACCTCCAAGACTCAAGTCTTTTTGATTTCCTTAATTTTCCGTGGAGTCATCTTTTAAAGCCCATGTGCAATGATGCATTTATTCACCAACGACTAAAGTCAGAGTAAGGGATATTTGATTCTGGAGTTCCTGAATTCGACCAATAAACTATGAATATTTACACAAATTACTTTCCACCTATAGTATACTCTGATTTATTTCATGTGAATGTCCTTTAGAAAAAAGAAAGTTTTTCAAGTCTGAAGTCTCAATTTATAATAAGCATAAAGCAATTTTGCCCTTTAGACATATGTATCATTAGAAATTATGAAATACTCTATCCTTGTGTAAAACACAGTTGTTATTTTTCTTAAGGTTACTCATTTCAAGGAGTAACTAATTTTTTTTCAGTCTGAAAACTGATACACTACAGATAAATATTTAAATTCTGATGAGATTAAGAACATAAAGGGACATTCAATGGATTTTGTCTGGTATACTTTGGAGTGGTATTTCAGAAATTTGCACATGGACTTGTGTTTTTTTGTAACCACATGGAACTTGGAGATTCTTTCCAGGGTTTTTTTTATGTTTCTTAATTTATTTTTGTATGTGGGCATGTATCAGATGGAAATCAAGGGAGGGAGAGAGGGAGAATGATAAGGAGAGAAAGGAGAGGAGAGAAGGTGGGAGAAAGAGAAAGAGGAGAGAAAACTTGGGTGTACAATTTTTAGGCTACCATGTTCTTCCCATAGTAATGCTTTTGAGCAATTGCAGCAAAATTTGGAAACAGTAATGATATTAGTACGAGTCCTTTCCTTATGTGGATAAACAAATAAAATAATATTCCATTGTGGAGAGAGAGTTAAGCAGGAGTCCCCTCACAACTGTTTGACTGCAGGAAGCATTGTTCAATTGTAGTGAGCATTCTGCTATCAGGGAAATTTGTACTCTTAATTTGGAAAGCATTGGAGTTTTTCAAAATAACTTTTGAAGGAGAGGTCACATGTTCAGTTGGTGATGGGTCCTAAGTTCCTAAGGTTTTCTGCCTTTCAGGTGTCTGTTTAAGTCATCAACCTTCCCATGGTTGCGATTCAACTACCACTAGAGTTGAAAAACAGCTGATTATATCTACCACATAGACATTTTTCCTATGTTTAAAAAAATAAGCCTCATTTGGCCCACTCTTTTATTTGTTCCTTTAAGCGTTGTACAGTGTAACAAGTCAGTTTATGAGTACAATACACCTTGATCAGTATCATCCTTTCAATAGTTCTCCTCCATCTCTACCAATTCCACCATGACTCCAATTTTCCCCATTGCATTTATTTTTCCAGGAAAGCATAGTTAGGTTTTTAAACATAGAGAAAGTTTTTTTTATTCTTATGTTCTTCTGACAGTCTTATCTGAAAGTTTAAAAAATAGTGATTTGAACCCATCCACATATATTTTGTTCTCCTGGGTGCTATTATAATATTGTCCTAATACTAGGACAGTATTTCCAGATGCTGAAGCTGCTCAGAAGCTGGGTAACATAGCTTACTGTGGCTCTCAGCTTGCTCATTAAAGTTGTAATTGATATTTTCAGTTATTGGGTTGGCTCTGCTGTTGGAAATTTCTTTTGGAAATTTCTGTTGGAGGCATATATTAATTTCAACCTTGTTTCAGAGAGGAATAATACAAAGACATTTCCCTAATACTATAAAATCAGTTCTTGATAACCTGGAAACCAATTTTCTAGGACAAGTGACTCATAATCTCATTCATATATGGAATCTAAAACATTGATCTTACAGAAGTTGAGAATAAGATGGTGATTACCAAGACTGGAGAGAAGAGGGGGTTGGGAAAAATGAGAAAGGGTGATAAATGGATACCATGTAAGTATCCATAAATGGATACCAGGTAGGACTGGTAGCTATACACTTCTAAAAGCTTAAAGAAAATATAGTGAGTGACTTCCAGAGAGATATGTTAAGCGATTTAAGCATCATACAATGTGTAAATCTGCAAAAGAAATCACACTACTTCACCTCTATCATCTTGCTATTCCTCTATTTATCCATCCACCTATTGATCGACTGGTCTATCTAATTTTATTTTGTATGTGTCAGCAAAAATTAAATTTAAGATTAAAAAGTGACAAGATCTGGGAGAAGGTTTATATAAGACAGATTCAAAAAAGTATTATTGAAATAAAGGTCACATGCCTATCAATATTTCCTCCTTTCGGATATTTAGATAAAATGTCCTTCATCTTCTTGCCTTCTACCTCCACATCCTCCTCCTCCTTCTTCCCTTCATCCTTCCGAGTTTTTTCCTTTTTGTATTCACTTCCCAATCTTGAGGTGGGTGGTTTTGCTGAGCAATGTGCTTCCAACCTAACAGGCAACCCCAACCTTTCACCACAGGACGTCCCCAAAGGGGACATTCTAAAAGTTCTAAAAGTGTGAACTGAAATAACTGTTTTTTTAAAGGTATTTTCATCAGATATTTGCTATATAATGGAAAGCAACTATCCCACAGTCTCATTTCATCCACTGTCCTATTTTATTTATCATTATTCCTATGCATTATGTGAAGAGGAAGATTTGTAAGCATAACTCTATTCATGGGCTTAAGCTTGTCTGTATGATTTTGTCTGTTAGAAACAATTAAAATTAGAATTCGAAATCAATAGCAATGTTTCAAATAATAATTTTCTATATGTGTCTTGCCAAAACACCTGTGTGGGTAGACGTGTCCATGTGTCTTCTGATTTGCTAAAAGAACTGCTGGCTTGTAGGGCACATGTGCTCTTCCTTGGTGGCTATACCTGTTTAATGCTCTTTACATACCAGCTTTGCTTTTGTTCCACTGATGTGATAGAAGACAAATTCTTGTACTCTACCTTCAGATCTTTACATCTCACTTATCAATTCCCATATACTGCTGCTTTCTTTGTTTGCTCCTCATTGAAGCTGATAAGTGTTGTGTAATGGTGAGCACTCTGGACTCTGAAGCTGTTAAGTGTATATGCTATGGCATAGGCTAGTCCCTCTGCTGATTGTTGGATTTTCCTCTCGTCTACTTGAGATTGTTCTTGCTGTTCTGTCTTATCTCTTCTGATTCATCCATTTATCTCACTCTATTCAAATAATCTTATCTGCATAAAAATGTAATATTTTGATCTTCATAAAAAATCCCTTGACTTAGATCTGCCAGACTATTTCTTTCTTTCATTATTCTTTTTAGTGCAAACCCATAGTTTCTCTTCTCTTCCAAAATCATTGTAATTATACTTTCATTTTTACCACTTGGCTAAACCTGTCTTATCAAGTCAAAAATGAATTCCACATCATAAAATCCAGTAAGTCTTAAGTTCCAACATTTTCAAGCACATTTTATAGAGATGATTATTTTCTCATTGAAATACTTCTTTTGGTTTTTTACTGTCTTAGTAGTATTTGGAAATGTCCCTTTTCCCTAGTCTAGAAATATTATCTTATTGTCTTAATTTGTATTTCTTTATGATATTAAATTTCTTTCATTTATTGTTCCTTGGATTTCTAATATTCTGACTTATTTGTTTACACCTATTTCCCAGTGAGAATGCCATTTAAAAATGTTTTCTTATTCATTTTAACCATTAGTTAATAAGAGAGTTTCTTTTTTTGCATTCTGGATATTAAAATTTGTTTGCTAATAAGATTAGAGTTTAACTTTTGTTTTTATTTTTGTGTTGGTCCTGGGGCTTGAACTCAGAGCCTGGGCTCTGTCCCTGAGCTTTTGTGCTCAGGATTAGTGCTCTGCCACTTGAGCCACAGCTCCATTTTCAGCTTTTTATTTTTTGGTGGTTAATTAAAGATACAAGTCTCACAGATTTTCCTGTTCTGGATGGTTTCAAATCACAATCCTCAGATCTAAATTTGATACAGCAGATCTGGCTTTGCAGTTTACCTTTAATTTATGATATCTTTTATCTAATCCATTTTTTATTTCTTTTCTTTAGATTTTTTTATTGTTAAAGTGATATACACAGGGTTACAGTTACATAAGTAAGGTAATAAGTACATTTCTTGTCAAACTTGTTACCCCTTCCTTCATTTTCTTCTGCTTTCCCTCCCCGCTCCACACTCCCAAGTTGTACAGATCATTTCCAACATATTGTCTTGTGTATATCACTGTTGCATTGGTTCTTTGTCTCAGCATTCTGTTATTCCACTTCCCTTCCCTAATTCAAATAAATGTACATAAATACCAGGGTACGAAAATACAGTGACAACAGGAAATATACCATAGGGGAAGAACATATAAAAGAAACAAAAATCACATACTACATTAAAAACAAACGAAGAAAAGAACAAAGGAAAACCTCTGTGTCCATGTTTTGGAGTTCATACCACCATTTGTATTTCTTTATTGAGATTAGTTGATTACAGTATTGTGGGATAGTGATACTTAGCTAAAGTCACAAACACATTTTAACCTTCACAAGGTGAATTTTCCTTATGGTCTATAAAGCTATGAACTCTACAAACTTTGAAAATACATCTATTTCTTCCAAATCGGGTGATATGTACATTTCTTTCCTTTTGCGTAGTGTTTATCCATTTTTATGTTGACATACAGTAATACAGTTTCTTTTTCAGGTTTCATACTTTTGATTTTAAGTATATTTTGTCATCTCCAATTCATAAAGATAAACCTTTCTAGTTTGTCCTAATAGTTTAAAGTTTTGATTTTATAAGGATATCTCTAATGATTCATTTAGATATTTATTGTTTTCCTACATTTTTATATCCTATGTAAGTTAATTTTTTTTAGATAATCCAAAATGTCAGTATTATTTACTGAATTTCCTACCATTTTTTCCTTCAGCATGTAATACTGTTAACTGTTGGCAGTCACCATTGACCATACTGGATCATGTGTACAGTTCTCATTCTAATCATCTCATGTATATGTTTATTTCTTTGAACATTACTCTCTATGATCCAGGGACTGTAACTCCCTGTATTGATTATTGAAAGTGATTATTCTTCCTGTCTTTTCCTGTTTTAAAAAGACATTTATTCTTTGCTAATTCATGTAACTTTTTAGAAGAAGACACTTTCTGAAAAAGTATTTTGGAAGCATATAGTCTTATAATATTTGCCATGTTTGCAATGTGTGTTTCTACCATTGTAAGCAAAGAATGTCTTCATTTTTAGAAGAACTACTTTGGCTAAATTATGTAATTTTCTCTGGGTGACTTGAAATTTTCCTTACTATACTCTTTTTTTTTAGTTTAGTTTTGTTTGTAATTTGGTTTTTGAAAATATAAATGGGAGTCACTAGGAATTAAAAGGTTTTAAATTAGGCTCTAATGGTATATATTGATTGCTGATTTTTATTTATTGAATTTGTGCTGTGTAACTGCTGCATTGTGTTAATGAATGTGTAGCTTATTTCTGTGGATTTTCTTGGATTTCTATGGGAGTTTTTGTTGCTTCATTTATTTTTGCTTTACATTTTTAAGTACATTTTTCTTTTATCATACTTTTGAATATAAGATTTTTTTGGCAGGCATTGTTGAGTCAGGGTCTTGCCAGGAAGCCTAGAACAGCCCCAATATCATTGTATAAATAAGGTTGGCATTGCCTGACTCAACTTCCATAACACTGGGATTCCAGGCATGTACTACCTTATCCAGGTTTTGAACACAACAAATGGAATTGCGTGTACTCTTATTTCCATCTATGAAAAATGCATAGAATGCTTTCACCTTTCAGTATGTTTTTAGAAGGTGGCTTTAAGTGTATTCATGGATTTCATTTACTTGCTATTTATTATGTTTTTATTATAATATATTATGTATATAATCTATTATTATCATTATATATTTTAGCAGTACTAGAAATTGAACTCAGAGACTTGTACTTGGTAGGCCAGCACTGTGATTTGAACTGTGCCTTTAGCTCATTTCGCTAGAGTTATTTGTGCTCAGACTAGCTTCGGACAGGTATGTTCCTATATATGCTTCCTGGTGAGAGGAAAGCCATCTTTTCTATCAAAGTGGGTTGTTTAAAAGTTCCTGCTTTGTCCTGGTAGTTGGGCTCTTGTTGATTATTCTGCTAAGATAATATCAGCAACTAAAGAAAGGAAAGGAAAGATTTTTTAAATGTAAATATTTTTCCTAATAGAAATTAATGGAATTAAGACTCTTTTTGAAGACACACCTAGATTGTTCAAGAAATAGTAGAGGGTGTAGACCTTTAAATTGCTTGTGTGGTGTTAATCTTATTTCGAAGTTTATTAATGGTCATTTTATATAAATACCTGCTTTAAAGTAGCCAGTCATGAGCAGATCATGAATCTGAGCTCGACTAATGTGAGCAGAGGGGCAGGGTCTGCTGCATTATGGGTAAATAAGGAGAAGCTTGCCTGCTCTGTGTGCTTGCTTGCCTGATTTTTGGCTGATGGTACACTCTTCTGCAGAAGTCAGTTGCTTTACTGAGATAATTCATTTTTTGTTTTTTGTTTTTGTCCTAGTTGTGCTTGGAGAGAATATTTAAAACATTTAGTAGATAGTATCACAAGTATGTATGACCACATCTGGCTTGTTTTCTGATAGAATCATTCATTCATTCATTTACACGTACATATATATGTACATAAATGTATATATAGATATATAAGTATCTCTCTCTATATATATATACTAGCAGGCTCTCAAAACACATATCTCATAGCCTGTATTTTCTGAATGAAAGCTAAATCTTAGCAAATGTTTTTCTTGATGATCTTCTTCAAAGAACTAGTACAACTTATTATTTTCATAGAGTATTTGTTGTTAAAATGTTATTGAATTTCCAATGTAACATAGATTGATAATTTATAGGACTTATTTATTTGTGTTTGGTGTAAAGAATATGACTGCATCATGAGAATGTTCAGCATGGTCATCTGTGAGCTTGACTAGAGTAGAAAGTGGTTATATGGTTGTATGGGGAAACTATCAATAGGTAAATACTCTTCATTACTACCTAGGGTAGAAAGTGGTTATATAGTTGTATGGGGAAACTATCAATAGGTAAATACTCTTCATTACTACCTAAGAAACTTGTTTAAACTAAAGATTTTAGGGGACATGAAAATAACTTACTCATGATTATAACAGTAATAATGAAGATAAGAATAGTTCATAATTTTTCTGAATAATATGAAAACTCTATACTGAGTGCTTTTTAAAAAATTAATAATTGAATTCTCAGAAAATTCAGGTTGGTTTTTTATTATTGACTGGAAGAATATGGTTGGAATTATTATTATTATTATTACTTATATTTTAATAGTAGATACTTTGATCATCTAAGATGACTGAGCTATTATGTTTCTTAATGGATTGCTAATATTAGTCTCATGTAGCTCATAGGCTGGATCATGAGGTAGTGAATGCATCTGTGTGTGTCATTAAGAGGCTATGCAGTAATGCAGCCATGAAGAAGTGGATCGACATTTGGCCTCAGGAAGTAATAAATCAGAGGACTTGGAGGTTCTAAGCATGGGTAGCTGGAGTAATTGGGCTTTAATTTTGCTTTCTTGTGTGCAATTAATTTTATTTTCCTTTTCACTCTTTCCTCTTTTGTTCTATTTGCTCTCCTCACTTTTCTTTCAGGCAGTCCATTTGTTATTGAGGGATATTCAGGAGTTGATATTTGCTGACTATTCCTCAGACACCAAGTATAACGACTATCCTTTTAAAACAAAAAAATATGTTTTCTATATCTATACTTGCTCAGAGAAGACTTTTTTATTTTTGCTACAATTGATCTAAAATATCGCTTTAGTTTTTCTGGAATCTTGCTCTATCTGTTTCTAAGCTCCCACTAAACAGCCTTTTGCTTTGCACAGAATCTTCTCTTGTATTCAGAACGATTAAAACAAACAGAAAAGGAAAAGAGGAGAAAAGAAAAGAAGAAAACACCATACTGCATGGGAACTTGATCTTTGCTGTGCCATCCCTTCCTTCTGTTTTCACTGATTTTCACACTGGATTTACACTAGCAAGCCTATTTTTAACAGTTCTCTGTTAAATGTAGTGTACCATGATCTTCTCTCGGATATCATTTTCCTTGAAATCTGGGGACCTCCCACATGTCTTTTATGAGACCATTGATACCTGCTTTGTCTTTTCCTTTATACCAGTGTGTCCTCACACTTCTTTTGCCTTTAATTTCATTTTCCATTGATTTCCTCAATGAACATTTCTTAAATGCCTATCGTGGGTGCACAAGAGTAGGTAATAGAGAATTTATAGAAAGACTCACGATTCTTTTTTATTTTCCTTCACCAAAGCCTCAGTAATTTTTTTCCTTGACACTCTTACCCACTTCAAGCCCCATGTATGTCAGTTATAAACTCACCCTGAATTACATTCATGTTGTTCCATTTCCCTCATCTTTCAAAAATTCATCTCTCCTCTTCAAACCTTATATTTTTCAAATATTACTATATTTAAAAAATAAAATTAGCCCTGGAATTCAAAATAAAATATAAACTCATTTGCCCTTGGAATTCAAAGTTCTGTAAAACTGTCTCCCTTTTATTTTCCATCTAACCTTCCATTGTGTGGCACCCATGTCTGAGTCCTTCTGTATAACCTTCCCCTGACACACCACACAAAGTCCATGTCTGACATATCACAGATGCTTCTGATTGTCTATCCATCCTTTAAGAACTAAGAGAAATGTCACTTCTTTGAACACTTCATCCCTTCAGATCTACTTCCTCTTGCTTCTGGACCACTATAAACTCTCTTCTTCCATCATTGATCTAACATTATTTTGAATCTCTTCTCAGTCATGAAACTTGAGTCCTTGAGAATGAAGACTGTGTCATTTCTGTTTTCATTCCACATGATGCTGACCATACTAACAACTCAATCGTTAAAGATATAATATACCTGAATGAATAATATTTAAGAATGTGATTTCCATATATACAGGTTATTTCTGTCATACATTTATTGTAATAAAGGAACCTGTAACCCACAAGAAGAGAATATGTATACAAAATAAGAGGACATTGTCATATTTCTTCACTTGTACACTTTCTCTGAAACTAGTATACATTGAAATCATTACAAAGAAAAATTTTAAAAATAAAAATAAACTACTAGAAGATAAAGGAGTGTGTAAGCATGGTTTCATGGAATATTCGTTAGTAAAGTTATCTATGAACACTTAAATATTCTTCAGTGATACTGAATATTAGCTTAATTATCTTTCTATGTCCCTGATCCTTAGTTTAATAAATATCATTATGGTCTTTTTTTTTTTTTCCTTCAGTCATAGGGTTTGAACTCTGGGCCTGGGCGTTGTCACTCAGCTCTTCAGCTCAAGGCTACCATTCTGCCACTTGAGCCACAGCACCACTTCTGGTTTACTAGTGATTTATTGGAGATAAGAGTCTCAAGCACATTCTTGCCAGGACTGGCTTTGAACTGTAATCCTCAGTTCTCAGCTTCATGAGCAGCTAGGATTACAGGCATGAGCCACCAGTGCTGGGCTCTGATAGTCTTTCTTGAACTACTGAAAATTCAAAAAAATCCTTTCAGAAATAATATAAATACTTTCTATAAATCCATTCAAAGCTGCCTAAATATCTTTTTTGTTGTTGTTGTTTGGGGCTGCAAGTTTGAGTAAGAAACAAGTACAGGTTCCAATATTATAAACAATGTTAGCAAGGTGAACAAATGTTTTAAAGATATGATGATAAATTGGGATTCAGTGTTTTCTTTCATAAAAATCATCAACAATGAACTATGCCTCTGTGAGGAGGTGTGAATTTCAGTCTAACTACTCATAGTAGGTGCCAGTTTGCATTGGGTAAATGATCATAGTTGGCAAGCCCATCTGTCTATGAATTCTATAAAATAAGAATTAAAAAAACCGCTTTGGAATGAAGGGCTAATTAAACATAGAAGAGTGTATGCTGCTCCTGAGAACATTAAAATATTCCAGTGACAAATTTTCTAAAAGTTAATTGAATTACACAATATACAGTAGTGAGTTCAATGATACAGTGTGAACTTTTGAATGTGGATTGTATTTCTAGGTTTTATTTCCTTTCAGCACTTTGCTCCAGCTTAATCCAGAGAAGAAAATGGGTTCATTCTTCATGATTAGAAAGTATTCTTTTGTCATAAGACCCTGCCAAATGGATAGTTTTTATAGCCTGACAAGAGACCCACTCATCATTACCTAGAGGGAAACACTTAAATCATCAGAAGATAGTTATTCTGTTCTGAGGGAAAGTTTGAGTTGATTGTTTGAGATTCTAAATTCACTCCCCAGGTGGCAAGGGTTAGTTTTGCTGGAGAACTGACAGAGTCTACCCTCAGGGTGGGTAGATTAGATTGAAAAATGTATAAGAGGAGAGCTTGTCAAGTAATTCGAGGAGTAGGCTGAGAGGCTCTAAAGGGAATTCTAAGCTGGCCCACAGATTGAATCATAAATGCTTATGTTTTATGGACTCACACAAGTGTACAGAAGATACAGATGAGAAAGCAAAAGAGTTAAGAGAAGAAGGTTTCAGAAAAATATATTTGGAGAGGCATAAAGTTCCATGTGCTTTTTTACACTTATTTAACTTAATGTTAACTTACTTATTTAATCCATTTAAGGAACAATTTTTGTAGTGATTTTAAATTTTGAGATATTAATTTAATGGTGATTGATTCATATAGTCTTAGTATTACAATGCATTAAAAAAATCTTTGATCAATTTTTCTTGTATTCAATATTGAACTTCCACATTGACCATATTAACATGTATGGTTAATACATGTTATTAAACATTTGAAAGAAAAATATTATATGAGTTACTTCAGTGAGGACATTTAGAAGGCGCATGTAGTGGGATATGTAGAGATAAAGGGATTTCCATCTGTTTAATTTAAATATTCACTTCTAGTCATTATTCTACATGGTGTAAACTATGTTATCTCCCTGAATGAAGGGTTGGTCATAGTGAGTATCCTTGCCTAATCAAGTCCCATACAGTGTTCAATAAAGCATTAGAATATTTCATGTTAATTTCACAAATACTTCTTGCACTTACACTATTCTATAATAGTGGTTCTCATATATAGATAGATTCCTCTAAATTAATATTTTGTGGATTCTAATTATTTGTATTGATTGCATGTTTACTTTTATAGAGGTATATATATATATCCATTATAAGATATAAAAATCATTATCCAGGTTGATATGCTATCACACACACTTCTATAGTACGCAATATTTTTCAGAACCAGTTTAAACTGCTTCACATATATTAATTCATTTGAGTTGAAGAACAATTGCAGTAAATATAACTGGTATCCTTTATTCATTGTAAGGAAAAGAAGGAGAAAGGGAGTGGACGTAGTTTTCCCAAGTGATCATGGTGACTAGCAAGCAAAGTCATGATTTGAACCTGGGTACTTTGAGAGTCTGGTAATCTCTATTTTCCACTTCAGAGCTGTACTCTAATATGAATATTTATTAACATGTGCATCCTTCCCCTACAAAATTATGAGTTTGTAGTACAAGAACCACAGAACTTTGTTTTGGGCCTGGAACCAAGTAAGTTTATATTACTTTAAGTAAAATAAAATAGTTGTTTGAACAACTGGTTATTTAAGGGAGGGAGGGAAAGAGATTTCCCCCTGCCGCCCCCTCCCCACACAAAGCACCACTACCATGAGAAGTAAAAACAGAGCATACATTCTTACTGAGTCACATGGACAACAGAGCAATAGAAGAAGAGGCATGTTAAATTTCTAACACAACACCACAGAACTCTTGTATACAATATTTAATGAAATGTTAATAACTCTTGAATTACAGATTATTATTAGATGAGACATTTTATCTGAGAGTTTTCCATTTTGTGGCTGCACATTTTACCCTCATAAATTTTTAGAGACAGACACCAAAAATAATGTGATTTCAATCTAGAAATGGGATATCACTTCATGCTTTTCTTATTAAATATTTTTAGATAGAAGGAAGCAAACTATTTTTATTGGCACAGGACATTGTTAGAATCATGCTTGGTTGAAATTCTTTTATTTTTAATACTTTTTCCTACAGGGTGCTGCTTTAATAAGAATGCTGGCTAATTTTATGGGCCATTCAGTTTTTCAGAGAGGTTTGCAAGTAAGTAAAATGTTTTCTATTTTCTTTTACGCTTTTCCATGTCAATCTATTTTAAGGATATGTTACAGTTCTGAATATTACCATGTTATTGAAATGATGGAAGATTTTAAGACCTGTAAGGTAAGCAACAATCCTTATAAATGAGAAAAGGAAGTTGTAGATAGGAGATTCACTGTATCACTGTATCATCAGGTTAAACTCAAATAATTTCAATAAAATTTAGAACGTGTTTAACTTGCCTTAAAAATTGAAGTAATTTTCACACATAATCCAAGAAAGACTTTTTGAATCTATCATATATTTTCCTTCACTAAATGTTGATATAATATGAGCTATACTATGGGAACAAATTACTGGTCTTTCTAAAATTACAAGTAACACCCATATTTTGGGGCTAATTACCAGATATGTACCTCTTATGTCAAGGTTGTTTTGCTCTTGATAAACATGGTTTGTTTGTTGTCCAATGATGATTGCTTTGTTTCAGTTAAATATTTTTTTTAAGTAGGAAGAAAAAGGCAACATTTTATCAGGCTGCATTTAAAATATGAAGTTTAAGAGTATATTCTTAAAAAGGAACATTATTAAACTCTTTAAAGTAGATACAAATATAGACAAAAATGGAACTTTTATTCCCTTGAATCTGCGGGAGTAAATCATGTTTCTCATAGCTGTGATTGATGAATTATTTATGATGCATTCTGCTACTTAGAAGTGTCCTTTAAAGTAAATTGATGTTCACCTGAAATACAATTATGCTAAGACAGAGAGAGCAATCAATCTTATCTGTTCTTAGTAAGCTTTTCATTTAGAAATTTAAATAAACTACATCTGGGATCAGGTCATATTTTAGTAGTATAATTCTCTCTTTACTCAACATACAATGAAAGATAAAAACACAAAGGAAGAGTTAAATATGTTATGACAAACTGTATATCCTTAATGCAACCATGAAAATACATAAATTTCTTGAAAAGTAATTTCCTTTAGAAAATATTTTTACAGATTCCTTTCTCAGCAGGGGCTGGAGTTTACTTTAATCAGCTCCTTCCATTAGGGACACCTTCAGAATTGCTGAATCCATTGAACCTATTTGCCAAGTGATAAAGGCACTATTCTGATCACATAGCTGGGAAAATCTTTCTTTTTCAAGGAGTGCCCTGCATGAATATAAACTATCTGGAGGAATGTCCTTCTTTATCCCGCTCCTTTGTTTTTCCCCATCAACGTTGTAGTATGACAGCTTCAGAAAATATCAAAGCTTTGGTAAGGGCAATACAAATCGAATTTGATTTCCTGGTAGTGAGTTGGTGTGAAATCATTTTCTGTATCCTATTTTTTTTTACTGCTTTTCTTCATCCCTGCATTTGGATTTGCTCAGCAGATTGAATAACCCTAGTTATATCATTATTTGGAAAGAATTATTGTTTCGTGATATTTTTCTTATTTCATCATCCTTTCTATATACTATGTAAAATATATTAATTTTAACACATCTTTTCCTACAAACCCTGCCTATTCAGTTTTATCTGAAACTATTAGAATATACTTCCATGGCATCCAACTTCCATTTGAAACTTAGATTTATATGTGCTTTTATGTGGTGATACCTTATTTGGCTAATTTTCAGCTGAGGAACTCGATGTTTGTCAACATTGCATTCCATTTGCCTTGTGACAGCTCATTGATCAGATAGATCTGTACCCTTCAGTCCTTTGCTTGCGTCTTTATTTATCCTCATCACTCAAACTGATTTAGTGTATCATCAGCAGTTTGGATGAGTTTACAGTAGATCCCTATGTCTAGGTGATAAATTATCGTCTCTTGTGCGTGAAGATGTATGGGGTACATTTTGGAGATGACCTCCTGAACAGACAGTTCATGTCATGGTGCTGAGTGGTCACAGAGTTGAAATTAATAAGCTTCCTGTCTGTCAGGCTCTGGGGAGTCTTGGTTTACAAGCTGTTGATAGAGCTAATCTGGTCTGTCAGGCCTTACCTCCGTCAGAAAAAATCTATTAATTGTTTTTACATTAACCGTGAGTATTTCTATGTTGACAAATGGAAGTTTGTTGTTTGCAAACAGATCCAGGGTTAGATTCACAGGCACAGATAATTCCAAATTCTACAGAGTGTTACTCCATATATATTTTTTCTTTCTCCATTCCTTCTTCCTAACCTTCTTCCTTTGCGCTCTTTGCTTTCATTTTTCTTTTCTTTGTGTTCAGACTTTATGCTGCCTATATCATGCAGAAATGATGTAAAAATGGCAATTTCTTCTTTGTTTATTTTATACTTCTGTTTTGTTAATTTTTGTATTTTTTCTGCAACTTTGTGTATTTTCATGGCCCACCTTATGCTCCTTGGGGAATAAGGCAAACATTACTTACAAATAAATAAATATTATATAATGTGCACAAACATATATTGATACATATATATGCATATTGTATATGCAATCTGCATGTACATAAACATAGGAACGCTATAGGCTTCTGGAGCCTATTTTATAAAATTCACATTTTACATATAAAATATTTAAATTTGTATTCAACACTTTTTAAAATCTTGCATAGTACTTTATATGACCATATATATATATATATATATAAAACTGCATATACATATACATATATATATATATATATATATATATATATATATCTCAGAACGCAGATATCCTAGAGATTTTGTAAGGAAAACTCTGTTTCTAGACATCATAAACTCATTGAATCACTTATTACAAAGTGTAGAGAAAAATTCTATAGTGAAAAACCTGAATTACTTTTTGCCTACAGACTATACATTTATATGTTAGTCCTGATACCACTAGTAAACTAGCTTCAGTTTTTTTTCTATGCATGCCTTTTTTTAAAAAATTATTATTCTAGTGATTAGAACTAGACCTTCATATAATCTAGTGCTTCATGCTTGTCTCATAGGTCTCTTGATTTTATTTTGATTTGTGTTAGAGCTCTGCCTGAGCTGACTTCAAACCCATGGATCCATCCTCTTGTATCTGCCTCTCAAGAGCAGCAGCTATAGTTTAAATGTTTGAATTGGAGGTATTGAAACTAAGGGTAATACATGTTGTCTAAGACAACATGTACCAGTCATACATAATATATATCTAAACACAGAAATAACTATACTTTTGCAAACTCTACATTCTTATTGTTCTACATAACCCATTTTACAAAATAATAGCAGGCATATTTGGGGAACTTGGAGGCAAGAGCAAACCAAGTCTAGTTTCTACTTCTAATTAATGCTGAGCTTTCTGAAAGTCATGAAATCTGCTTTGGCCTTTGACCTACCTTATAGTTGTAAAATGCAAGACTAAATTCTCCAAGATTCTTTCTACTTTTCATATTCTCTGTAGTCTCGTTACATAATTTTTACTTGGTATTTTTAACTTGGGGCACCTTTTTGAATTTGAAAAGAGAACCACAAACTTGATGTGCAAGATCTATTGTTCTTGAGTCTTAAAGTTGCCATCTGAATATTAACACTGGATAGCTACGAAAATGTGCCATACTATAAGGGTTGTCAAACAAGCCTGCCATCTGTTACAGTTTCTGCTAGTAATATTTCATACTGCCAGTATTAGAAAATCCATTTCATGAGGATTTTTTTTACCAACCTGTTTATTTTCCTCATTTGCTTTACATACTGTACATTTTGGTGTTTAAGGTCTAGTTCTCTTAGATGGCATTTGTAGAGACTTCTTAAAGTTTTCTTAGAGCTTTTTGTAGTACATAAATCCTATTTTATAAGGTTAGGATTTCAGCTTGTGCTATTTCAATCTGGAATTGATTTTACTTATGGGTCTGAAGTATCTGGGAGATTGGCCTTAAGTAGAATCAGAAACCCCCCATTGATGAGTGTCATTGTGGGGACTCCAGGAAGGGGAGCCTGCAAACTATGGGTTACTATTACCTACCTTCAAGGATACTATATTCTTTAAATTTAATCAAGCAAGCACCTGAAGAAAGTCATTTTGAAAGGTCTGAAACCACTTCTAGTGTGTAACTCAGTAACAAGAGCAAAAGCATTCTAGGTTTGCCAAAAGAAACATATTCAACATTGCATATATTTACATTTTCCTAAAACTGGGATGGGAGTGGGAGGAAAGGTCAGAAATATCACTGCCAGCTTTCAGAAAACCAGGAAATCTCACTACCACTCAGAACTAATATTCATATTCTGCTCTACCTGCAGTATCCTGGAAGCTCCCACAGTCTTCTACTCCCATCCTTTCCAAGGGTGACATGTCTTCACTCTCCTACCGTACTGAGCATTGAATGCTCTTCTTTCTTTAGTGTCTGTTGTATCTCCTGTGTGTGCCTCTGTTATTGTAAAACTTAAACTTGGACCTAACCAGGAAAGAATGATAGGAAACACAGCTTTCTGGCTTCCAGCCCACATAATGCTAAAGAAGGTCATGGGAATGGCAATGATGAGCTAACAGACACTTGACCTATTCATGTCTGTCTTTTTAATTAAATTTTCCTTGCATTATTTCTGGATTGTTTTGTGGAGATGTAGAAAGCCAATCACTCCTCAGTGTATCCCTTTCTTTTTATTGGTTTTAAGATCTTAGGATATTTCTGTACTTACAGAAGAATGTTTCCAACTAATTTCAACAATTTTATACAGATGTCTGATGAGAGAAGTCAGGAAAATGAACACCATTTACCCAGTTCATAGCTGCAATCTAGTTGCTTGGGATCCCAAATCTTCATTTTCCTTTCTGAGTTAAGGTTATATCAGATATAGTTATATTGGCAATGTGTCTAAAAGGTATTAAGTTTTAAAATTTGTAATTTTTAAAAATAATTCTGTAATTGATAAAACCTGGGAAAATATAGGAAAGTTTAGCTGAAAGTGATTGCTTTGATTTTTGATTAAATGGATCATTTAAAACATTTGTTTAACATGCACACAAGTGTAGAATCCTCCCTCCTCTTACTTCCCCAACTGGGCCAATCCTCAAGGGGTATAGTAAGTTCAGAGAAAGGAATCTAAGTAGTATTTTGGCTAAATAGCTTTTGATTGAAGACCAGCTTTGGACAGCACATCTGGGATGTAAGCTTATGTATTTTTCCAGCTCCGGATTTTGTTCTGGTAGTGATTTAGTGATAATGGCTAAGAAAACAAATACATGATTATATATTAAGCCCTATTTGGGCTTCAGCAGAGTCTGGGAAATGCAATAGGCAGGTCAACAGTAACCAGAAACCCACCTTCACACAAGCTCTAGTTAGTTTTTAAATATAATATATTTTTCACAATAGGCACCTGAGTTATTGTTTATACACGAACATTTCTAAATTTCTTTCTCAGTAGTAATGTGTCTAAGACAACCTAGCATAGTCTAAGGGCTTCCAAATCTGTTTAACAGTTGCATTAATTGAAAGTGATTATCTTCTTATAAGCACACAAGCAATGTGATGAGACAATAGGGTAGAAGGGAATGTGGTCCGATCCCTTTTCTATCATATCTGTTACTGGAACAAACTTCAATGTGCAGTGATGTTGAGTTTCCTATCCTGTGTGTTGCCTGGAATATAAGCTTACGCAAATTTTGTCCCCACTCTCCTCTTCTGTCTCTCTACAAGTTCTTGGCAATTTTAGATAAGCCCTGATAATCTTTGTTCTTTAAATGAGTGTTGCCTGTTATTTCTCTTTCCATTATACACTAGTACCTATGACAACAATTTTAGAATTTTTACATTTCTCATTTACTAGAGGTCTTAACTGCGTGGTGCATATAAGTGAATCCTCACCTATATGTAGTAATGCTTATAGTTAAAATACATATGTTTAATAAATCCAAATTTGGTTATATTACTTTGTTTTATGATTGAAATAAAGTTTCTATACCTCCAGGCTTGTTTCTATTTCAGAATTGCAGACTTACTTTAAAAGTAATTCAGATAATGATGCTTTAAGTTGGAATATTTGTTATATTATTTGGACCTTCCATATTTCACTTTAGTTGTTTAACTCTTCCTAATTAATTTTAGTTTTAAAAATCTTTCTAGTAATAAAAACAAAGCAATGATTGTGAAATTCTCATATAGCATTGATCAGCTTTGGGGCTATTAAAAAAGCACTTAGTATCAGTACCATTGGCTCATGCCTGTAATCTTAGCTACTCAGGAGGCTGAGGTTAGAGAATTGTACTTCAAAGCTATCCATGGAAAAAGTCCATGAGAATCTTATCTCCAATTAACAACCAAAAAGCCAGAAATGAAGCTATGGCTCAAGTGATAGAGCACTAGCCTTGAGCATGAAAGTTTTAGCACTGTGCCCAGGCTTTGAGTGTAGTAGTGCTTAATACTGCACAATTGCCTTTTCTTTTCAAAGAAAGCAATATTGTTGTAATGATTGGAACCCAGCAGTATGATTCTTCATGTTGTAACGAGTCAACATCAGGAAATTGAAATTATGAACAAAGATCATTGTTAAGCTTGATGCAAACTCAAATCCTGAGATTTGAGTTTTCCTGTCAGAAAGCAAGTCACCTTCCTGTTCAACCAGTAAGGAAAATTGAATAGCATCTAAAATATGGTTGAATAAAGAAAGATTTTTCTTAATTAGTATTTAACTGTTCTTTTCCATAAGGTAACTTACAGCAAGATGCTTGGCTCCAATTATCAGGGTGGAAATTGCTTATGCAAATCAATGTAAGGCAATGAGGTGTGCATAGAAAGCAGAAAGGAAATATCATTATTATTGGTTTGTGCTCATAAAATTCTTATAGCTTGGAGGTAATGACAGGCAAAAGCCATAGGGATTATTAGCAGCAACAACATGCTCAGTAACTTGTGTTCCAGTGAGGTGTTCTATGTTAACATGTGTATTCAAGATTTTTATTTGAAAATTTCAGCTTTATGTCTATGTGTGAGAGTATTTGTCTTCTTGTACATAGGTTTTCAGATCTATTAGAACTAAAAAAAATAGAACAGAGACAGTATATCAAAGTTTATTTCTCAATAGATCTTATTTTTAATGAAGATCTTATTTTATTTTGTTTTATTTTTTAAATAAGTTTTTTATTGTGAAAATACTGTACAGAGGGGTCACAGTTACATGAGCAAGGTAATGAGTATATTTCTTATCAAGCATTGTTGCCTCTTCCTTTATTTTATTATATATATACATGTACATACATATATATATATATATAAGCTATTGTACAGAGGGGTCACAATTACATGAGCAATGTAATAAGTCCATTTCCTATTGAGCATTGTTTCACCCTCCTTTATATTTCCCCTACCATCCCTTTCCTCCCTACCTCCCCAACTCCTCCCTCCCCTCTCTCACCGCTCCCCCCCAATGCAAAGTTGTAAATTTCATTTTCAAGATAGTGTCTTGTACATCTCATTGTACACTGAGTCATCCTGTATCCTTATTTCAGCATTTTGTTATTTTCCTTCCCCTCCCCAAATTAGAAAAATGTATATACAAGATGCAGGGCATCGGAATCATATATAGTGACAAAGGGGTTGTACCATAGGGGAAGAACATACAAAAGAAACAAAAAATTACATAGAGCTTCCCTACGACCCAGCAATCCCACTTTTAGGCATTTACTTAAAGATCACAAATTAGGCCATACTAAAGCTACCAGCACAACTATGTTTACCGCAGCATTATTCACCATAGCTAAGATATGGAACCAACCCAGATATATATATATATATATATATATATATATATATATATATAATGGAATTCTATTCCTCCATCAGAAAGAATGACACCACCCCATTTGTTAGGAAATGGAAAGACTTGGAATAATTATGTTAAGTGAATTAAGCCAGACTCAAAGAAACATAGGTTCCACGGTTTCCCTTATCTGCACAAACTAGTATATATCTAGGACAAGCAGAAGAGGTCAAAAGCTATGTACATATGACCATGTAATCTGATGCTAAAGCAAAATGAACTCCAAGAAAGGGACACAGAGGGTTTCATCTTTGTTGCTGTTCTTCTTAATGATTTTATTGTTTTTATTGTTCTTTTTCAAATGGTAGTTAAATCATGCTCATTCTAAAATGATTGACTAGACACTTTTTGCTCAAATGTTTACATGTTCTACATGAAATGTTATACACTTGTAGGCATGTTATAGCTAGAAAGGTAATACTTGATAATTATTTGTTGCAATTATTACATGTTTGATGTTAGTTTGTTGTGATAATTCAATATCATATGATAATACTACTATCTGAACTGGGAATCAATCTAATTACCATTTAATTTATTAAAGAGCTAACTACAAAGCCAAATTGAATATATACATATTTATTTATTTATGGAACAATTCCATTTAGTTCTATCTCTAGGACAAAATCAGTAATTTCAAAAAAATAAATATCATATCTATTTACAGTTTTGAATAAGACAAATCTAAGTCTATTTGTAAGCTGCGGTGTTTTTTTTTTTATATAAAGTCTCTGAGTCCTTATTTCCTCAATTTTGACATAAATGTTGTAAGCTGATGATTGTGACTACATAGTACTAACTAAGATGACTTCATTTTATCCAATCTAACCAGAACCTTTATGATACTGTATTTGTTTTCTTTTATCTGTTAATTAAAGGCTTAAGATCTATATTTTTGCCTACCAAGTGGACAGAATAAAATGATATTTTTGCTCACTTCATTTAAAAATCATCTGTGAGATTATTAGACACATTCAGTGATGGACCGGTACATTTGTGTGTTAGTGTGTGTAATTGCATCTGCTTTGCAAATGCATGTGTACTTGGTTACACCTGTGTAAGACTGTCTACATAGGTATAACTGTCTAAACATTGTCATTGACATTTATAGACATTACCATTTGGTCTGATTATCAATATAGAAGTACAATAAACTTACCTTAGTGGCAATGCCTTTTTCTAATTTATTTAGGTCCTGAAACAGCAGTTCTTTTATTTTTTCCTTTGAAAGTTTAGTTTCCTCTTATTTTATGTTCTCCTTTTGGAAAGCTCATGTAGTAGCTCAGAGCTGTATGTTTGGTAGTCATAAGTTTTAATGTCTGCAGAAAATTCCTCCTAAGTTAGATTTGTTTTTTACTCATGCTTTCATTTTTGGTGATAGCATTGTTATTTATTTTACCATTATTTATATGATGTATATGTCTCACAATGCACTGCACTCTGTGTTTGTGAGCATTCAAATTGTGTTTCAGTTATTCTTAAATAGTACTTTAATTTTTTGGGGGGGGCGTCCAGTCGTGGGGCCTGAACTCTGGGCCTGGGTGTTGTCCCTCAGCTCTTCAGCTCAAGGCTAGCGCTCTACCACTTGAGCCACAGCACTACTTCCGGCTTTTTTTTTTGCTTATGTGGTGCTGAGGAATCGAACTCAGGGCCTCATGCATGCAAGGCAAGCACTCTACCACTGAGCCAACTTCCCAGCCCCTTTAATTATTTTTTATAAATTTTACCACTATGTTTTTGATGATCTCTTTAACACATTTGTAGAAGTATGAAAATTTTCCTCTTAAATATTATTATTAACTACTACGTGTAATGTCTAAAAGTTCTCTAAATGCACTATGCAAAACATATTGAATCTTATAAAATTTCAAATAAATATTCATTTTATTAGGCAAAAATTTCTCCCACTGTTATTTCTGTATATATATATATATGTGTGTGTGTATATATATATATATTTCCTCATAAACAAAGTTGAAAATTTAAATATACTTTCAGCTTTTCATTCTTTTTATTTGCTTTAATAACTTTTATACATGCTTTTTTGGCTCATGTAAAAGTTGGAGTTCTTTATTTTACTTGCTATCTTTTTACTATTATCTTTAAATATTTGTACAAAGGAGGTGCTATTTAACAAAGCAGTTTATGAATAGAATACATCTTGATCAATGTCACTGCTTTCAATCTTCTCACCCATCCATGTCCAACCAACCTTTTCCCTAACTTTTCTTGATTTTGTAGGGTATGTCTAACTTTTTTATTGTCTTGGCATTTACTCTCAGTAGTGTACTTGAAAGGCTGAAGCAGGAAGATCATGTGTTTAAAGCCAACTTGAGGACTCCTTAAAACAATAAGAAAGAATGGCAAGGAGGAAAGGAGGTAGTAAGGGAGGAAGGGAGGAGGGAGAAAAAGAAGGAAAGGAAAGGGGAAAGAGGAAAGGAGAAGGAAAGAGAAAGAGAGAGAGAAAGGGAGTGTTAACAAGACTCTTGAAAGCTCTTCAGTTTTATCTAGATCTACACTACTCTATATCAGGACTGACTGAGATTTCTCAGTTGAGGGCCTGGAAAACAAGTCCTAAGAGGATATAACAGTTGGAGGCTGAGAGCAGGGCAGGGCAGGGCCTATGAAGGAGGTGGAGATGGAATCTCCAGGGTGCCAGACAGAACAGTAAAGGTATCATCTGTCACTGCCACAGAGAAAAGCTTGTTTCAGGAATATTAAAATGGTCAATGTGATGAAAGGCAGCTCTGTAGCTGGGGAGGAAAGGGATGGTAAGGGAAAAATAAAGGAGGGTGTAACAATGCTGGATAGGAAATGGACTCATTACCTTGCTCATGAAACTGTACCCCTCTGTACTGTATTTTTACAATAAAAATATTATTAAGAACAATGACAAAAAGACCAAAAGGTGCTCCTCTTACACACAGACTTGTCATGCTCATTAGAATGGGTAAGGAAAAAGTAGATATATAGGAGAGAAGCCAAAGTATAGTATAGAATAGAAATTTGCAAGAGGAGATTGGGGATAGAGGATTCTGGTTTGGTTTTGTTTCATTTTGATTTTAAAGTTGAGCAATGGCTGTACTGGTTTTAAGTTAACCGAGGATAGTTTTGAGAGTGTTGGTCTTTGACAGTTACTTTCTAGCACTTGGGGGAAACAGGGAGTGCACACATAAGTGAACTTCTTGTGAGAGGTGGAGAGGAGGGGTGTGTACACAGGAGTAGGAAGAACTGTCAGGCTGCTCTCTGTGCCTGACTTTAAGGATGTCTGATATACAACCAAGCCAAGTGTCTCAAGTGCATGATTTCCCTTGAATACTCATCTATAAACACAGGTATGGAGAAGAGCAAATACATGGATTCATTCAGAATCGGTGTTTTTGTTAAGCCAGTTTCATTAAAGGACAGGGGCGACAAACGAAATGATCATGTTTGTTAAGAATTGATAAAGAAGTAGCAGAACTCCAGCCTTAAGCAAAAAAGGCAAGTGATATCAGGAGGGCCTTAGTTCAAACCCCATTGCTCAATGTGTTGAACCATCAGAGAACTAAAAATATCTACACTTAGTAAGAAACAACAGTTAAAAAATAAACCAATGGGTCCAGAATACAAAATATTATTATTTTAAAGCTGTATTAGAAACTTATCCACATTTTTGAACATGTGGAGTATTTAAGTGTTATGAAAGGCCCTAAGGAATATTTTGCTGTCTAGAAAATACAGCAAAGAGCTCTCAGCCCTCATCCACAGTTATCAGCCTGACATCATGATATACACTGATGAAAGAAGTAGAGGTAGTGTATGTTTCTTGAGTTTGAAGGTTAGTGGTGGTACTGCTTTAATGTCAACTTCAGCATTGCCTCCATTCCATGGGTCACCCATCAAAATCACGTAATGGGTAAGAATCAGCTTTTCTCTTATCTAGGCTGAATCTATCAGAATATATATTCTATTTTATATTACCTGAATATGCATTCTATTTTTCCTCAACTGAATTATATTTCCTTCTCAATTGGTCAGCAGTCCTAGGGATGAGCAAGGAAAGAGGCAGGAGAGAGAAACTCCATGCATACACCTAAAACTGCATTTTGATTTATAAGAGGCAATGCATTTTTCCCAGCTACGATATAATTTATCCATTTTGTGAACTTGTAGTGGTCAAAGTCCTTTATCAGGACATTCAAAAAAAAAAAGCAATTCACAAACTTGGGTTTTACCAATAGATTCATTTTATATCTTGGTAATATTTCAGGTTAGCAACACAAGTGAGAGGTGGGGATTTTTTTTACTGCTCTGCAACACCCCTGAAGACTATTATATTTACACTGTTTCGCTGACAGGTGTAGAACCCTGTCAAGTTGTTTTGCAGTGGAGTCCAAATGCAGCAGAGGCAATATTGTAATGGGTAATTCTTCTGAATGTGGTAGCATTAGTGCATAATCTGTAATTACCACATAAGACATATTTGAAAACAAAAGTGGTATGAGAATTGCCATTGTGTATGATTTAAAATAAATAAGCCAACAACCCTTTCCTGAGGAGGGCAGGTTGTTCTGATGTAAAAATTTTCTTGCTTTTCTGCTATATTTAGCAACCCTCTTAGGAAAAAAGTACTGAAAATTGCAAAATTTACATTCATTAAATGGAGTAATGGTTTTTTAAAATATGTAAAATTTTTCTGTTCCTGGAGAAATAATCCAAATGCTTCCATGTCTAAGTAAACAACTTATAAAGATAAATTTTAATTTAAAGAAAACATACATTTAAAAAAGATGCAAAATAACAGGCAAACACTGATATACCCAAGCATTGTTCTTAGATCTTTTAAAATAGCTTTCTTTCTTTCCTAAATGTTACCTTTCCTTTTTCGTTCATTGTTATTGTTGCCTTTCATTTTTTGTTTATTTCACTTCGTAGGGTGGCTCGAAACTGTTGTTTCTAGAAAGTTAAGTCATGCCTCTAGATCCCATTTTACTTTATTTTTTCTTGAAAAGTTACTTTTTTTTTTTTTTTTTTTTGGTCGGTCGTGGGGCTTGAATTCTGGGCCTGGGCTCTGGCTCTGTCCCTGTGCTCTTCAGCTCAAGGCAAATGCTCTACCGCTTGAGCCACAGCACCACTTCCGTTTTCTAGTGGTTTATTGGAGATAAGAGTCTCACAGACTTTCCTGCTTGGGCTGGCTTTGAACCGCAATCCTCAGATCTCAGCCTCCTGAGTTAGGATTACAGGCATGAGCCACAGGCGACCGGCAAGTTACTATATTTTATAGACATAAAAGTTTCAAAAATTATGTATACCTCTCCACTTTTAATTCTTATCTGTTAGAGTTCAGTATATATATATATATATATATATATATATATATATATATATATACATATATATACATATACATATATTTCTTTTATTTATTTTTTATTGTGAAAATACTGTACAAAGGGGTTACAATTACATGGACAAGGTAATGAGTACATTTCTTATCAAGCATTGTTGCCTCCTCCTTTGTTTCCCCTTCCATTCCCTTCCCATCTCCCAACCCACCCCCTCTACTCTCCCCACTCCCCACCCCCAGCCAAAGTCATAAAGTTCTTTTTTCGACATAAGGACTTGTACATCTCATTGTTGCAATGGGTCCATCTGCATCCCTATTTAAACGATTTGTTTTTTCCCTTCCCTTCTAAAAATTATACCAACATCAAATACAGTGAAAAGCAGGGGTTATACTGTGGGGGAGGGACATACAAAGCAACAAAGATATCATCTTATACATATGTTAGAAACAATCGCAAAAAAGAAAAAACATTTGTCTTTTATTTTTGTATAAATCTTTCTTAATACCATATTGATCATTTTGTTTAATATTTTTAACTACTCTATAGATACTAACCAGAATATATATTTTGGTTTATAGTGACGCTTTCTTTGCTTTAGTTGACTTTTGTGTTTATTTTAGTCTGTTTGCTTCTGTCTCCCAAGGTCAATGTGCAGGAAGTAGATGGGCCCAGCTTTGAATGAGTTTAACTAACTCATGTGTGACATTGCAGTGATTGGACACTTTTTTTCTGCTTTTGTTATTCCTATGTCCTTTTAAGATCACCTTCCTCTAAGAATGTATCAGCTGATAAACATTTAAGTTCAGAACTATGTTTCCCATTTTAAAGCCTCTTTTACATACAAGTCTTAGATAATTTTAAAAATTGTGTTACTACTTGCATCCTTATTTCTGGAAAGTTTCTACATCCCATTTAAGTTTAATTTTTCCCAAACTTTGTATGTGCTTTTTTTAAAAAAAAATTAAGTACATAACTCATTTCCCCCATACTAACTGCCCATAACACAACCAGAATTTTATATAGTATAAAACTGGTTCATTTTGTATAAGTTGTGTAAGATATAATTTTAAATTTCTCTCTGAGAATTACCAAGAGTATTAAAAAAGTATCTGCTTGTTTGTTTAGATCATAGCTGAATTAAGTAGAAAGAAATGTACTAAAAGGATAGTATGCAGCTCATAGACTACTGGAGAAGTCTGAAGAATTAAGCTTTGAAACTGGAGAACACAAGATTCCATAATCAAGACTGCTATCCAAGGACATGGCAAGTGCAGCTATTGTCATTGGTATGGCTCTTCCCCTTCAGTATCGCCATCACAGGGTTTAATCTTCCAGCTACTCATACTTATTTACTTTCTTTTCTCATTATTCATTTAAAATTCATGGTCCTAACATGAAGCACACACGTTCAGGGGGTGAGAGTACATGCTTGTGCTTTTAGTTGCCATGCGAAATGGAGAGGAAATACTTAGTGTTCTGTCCTTTCCATTTCCATAGTGGGAACAGAGCCTTTGATTCCCCCCACATCCCATAGTGAGTGACTGCCCCTGTAGAAGAATCATGACTAAATGTGGTAAAGCCAACACATGACACATGCTCACTACACATCTTTAGAGGTACAATTATTCTTGATGGAAAGCAACAGTATTTCAAACCTTTGCTTCAGCCCTCTTGTCACATGGGAAAAAACAAAAACAAACAAAAACAAACAAAAAACAATGCTTGAATTTACCTAGCATTTTCCAAACTCATCTCTCAAGGGGAGGGCATTCCACTGCCCAGTGACACGGAGGCCCAGACCTAAGTCCCATCTCTTCATAGAAACACTGGTAGTCTGCCCAGAGATAATCTCCTCTTCTTTCTTATTAGCTTGATTCTGATTTTCCTCTTGCCCTCCCTGGGAGAGAGAAACATTTTTGAGAACTTTGAATTTCCTATGGAATTCCCCAAACAATGCTCCTTTTAGCTGCAGTAAAGGGCTTTTGCTGAAGTGTATGAAACATTTTTGTTTGTGGCAGTACTGAGGCTATACCTTAGGGCCTGGGCACGTTCTCTTAGCATTTTTGCTTAAGGCTGGTGTTCTACCCCTTGAGCCACAGCTCTGTTTCTAGTCTTTGGGTGCTTAATTGAAGCTAAGAGTCTCATGATACCCTCCGATCTAAGCCTCCTGAGAAGCTAGGATTAAAGTTATGAACCACCAGTGGTCAGCAATGTGATTTTGATCATTGAAAATTCTAAGGAATGAGTTTGTTTCCTGAAAGAGAGGCTTATGAAGAAATTGTGTTTTTCCTCCATACAAGGAACATCTGAATGTGATGCTTGGGATCACTGCTGCCATCTAGCCACAAACCTGGGGATGGAAGCATCTCTGAAACATAGATAAGGGTGGGCACATAAATTATTCCAGAAGAGATTAGCTGCAGCTTCCCCAAGCTATTAGTTTGTATTGGACCCATGAATGCTCTGTGTCCTGTGGAATAAGCTCTATATGGGGTCAATTTTCCATCCTGGCATGCTGAGGGACTCATCAAGAGGAGATAAACGATTCCATAATTATTTCCAAATAAATCTTAAAAGATAATAGCTTATTTCTTCAGCTTAGTCTTATTTTTCCCTTTGACTTTATTAGTTTCATCGGGATTTCTACATGAAGGGTTATGATCCATGTCACTTGTTAGCAAAGGAAATAAAATAAAATTGTCTCATAGGCAATAACTCATGTTTAGATAGATACAAGTTATATATCTGACAAATATGCACTGAAATATTGAATTGTATTTTTCAATTGTGTCTAAATAAGGCACTTTTGGGTGGATGATGGATATAAAAGTGTCTGTCTGTTTCATTGTTGATCAGAGGAAGGCATAGTGCCAAAAGCAATGAAAAATCACATACATATATTGAGCATCTACTGTCTACTATGCTGGGCATGGGGATGCTGGCTACATAATGATAAACAGGAGTCATGTGTTTCTTACTCTTTAGGAGCTTATAGACGATGTGAAAAATCGGATTAATAAACACAGAATAGTGATACAATGCGAGCATCCTCTTATGCAATGCAGTGGATGAGAGTGTAAGAAACATTTAACTACACATTAGTAAAGAGAACAGAATGAGGGTGGAAGAGTTCCTCAAGTGAATGCACTAAAAATGAGTCCCAAAGAATGAATTGAATTTAAGTAGCAACACGAGAAAAAAAAATTGGAGTATGTTGTGTGCAGAGAACTAGAGGGGATATATTAGGTATGCTCATAGAGCTGAAAGTGGCTCATTTGAGGCAAAGAACAATGAGTTCACATGGGATGGGAGAGGTGCAAAGGGAGCAGACCATGATAAGCATTTTGAAGTTGACTGAGGTGTTTGGATTCTATTCTAAGAATAGTGGTGAGTTGCGTGCACATTTGGTTAGAAGTATTCTGGGCTGGGCACCCGTGGCTCACGTCTATAATCCTAGCTACTCACGAGGCTGAGATCTGAGGATCATGGTTCAAAGCCAGCCCAGGCAAGAAAGTCTGTGAGACACTTATCTCCCATTAACCACCAGAAAATGGAAGTGGTGCTGTGGCTCAAGTGGTAGAGTACTTGCCTTGAGCTAAGGAGCTCAGGGACAGCGCCCAGGCCCAGAGTTCAAGCCCCAAGACTGACTAAAAGAATTAAAAGTATTCTTGCTTCTTTAAAGATGAGCTTTGAAATGGATGGAACAAAAAATAGTGACACTCAGTCATTCAGGTAAGATATGAGGCAATGATTGTCATAAAGGAAGTGAGAACCTTTGAGGAATAGGTCATTAGACCATAGGTCATTATTTGAATGTGGTGGTAAAGGCACGAAGGTGGGTGAGAGGAAAAGTTGTCACTAGGGATGGACTACCAAAAAGAATTAACATAATGATGCTTGGGATGAGGTCAATTTTAAGTGCGATTTGTGTGTGTAGGCATGGGTGGTGTTAGGGACTCAAATCACAGTCTCATATGTGCTAAGCAAGTACTGTACCACTAAGCAATATGCCCAGCCCTCAAATGTGATTTTCATTTGTGTATATGATATCTCTTGGATATTAGATTTGGGGTAACCAGTTGTGTGAGTTGGTCTAGGGTTTGTATGTATGCCAGAGTATCTGGAGTCCAGTAGTTTGATTTACTAAATGAGGATGGTATTTACTATATAACAGCATGCTGATTTGGATTGATGCACAATGTAAAGAAATTCATGCCACAGAAAAAGGCAAGAAAATTTTTTTCATAGGTCATGCCAATTTACTGTTAATGATATTTCCCTCCTATTACTTGTTTTTTAATGGACTGAGATTATTAAAACTTTATGAGAGACAATGTCTATAGAATTTTTTAATTGTCAAGGTGATGTATAGAGGGGTTACAGTTACATACGTAAAGTAATAAGTATATTTCTTGTCAAATTTGTTATCCCTTCCCTCATTTTTCTCCTACTTTCCCTCTTCCCAACACCTCCCCAAGTTGTACAGATCATTTTTTATATTGTGAAAATACTGTACAGAGGGATTACAATCACATGAGCAAGGTAATGAGTACATTGCTTATCAAGCATTTTGCCTCCTCCTTTGTTTTTCCCCTACCATCCCTTCCTTCCCATCTCCACAACTACATTCCCCACCTTCCCTACGTCCCTCCGCCTAAATTTTAAAGTTCGTTTTTCAACATAGCATCTTGTACAACTCGTTGTTGCAATGGGTCAACCTGCATCCCTGTTTAAACAATTTGTTTTTTTTTCCCTTCCCCTCCCCAAATTATACCAACATCAAATATAAGTGTAAACAGGGGTTATACTGTGGAAGGAAGACAAACAAAGCAAAAAAAAAAACCCAAAACAAAACACGTGGTACTTATAAATATGTTAGAAACAATAGCGAGAAAGAAAAAAAAACACTTGTGTCCTTATCTTGGGGTTCATTTCATTTAACGTCATCTTATCTGACCTTTCTGCTTGTCTCAGACATATACTAGTTATTGCAAATAAGGGAAACCATGCGACCTATGTTTCTTTGGGCCTGGCTTATTTCACTTAATATAATTTTTTCCAAGTTTTTCCATTTACTAACAAATGGGGTGGTGTCATTCTTTCTGATGGAGGCATAGAATTCCATTGTGTATATATACCAAATTTTCTTGATCCATTCATCTACTGAGAGGCACATGGGTTGGTACCATATCATAGCTATGGTAAACAATGCTGCAATAAACACAGTTGTGCTGGTAGCTTTAGTGTGGTCTTGTTTATGATTATTTGGGTAAATGCCCAAAAGTGGGATTGCTGGGTCATAGGGGAGCTCTACATGGAGTCTTTTGAGGAACCTCCATACTGCTTTCCAAAGTGTTTGAACAAGTTTACACTCCCACCAACAATGCAGTTGGGTTCCTTTCTATCCACATCCCCTCCAGCATCTGTTGTTATTAGAGTTCTTGATTATAGCCATTCTAACTGGGGTGAGGTGGTATCTCAATGTTGTTTTGATTTGCATTTCTTTTATGGCTAGGGAGGTTGAGTATTTCTTCATGTGTCTATTCACCATCCTTCTTTCCTCTTCAGAGAAGTTTCTCTGTAAGTCTTTAGCCCACTTATTTATTGGGCAGTTGTTTCTTTGAGGATTTGTTGTTGGGGATTTATTTTGAGTTCCAGGTATATTTTAGATGTGAGACCCTTGTTCGTTGTATGGCTATTGAAGATCTTCTCCCAATCCATGGACTTTCTATTGATCTTGCTAGCTATGTCTTTTACCATGCAGAAACTCTGCAATTTCATGCAATCCCATTTGTCCAACCTTTCTTTGACTTGTTGTGTTGTGGGTTTCTATTAAGAAAATTTCAGCCTGTGTCAAGAAGACCTATGGTTTCTCCTATTCCTTCCTGTAATGTTATCAGGGTGTCTGCTTTGACTCTGAGGTCTTTGATCCATTTGAAGTTGATTCTGGTGCAGGGTGGTATATAAGGATCTAGCTTTAGTTTTTTGCCAGCACCATTTTATGAAGAGGCTGTCTTTCTTCTATTCTATTTTTTAGATCCCTTATTGAATATTAGGTGGCTATAGGTCTGTAGGTTCATTTCTGGGTTTTCAATTCTATTCCATTGGTCCTGAGGTCTGTTCTTGTGCCAGTACTAAGCTGTTTTGATTACTATGGCTTTGTAGTAAGTTTGAAATTTGGTATTGATATTCCTCCAGCACTGTTCTTTCTGTTAAGGTTCGTTTTTGCTATTCAGAGTCTTCTATTGAACAATATGAATTTTTTGGAATGCTTCTTCTATTTCCTTGAAGTATAAGGTTGGAATATTGATAGGTAGCGCATTAAATTTGTAGATAGCCTTGGGAAATATTGCCATTTTCACGATGTTGATCCTTCCCATCCAGGATCATGGGAGGTTTTGCCACATTCTAAGTTCTGTTTGCTTTCCTTTTTGAGGTTTTTAAAGTTTTCATTATACATGTCCTTCACTTTTTTGGTTAAGTTAATTCCTAGGTATTTTATTTTTGTGGGGCTATTATGAATGGAGATGCTTTCCTGATTTCAGCTGCTTTCTCATTGTTGGCATACAGAAAAGCCATTGATTTTTGAAGGTTAGTTTTATACCTTGCTACTTTGCCAAAGTTTTGAATCAGCTTGAGTAATTTGGGAGTGGAGTCTATGGGATTATTTAAATATAAGATCATGTCATCTGCAAAGAGAGAGAGTTTTACTTCTTCTTTCCCTATTTGGATCCCCTTTATGTTTTCATCTTGTCTTATTGATGTAGCTAGGCATTCTAATACTAAATTGAAGAGAAGTAGAGAGAGTGGACATCCTTGTTTCATTCCTGAGTTTAGTGGAAATGGCTTTAGTTTTCACCATTAAGTATAATGCTGGCTGTAGGTTTGTCATATACAGCCTTTATTATATTGAGGAATGTTCCATGGATTCCTAATTTTTCCAGAGCCTTCATCATAAAGGGGTGTTGGATATTGTCAAATGCTTTTTCTGCATCTATTGAGATAACCATGTGGTTCTTATTCTTGCTCTTGTTGATGTGATGAATTAAATTAATTGACTTGCATATATTGAACCAGCTTTACCTCCCTGAAATGAATCCTGTTTGATTGTGGTGTATGATTTTTTTGATGAATTGTTGAAGTCGATTGGCCAAAGTGTTGCATCAATGTTGATCAAAGAAATGGGTCTATAGTTTTCCCTGAAATGAATCCTGTTTGATCGTGATGCATGAATTTTTGGATGAATTGTTGAAGTCGATTGGCCAAAATTTTGCATTGATGTTGATCAAAGAAATGGGTCTATAGTTCTCTTTCTTTGTGAGGCCCTGCCTGGTTTTGGAATTAGGATTATGATGGCTTCATAGAAAGAGTTCGGTAGTGAACTTTCTCTTTCAATTTCATTGAAGAGTTGAAGGAGTATTGGTGTGAGCGCTGCTTTGAAGGCCTTGTGGAATTCCACTGTAAATCGATCTGGTCCTGGGCTTTTCTTAGATGGGAGGTCTCTTATTGCTGTTTCTATTTCAGTGTTTGATATGGGCCTGTTAAGTTGTTTTAACTCATCTTGGTTTAGTTTTGGCATGTTAATATTTGCTAGGAAATCATCCATTTTTTCCAGGTTCTCAAATTTATTAGCATAAATGTTTGAGAAGTATTCCCTTATAATGTTCTGGGTCTTGGTTGTTCTGTGGTGATGTTTACATTCTCATTTCTAAGTTTGTTTATTTGGGTGTGTTCTCTTCTTTTTCTGATAAGATTTGCTAAGGGTCTGTCAATTTTGTTAATTTTTTCAAAGAACCAACTCTTTGTTTTGTTGATTTTTCTGTTTTTTGGATTCAAATTCATTTAATACTGATATAATTTTAATTATCTCCATCTACTGAATTGGGGTTTAGCTTGCTGCTCTTTTTCAAGGAGGTTAAGATGTCTCATTAAATTGTTGGTTTCAGATCTCTCCAAATTGTTGATGTAGGAACTCAAGCTATTAACTTGCCTCTGAGTACTGACTTTGCTGTGTCCCAGAGGAGCTGGTAATTTGTGTGTTCATTTTTTAATATCATGAACATTTGAATTTCCTTTCTAATCTCTTCCATGACCCACTGGTGATTCAACAGTGTGTTGTTCAGTCTCCATGTGTTACAGGGCTTTCTTTGGTGGCTTTTGTTGTTGAGTTCTACTTTTATTCCCTTGTGGACTGAGAGAATGCAGGGCATAACTTCAATGTTTCTGAATTTGAACAAGTTTGCTTTGTGACCTAAAATGTGGTCTATTTTGGAAAGTGTTCCATATGCTGCTGAGAAAAATGAGTATTCTGATGCTGCTGGGTGAAATATTCAGTAGATGTCTGTTAAATCTGGTTGATCTATGCAGTTGTTTAGAACTGCAGTTTCTCTGTTGAGTTTATGCCAGGTTGATCTATCTAATGGGGATAGTGATGTGTTAAAGTTCCCAATAATTAATGTCTTTGGATCTATGTGAGATTTGAGGTAAAGTATTGTTTCTTAGATGAACTTGGGTGCTCTGCTGTTTGGTGAATAGATAATTAGAATTGTAATATCCTCCTGAAGGAGAGATCCCTTAATTAGTATGTAGCGACCTTCTTTATGTCCTCTCACTAATTTTAATTTGAAGTCTATTTTATCTGTTTATGGGGGTAGTTTGCTTGGTAGATTTATTCCAGCCTTTCATTTTCCGAATATGTTTGTTTTTATGGGCAAAGTGTGACTCTTGAAGGCAGCAGATTGAAGGATTTTGCTTTTTAATCCAACTAGATCGTCTATGTTGCTTAATAGGAGAGTTTAGTCCAATAATTTTGAGAGTTAGGACAGAGAGGTGTTTGGTAGTTCCTGCCATGTTATCCACCTTCTTGGGGACTGCAACAGCTGGGTTCTTCCTATAGTTCTTGAATTCTAAGTTTGGGTGTGGTTTCTTGGCCTTTATTGTGGTCTCGTTGGCTTTCTATGTGTAGGAAATTTTTAATTATCTTTTGTAGGGCTGGTTTGGTGGAGATGTATTGTTTCAGTTTTTCTTTACTATGGAAGCTTTTATTTGACCTTTTGTTATGAAGGAGAGTTTAGCTGGGTACAATATTCTTGGTTGATAGTTATTTGTCTTTA
This sequence comes from Dipodomys merriami, assembly GCF_024711535.1. Taxonomy (NCBI): domain Eukaryota; kingdom Metazoa; phylum Chordata; class Mammalia; order Rodentia; family Heteromyidae; genus Dipodomys; species Dipodomys merriami. The sequence goes on from NW_027202271.1 coordinate 32,118,295, forward strand.
GGGCATGACATACATCATTCCAGGCTCTTCTTGCTTTAATTGTCTCTGCTGAGAAATCTGAGGTCATTCTAATTAGTTTCCCTTTATATGTGATCGATATTTTCTCCTTGAAAGCTTTAAGGATGCTTTCCTTGGTCTAAATTGATCCTGTGCAGATTTATAATGTGAAGGTGGTATGTCCTGTTCTGGTCTGGTCTATTTGGGGCTCTAAAAGCTTCTTGTATTTAAATGGACCTATCTTTTTGCATGTTTGGGAAGTTCTCTTCTAGGATCCTGTTAAATAAATTTCCTAGACCATTAGCTTCTGTCTCTAGGTGCGCCTCTATACCCATTATCCTCAGATTAGGCCTTCTGATGGTGTCTTCCAAATGTTGAATAGATCTATCATATTTTTTGGTTTTGTCTTGGATAGTTGTGTGTTCTTTCTCTATAATATCTAGGCTGTCATCAATCCCCGAGATTCGATCTTCTGCATGGCCTACTTTGTTTTTTATTTCATTTTCTTCTAATTGGTCGGCTTTAATGGCTTCAAATTCTTTGTTGGATCTTTGTTTTAGATCTTGTATGAACTTCTTTACTTCCCTAATTTAGTGTTCAGTGTTTATTCTCATATCACTTTGTTGATTGGTAATAGTTTCCTTGGATTCCCTTTCCTTCTGATGGGCTCCCTTCAGCATTCCCTTTGTGGTCTCCCTGGTTTCCTTCAGCTGTCTGTTTATGGATTCCATGAATGTCTCTATTGATTTTTGTCTGTTCTCATCCTGCTCATGCAATTCCTGTATTACTCTTTGATTAGCTTCCTTATACTCACACCATTCCTATATTTCTCTTTGACTGTTCTCAGCCTGCTCACACAATTCCTGTCTTTCTCTATTTTCAGCCTGCTCATGCAAATCCTGTATTTCTTTTTGACTGTTCTCAGCCTGCTCACAAAATTTCTGTCTTTCTCTTTGACTCTTCTCAGCCTGCTCATGCAATTCCTATATTTGAGTAGTTTTCCCATTCTTAGGAGATTCTTGTAGTAAGTTTTGGTTAGCCTCATCATGCTCATGAAGTTCCTGTATTAATCTTTAGTTTGCCTTGTCTCACTCCCTATCATGCTCACACTGAGTCCTTTGCAAGTTTTCAGTCTTTTCATTCACCATGTTTACCAGTAGTGTTTGTAGAGCTTTTTGGGACCCCTCTCCTCTGGATTATTCATTAACTGTTCTGTCACCTGATTATCCTGACTGGGATTTTGAGATGCCTGGCCTTGCCATTTGTTGTGTGTTTCTCTAGCTAGTTCTGCCCATTTGGTATGAAAGTAATACCAATTTTGTGCTAGAACACTCTATTAAGGTAAGCATTAACCAGAGTCCTGTAGTTGCACAGTCAAATGGCTGCAGATACAATGTAGTTCAATATATACAATCTGTTCAACATCAAATGAGTACGGATTAATGGGCTAAGAACATTAACGAGGAATTCAGCAAACCAGAAATTATTAGGTTTAGGGAGAATTGTGGGGAAAAATAGGATTAGAGGGATTTGGAGAGGAAAAGGAGAGTGAATTTAACCAAGTCCTAATCTCAGAGAGGGAAATGGATAGGACAGAATGATAGGAGAAAGATTTAAAAAAGCAAGAAAATACGGAAAAAAATTTAAATTTAAAAAAATGAAGCACTTAAAATTATATAAGTATAGAGAAATGATATTGAAAAAGAGAGGAGAGGATGAGAGGAGTGGAAAGATAAAAAGGAAAAATGAAAATACAAAAAATAAAAATTCTTAAAATTGGAATACTTGAAAGTTATATATGTATAAAGAAATAATACTAATAGTAAGGAAGTTAAGCCTAAGAGGTGGTGAATTGAGTAATAAATCTCTGAGTTAAGTATGTACATAATGAAGGAAAAGGTCTAATAATCAACGACAGGGATATATCTGGGCATGAGAAGAACAGCAATTAATTCATGCAAAAAAAAAGTTTAAAAGAGATACACACACACACACACACACACACACACACACACACACACACCTAAAATAGAAATTATAAAAGAAAAAATTAATTTTTTTTTAAAGAATTAGGTAGGAAAATGAGTTATCTGATTTTTTTTTTTTTTTTTTTTTTGCTGGGGGTGGGGGGTAGATCTTGTATCTCCCTTGTTTCCGTAACCAGTTTGGTTTTCCTGTGGCTTGATTGGTTTCTTAATTCAGTTTGTTTGAGCAGGCAGAAAAATGCTCTGTCTTACCCAGGACTTTGTGATCCTTCTCCTAGTATAGTTCAGTGGGAGGGAGATCTGCTATGAGTATCACAAAAGAGGGAGATGGCTGTTTCCTCTAGTATGGAGTTGCTATGATGAGGCTAAGTTCTTGGAAGAGTTAAGGCCTTTCAGCAATCAGTAGCTTTTCCCGAGAGGCTAGCTCCTAAGACACTCACAGAGCCCAACCTGGAGCCATCCTCAAGGCTTATATTTACTGAGTTTCAATTGTTTGTCTAGGCTGCAGTGGGGAGGGGCAGCCCCTGACTGTTTACCTGGTGAAGAAAGTCACTCCTCTGGGGGGTGGAAGTTCCTTTGGCTGGGCAGTGTTACTTTCCCCTGGGTGGAGCTGAGCCTGGCAGGTCAGGCCAAGTTCCTGTGACCTGGTGACTGGCTCCAATTATATTCTTTCAAGGCCTGAGTTGTAGCTAGCTCCTGGGCCTGGCCTTTGTCAGTATCAAAGATGGAGATCTTTTCCAGTGGTGAGGGATAGGCTACCTATCCACCACTGCTCCATGAGAAGGAGTGAGGAGGCCAGGGTTCTACTCATGCCAGACTTTTGGTTCCTGGGCTGTCCCTGGTCTGCGATTAGCAAGATGAAGATTTCTGCACCTTGTCAGTTCTTGCTGGTGGTGAGTAGGATCCACTCACAAGCTTCATCTGGAGCCCTTGTCCCAGACTTTCTCTATTGGTATGGTGGCCACAGGTGCAGCTGTGGCTACTGGCAAGTGCTCAGATCTGTCTCCTTGACCAAGCTGCCTGGATTTTCCCTCTCTGGCCAAACTCTCTGTACTGTGATGGCACACTTGGTGTGATTCTCTAGCCTAGGACTGTTCACTGGAACACTAAAACTGCTTTCTATGGGAGAGCTTGTTTATACTCCAGCTTCTCCTCCTCCATTTTCCTCCAGTCTCTGTGCAGATCATTTCTAACATATTGCTTTATATATGTCACTGTCCCATTGGTTCCCCTTTGTTCTTTGTCTCACCATTCTATCATTCCCCTCTCTTCTCTAATTCAAATAAAAGTGTATATAACACCAGAGTACCAAAATCAAATACAGTGACAATAGGGGAAAGAACATACAAAATAAACTAAAAATCATATAGTACATTAAAAAAGAACTACAACAAAGAAAACCTCTTGTGTCCATGTTTTTGAGTTCAGTTAGCTTAGCATCATCTTATATGGTCATTTTTACATATCTGTAAGCTATTCTGTTCATTTGATAAGATTATCCTAGATGTATAGTAATTATTGCAAATAAGGGAAATCATGAGACCTATGTTTCTTTGGGCTGGCTTACTTCACTTAATATGATTTTTTCCAAGTCTTTCCATTTTCTAACAAATGGGGTGGTGTTATTCTTTCTGATAGAGGCAAAGAATTCCATTGTATATAAATATACCACATTTTCTTGATCCATTCATCTACTGAGGGGCATTTGGGTTGGTTCCATATCTTATCTATGGTGCATAATGCTGTGATAAACATAGTTGTGCTGATAGCTTTAGTATAACCTTGTTTGAAATCATTGGAGTAAATGCCCAGAATTGGGATTGCTGGCATAGGGGAGCTCTGTGTGTAATCTTTTTTTTTTTTTTTTTGTCGGCCGTGGGGCTTGAACTCTGGGCCTGAGTGCTGTCCCTTAGCTCTTCAGCTCAAGGCGAGAGCTCTACCACTTGAGCTACAGAGCCACTTCCGGTTTTCTGGTGGTTTATTGGAGATAGGAGTCTCATGGTCTTTCCTGCCCGGGCTGGCTTTGAACCGCGATCCTCAGATCTCAGCCTCCTGAGTAGCTAGTATTACAGGCGTGAGCCACCAGCGCCCGACTTCTGTATGTAATCTTTTGAGGAGCCATCACACTGCTTTCCAGAGTGGTTGAACAAGTTTACACTCCTACCAGCAGTGGGGTTCCCTTTTGGCCATATCTCCTCCAGCATCTGTTGTTATTAGAGTTCTTGATTATAGCCATTTTAACTGGGGTGAGGTGGAATCTCAATGTTGTTTTTATTTGCATTTCTTTTATAGCCAGAGAGATCGAGCATTTGTTCATGTGCCTATTGGCCATTCTTATTTCTTCTTCATAGAAATCTCTCTTTAAATCTTTCACCCACTTATTAATCAGCGGTTGTTTTTTGAGGATTTGTTTTGGGGGGATTTAATTTTCTGAGTTCTAAGTTTATTTTATATGAGGCCCTTGTTTTGTGGCAAGTAAGATCTTCTCCCAATCTGTGGACTTTCTATTGATCTTGCTAGCTATGTCCTTTGCTATGCAGAAACTCTGCAGTTTCATACAATCCCATTTGTCCAACCTGTCTTTGATTTGTTATGTTTCTAGGTCTTTATTAAGAAAATTTCAGCCTGTGCCAAGGAGTCCTATTCCTTCCTGCAATATTTTCAGGGTGTCTGCTTTGACTTCGAGGTCTTTGATCCATTTGGAGTTGATTCTGGAGCAGAGTTATATATAAGGATCTAACTTTAGTTTTCTACAGATATTTAACCAATTTTGCCAGTACCAAATACTGAAGAAGCTTTCTTCCATCCTATTGTTTTTGGCTCTCTTATTGAAGATTAGGTGGCTATAGGTCTGCAGATTCATTTCTGGGTTTTCAATTGTATTCCATTGGTCCTCAGATCTCTTCTTGTGCCAGTACCAAGCTGTTTTGATTACTATGGCTTTGTAATAGAGTTTGAAGTTGTGTATTGATATTCTTCCTTCACTGTTCTTTGTGCTAAGGATTGCTGTTTGGGGTCTTTTATTGTTCCATATGAATTTTTGGATTGCTTCTTCTATTTCATTAAAAAGTGAGGTTGGGATTTTGATGGGTATTGCGTTGAATTTATAGATAGCCTTTGGCAGTATTGCCATTTTCATGATGTTAATCCTCCCAATCAGGATTCATTTCAGGGTGAGAAGGTGGTTCAGTATAGGCAAATCAATTAATGCAATTCATCACATCAACAAGGATATGTACCACATGATTGCCTCAATAGATGCAGAATTTGAAAAGATCCTACACCCCTTTATGATAAAAGCTTTGAAAATCTAGCAATCCATGGAACAGTCCTCAATATAATAAAGGTTGTGTATGACATACCTCCAGCCAACATTATACGTAATGGTTAAGAGCTAGAGCCACTTCCTCTAAACTCAGGATGAGTCAAGGATGTCTGCTCTGTACTCTGATTTCTGTACTTTCTATTCTGCTATCATGTATCTGTCTGTAGGTAGATGTGTCATAGTATTCTCTTGCTTAATGTAATTTAAGATTTTCATTATCCTGTTATTTTTATATTCCTTCAAAGTATTCTAATGATCATTGTTGCTTTATCTCTTTCAATAAGTTTACTGTTTCTGGAATGTTTAGTACAAAAAAAACCTACAACACATTTTAAGTGACTAGTCAATGTTATATTGCAATGTCAAAACTACTGCTGATTGACTTTCATACACACAAAGGTAAACATAGATTCTTATTTTTTATTCAATGTTCAAACATTTCTGTATCCACTGACTTGTAGGTTTGAAAGGAAGTTAAAATCTTATTCATCACCTAGAAATGTTTGACTTCGTCTTGCCAAATAGTTACTATACTAAGACTTCAATAGCTCTCTTTTTACACAAAATGAATAAGTGAATGACTAATTTCTAAAACCACACACAATATCCTTTACATTAGTTTTTGTAATTCTGCAAGCAAAATTCCATTCACTTAATATATGAATGTATTTGTGGAAAAGATGAATACTGAAATAACTAAGGAACCATTCTTATTTGAAGAGAGAATTGACATATGTAGACTGCTTAATAACATCTTTGGACTTCAGGGCTAATGGTGTCCCAAGAAGTCATGCTTCCTCCATGAATCCTAAGGCAGAAAGTCTGCACTTACCTCTTAAGCTTGGATCATTGTCATTACAGTCTGCTTGAAGTAGAAATATAAGCCTTATTCTGAACTGGGATAGGAACTGAGCCCTTGTCCCAATCATCAATATTGGAAAAAATGTCAATTAATACCATGAATGGTTAGACTTTTCTGATCAATGAACATCAAATTATAGTTGAGTTTTGGACCCTATAGTGTTTCTTCACTTTCCCGTTCTTGTAATTCTAGCAGCACTGTACCTCCTGTACTCTCTGGGATAACATCACTAAAATATACAAATTAATATTTCATAAATCTCATTATTCCCAGCTTCACCCATTTAAGTATTAAAAAAAAAACCATGAAGGATAATTTTGGAAGTTAAGTCTAAAACTGTATGTTTGCAGCCTGGCCTTATGCCGAACCAGTGTTACATGACATGTTAAAATCAAATTTGGATTCAGATTGGTTATAAAAGGTATTCATAACACTTGACAATGTTGATAAATTTGTGGTGCTCAGTGGAGACTGGACATCACAGGTGTCTAAATGGAAGTCACTCTTTGCTTTCTGTGAATGGACAACAGAAATTGAGTCTGTCACAGATGCTATGATTTTTATTTCAGAAAATTTGTTTCCCTGACTCTAATTATCCCCAAAGCACCTCAGTCTATATAAAGCACTGGAAAGATTCAGCATTTTTTTTTCAATTTCAGTACTTTGATATGTTAAGGGTTTTTTTTTTAAATCTACTACAAGTTGTCAGGAAAAAGTAATTTCAAATTAGGAAGGGGCTCTTCTCTTTATAATATAAGATACTGTTTTCAGCTAAGTTTTACACTTGGAAATCAGAAAGAAATAATACTAAGCCATCATTTAATAACATAGTGAGAATTAGACAGACTATTTTTTAGAATGAATCATGAAATCAGAAATATGTTAAGTTTACCCACTTAGGGTAGAAAATGGGAAAATGGGAAACCCTAAGCATAAAAATATTAAATAATTTTAAGAATGCCTTTTTCTTATCAAATATTAATGTGTGACTCTGTAACTATTCTAATCTGTGGTTATTTACATAGAGACCAAGGGATTAGAGACACATTGTAGAGGAAGTACAATTCTGCTTCATATGAGCATGGATAAACCAGGAATTTCTTTTTCCCTAAAAGAGAATATTGCTTTTTCAACAATTCAACACAAAAAGTGATAGGGGAACCTGTTCTATCTATTTCAAAAGTGGTTTCTTCAAAATTGACTGAAGGAAACCAGCTCAATTAGGATATCTTTGACTGTAGAAATCTCTAAGAAGTGATGCTAGCTCTGAAAATCCTTGATAATAGACTAGTATTGTTGGATGACTTAATTAGGAAATATAGTATCACTAGATTTCTTTGGAATATTTTGAAATGGGACTCCAAATCATTTTGCATGTCTTTCTCTTTGTATTAATGCAATTCCAACTCAGGGAATGGTTAATTGAACTGAGAAATAAATGTGTTTACTGGTAATTGCTTAACCTTTGAATTGTAATTACAATTTTATATTCTTGTAGGATTATTTAACCATTCATAAGTATGGCAATGCAGCCAGAAATGATCTCTGGAATACATTATCAGAGGTAATGTATAGGAAGCTGAAATATCAAAATGTCTTCTAGAACATTTGAACTGAATTCATGAAACATTATTAACTTTTATTGATGCTAGCAGTTTATCTTTACTTTTATATTTCTTCCTTTGTTCATATTGTTTTCTTGCTTTATCTTTGATATAACAAAAAATCATAAGTTCTAAATTTTTTGTATTTCAATTTTTTAATTGTGAAAATATTGTACAGAGGGGTTACAATTACATGAGCAAGGTAATGAGTACATTTCTTATCTAGCATTGTTGCCTCCTCCTTTGTTTACCCTTCCCATCCCTTCCCAACCATCCCCCCACACACCAAAGTTGTAAAGTTCGTTTATGGACATAATGTCTTGTACATCTCATTGTTGCAATAGGTCCACCTGTATACCTATTTAAACAATTTGTTTTTTCCCTTTCCCTCCCCAGGCCCAAAGAAATATAGGTCCCATGGTTTCCCTCATTTGCAATAACTAGTATATGTCAAAGCAAGCAGAAATGGTCAGATAAGTTGATGTTAGGCAAAATGAACCCCAAGATAAGGACTCAAATGGTTTTTCTTTCTTGCTATTGTTTCTAACTTATTTATAAGATGATTTTTTTGTTGCTTTGTATGTCCCTCCCCCACGGTATAACCCCTGTTTTCTAAAGTTTTTTAGCTACAAATGATGGTAAAAAATTATACCTTATGTTACTTTAAAAAATGATAATATTTCTAAACTGTAATTTTTTGGGGGCTGGTATTGGGGCTAGAATTCAGAGCTACATGCTCCCCCTCAGCTATTTTGCTCAAGGATGTTGTTCTGTTACTGAATACACACCTCCATGTCTAACATACTGCTTAATTGGAGTTAAGTGTTTCTCAAATTTGTCTTCTTTGAACCAAAGAAGACTGGATTTGAACCAAAATCTTTAGATCTCAGCCTCCTGATTAGCTATGATTACAGATATGAGCCATTGGTGCCCTGCCATTATTTTTAAAATGCAATTTTCATGTGGTGTCAGAGATCTGTGTTAAATATGAAAGTTTTAAGGATTTTTTTTCTATGTGAGAGTGAATACTCTTGGCATACTAACTTTTGCTACAAGTAACATGCTACAATAATAAAGTGTGTTTTATTCCCTACTATGTAAAACCTTTAATATTAATAGAACTTCCATGCATGCATAGATGAAGCAAAACTTAAGGCAAGAAGATTAATTTTGGTGACTCATCACCTTAGCTTCACTGGTTTTAATCTTCTCATTTTTTTAGGTAAAATATAAAGGTAAGAGTGAAAATATTAATTAAGTTCACATTAAATTCTTATAAAATTCATTTATATAATTCTGGTTGTAAAGGCTTTAAGGAGAAATGGAAAATATGTAAATATACAAGAGGTAATGGATCAGTGGACATTGCAGATGGGCTATCCTGTTATCACCATCTTGGGAAATACAACAGAACACAGAATAACAATTACCCAACAACATTTTATTTATGACATCGGCGCTAAAATTAAAGCAACTGAACTTCAAAATAACAGGTATGCCATTCTTTTTTCATGGAAAGTAGATAGTTTAATATTTCACTTTGTAATGTATGTGTTCTAAAAAGCATTGGTAGCATAATTCTGCAATATTGTGAGTGAAATAGAGTTTTGTTTGTTGGCACATAATGATTTTATTTTGTGCTTCTTTTTTTATTTTGTTCTTCTTTTACTCATTTTTCCTGGATATTTTAACTTGATGTGTTACTATTTCAGAAGACAAATTTTATATGATCAAAATTATTTGTAAAAGTATTCTGTCTTTCTGTTTTTCTCCATAAAAGTTTCTTGAGCTAAATTCAAGGAAGTTAGAATGTTTGACAGTGAATTAAATAGAATGGAATAAAGGAGAGATTTATAGGACAAATGAAACCCAAACTAAACCCTGGAAAACTAATTAAAATCAACAAAATTCTAAACTAAATAATGTTACAGTCTCAAAGAAAGATTATTTCTTAGTCTCAAAGAAAGATTAGACAGATATGTCACTTGGCACAAACTATGTATCAATACTACCTTTTCTTTTTCTTATTTTAAGATTTAAAATCACTAACCAGATAGCAAAAACAGAATCTTTTTTTTATTGTGAAAATACCGTACAGAGGGGTTAAAATGAGATGTACAAATCGTTATGTCAAAAATAGAATCTTGACTAATTACTTTTTGTTTGGAAATTTTTACTTAATAACTGATAATCATGAAGGGTTTCTTCCTCTTCACTTTTGTGTTTTCTATTTTTTGTTTTCTACTTTATGTCTCTTCTTTTTAAAGGCAGAGCAAAAGAAAGATGGTAAAACATTTATCAGTGAGTGTCATTTCTTATAAGATGTCCCAGTAAGAGATTGGATGAAGAAAGTAGGATGAGAGAGAATAAAATTCATCAATAAAAGGAGATGTTTAGAGTAGTTTTTAAAACTCTCTCATCACTAACTTTATCCACCACCGTTATCCAGGAGACCAAGAACACACCGTTTACTTTGTCATTCCTAAGATGAAGAGAAAGCATTTCCAAATCAGCCAGTTTCAGTTCGGTTATAAAAAGAAATGATTGAGAAATTCATTGTTTTCTGGTGACTGTATTTGGAACCTGGTTTAGGAATCACTCGCAGTGTCTTAAATTCCCTTCACCACATAGTTATTGACTCTAATACAATATGTCTTTTCACCCCCCCGTGTATTAACTCCTGGCATATGGAGTCAACTTGCCATACTATCACCACCCTTCTGCATTTGAATGGCATAGTGCCTAAACCTTATAGATGGTGAATGCTTTTAATTATTCACTTCTGGTCCCAAGCAAAACATACTCAGGCATTGGCCGTGGCCCTGCCAGAGAGCACATAAAAACTACTTGGGTGTGTCTAAGTTAGAACCAGATCAGACATTTGAGAATATTCAATTTGACATAAGCATTACTCCTACCCCAAACATACACAATATATTCTGAAAAAAGTACTGTGTCAATCTATAACATACATCAGATGTATGAGTCATAAGTGTTGTCTTTTAAAGATAAATAGATTTCCCTTGCTAGAGAAGCATGTGCAGTCATCTAGAGAGCTTCACATTTGCTGGAACTGTAAAATCATATGGATGTTTTTGAACCCCAGGAACTTAGCATATTGACTATTAACAAGGAGGCATCACAGGACACCACACTAAGTCTCAACAATGATTATCTATATTAATATAATAGAACTTGTGGTTCTATGTTGTATTCCAAGTTTATATCACTATGACATTCCAGTCAACATTTTATTTTATTTTATTTGTGAACATACTGTACAGAGGGGTTACAATTACATGGGCAGGATAATGCGTACATTTCTTACCAAACATTGCAGCCTCCTCCTTTTGTTTACCCTTCACGTCCCTTCCCAGCCTCCCCCCTCCCCCCAATCCCAATCCTTCTCCTTCCCCCCCTTCTCCCCCCAGTCCCCGCACCGACGTTGTAAAGCTCGTTTTGGACATGACAACTTGTACTTCTCATTGTTGCAACAGGTCCACCTGTATCCTTAAACAACTGGTTTTTCCCAATCTCCTCCTCAAGTTATACTGACATCAAATATAGTGAAAGCAGGGGTTATACTGTGGGGGAGGGACATACAAAGCAACAAAGAGATAATCTTATAAATGCGTTAGAAACACATGCATGAAAGAAAAAAAACATTAAAATACATATCTAACGGTTCATTTTCCTGACATCACATTATCTGACCTTTTCCGCTTGACTCATACATATACTAGATATTGCAAATAAGGGAAACCATGGGACCTATGTTTCTTTGGGCTTGGCTTACTTCACTTAATATAATTTTTTCCAAGCTTTTCCATTTCCTAACAAATGGGGCAATTTCATTCTTTCTGATGGAGGCATAGAATTCCATTGTGTATATATACCACATTTTCTTGATCCATTCATCTACTGAGGGGCATCTGGGTTGGTTCCATATCTTAGCTATGGTAAATAATGCTGCAATAAACATAGTTGTGCTGGTAGCTTTAGTGTGGTCTTGTTTGTAAACATTTGGGTAAATGCCCAAAAGTGGGATTGCTGGGTCATAGGGGAGTTCTATGTGAAGTCTTTTGAGGAACCTCCATACTGCTTTCCAAAGTGGTTGAACAAGTTTACATTCCCACCAACAATGAAGTAAGGTTCCTTTCTGTCCACATCCCCTCCAGCATCTGTTGTTGTTAGAGTTCTAGATTTTTGCCGTTCTAACTGGGGTGAGGTGATATCTCAATGTTGTTTTGATTTGCATTTCTTTTATGGCTAGGGATGTTGAACATTTCTTCATGTGTCTATTGGCCATCCTTGTTTCTTCTTCAGAGAAGTTTCTCTTTAAGTCTTTCGCCCACTTAATTATTGGGCAGTTGTTTCTTTGAGGATTTGTTGTTGGGGGGTTTAATTTTTTGAGTTCCAAGTATATTTTAGATATGAGACCCTTGTCCGTTGTATGGCTAGTAAAGATCTTCTCCCAATCCGTGGGCTTTCTATTGATCTTGCTAGCTATGTCATTTGCCCTGCAGAAGCTCTGCAACTTTATGCAATCCCATTTGTCCAACATTTCTTTGATTTGTTGTGTTTCCGGGTCTCTATTAAGAAAATTTCGGCCTGAGCCAAGGAAACCTAGAGTTTCTCCTATTCCATCCTGTAATGTTTTCAGAGTGTCTGCTTTGAGTTCAAGGTCTTTGATCCATTTGGAGTTGATTCTGGTGCAGGGTGATATATAAGGATCTAGCTTTAGTTTTCTACATGTAGTTAACCAATTTTGCCAGCACCATTTTATGAAGAGGCTGTCTTTCTTCCATTCTATTGTTTTAGCTCCCTTATCGAAGATTAGATGGCTATAGGTTCATTTCTGGGTTTTCAATTCTATTCCATTGGTCCTGAGGTCTGTTCTTATGCCAATACCAAGCTGTTTTGATTACTATGGCTTTATAGTAGAGTTTGAAATTTGGTATTGATACTCCTCCAGCAGTGTTCTTTCTCCAGTCAACATTTTAATACTAATTCTTTCTGCCCTTGTCCATAATTTTTGTAGCTCTTTATTATGCTAAATAAACAGTTGATGAAGTTAAGACCTATGCCAGAAATCCTAGAAATTGTGGGTGTTTTCTGAGCCAGAACAATTAATTCTTTGTTTTCATCATGCTAAGGGACACTGGAATACAATTACATCGTGTGGGGAACATTTTCATATATCCAGGAATTATATTTTTCCATGTGTGTAATAGTTGTATTACAGTGTGGAAAGGAGTGGTCTTTACATAATGAATAATTTCATGGTTAGTCCATGTATGACTGTGAAATTGCTGCTACAGTTTTGGTACTTAGGAAGCTGTGAATCTGCCTTTTCATTTTATTATATTTAAAAATAAAGTTAGTTCATTGCTCTGTTACGTAGTCTCCTCATATACCACAGTACACTTCCCAGTGCTCTGCTGTTGGGAATAGTATTTATCTCCACAATCGTGCTTCTCTTCTCTTGTGGAGTGATGGAAGCAATCTGTAAACAGTTTTCACAGTCTACGATAATCCAGTAATGCTGATGTTTTGTTTTGTTTTTTTAAATTTCCATTCTAGCTAAAATATGTACCTATTTATTTCTTTTAATATAATCATTAGAATAAATGTTGCTTTGCTGTAAAAACGCCAACAATTGATAAAGAGAGGTAGTCTCGGGGACCATTAAAGACAAAAAATACCTGGAGAGTCGTTTAAAATGCAATTTAAAAAAACTTTTTCATGCATAGAAGGGAGTAACTAAAATTCCAGCAGCTAGAATACAAATGCATGCACAAATTCTTTTTTTGTCTGTTTTGCAACAAACAAACCCAACCAAGTCTTGGATTTCTATACAGCCTGCCAAAAGAGGCATTTCTCTCAACTGTCTCACACCTTCAAATCTTTTAACATGGCAAGGGAAGACAATAAAACATTTATCATGTTTTCCTTGATTTTAAAATGAAAGAAACAATCAAATCTATGTTGCTTGAAAAGACCTTGGAAATAGATAATGTTCACAACTTACAGTATTTATGATTAAATACCATTTTCAAATGTGCTTGGTAATTTCCTTTTCTTTTTTTGGGGGGGGGGGTCTAGTCGTGGGGCCTGAACTCTGGGCCTGGGCGCTGTCCCTCAGCTCTTCAGCTCCAGGCTAGCGCTCTACCACTTGAGCCACAGTGCCACTTCCAGCTTTTTTCCTTTTTGCTTATGTGGTGCTGGGGAATCGAATCCAGGGCCTCATGCATGCAAGGCAAGCACTCTACCACTGAGCCACCTTCCCAGCCCCGTGCTTGGTAATTTCTAACGTTAGTTTGTCTTTTTAACAATATATGAATTTAATGTGTATGTGTGTGTACCCGTGTAGAACTGAGAGGAAAAACATTCCCAGGAAAATATATAAAGGTTCCTCAAAAGACTAAACATAGAGTTCCCCTATGATCCAGCAATCTCTGAGCATTTACCCAAATGATCACAAACAAGGCTACACTAAAGCTACCAGCACAGCCATGCTCATTGCAGCATTTTTTACCATAGCTAAAATACAGAATGAACCCAGATGCCCTTCAGTAAATAAATGGATCAAAATGAAGTAAGAAAATGTGGTATATATACACAATGGAATTCTATGCTTCCATTAGAAAGAATGACATTGCCCCATTCATAAGGAAATGGGAAGACTTAGAAAAAATCATATTAAATGACGTAAGGTAGAACCAAAAAAACATAAGCTCCATGGTTTCCCTTATTTGTAATAATTAGTAAATGTCTACGATAGTCCTAACAGAGGATTAAGTAGCTCAACAGCTATGTACATATGACCATATAAAATGATGCTAATTGAAATGAACTCAAAGATATGGAAATAAGAGGGTTTTATTTTTTGTTGTTTTTATTTATTTATTTATTTCCCAACTTATTTTTTCCTTTTTTTATTGTGAAAATACCATACAGAGGGTTTACAATTACATGGGCAAGGTAATGAATGCATTTCTTATCAAGCATTGTTGCCTCCTCCTTTTTTTCCCCCTTCCTATCCCTTCCCATCTCTCCCCCCCTCCCCTGCCCCTGCCCCTCTCACCCCTCCCCCCCATGCCAAAGTTGTAAAGTTCATTTCCAACAACATCTTGTACATCTCATTGGTGCAATGGGTCCACCTGTATCCCTATTTAAACAACTTGTTTTTCCCTTCCCCTCTACTGTGTGAAGTTATTTTTTTTCTCTCATTTTTTCCCCCTTTGCTTTATACCCTGTTGTCACTGATTTTGATTTTGGTAACCTGTATCTTGTATATATGTTTGAACTTTACAACTTAGGTGAAGAGGGGAGTTGGGAAGGAGGGAAAGTGGGAGAAAACAAGGGAGGGGACAACACTGTTTGACAAGAATGTAACCCCTATGTACATCCTCTTTACAATAAAATTAAATTAAATTTTAAAAACAATTTTTACATATCCTCAAATTTGTGTATCACTTACTTTTTAAGTGATAATTATTTGACTTCATATTCAGTTAACTCAGTTCAATGTGGAAGATATTTATGATAAAGATAAGTTCACAAAGTTAACATTTATCTGACATACATTGATATTTTTTTCCAATTTGGTCCCTACTTGGACTGATTTCAGTCATATTCAACAATACATAAAGTGCTTCCTTTCTCCACTTTTCCCCCAAGATGTTTTGGTAGTCTGTTACCAAAATAAAGATACATTTATGCCATATGATACAACAAACACCTCCTGGATATGTGTTCAAATGATAAATGTATGTAAATACTTGTATGAAAACAGTCATACAGTCTAATTCCAGTCTAATTCTAGGTATAACTGATGAATCAGACTCAAAGTGGAAGCATTGTTGCCTAATTATTCCAATTAACAAAAAAAAGTTTCATTAACTGAGATGTTCATTACCTTTAGGAAACTTTGAACCTTCCTCAAAGTAAATCCATCATTAAATATGACAGAGGGTTGTTTCTATGTTAGAGGCTTCATACTATTTATAAAAGCACTTCCACAAATGGTATTTCACCAACTAAATAATCAGTTTCAGGTTCAACTACTTTAAATAATGTCCTGATCAGTTTTGTGGAGTAGATCATATTGCAATATAGTGTTTTCATGTAATTGACACTGCAAAATACTTCTGTCACTACGTATGGCATACAACTGTAAAATTTAGAGTCTTAAACATATTATTTCAACTTTCCACAGTGTAAATAATGTTGAATAAGAATTAACACATTTTTCTAATCTTCCATTAGACTCTGGTGTCTTCTAATGCTGTCTGTTGGGAATGAAACTATGACACAAACAAAGGAAAAATTCCACGCAACAGACTCATTGGAGGCACTCTCACCCAGACATGTTTTCATGGAACTTATTACTACAAGCATGGCACTCTGAAAATTTTCATTCACCATGCACTTTCATGAATGACTGAGCTCATAAAACATCACTTCCTTCTCTTGTATTATTTTTCTTATGGTAGTAATGTTGGCCACCCCTGTTGCTAATGATGCATAGGAAATGTTGGATTTTGCTCCAAAATACAGTTGCTAGATTTATTGTAAACCATGCAGTATATGTCTGGCTACTCAATTGGGGTAAATTGATAGTACATCATGTGAGAGTGTAGGCCTCAATTTTAGCCCATGAGGCACATGAAATGAAATGATTCTCTTTAATAGCTGAGATGTGTGACTCCCCCTGGATGTTGGTAGGTGCTTTGACACATCTATTTGGAAATTCCATGTCAGAAAACAGAGCATTAAAGATGTCCCATTTTCTCTGTAGTCATGTTGATTCATGTTTATTCTTTCTTGGGCAAAGGTAGGTGTGCCAGATTAATCTCTCTGTAAAGCATGTTAATAGTGTCCCTCAGAATTTCTACACAAGAAGAGAAGGTTGAAATGTAAACGTACACAACCATTGAACAAATGGAAAGTATTTTTTAGACTTTTAACCAATAAATTCTGTGTTTCAGATTCCAGTTAAATTTTATTTCTAAAATCCAAATTTCTTTAGCACAGACCTTTATTAGAGATTAAGTTTCTTTTTATTGTGAACATACTGTACAGAGGGGTTACAATTACATGGGCAAGATAATGAGTACATTTCTTATCAAGCATTGCAGCCTCCTCCTTTGTTTATCCTTAAGTTTTCTTAATTGATAGGGTAACTTCATCTTGACTTACGCTTTTCTTTTATTTATTTATTTACTTACCTACTTACTGACTTGCATTTTATGGAACAGAGGAATAGAAATCACAAAGAAAAATCATAGATAGGAAATGTTTGATTTTGCTTTTGTCCTGACTGAGTTACTTCCATTCTTAAAGCTTCTCTTCTTTATTTTTCAGTTACCTGTGGCAGATTCCATTAACAATTGTGGTGGGAAATAGAAGCCATGTGTCTTCAGAAGCAATTATTTGGGTGTCTAACAAATCAGGTAAAATACACATTCTTCCCTAAGGAACTATTTGGTTTTAGATAATTGTTCAGTTACCTAACTTCTGTTTTTAGCTGTTAGAAAATGTGAATAAAGACGAATTATAAACAGAAAATACAGTAATGGCAATTATTTCTACAGAATTAAGTATAATTCCTAGGTAGTCTCACTTCAGATTGCCTACGTAATTATTTAATTTGCTTCTGTGATGATAAAGAGATTTTAAATTCCCAATGTATACTACTAATCTTATATGGTTTAAAATATATAATTTTACATCTTCAAGTGCAGTTACGATATAATCATAACTTCCAAGTGAATAATATGAGATGTACTGAAATATAGGTTGATTTGAAATCCCATTTTTTTCTTCTTTCCTTTTTTAATTTTTTTAAAATTTAAAGATATAGTACAGAGGGGTTACAGTTACACGAGTAAGGTAATGAGTATATTTCTTATCTCTTTAAAGGACTAAGCAGATCATATTCTCCATAAGGGAGGAGAAGAGGGGTTTAGACAGGTCATGGAACCATCTCTTAGGCTGAGTCAAATCTGAAGGTAGAGAAAGAAAAGATTCTATTCTCTTTCTAAATATCTTCAAATATGATAGTCACTTATTTCATTTCACTGTCAGAAAGCTATTTCTTGAATGCAATCTATGTCCTTCATGCTAGAATGTGAAACAAGACACTTTCATTTCTACTTCCCACTGAGCTGGAGCAAAAGCCAATTACAATATTTTATCTAACATTTCATTTACGTTGAGTTGGTCAAGTGTACCCATATTGTGTTTTCCATACTCCTTTCTCACATGCTCTTAATTCATGTTTGCTATTTTTGTAAGCATCATTTTAAACAACTACATTAAGTAATATAGTTAGGTATGTATAAAATATTGTTTTAATTTGACACTTGTGGTTCATCCCTGTAATTCAACTAATCAGGAGGTTGAAATCTCAGGATCTTGGTTTAAAGCCAGCCTTGGCATGGAAGTCTGTGAGACTTTTATATCTAATCAGCCCGTTTCCCCCCCCCCCCCTCCCCAAGTCTAGAAGTAGAGCTGTGGTTCAAGTGGTGAGTGGTAGACTTGAGCAAAAATGTCATGGACAGGGCATAGGCCCCTGTGTGTGGGTGTGTATGGGCACACACATATACACAAACATACACATTCACTATAGATTTCTCTCTCTCTCTTTATCTATGTATAGTTTTTCCTTTTTGTTTTGATATTAGGAGTGAATATTAAGTGCTTAATACACACAACATCCATATAAAATATTTTGGATTTTTATTTTCAGATTTTAATGTTATTGAATTTACATGTTATACATATTATAACATGTTATTACATGTTATAAAAATATATGCTTTTGTGAGTGGCACTGTGGCTCAAGTGGTAAGTGCTTGCCTTGAGCTCAAGAGCTCTGGGACAGTTACCAGGCCCAGAGTTCAAGCCCCACCACCAACTATATATATATATATATATATATATATATATATATATACACATATATGTATATATATATAGTTATATAGTTATAATTGTGTGTATATATAGTACATATACATTCTATATATAGTATATATACATACTATATATAGTATATATATGCTTTCACCTAGATATATTGCATAATAAATACATTTATTTAATAGAATAATACATTAAAATGCTTATTTTAACATTTATTGGTGTTTCTCCTTCTAAATTATTACCATCTATTCTTCTCATCCCTTGGAATTAGAATTTATAACAATGTTTTACATTCACACTTATGTTTCTCTATACTTCTCTTTTCACTCATAACTATTTTACTTATCTGTATAATTTGTTATAAATCAATGAAAAGAAGCAGTGAGTTGCTATTATTACTCTCCAATGTTTAGCATGAAGTTAGCCCATTACAGGAAAGCCAGCAGAATGAGACTGAAAAGAAGTAAAATAAGGCGTTCATCTTTGGAAGGTAGAATGGAAACAGGAAATCAGAAAAGTGTAGAGATACTGACTCAATATAAGGATTAGCCCAACACTTTACTATTGGACAGTGGGAGGATTTAGTGCAATTTTTTTTACACTTTATTGTATTGTGAAGATGCTGTACAGAAGGGTTACAGTTACTTGAGTAAGGTAATGAGTACATTTCTTGTCCAACATTTTTACCCCTTCCTTTGTTTTTCCTACTATCCCTTCCCTTCCCACCTCCTGCATTTCTTCCCTCCACCCATCCCCTCACCCCGGGGGGGTGAAGTTGTAAAGATCATTTCCAGCATAGTATCTTGTGAGTATCATTGTTGCAATGGGTCATCTTGTATGCTTGTTTCAGCATTTTGTTATTCCCCTTTCTCTCCCCAAATTAGATAAATGTATATACAAAATGCAGGGTAACAAAATCAAATACAATAACAACAGGGGATATACCATAGGAGGAAGAACATTCAAAAGAAAAAACAAAAAATTACACAGTACATTAAAAATAGCAACAAATAAAAACTTTGTGACCATATCTTAGGGTTCATTTCACTTAGCATCATCTTATATGGTCATATATACACAGCTTTTTGAGATTTTCTGCTCATCTGATAAGATTATCCTCAAAGTATACTACTTGTTGCAAATAAGGAAAACTATGGGACCTATATTTCTTTGGAGTCTGGCTTACTTCACTTAATATGAATTTTTTCAAGTCTTTCCATTTCCTAATGAGGTGGTGTCATTCTTTCTGACGGAAGCATAGAATTGAAACACAAGTTTTTGTTGTTGTTGTTGTTACACATAAGTTACATGTCCATTTTCTATAACTCTGACTATTTCTATGCTGTTATTCCTTGTACCCCCTTAGTCTACACAGAGTCAGGAATAATATTAGAGTTTTTCTTGACCACAGCCCTTGGTGTCTTTTTGAGAAACAAATTATTTTTAAACCTTTTCATTATTAGTCAAGAAAAGAAAAGACTGTATTGGTTCAACCCTGTTTGCCTAACATATTGCCTATACTAACATATATGGTCTTCATACACATCTACACAGTTTATGGAATGCATAATTCTAAGAGTCATTGTTTTCATGGATGATGATATGAAGAGCATATTTCCCTAACCCAAAACTTACAGTGTACAATGGGCACAGTACAATATGACATTTTCTATTAAAGCAGAGCAGAATATTCTATTTGGTATAAACACTGTTACTGGTAAAATGTGGAAACTTAAATGGAATGTCCCTATTAACTAGATGCTTTCTGTAAGCTTCATGTATATAAAGCTATGAAAGAAAGTTTCCAGAAGACTTTTGAAAAAGCTTACCTTTGTATATAGACTTTTCAATTCCACTACAATTGTATTTAATTTAATCTCAAAAGCTTTCCTTTGATGACTAATAATAAAACTAATACCAGAGGGAATTTAGGGGGAAATAGCTTATTAACTTTAATTTTTTTTTCGGTTGTGGGGCTTGAACTCTGGGCCTGGGCACTGTCCCTGAGCTCTTCAGCTTAAGGCTAGCAGTCTACCACTTGAGCCACATCGCCACTTCCAGTTTTCTGGTGGTTTATTGGAGATAAGAGTCTCATGGACTTTCCTGACCTGGCTGGCTTTGAATTGCGTTCCTCAGATCTCAGCCTCCTGAGTAGCTAGGATTACAGGCAGGAGCAACTGTTTCCTGGGTAGATTATTAACTTTTATCCTTCTGAATGTTTTCATGTCTCTTTTGTTCAAAAATCAATGAATTTTTCTTTTCTCCAAAAACATAAAGAAGAAAATATTCTGGTCTTTTTATTTTTAATTCCACGTAAGTGAAAATAAATTTCAGATTTAACCACATCAATATATTTGCAGTCTTCACTGTCCATTGTAATATAGATGTGATCTAACAGGCAAAATTATTGGTAGATAAAATGCTTTTTTTTAAAAAAATGAACCAACATACATAATGGTTGCTTCATTTTTAGAATATTTCTTATAAGTATTTACTATCAATTTAATATGTATTTTACTGTGGACTAAAATGGCTTTTCAATCAATTTTTAAGTTTTTCAAAGCAAGTTAGAGTGTTTATCCTTTTCATTCTTGCCATGAATTTGGGCATTCACAAATGAATGTTGTAGCTTACATTTTGACACGGTAAATTTAATGTTAAAAAAGAAAAGATTCAAAATATTTCAAAATGATTTCTTCAATATATTCTGTCATTTGGCTTAAAACCTCTCAAATGAATATTATCTTTATCCATATTTTACCAATGAAGAAAATGGAGGATTGAGAAATAACTACCAAAATGGCAGTTAGGTAATTAGTTAAAGAGCTGGCTTGAGAGTTTGGTTTGTTTTTTACTCTGCACCCTCCTCTGTACACCTGTGTGAAAACACATATACACACCCAAACACACAGTAATATTTAAAGTTTGAAAAGTTGCTTGGCAGACATGCCAGTTAGTTCTTGAAAGCTTTTATGTATTTGCACATGGTTCTCTATAGGTTTGACAAAATATTCTTTCATTTGGTTTTCACAAGAAAACAAATGTTTGTCTCAGTATCCTGGTTAGTTTGGTTGAATTGCTCATTTTCCCCTTAATTCTAATAATTTTACAACCAGCAGATACTGTGTAGGATGTACAATCTCATTTCTACTTTTAGTATCTCAAAATTATAATGTACCAACTGTTATAATCTCTTAACTGATCTGTACCTTCATGTAGTCTGAGTCTTGGTCCATTTTGGATATAAAAATAATTTTAATTATTATTAGAAATGCTTGAAATATAACTTCCATTCTTCTTATTATGGTACTCATCAAATACCATACCTCATTAGGGCATTAGAAAAGATCTCTTTAAAATTCATTACATGCCATTAGTTAATTTGAGGAACATTTTAGAGACATAATTAACTAGAACCCAAATATGTTTAAAAATCTATTATAAAAACCTTTCAAGGAATCATCTTCTAAGATCTCATTTGTATCAGCGGTGTAAAAATATTCATGAACTTCAAGGTTTTAGTTAGAAATTTAATAATGTATGTTTTAAAACAAAAGATGTCTGTCATATTCTAGTCTGATGACTTTAAAGGTATAGGGATTTGTTTTCTATTAAAAATATATATTAATTTAAAATTGATTATATTTTGCCTTAAAATTTTTGAATTCAATAAGTTTCAATATGAGAGCAAGGTACTACATAAGGTTATAGTTATTTCAGTTATCTAAAATGTGGACAGGAAGTAATTTTAAAATGGATTTAATATCCTAGAAATCTATGAACATTTAAAATCTGCAAAAATTTTAAGCATGTGTTCATGTATTAAACTTAATGGTTTAACATTGTAACTTTTATGGAAAAAACTTCTGAAATAAAAGTGACCAAATCAGCTGAATTCATCTATTTATACATTTTTATTTCAATAAGCTTAGTGTATTTGAAAACAATTATAAATCAGAATAAATAATATTCTTGATGTTTTAGGTTTCAGTTTACTTTGAATTGAGCTACTATTCATTAAAGTTTGTCTTTGATATTATTTGAAAGAGACTATTTTACTTTCAAATGATATTTCCTAGTTTAGTTATTTCTGTTGTCATATTTTGTCTGTTCAATAGGGTGACATTCAAAAGCTTGACAAAACAGATGTATGGGCAATCATATTAAATATTTGAAAAAACATATTTATAATTATTCAGAGACTTGAGAAACTGTCTACATTTTATAGAAATGTCTACACTCGAGCAATTTGTTTAATTTTTTGAGACAGCTCTTTATTTGCCTCTAAGGATGTAAATTAAAGGTGGTAAAAAGATATTAAAAGAATAAAAGATCAAAATTTTATGCTTAATATACTTTAAGTGAATTTTGTTTTATGATCTGTTTTTGGAAATGACTAATGTATAATACAGATTGGATTACTTAGCCTGTCCTTTGCAGCCCTGAGAATGAATGGGCATTTGTCCCCTGGATAATTCTCATGGTAACGTTTTTCATGTGTAAGCTTGCTTATGAGAGAGTCTTTCTGTGAATTCATTCCTTCACAGAAACAACACAGTATGCTTTATTTCCTGTTTTAGATTCTATGGTGTGAAAATGCTGGTGATAGTCTATCTCCTACACAGATATGAGTCTAGTTTCTGCGAAGCATTTCATGGTTTCAAGTCATTGTAAAAATTAGCTTACACCAGTATAGTCTGTGTTGTGTCATTTTCCTCTTGGATGACAGATTGCATTTGTGTGTGTGTACGTGTGTTTGTATGTGTGTAAATTTGAAATCAACTTCACTGTGCAAATTTTATGAAGTATTAATTCCTAAAGTTCTATGGTACAATCATTATGGTTGCAAACCATAGTTTTGTGCAGTTAATGAAAGTAGACCACACAAGTGGATGTAGTTCTTTCTTTTGACCATATTTGAAAGTGTTAAATATGTAAGAAGTTGTAATATTGTTTGTCCTGGATTCTTTTGGTTGAATTTACTAGTGAACATAGTAAGTTACTATTTTTGCAAAGTAATTCCTGTAAGCAGAACTTCATCTCTTTTTTTTCTAATTCTGTGTGGAAATATTAGAGTCTTGAACAAATAGGGTTTCCTTTTAAGAGCATTATTGATGCTGAAGAATCTGCTACTTATTAGTACTCCTAAGAAAGCAGGGGAAAAGGCAAGAAACAACAGGCTTTCAAATAAATGAACTCATGTTTTAATCACTTTCTTACTAAACAAAATAAGTATAATGCACATCTGAAATAGTTTCTTTTATTCTGTCTCTGTGTTCTATAAATCTCTCTATATATTCATATAGAATAGTACATATTTATATAGAAAGAATAATATTTATATAATCTAATTACAAGCCTGATAAATATAGTGAGCAGTTTCTAAGTTACATTTATTTTAAGAAAGAAAATTATTTATAGGTAATAGGGTTTTGTCAAGATTAAAATTCTTAATTATAAGAAAATAATTAATTGAGATAATGAGTAAACAACTAAAAGTTTTTCTAGCCAAGTCTAGATGCAAGTAATTAATTATTTCAATTAGACATTTAGGGTGGCATTCTCTTTTCATTATTGGTGTTGCTGTTTATGATACAAAAGAAACATATTCCATTTTAACTCGTAAAATTTGAAATGTGTTCACTCTCAAAATGTTAATTTCAGAGCATCACAGAATAACTTATTTGGATAAAGGAAGCTGGCTGTTAGGAAACATCAATCAAACTGGCTACTTTAGAGTCAACTATGACCTAAGGAACTGGAGATTATTAATTGATCAGTTAATCAGGAACCATGAGGTATATTCTAGACTTGTTCATTAATGATCTTCTTTGATTCATGCACACTTAACAGTTTAATCCTAAACCATTCTTTTTTTTCCCCTGATTGGCCTCACAGGTTCTTTCTGTCAGTAACCGTGCAGGTTTGATTGACGACGCTTTCAGCCTGGCCAGGTATGTGTCCCTGTGAATCTCCAGAATAAAAACTCATACTTGTGGAATTTCCTCTGTTAAGAAGTATGTATGTTTTGAATATCAGAAATCTTAAAAAAAACAAAACCTCCCTTCCATGATCTTTGTGTTTGGATATGAATTTCATTCAGTACCACAAATTCTCAATCGATAACAGCCTTAGAGAATTTTCAGGACAGGAGACGTTCATCAATTTTACTACAAGTTTAATTTAACATTCTGGAGATTAATAATCTGTTCCTTATTTCCTTAATGAGCCCTAAGAAATGACTCTTGTGCCATATTTAACTTTTGATAGAAAATAGCTTTAAGCATCTGCAATTTTTTTTCCTAACGTGTCAGTGTATCCTTTTAAAATGAATTTTTTAAAAAAAATGTGATTCATTATGAAAGGCCTCTACTGAGAGACAGAAATAAATATTCCACAGGGTGTGACTTTTCTGGACAAAATATATATCAATCCTGTACCAGAAGTGTTTAGTGGTATTAGGTATCGTAATATTTGTGGTGCTTTCACAATTAGATTTGTAGTGTTTGAAACAGTTATTCCTTTGAATAATCATCTAATAAAATAACATCAATCACCAACTACTTACTAAATTTTGAAACTGAATATTAAAAAATCTCAATCCTTTTAACATTTTATAATTTTTCATATCTAGGTATAAATTAAATAATTGATAGTTTTAAGTTACAGCTTAGGACAGATTTCTCTGGTTATAACAATTTGCAATAGTCTCTCCTAGGATAACAGTGGGAATTTGATTAACTATGTCTGTGCTGATAGGCACACATGACTTATCTTAGTTCCTGGCAATGTTTCATTCATAGAACCTTAGACTGCCTCTACAGTTTATGTAATCAATCAGATGTCAATTCTTTTCCTTATGTTATAAAACAAATGAATACCCACAGCATTTAGAATTAATGAGCTTACATTAGAAGAGTTGATTACTTCTTTGACAGAGGCAAAGCCCAAGTTTTGAACCAAGTTATAGATATTGGTTTGGTGGAAGTGGGGGAACAGAGAGAGACAGAGACAGAGACAGAGACAGACAGACAGACAGAGACAAAGAGACAGAGACAGAAAGACAGAGAGACAGAGACAGAGACTGACAGAGATAGAGACAGAGAGGCAGAGACAGAGACAGAGAGACAGACAGAGACAGAAAGACAGAGAGCCAGATGGAGACTGACAGAGAGAAACAGAAAAAGAGAGGGAGGGAGAGAAAGGAGGAATTCCAGGCAATTTTTTTGTGAAAAATACACTCTAGCTTTCCCTTTCATTATTGATTCTGAAGAGCTTGGGGACATCATCTTATCTGGCAAAACCTTGGAAACAACAGAGATACTGTTATGTGGAGAAAATGACTGGGATGTAGGTTTTGCTTTCCAGTAAAATATGAAAAATTTGAAGAAAATATATACATAAAAATTACTTTTACATGGAGGTTTAGAGAAAGTGAATGAAATGAAGGTAACAGAAAAGTTAGTTGTGTACCAAGAATAAAGGGCTAGTAGCTATTATTATTTAATAGGTGGAGATGTTTGTCTGGTTTGCATACAATATTACCGTCCTTCCATATCTATGTGGTCTTAATTCTAGGACCAAATAGTGATATCAGAATTTACAGATGCTCAATTTCTATATATAAAATTGTATAGTGTTTGTAGATGACCTGTATATATCTTTAAGACATATCTAGATTACCATATATTCCTATCACAATGTATAGTTGCTGTGATATATTGCTTATAGAATAATAAGTAGAGAAAAATTTCAATTTTTGGCAGCCTTGAAAGTTGGAAATACCAACTGAACCAGGAAAATTTTCAAATCTTATTGACATCACACCTATCATTTATTTTTGTGCTCACATGACCTCCTTTAATCCTAATAAACATAGGGGTTACCCATTTTACAACAGGGACATGGAAATTAACAGGGACAAAGTCACTTAGCTAAGGTCACACAGCTGTTAATTGTGTGTGTGATATGGGGAACAGGGTAGGAAGAGAAATCCACCTTAAATCCACTCACAGAAGAATTCATGGGTTCAAGTCAAAGTGAGCTTTCCCATTATATGAAATTCATTCTCTTATTCTATTCAGAATGTTATCATTTACTTATAGTGTAAAACACACTACTTCCTTCATCCTGCTTCAGCATGGCCTTGACTGACTGTCTAGTGGGAGTTAGGGGAGGTTTCAGGGATCAGTATATTCACAGTTACCTCCTTTTTCAAAAAATTTAATTTTCTTATTTTACTTAAGTAGTTGTTCAAGGGAGTTGATTTAACAATGCAGTTTAGGAGTATGATGAGTCGTGATCAATGTCACCCCTTTCAACATTCTCCTAACCCATCCCCCCAACCCACTCCTTCCCTCACCTTTTCTTAATTTTGTAGGATATACATTGAACTCTTGAATGGATTATCCCTTCTTTCCTTTTCTTCACGTGTCTTCTCCTCACCCTTTGACTGCACTCCAGCCCTTTCAAGTACCAACTTCCAGTGTTTAATTTTTTATTGTAAAGAAGATATTGTATAGATGGGTTACAGTCACATGAGTAAACAAAGAAGGGGGTAACAATGCTTGATAGGAAATGTACTCATTAACATTCTCATGTAACTGTAACCCCTCTGTATAGTATCTCTACAATAATATATATATATATATATATAATTTAAAAAAACCTTAAGTGTGTGTGTGTGTGTGTGTGTGTGTGTGTGTGTGTGTGTGTGTGTGTGCTGAATTGGAGATAAGAGTCTCACAGACTTTTCTGCCCTGGCTGGCTTTGAACTGAAATCCTCAGATCTCAACTTCCTGAGTAGCTAGGATTATAGCCAGGAGCCAATTGGCTCCTGGTTTGATTTTGTCTTTCTAAGGAATTTTACTGCATGCTATCCCATGCATTTATTTCTGCATTAATAAATGAATTCTAGCTTCCACATATGAAAGAAAACATGCCAGCCTAGTCTCTTTTGTACTGATGACACTGAGCTTTTTTTGGGGGGGGGGGTCCGGTCATGGGGCCTGATCTCTGGGCTTGGGCACTGTCCCTCAGCTCTTCAGCTCAAGGCTAGTGCTCTACCACTTGAACCACAGCGCCACTTCAGGCTTTTTTTTTTCTTTTTGCTTATGTGTTGCTGAGGAATCCAACCGAGGGCATCATGCATGCAAGGCAAGCACTCTACCACTGAGCCACCTTCCCAGCCCCTGAACTTTTTTTTTTTTCTACAGTCTTTCTAATGCATATTTTCTTGATGCATTCCTCCACTGAGGGGCGTTTTTGGCTGATTCCATATCTTGGCTATCCCTTTGGTGCTTTACCTCCCATCTTTTGGTTTCAAATAACTTAGGTGACCTAAATCGAGTGCTTTGTTATCATTGTGTGAGGACTGCCTAATTTGATATTTGGTTCAGCACTTGTGCCAATATATACTTGCTGCATAATTAATTGTAGGGTTGGCAACTGATTGTTAGTTTATTAAGGTATGAATTTCTGTGTCACAGTTTCAGTGTAATTAACTAGCCACAATGTAACAGTCTTTTCAGGCTACTTTTATAAAAATAATTTTATTGTGAAGGTGATTGTGCATAGGGTTATAGTTGCATAAGGAAGGTGATTGTGCATAGGGTTAGTGCATAAGTAAGGTGATGAGCACATTTCTTTTTGCATAGTGTTAGCCCCTCACTCATTTCCTCCCAATCCCTGCCTCCACTCCTCTTCCCCACAAGTTGAAAAGTTCATTTCCAACATAGTGTCTAGTGAGTATCACTGTTGCATGGCTACTTTTAATAGTAAAAAAGATCACTGATACATTCTACTGGTGCAAGATTAAGACAATCTAGGAAATACAATGTCAAATCTTGTTTCCCTCCTCCTAGCCCTTGCTGTTGCTTCCGCACATGTTAAAATTCTTGATGTTTTATATGAGATGATCCAAATATTTCTTCTTCTACACATCTACACAACTTTTTTTTTCTTTTTCTTTTTTTTGGTTGGTCCTGGGGCTTGAACCCCGGGGGTGGGTGCTGTCGCTGCGCTCTTCAGCTCAAAGTGAGAGCTTTACTGCTTTAGCCACAGCACCACTTCTGGTTTTCTAGTGGTTTATTGGAGATAAGAGTCTCACAGACTTTCCTGCCTGGGCTGGCTTTGAACCATGATCGTCAGATCTCAGCCTCCTGAGTAGCTAGGATTACAGGTGTGAGCCACCAGCACCCAGCTAACTTACTTTTCTTAAAATAAACTTGAGCAGAACTGCCTCTATACTCTGGCTATTTTACGCATCTAAGGAGTTTGCCATTGTTGGTGATGACATGCAGAAAGTGTCGTGGGGCTGTTGCAGTATACATGTATGCGTTTTGTAGGGATGATTTTTATATTAGACATGTGATTTGGGATTCAAAGAGCCCAAGGTTCTTGATAAATACTAGAAGTTGTATTACAAAGTCTCTCTCAAGTTAGACCTGTGTTGTCTAGGCCTGAGAGGGTTTAATTGCCCTAAATCCTTCATTATAATAAATACGTCTTTCCAATTCAGTCTAGTAGTCAGAATGATTTTTAGAAGTGACTTACTACTTACTTAAAGAAGTTGTAGAGCCTTACTTTTATACATGCAGTTTGTGTTTTGGTGGTACTGGTACATGAGCACACATATTTATTAGGTAAGTGCTCTTATCACTTGAGCTATGCCCCCAACCCTTTTTGCTGTAGTTTTACACTAAAACAAACCCCACCTCCTAATCCTATCTCTTGAGTAACTAATATAACAGGCATGTTCTACCATGTCCAGCTTTTTGTTTTAGATAGTCTCACTAACTTTTTTTGCCTGGTATGGCCTTGAAAACAATCCTCCTATCAATGGCCTCCTCACGAGGAGAGATATGATTACAAGTATAAAACAGAATTCCAAGCTCCTCTGATGTTCTTAAAAATAAGTAAGTTTGTGCCAGGCACAGGTGGCTCACACCTGTAATCCTAGTTACTCAGGAGGCTGAGATCTGAGGATCTCGGTTCAAAGCCAGCTGGGGTAAGAATGTCCCTAAGACTCTTACCTCCAATAAACCACCACAAAACTGTAAGTGCTGCTGTGGCTCAAAATGGTAGAGCTCAAGCCTTGAGCTGAAGAGCTGAGGGATGGCACCCAGGCCCAGAGTTCAAGCCCCATGACCCACACATAAATAAATAAATAAATAGTTACTGATGATTCTAATCCTACTTATTTAAAAGGCTTTTTTTGGGGGGGGGGTCGGTCCTGGGGCTTGAACTCAGGCCTGGGTGCTGCCCCTGAGCTCTTCAGTTCAAGGCAAGAGCTCTTCCAATTGAGCCAAAGTGCCACTTCTGGTTTTCTGGTGGTTAACTGGAGAAAAGACTCTCATAGACTTTACTGCCTGGACTGGCTTTGAACTGTGATCCTCAGATCTCAGCCTCCTGAGTAGCTAGGATTATAGGCATGAGCCACTGGTACCTAGCTTGGTTTTACTTTTTATATAGGTTTGAAAGGGTGTCTTTATCTTAATGTACATGCTCATATTTCGGGGAAATGACCTGATGTTGCTTGGTTAGTGGCTATATTTTTCTGCATTCCTATTGCATAATTGATGATAGTGTATTGTGATTGTGCAATGTAATTTTCAAAATATTACATTATATTTTATTCAACATAAATTATATAATTAATTTGATAAATTCCATGAAAAATCCTGCAACAATTTCAGTGGATATACTTGAGCTTAGAAGTTAATTTGTGGAGAAGAAACATCTTTTTATAAGTGAGCTTTCTGATGACAGATACATCATCTCTCTCCCTTTGTTCAGGTCCCTAAGTCAAGCTCTATGATTTTATTAACATGGTCTCTAGTGATAATACTCTGTCATTTCTTCTTCTTTATTCTTTTTTGGAGATATATACTACTACATGAGATGTCTTACTACATTTCTATTTACAGTATTCTAATTTTCATTGGTTGTGTGGAGGGAATCAAGTCATCAAACACCTTACAACTTTCATTTTGCTGTGATTTACACTTTGAAATCAGTATCTAGTATGTGTAGATATTTTGTTATTGAATGTGTGTGTTTGGTTTGTGGGGTTTTTTTTTTTGACAGAGCATTGTGAAATTGGAGAATATGAAAAAAATAGAATGGGGGAGGGGGGAGGGATGTGAAGGGTAAACAAAGGAGGAGGCTGCAATGCTTGGTAAGAAATGTATGCATTATCCTGCCCATGTAATTGTAACCCCTCTGTACAATATGTTCACAAATAAAATAAAATAAAATAAAATAAAAAAAGAAAGAAAAAAATAGAACATTATGTTTTCCTGGTTGCCCATGACCTCAAAACAGGGCAATCCATGGTAGATAATTAAGTACATTCAGTACACACAAGCTAAGAAGAAAATATTATAAAATCATGGCAGGATAAGAAGAAATGTAGCTAAAGAGATCATAAAAAACATTATATCATAAAAAACATTATATAAAAAAGTAGCCCTATGGCTCAAGTGGTAGAGTGCTAGCCTGAAGCAAATAAGCTTAGGGTCAGTGCCCAGGTGCTGAGTTCAAGCCCCATAACTGACCAAAAACAAAAACAAAAACAAAGACAAAAACTACCATATAAGAAATGACAGAAGAAAGTAAAAGTTTTCTAGAGAAATTTTTTAAAAACTTAAAAGCAGAATAAAAGCCAGTCTCTTTATTTGATGCTTCTAATCCTAGCTTCTCAGGAGGCAGAGATATGAAGATTGTGCTTGGAAGCCAGACAAGGGAGGAAAATCCATAAGACTTATTTCAGGTTAACTACTGGAAAAAAAGGAAGTAGAGCTGTGGCTCAAGTGTGGTTGAACACAAACCTTGAGTACAAAATCTCAAGGACAGTGCCCAGGCCCTGAGTTTAGGTCTCAAGACAGGCAAGAGTGTTCATGTGCGTGTGTGCATGCACTCACACACATACACACTCTTAAGCTTTAGTCAATATATATTTTTATTGTAAAGATACTGTACAGAGGGGTTATAGTTACATGAGAATGGTGAAGAGTACATTTCCTATCGAGCATTGTTATCTTCTCCTTTGTTTTTCCCCTACCATCCCTTCCCTCCCCACCTTCCCAACTCCTCCCTCCCTCCACCTCCCCCCCACAAAGTTGTAAAGTTTGTTTTCAACATAATGTCTTGTACATCTCTTTGTTACAGTATTAAGTGAAGTAAGCCAGGCCCAAAGAAACATAGGTTCCATGGTTTCCCTTATCTGCAATAACTAGTGTATGTCTAGGACAAGCAGAAAAGGTCAAAAGCTATGTACATATGACCATATAAGATGATGCTAAGTGAAATGAACCCCAAGATAGGAACACAAAAAGTTTTGTTTTTCTTGATGTTGTTTTTTAATGTACTTATAATGTACTGTGTGATTTTTTTTTTTTTTTTTTTTTTTTTGGCTATCGTGGGGCCTGAACTCTGGGCCTGGGTGCTGTCCCTGAGCTCTTTAGCTCAAGTCTAGCGCTCTACCACTTGAGCCACAGCGTCACTTCTGGCTTTTTCTGATTATGTGGTGCTGAGGAATTGAACCCAGAGCCTCATGCATGTGAAGCAGGCACTCTACCACTGAGCCAACTCCCCAGCCCCATACTATGTGATCTTTTGGTTCTTTTGTATGTTCTTCCCCCATGGTATAACCCCTTTTCGTTTCTTTTATATGTTCTTCCCCCATGATATAATCCCTGTTTTCAGTGTATTTAATCTTGTATACACATTTTTCTAATTTGGGGAGGGGAAGGGAAATAGCAAAATGCTGAAATAAGGATACACTTAAGCTTAAGAGGAGAATTCCAGTGGACAGAGCCTGTTGCTAAAGGACCATGCACATAATCCTGGCTACTCAACAGGCTGAGATCTAAAGACTGTAGTTCAGAGGTAGCCTAGGTAGAGAAGTCTGTGAGACTCTTACATCCAATTAACCAGAAGTGAAGCTTAAATGGTAAATTGACAGCCTTCAGTGAGAATATCTTAGCTCTAAGTTCAATACCCATATCAACACACACACACACACACACACACACACACACACACACACACACACACACACACACATGAATAAGAACAGGGAAAAGAATAAACTACTGGATGAACTTACTGCAGCTATTGTCACATGAGTACAAGTTGAGTGGAGAGGTGATTTGTGATTTTTCAAGCGTAGGTTTGGCAGCTATTATTTGTTAATTTACTGTATGATAAAAACTGCAAAGCTACAAGGTTAACAGTGGGAAATATCATCACAGCAATGGATGTTTAAAGTTACTACATGCTTTAAGTACAACTTAAAATCTATTGAAGTATATATCCCAGACATTTGGCCTTGCACAGCAATTTACATGGAAATATTTAACACTTAGTAATTTTTTTTTTTTGGTCTTCATGCCAGTGGCTCATGCCTGTAATCCTATCTACTTAGGAAGCTGAGATTCTAGGATTGTGATTAAAAGCCAGCCAGGAGATTCTTTTTTTTTTGGGGGGGGGGTTCAGTCATGGGGCTTGAACTCTGGGCCTGGGTGCTGTCCCTCAGGTCTTCAGCTCAAGGCTAGCACTCTACCACTTGAGCCACAGCACCACTTCAGGCTTTTTTCTTTTTGCTTATGTGGTGCTGAGGAATCGAACCCAGGGCCTCATGCATGTAAGGCAAGTGCTCTACCACTGAGCCACCTTCCCAGCCCCATCCAGGAGATTCTTATCTCTAATTAATCACAAAAAGCCAGAAGAGGAACTATGGCTTAAGTGATGTAGTAGAACACTAGCCCTGAGAAAAGAGCTCAGGGCAGCATTCTGGGTGGGAGTCCCAGCACCAGCACAAAACTAAAACAAACAAACAATAAAATTTTATTTCAATTTTTTTTTCTTTTTTTGTCAGTCCTGGGGCTTGAACTCCTCAAGACCTGAGCACTGTCCCTGAGTTTCTTTTGCTCAAGGCTAGCACTCTACCACTTGAGCAATAGAGCCACTTCTGGCCTTTTCTGTGTATATGGTATACTGTGGACTTGAACCCAAGGCTTCATGCATGCTAGGCAAGCACTCTACCCCTAAGCCACATATTTGTAATAACTAGTATATGTCTGGGACAAGCAGAAAAGCCAAATAAGATGATGTTAAGTGAAATGAACCCCAAGATAGAATTTATAAGGTACCACGTGATCTTTTTGTTGCTTTGTATGTCCCTCCCCCAAGGCATAACAAAATGTTTAAACAAAATGTTTAAATGGGGATACAGATTGACCCATTGCAACAATGAGATGTACAAGACATTATGTCAAAAAATGAACTCGACAATTTAGGGGGGGTTGGGGGTGGGAGGGTGGTTGAGGAGTTGGGAGGGACAGAAAATCAAAGGAGGCAACAATGCTTGATAAGTAATGTGCTCATTACCTTGCTCATGTCACTGTCACCCCTCTGTACAGTATTTTCACAATAAAAAACTTTTTTAAAAATTTATTTTTCTACAAGTATTCCATGGATAGTTCATTATCATCCTTCTTCTATTCTGTTATTATTTATTTATTTATAAACTAATATCCTGGAAAATTCAATTGTGCAGAATTCTTACCAATTTATATACATTATATATATATATATGTATATATAAATGCCATAGCATACTTTTTTAGTCTGTATAACAAATTTTAAAATCAGGGTATAGGCTGCTTTGTTAAGGACCTAGTCACTTGCAAAATCTCAATAATGATAAACTGTTGCAATTAAATAATGATTACATTTCACCTAACATCAGTTTATCTGACCTTTTCTGCTTGTCTCAGACATATACTAGTTATTGCAAATAAGGGAAACCATGGAATTTAAGTTTCTTTGGGCCTGGCTTACTTCACTTAATATAATTAACCCCTGCTTTCACTGTATTTGATGCTGGTACAATTTGGGGAGGGGAAGGGAAAAAACAAATTTTTAAATAGGGATACAGGTGGACCCATTGCAACAATGAGATGTACAAATCGTTATGTCAAAAAGAGAACTTCACAACTTTGGCGGGGGTGTGTGTGGGGGAGATGGAAGGGATGGGAAGGGGAAACAAAGGAGAAGGCAACAATGCTTGTTAAGAAATGTACTCATTATCTTGCCCATGTAATTGTAACCCCTCAGTAAGGTATTTTCACAATAAAAAAAAAAAAAGAAAAACAGCAATGATTACAGTTAAAATGATTGGGTTGCTGACTTTAAATCGGATTGAGATTAGCAGGTGCTTTTTACAAAATAATAGTGTTTAATTGGCAGCATAAGAAGCAGAGGTGCTTCAAGTATTGGAGAACCGTCATCAGAAACTGTGTAATGCACACTTAATGACTGTATAAGTTAAAAGTTAATAAATCCACTCTTATAACTCTGTTTCATAGCTTATAAATTTGAGAAATTTAGTATAGTAGCCACTGAAGTTATAACAGATTTGAAAAACTTATTCATTTTGTTTTGTTTCATTTCTGGATCTTGTTGTCAGAAATAGTAAGACCATTTTGTATGTCCCTCCCCCACAGTATAACCCCTGCTTTCACTGTATTTGATGTCGGTATAATTTGTGGAGGGGAAGGGGAAAAACAAATCATTTAAATAGGGCTACAGGTGAACCCATTGCAACAATGAAATGTACAAGTCCTTATTTTGAAAACGAACTTTACAACTTTGGTGGGGGGTGTGGGGGGAAGGGGAGATTGGGAGGGGCGGGGGGAGGATGGGAAGGGGAAACAAAGGAGGAGGCTACAATGCTTGATAAGAAATGTACTCATTATCTTGCCCATGTAATCGTAACCCCTCTGTACAGTATTTTCACAATAAAAAAAAGAACATCAAAGAAAAAAGAAAGAGTAAGAGCACTGTTAAAATTCCTTTAAGTTCACTTGCAATTGGGGGAGAGAAGGGATTGTGGGAGAACAACAAGGGAAGGGGTAACAATGCCCCAAAAGAAATGTACTCATTGACTTACTCATGTAACTGTAACCCCTCTGTGCAGCATTGTACAATAAAATAAAATTTAAAAATTTCCTTTAAGGGTGTTTACAAAACAGACTGCTTCCAACATGTTTTTTGTTGGTTTGTGATTGATGGGAATGATGCTACAAAGGTTGAACTCAGCCTTGCGTTTGCTAGGCAAGTGTTATGCTACTTGAGTAATGTTTCCAACCTTTTTACTTTTAGTTTATTTTTCAGATAAGGTCTCACCCTTTTGCCCTGACCAGCATCATACCACAAATCCTTCTATTTCTACCTCCAGAATAGCTGAAATTATGGACCTGCATCACCACACCTAGTTGTTGTTTTTTTTTTTCTAAGATAAAGACTGGTAAACTTTTTCTTGGACTAGCCTCTATTCAAGATTCTTCTGTATTCACCTCTTGAGAGATTGAGACTGGCCACCATGCTTGGCCAACATGGATTTTTATAAGTGCTTTTATGTTTCTGTATGGCCATCTTGTATCATGTTTAAAGATTCTCTGACAAAGAATATGTTGATTGTTTCTACTTACTGTAGAAAATAGTATGATGTTCCTGAAAAGCCACTGTACCTGAACCCAGAAGGATGAGAAACTTCTTTTCTAACTTTGCTACCTGATTGTCTCAATAATTCATGTGCCAGAGTGTCCTGATATCTAATGGAAATGGGGAAGGAAGGACTTAGAAACTTGAGGAATACCATAGCAGACTGTAACTTTCTGTCCTGAATTCTCCACTCTACTACTAAGATAACAGGATTGTTTTACCCCCACCGAAAAGCACTATAAACTGCCTAAGGACCTTTGATTCATTTGAAGTTCTCTATTGCTTCCGGAATTCTAATTTTATGAGGTGTATTGAGTTTCAGACATTTTCCCCCCAATTGCTACATCTCACATGTACTAGGCAGAAACTTTACTATTACATCCTTACTGCCATCCCTTTTAGCATTAGGTTATTTCCTAGATAGGGCCTTGCATTTCAACCTGGGGCTGGCAATACTCCTATCTTGGCCTCCTATGCAATTGTGATTATAGGTATATGCTGCTATAACCAGCTGATCTATTCAGGGAGACTTTGGCTAACTTTTCCTCATCCTCAGCCTTCATAATCTCCACATCCCATGTAACTGGAATAAATAGCACAGGATACTAGAGCCAGTCTACCTTTCTCGTTTTAAAAAATATATAATCTCAGCATTAAAGAATTTCCTAGTTATGTTTAAAATAAAATAGTGTATGTTATTAGTAATAATAGAACACTGATTCCGATTATACTTACTGGACAGAGGGAGAAAGATTTTTTTTAGATGTTTGTATTAGAGACATTGTGGAAAAATAACCATGTTTAATTATGCTCTTACTTGTCTTTTATTAAGAACCTAGAATATATGGATTGAAATTAAATATTTATGAAATCCTTAAAGTGCTAAAATTATTGTAAAGTGATATTTATTAGCAGGGGTGGGGGAGTGTATAGGTTTTCAGTCCTCTAGCATTAATTAAAAAACATTAAGATTAGCTCAGTATTATCCTCTTTGAGTGTCTAACTGGTAGGAAGCATCCTATGTTCTGAGCAGTGCTCACAATGAATCCTAAGAGAAGCTTCCTGAAGCTTCCTGGCCTTCTCCAACACATCCCATTTCTCACATCCCTAAGGATGTGGGATTCTAATTATCTATTTGTCAGCAGCAGCAAAGGCACATCCTGAGACATTACAAAAAAAGTCACCTTGAAGTCCTTTCTGTGTAAGCCTTTCTACATGCAATTATTTTTTTAAAAAAACCCATATCACAAAGGCCCTTAAATTAGTCTTAGTTTGTGCAACACTTTGCCACAGATAAATGTTAAAAATAGTCTGGAAAACCTTTCCAGGACATTTTACTGTAATGAGCTGTGAGTCTTCAGCTTCCTTTCTGTTACAACCCAGTAAGAGCCTAGAGCATATTTCTGGGTGTTCCAGCTGTCCTGATCATTCCTGCAGGCATATGCTAGTTTGTTCAAGGTGAGAAAGTGAGTTCACACGTTCCTTTGAGCTGTCTTTAGAAATCTGTTGAGGGTGGAGTCCCACGTGTTGTCCTTAGGATAGATTGATGAGGAGCTGCTCTAACAGATACTTCTGAGAAGTTCAGATCTGAGACATTAGGGCAGGGCTATGGTGCCTGGGGATGGCAAGCTTTCTCAGAGACAGTTAAATTGTGCTGCATTAAATCAAAAACAAATCTGTAACGTTCTGGTGCCACACTGGTGTTTCAGCTCTCTAGGAGAAAATGTTTTAATATTAATATCTAGTACTTGAGAGTGCTGGGGGGGTGCGGGGGAGAAGAATTGGAAGAGTGGTATTTTGACAGCTCTCAATAGGTTTGATCCATTTTCATAGCAGACAAGTATCTTTGGTTAGAAAACAGGACGTTCATAGGTTAGATCAGTCTGCATGTAGCCATTCTTTTTGTGAGAATAGGTAGGTACCGTAG
Source organism: Dipodomys merriami (assembly GCF_024711535.1). Lineage (NCBI taxonomy): Eukaryota > Metazoa > Chordata > Mammalia > Rodentia > Heteromyidae > Dipodomys > Dipodomys merriami. The sequence continues at coordinate 32,156,438 of NW_027202271.1, forward strand.
TCCACATATCCAACTGGAAATACAAATTTGATGGGTTAAGCTTATGTATTTGGGTTCTGATGTATTTCACACAAAATTTTATTTTATTTTATTTTTTTGGGGGGGGGGTCCGGTCGTGGGGCCTGAACTCTGGGCCTGGGTGCTGTCCCTCAGGTCTTCAGCTCAAGGCTAGCGCTCTACCACTTGAGCTACAGCGCCACTTCCAGCTTTTTTCTTTTTGCTTATGTGGTGCTGAGGAATCGAACCCAGGGCCTCTGGCATGCAAGGCAAGCGCTCTACCACTGAGCCACCTTCCCATCCCCCCAATTTTATTTTTTATAAGTCCTATTGTGGTTAATACTCTTACTGTATTTTTTTTGTCTTTTCTTTTTTGGTACTGGGGATCGAACCCAGGACGTTGCACTTGCTAGGCAAGTGCTTTGCCACTGAGCTACATCCAACACCAGCCTGAGATTTCATAGGAATTTGTTCAGGAATTTCTAAGGACTTGAAATGCATACGTGTTTATAAATAATTTAGGGAGACCCCTCTTGCCCTGCCAATATCCATTGTTACCACCAACGCTACTTGAATTGATTTGTAAGATGTGCTCTTGAGGGATTGATTTTTTTTGAACTCTTGTAGGTATATACAGATGACATGTATTGCTTTGCTCTCCACTGGGCTTCTTGGATATGTAGAATAGGGCCTTAATTGACCTGGAATTTCACACACCATCATACCCTTCTTCTCACTATTTTTGTGCACTGTGATTTTCACATCATGTTTTAAAGTTATGTACACATTTTTCTACAATACTTTGTGGAAATAAATGGACACAGCCGTTCCTTCCAGATGAGTTAGAGAAGATCATGATTATTTGATGTTCAGAGCTGAAATTAACTTCACAAATAATCTGCTTTTAGACCCCTGACTCTCATTTAGAAAGAAAAAAAGCTTACATTGTGGAACCTTTGCATTTCATCATTTATTCTATTTTACTTGCTTCTTTATTCAAGAGCAGTATTGTGAAGTGATATGCTAGAGTCCTGTGAATGGTCATTTTTATTTTTGTAGATTTTGTAGTTTTATAGATTCAATAATAAATAGATTAGCATTTAGCATATTACAGTCAAACTAACACTGATAATTACCATGTAGAAAGGATACCAAGTAGTTAGCTTTTGCCAACCACAATGGCAATAGTTAAGAATTAAAAATAATAGTAAAGGGGATTACCTGAAGCATAATAGTATACTGTCTTAGTATTCTAATGATCCTGTAGCCAAAGTAGAGCCACCTTTTGGGGAAACCTGATCCCTGTGACTTACCACACAGTTCCCAAAGTGAAGACTTGCCTTTATCTGTCTCTGCCATTAACTGCTGTCATCTGCCTAAACCTAGATTAAAGGACATGACTACTGCTTGGAACTTCTTAGCTGGTTTGAAACTAAAGTCATTAAAAGCCATTTTCTAATTCTTCATTTATAAAAATAAATTATATATATATGCATATATATAACACCTTTTTCTGTACTCTAGAAACTCATTTTTACTTGACTCTTTCTCCTCTTTTTTACATTTTGAATATTAACCCCTCTGTTTGATTTGATTTCTCTTCTTAATTAGTAAGGAACTTGGCTATCAAGAGAGAAAGAACTAGAATTGTATGTCCCTCTATGATTTACTAACAATTTGATTAGGAGTTCTGATCAGGAATAAAGGACAAATTATATCTATACTGGCCTAGCATAACTCATTAGTAAAATTTAGTTGTATTGCTCTCCCATTCATTTTCTCCCTTCATCTCACAATACAGCATTTGGAATTATTCATCTTTTCCTGCGTAACATCCTGCAATTCACTCACATCCTTTACTGAGCTCTCTCACACCATACATTCCTGCCCTAACCCCAAGTGATACCTATAAGAGGAAATGGAGCATAGCTAAGCATGGTTGTTTTGCTTCTGCCAAAGAGGATGGAAGCTACTTACCTTTTTTTTTTTTTAATTTTGAAAATACTGTATAGAGGGGTTACAATTACATGGGCAAGATAATGAGTACATTTCTTATCATTGTTGCCTCCTCCTTTGTTTCCCCTTCCCATCCCTTCCCATCTCTTCCCCCCTCCCTGCCCCCGCCCCGTCCCTGTCCCATGCCAAAGTTGTAAAGTACATTTTTCGACATAACGTCTTGTACATCTCATTGTTGTAATGGGTCCACCTCTATCCCTATTTAAACAATTTGTTTTTTCCCTTCCCCTCCACAAATCATACCATCATCAAATACAGTGAAAACAAGGGTTAAACCATGGGGGAGGGACATACAAAGCAACAAAGAAATCATCTTATAAATATGTTAGAAACAATCGCAAGAAAGAAAAAACACTTGAGTCCTTATCTTTCATTTCACCTAACATCAACTTATCTGACCTTTTCTGCTTGTCTCAGACATATACTAATAATTGCAAATAAGGGAAACCATGGGACCTATGTTTCTTTGGGTCTGGATTACTTCACTTAATAAAATTTTTTCCAAGTTTTTCCATTTTCTAACAAATGGGGCAATGTCATTCTTTCTGATGGAGGCTTAGAATTCCATTGTGTATAGATACCACATTTTCTTGATCCATTCATCTACTGAAGGGTTGGGAAGGTGGCTCAGTGGTAGAGTGCTTTGCTTCGCATGCACGAGGCCCTGGGTTCAATTCCTCAGCACCACATAAGCAGAAAAAGCCAGAAGTCGTGCTGTGGCTTAAGTGCTAGAGTGCTAGCCTTGAGCTGAAGAGCTGAAGGACAGTGCCCAGGCCCAGAGTTCAGGCCCCATGACCAACCAAAAAAAAATCATAAACTACTATTTAATACTCTGGTTTCTCTTCAGATCGTATAAATCTTTTGCCTTTTAAATTGTCTTATAATAGTATTTTCCCACCTCAGAGCAGCTGTTGAGAGGCCCTTCCTCCTGATCATCCTTCTTAGCAAACAGGCCAATCTAACAACATAAGGAGCCACTCATATTTCCCCCCATAATGCACAGAATCTAATTTTGGCTTCCACTGTTATTTTTCTGAGATAGCAATGCTTCCTTGTGTTTTTTAAACTTGAGTAAAATGGAGTTAGTCTATTGGATTATTTTCTATTTGCTATGAAAATACAGAAGGTTCTGTTTCTAATTATGAAGAGGTGACACTTTTCAGACAAGAAGGAAGGACAGGAAATTTAGTTGAAAGGTTTTTGTGAAATAAAAACAGACACCTTTGCTTCAGCGACAACTCTTGAAACCGTGGGAGATGATTTATACTATGTGGTGTTCTCCATTAATTGCGTGCAATTTGAACTGTACAGTGTGGAATGCTTTACATGTCCTTATGTGGAATGGAGTACTGTGAAGAGGCCTTCACTCTTTGGTTGTAAGAAAACATCAGATTAGTAAAATCTGACTAAAGTAACTGTGCCAAAGCCCTTTGAATGTGATTTAAAGATGTGAGCAGAGGCCAAGTCAGAATTTAAGAAGTTACGTTTGGCCCTGTGGAGTGAGAACACATTGCAATCACAGACTGGATTCTTTTCCTCTTAAGTTGACAATGCTGAGTGCAGTTGGATCTATGCCTCTACAGAGAGAGAGGCTGAGGCTTCTGATGGCTCAGTGTTTCACTTAATTAGGGTGGGGATTAAGCTGAAGTTCAGTTTCAACTCTCCAAGTTGCCAAATGGTAGTTTTAACCAAAGAAGGAAAAAGAAAGCAATTTTGTGCAAAGGAAGAAAATGTTAAGCTGTAGGTCCATATTCAAGAAATCTAAGTAAGGGGAGTAAGTCCTGAAGAATGGGTTAGCCTCAGAAAATTTTATGTGGATGCTAACTTAAACACACTCTAAATCAGTGGAGAGTTGATAGGAATACTATCAAAAAGGCCCCCAAAATGAACTCCAAGTGAAAATTAGGTGATTTTTGCATTCCCAGTGTTGAAATACACTGGAAGTTTATTGTGTGATCTGAGGGTAGATCGTGCACTTTACTGGTGTCATATCAGGGGAAATATTTGTCATCTTCTTCCAATGCAATGAAGAGCAACTAGGCCTCTACACCTTAGGTTATTGCTTTTTAAAAAAAATTTTATATTTTAGTTTACAAACTTTTGGCAGGGTTTCTCAATTTCCTGAGTTCATTTTTTTGTTGTTGGTGGTGGTTGTGGGGCTTGAACTCAGGGCCTGGGCACTGCTCCCTGAGGTCCTTGTGTTCAAGGCTAGAGCTCTGCTGCTTTGATACACAGCACCACTTCCGATTTTCTGGTGTTTAATTGGAGATAAGAGTCTCATGGACTTTCCTGCCCAGGCTTTGAATCATGACCCTTAGATCTCAGCTTCCTGAGTAGCTAGGAATACAGGCATGAACTATGAGCATTTGGCTGAGTTCAGTTTTTTTTAAATACGTTTTTTATTGTAAATATACTGTACAGAGGGTTTACACTTACATGAGCAAGGTAATGAGTACATTTCCTATCAAGCATTGTTACCTCCTCCTTTGTTTTTCCCCTTCCATCCCTTCCCTCCCTACCTCCACAACTACACTCCCCCTCCCTTGTCTAAATTGTAAAGCTCACTTTTTCAACATAGTGTCTTGTATATCTCATTGTTACAATGGATCAATCTGTATCCCTATTTAAGCATTTTGTTTTTTCCCTTCTCCTCCCAAAGCTAGGGAAGTGTATATACAAGATGCAGAGTACTGACATAAAATACAGTGAAAACAGGGGTTATACTGTGGGGAAGGAACATACAAAGAAACAAAACAAATCACATGGTACCTTATTAGGAACAATAGAAAGAAAGCAAAACAAAAAAACACTGTGTCCCTATCTTGGGGCTCATTTCTCCAGTTCTCTTAACATCATCCTATCTGGTCATATGTACATAGCTTTTGACATTTTCTGCTTGTCCCAGACATATACTAATTGTTGCAAATAAGGGAAACCATAGTACCTAGTTTCTTTGGGCCTGGCTTATTTCACTTAATATAATTTTTTCCAAGTCTTTCCATTTCCTCACAAATGGGGCAATGCCATTCTTTCTTATGGAGGCATAGAATTTCCATTGTGTGTGTGTATATATGTATATATATTATATGCTATATAATATATATAAATATATATAAATGTGGTATATATATATATATATATATATATATATATATATATCACATTTTCTTGATCCATTCATCTACTGAGGGGCATCTAGGTTGGTTCCATATCTTAGCTATGGTAAATAGTGCTACAAATCAAAACAACATTGAGATTCTACCTCATCCCAGTTAGAATGGCTATAATCAAGAAATCTAATAACAGCAGATGCTGTAGGGGATGTGGACAGAAGGGAACTTTACTGCATTGTTGGTGGGAATATAAACTTGTTCAATCACTTTAGAAAGCAAAATGGAGGTTCCTCAAAAGACTCCACATAGAGTTCCCCTATGACCCAGCAATCCCATTTTTGGGCATTTACCCAAATGATAACAAACAAGACCATACTAAAGCTACCAGTACAACTATGCTTATTGTAGCACTATTTACCATAGGCTGAGTTCATTTTTAAATGTTAATGAGATTCTGTTGAGTTGTGATGTAGATGGGCTATCAGTTGTTGTTAGAATTGAAGAGTTGAGAAGTTCACTAATTTCATCTCAACGTACTAACTAGAGGATATCAATAAATTACTTATACCACATGAACATAAATGTGCTTTTAAATTGATTAGTGAATGGATAGATAGAAGACAGATAGACTGATAGAAAGATATGTAAGTAGAAACAAATTTATACTTTTTTGTTTTTGTTTTTCATGAGGAGATAATTCTGAGCTTGAACTCATGGCCTGAGTTGGTGTTCAAGTAAGTCTAGTATTCTAAGACTTGAGCCACAGCTTCATATATCTATAAATCTACAAGTTAATCTAATGGATAGTAAACAACAACTGGACCTGATTAATTAAATGACATTCTAAGTACTCCTTCTCACAGGGAGAACAAAGGAGGATATTCTTAGGAGAGGATCACAGTATCTCAATAGCTATTTTCATATGACTATATCTAAGATAATGCTTATCTAAGAAATGGAAACAATATGATTTTTATTGTATTGCTCACAGTTATTTCTTTTTCTTTTTTTATTCTTTGGTTTATTTCCTCTTGTCAATGTTTTTGGTTTCTGTATCCTGTATCCTTTGTCTTGCATATAAGTTTATCTGATTTGGGAAAGAGAAGGGAAAATCACAGAAATAGTGGGACAGAGGGTGAACCAATTCAGCAGTAATACTTACTAGTAATACTCACAACATAGATATTCACTATGTTGGAAATGAACATTCCTGCTTGGAGGGAGTGGGATTGGGAGGGGGAAAAGCGTGAGAAAATTAGGGAGGGGGTAACACTGTTCAAAAAGAAATATACCTATTATCTTACTTACATAACTGTAAGCCCTCACCTTTACAATAAAATTTAAGTTAAAAAATTAAAAAGACAAACATATGTGTGATAGACAGATAGATGATAGATAGATAGGTGGATTGAAAGGTAGTTGAGTAAAAAATAGAGAACCATGAGACCTCTTTCCTTTTATGATAAAATCACTATATTTGGCTTCAGAAAGATTATTTTGTCATATTGTCATGTAGTAAAAATAATATGTAATTTTTTAAATTAGAGGATAAAATGATGTTTATTTGGAATAAATTGGAGACATTTTCCTAGTGGAAGGAAGATATACCACTGAGAGATAAATATTTCATACCTATGAATTATATAAACCACATATAACTATAAAGCTACAAGTATTGTAGAAATTCTGTAATGTTCATGTACTTCAAAGATACACCATTTAAATATAAGTTAAAAATAAATGCTCCGTATTTGTTGGACCCTTCTTTACCAGCATTAAAATGCCTAGAGGCTAATGAGAAAATATTTCTATAATTGTTTACCTGGTTTGTATTTGCTATGTTTACCCAACACCAAATTTTACTGTAGATAATCTAATCAATTTGTAATGTATACACACATAATGTTTAAATAAGTGGTGTCCCCTCAACCTCTATAAATACCTGAGAACATTGTCTCATAAATGACAATAATGAGAAGTGGGAGAAGCACTTTATATTGCTTTTGTGGCTTTATTTTAATTTTTGATGCTCATTAATAAAATCAATTCAGAAATGACAACTATATAATACACATTTAGTCAGCAATATTTTCCTGTTTATAACAATAGAACAGCTTTGTTCATTTGTAAATATAGAGCAGTGTATATATATATATATATACATACACACATGTATACATACATATGTGTATATATGGAGCATATATGTGTATATACTATACATATATGTGCATATATAGAGGAATAGACAATCTAAATGGTCAATCTAAGAAGCAAATGAGAACTACTCTAGAACATAAGCATCACATACTTTTACACATGGCTATATTTTTTAAATGTGACTAATAGGTATATTACTCTCATGAGAATAAAAATATTATCAGTGAAATTAATCCTCTGAAGCAATAGTTGAAAAGATGACAGAAAGAAAACATGATCTTTTGAGTCTTTTAGATTGGGGTTGGTTGAATTTCTGCTTTTTTAAACTTTCATAATAGATTGGTACTCACATAACTATATTTTTACCCTCTCACACGTTAGAAACTTCATCTGTAAATACGAGATTGCGTTTCACTTTTAGACCAGGGGAAAGTGCAGTCCCTGTAGCTGTGCCACTGGCACAGTGACAGAAGAAATACGGGTGGAAAATGTACAGTGCTCAGAAGTGGAAACCAAAATGAAGCTTGGAAACCATCTACACTGAAGAGTGAGGTATCCACAGCAAAGGAAGGGGCAGAAGTAATGCTACCTTAATAAAATGACAATCAAAAGTGGTCTGTCCAAAATGACAGTGGATACTGAGCTGATATTTAATAGATACGTACTATGAACTGGGCCATTGTAGAAACTAAATTCAATATTAGAGATTTTAAAAGCCAAAGTCCAGGTGGGTGCCATTGGCTCATGTCTGTAATCCTAGCTACTCAGGAGACTGAGATCCGAGGACCATGGTGCAAAGCCAAGCCAGCCAGGAAAGTCCATGAGACTCTTTTTTTTAAATATATATTTTATTTTTTTGTGTGAACATACTGTACAGAGGGGTTACAATTACATGGGCAGGATAATGCGTACATTTCTTATCAAGCATTGCAGCCTCCTCCTTTGTTTACCCTTCACATCCCTTTCCAACTTCCCCCCCATTCCTCCCCCCCCCCCCCGCACCAACGTTGTAAAGCTCGTTTTTCCACATGACAACTTGTACTTCTCATTGTTGCAACAGGTCCACCTGTATCCTTAAACGACTTGTTTTTCCCCATCTCCTCCACAAGTTATACTGACATCAAATATAGTGAAAGCAGGGGTTATACTGTGGGGGAGGGACATACAAAGCAACAAAGAGATAATCTTATAAATGCGTTAGAAACAAATGCACGAAAGAAAAAAAACATTAAAATACATATCTAGCGGTTCATTTTCCTAATATCACCTTATCTGACCTTTTCCGCTTGACTCATACCTATACTAGATATTTCCATGAGACTCTTAACTCCTACTAACCACCAGAAAACTGTAAGTGCTGTGGTGGCTCCAAGTGAAAGAGAAGTAGCTTTGAGCACAAAGGTTGAGAGACAGCACCCAGAGTTCAATCCCCAGGACTTAAAAAAAAAAAAAAGAGCCCAAATCCCTGAAATATTAAAATCTACAACATAGTGGAGAACGATTACAATGAAGCTATGAAGCAAATAAGTAAATGTGTCAAGTACGACATTTCGGAGTAAAATGAATAAAATCAGATAACGAATGGTGAGAACAGGGGCAGGGTCTATTGTAAGAGATGGTGGTCTGGGATGCCATCATATTTTTTAATATATATATATATTTAAAGATACTGTACAGATGGGTTACAGTTACATGAGTAATGTAATGAGTACATTTCCTATCGAGCATTTTTACCACTTCCTTTGTTTTTTCCCCTACCATCCCTTCCCTCCCCACCTCTCCAACTCCTCCCTAACCCTGCCCCCACATGCCTGAAGTTGTAAAGTTTGTTTGCTGTTATTTGAGGAGCAACCTGAAAGAAGTAAATACTGGAATCTTTGAATGAAGAATTTCAGATAGAGGATCAGCAGGTACTAAGGGCTTCAGGTAATGTGTACTTGGATGATTCAAAGAAAACTAGGTAAACTTTGCTCATACCTACGTGAATGAGGAATAGGCTCATTCTGTCACTAGGCAGCAGTTGAACCAATTGCTATTGTTGCATTGCCTTTTTCCAATTATTACATACAGCAAATGAATTCACAGAGTCCGTAATCTCTATGTGTGATTAATTTTATTAAGGTAGCATTACTTCTGCCCCTTCCTTTGCTGTGGATACCTCACTCTTCAGTGTAGATGGTTTCCAAGCTTCATTTTGGTTTCCACTTCTGAGCACTGTACATTTTCCACCCGTATTTCTTCTGTCACTGTGCCAGTGGCACAGCTACAGGGACTGCACTTTCCCCTGGTCTAAAAGTGAAACGCAATCTCGTATTTACAGATGTAGTTTCTAACGTGTGAGAGGGTAAAAATATAGTTATGTGAGTACCAATCTATTATGAAAGTTTAAAAAAGCAGAAATTCAACCAACCCCAATCTAAAAGACTCAAAAGATCATGTTTTCTTTCTGTCATCTTTTCAACTATTGCTTCAGAGGATTAATTTCACTGATAATATTTTTATTCTCATGAGAGTAATATACCTATTAGTCACATTAAAAATATAGCCATGTGTAAAAGTATGTGATGCTTATGTTCTAGAGTAGTTCTCATTTGCTTCTTACTAATTAAAAATTAGAATTATTCTAATTTTCTAGACAGCAGAATTCAGGGAGTGAAAATAATGAGTGTGTCCAATTCCCCATTTTTAATGAAATATTCTTTTCATTTTTTTTCTTAATGCTGGTACTGCACTCAAACTTAGGTCCTTGAGCGTTTTCAATCACAACTTTTGTTCTAATCTTTTAGCCACTTCTCTGGTCTGGCATTTTGTTGATTAGTTATAAACACAGTATTGAGGACTTTTCTATCTAGACTGGCTTCAAACCTCAATCCTCCATACTTCAGCCTCCTGAGTAGCTAGGATTACAGGTATGAGTCATTTGTATCCAGCTCTTCTTACAATAGTTTCAACTCAGTTAAGTAAATTATTTAGAATTTATTTTATTGGAAGTATATGCTCAAGTTTTTGTCTAAGTCGATATTCATGAATTGGTTGACTCTCAGTTTTTAATCTTACTTTTTCTTTTTGTATTATATATTCTCTTTAGGTTCTTTTTAATTAAAGTATCATTATAATCTGGAATAATGTAAATAATGTAAATAAAATAAAGCATGTGATTGAAAATGTGAAAGTTCATACAAACATTATATATGTATCTCTGATACATGGAAAAAAACTGGTAAATAGGTTTTCATGATCTTCTGAGCAAGGCATCTCCAAGAAACAACTTCTTTTACAAAATAAATTTAGTATTAGATAATGTGTAGTATAAAAATAAATTTACAAGACATTATGTTGAAAAGGAACTTTGCAACTGTGGGGTGGGCGGAGGGAGAAGTTGGTGAGGTGGGGAGGGAAGGAATAGTATGGGAAAAACAAAGGAGGAGGTAACAATGCTTGAGAGGAAATGCTCATTACCTTACTCATGTAACTGTAACCCCTCTGTACAGTATCTTTGCAATAAAAATATATTTATATATATAGTTTTTATGATAAGTCGACTATAACACTGCCTTAGCTTTAGAAGACAATATCTTATAGAATATTTTGAATGTCTTAAAGTGTGAAATATAATTTCATAATTATCTAATGCAGGATAATATGTAGTTTATATTAATTATCATTAATTGAATTTAATATAAATGTTAGAATGCATACTTTGGAATGGACACTCTAACCATGTTTCAATGCTTCATGGAAGAGGTGGTACTTGAGAGTTAAGAATGACCTTTAAAAAGCATCCAAGCAGAAACAAGTGACATCATGCAAATGATAGAATGTCATCTGCATCCAGCATTAGCTGGTAATTGATACTAGGTCCTTAACAGCTACTGGCATTTCAGATAATCCTCAGAGATAGTCCTGAATAAAGTAAGTAGAACAGATGCATATGAAAGAAAGAAGCATAAAAAGCATGAGAAGAAAGAAACTCATAGTACTTCATTGAATTTCAGTTAAAAAAAAGAATTCCTTAGAGGTGTGAAAAAACTGTATTCTGAATTTTGGATAAAGAAGTCTCCTCAGATTTCTAACTTTCAGAGAGTTGGTGAAAGGTATACAGATTTTTTCCTTCTTCTACTTAGGGTGAAAAGTCATTTAAACATGTTCCTTTTGCCAACAAGCTTCACTTTTATGCGATCCTGTTTTAAGCCACATTATCTCTGAGTTCTATCACGAATGAGATAGCCCTGTAGGAAAGAGAAATGCTTACTCTGGAGGAAGGCCGGTGTCTCCAGTTGCACATTACTCTGTGAGAGATCACTGACAAGGTAGATTTCACAACTCTGTCCATTGAGTCTCATTCAACTGAAGGTCTTTGGCAATTTCATGCTTAGACTATTACAGAGTATTCATTTCATTGTAACTGTTAGCAATTTTTGTAGGGTTATTTTTATATTCATTACTAGTCAGAGAAACACTTTGTCTTTTGATGGAAAAGAGTATATTTAAATATACATAATAGAAGTTGTGTTAAAGTTTTTATACTATCAAAAATAGAAAATTTAAGTCAAAAATTTTTGAAGCCACATATGGAGCTGGCTATTTATTTCTTCTATGTATTTTCATAAATGAGGAAGTAAAAAGAACGGGAAACTTTTATGATTCTCCCCCCCTTTTTTTGTGCTGATCCTGGGGCTTGAACTCAGGGTTTGGGCCCTGTCCTTAAGCTTCTCTGTGCTCAAGGCTCGGATTCTATCACTTGAGCCACAGTACCACTTCTGCCTTTTTCTGAGTAGTTTATTGGAGACAGGAGTCTTACTGGCTGGCTTTGAACCACAATCCACAGACCTCAGTCTCCTGAGTAGCTAGGATTATAGGTGAAAGCCACTGGTGCCCAGCTGATTCTATTCTTGCTGGGCACTTGCTTGGAATTCCAGATCAGAAGGTTCTAGGCAAGGTAAGACAAGAAGAACAAGGAGGAGGAGGAGGAGAAAAGAAGAAGAATGAGGAGGAGGAAGAATAAGAGGAGGAGGGGAGGAGGGGGAGGAGGAGGAGGAGGGGGAGGAGGAGGAGGAGGAGGAGGAGGAGGAGGAGGAGGAGGAGGAGGAGGAGGAGGAGGAGGAGGAGGAGGAGGAGGAGGAGGAGGAGGAGGAGGAGGAGGAGGAGGAGGAGGAAGAATAGTTTACAGAGAAAGAGAAAGCTGGGTAGTTAACTATCTATCACCCAGCTACTGAGAGAATTGAGGTAAGTAAGAAAGCAAAAAGTGATTCTCTATCTCAGAAAGAAACAGAGCAAAACAAGACTTAAGGCACTGCTTAAAGAGTAGATTGCTTGCTTCCCAAGGCCCTAAGTTTAAACTCTGATGCTATCAAAAATTAAAGTATCACTAGGAATATGATTTACCTCAAAAGTTACCAAGTAATTGTGTGAATTGCTCAAACAATTTTGTATTATATCTAACATGCTGGAAAAGGAAGGAAAGAAGGAAAGGTAGAAGGAACGGAAGAAGAAAAGCAGGATACAGTGGTTTATATTTAGTAATTAACCACACTTATTATCAATTATTTATTATTTATGTATTTAGTTAAAAATCAACATTATCTTCAGGCCTGGAACTACAGGCCTCTTGAACTCATCCCCCCATGCAAATTGGATAAAAGATACTGTACACTGATACTGAGAAAGTTTCTCAAAATCGTTTTGCCCAGGTTGCCTTGAACTATTTTCCTCTTGATCTCCTCTTGAGCTCCCAAGTAGCTGGCATTACAAGTGTCAACCATCAGCAGCTTACTCTGCATTGCCTTTCCATGGTAGGAAATTCGTGAGAAACTTTATGTGCTAAAATAGAAGGAGTGAAAACTATTATCTCTTTTCTTTCCTAAATTCATTGCCCATTTTTATACGTTTGCTTTGCATATATTTATCAATAGGTTGGGAGTGCCAATGATACCAGTTCTAACTTTTGAATAGAAACAAGCATCCCTGCTGGAACTTTCATATCTCTCAGAGAAGCACAGTCTCTGCCTAGATCTGAAAACCTCTAAATTCACAAGCTTGTCATCCTTTATACGGTGAGGCTGGGAGGCCAGCTTGCCTTGCAAAGGGGGACAAGTGGACACAAGAGCCACTGGGAGAACAAAGCCACGAGGAAGAACAAGTCATCTGGATTAGATTCTGGTTTCCCTTTAGAAAGTGGCTTTCTGGTCAGGTTTGCACAGCAACTTCTGTCCATGCCCTCTCAGGACTCTTCCTCTTCCCCCAAGAACACATGGAAAGTGATCGTGAGGCAGTCAGTCAGTTTTTTGGCAAGCCACGACATGGTCTGATCATTCTGCATGGAAATTGAGTACATAGGGTTGTACATACTTTCTATCCAACACAGAGCTTTTTTGGAAGCAGGGCTCTATTTAAAAAAATGTAGCCCTTCAAATTTTCCAGGCAATTCTAGTACTACTTCTCACAGCTATTTGGAAACGTGGTTCTCAGATCTACATTACGTTGACACAGAAAGAAATGATCAGTCTGTTGGGATTGAAGAGGTTTGGGCTCCTAGGTTTTGCCATTGAGTTATGTTATAATGTGTCCATTCCACCCTGGGCTGTTACTGCTATTTGTGCCTCACATTTGCTGGGCACTTGAGCACTCCTCAAGGCCAAGAGTTGTTATTTTTAACAAGTGCTCCCTAGGACAAATTGGAATTCGATCCGTTATAACAAGACAGAGGATATAAGGCATGGGAAAAACATACAGAAGGATCTAATATGCTAGTGTGTAAAAGATTAGCATTGCATTTGCTTAATTAATGTTGTGGGGTTAAAGTCAATTTCATGGCATCGAATTTTGAGGTAGTGCAGAAGTCTGGTTGTATCTTTGGGATGAAAAACTGTATTTGGTGAGGAAGAAACTATTTCTTTGCCTCTCCAAACCAGCCGCCAACAACAATAAGCAAAACAAACAAATAAACAAACAAAAACCATAAAGGAAAAACAGAAGAGGAAACTGGAGATGAAAACTCTGTGTGTATGCAATTAGAGACATACACAACTTAAAGCACAAAAGCAAATAAAAAATACAATGAATTATAAATCAAAACACAGATGTATTTTGGGAGTAGATGAAAAACATTTACAGATCTATGGAACACAGAGATCTGCAAAATTAGAAGACACTTTGCTGAGAGAATTGTCTTACATGGAATATTGAAATCTAAAGGCATGATGAGTTATGTGGATTCTCATCAAAGAGTGGGAAACAAATTGAAGCCTAGAGGAAGAAGACATGGAAGGCTCTGGTTTCTGCAGCAAGCAGAGGGCAGAAGTAGTGGGCTAGGGAAGATGTGTAAGATGTGTATATGGCAATTGGTTTGGCAACCATTAATTGAGACAGCTGGAAGAAACAATTAAATGCTATATCACCACAATGAGAACTCGCAATAGACAGGGTTGAAGTGTGATCACACAACTCTCCAACATATTCTGAAATGAGACTGTAGAGCAGAAATATGCCCCAAACAGATGGAACCACTGATTTGATCAGAATCAGGTCTGAAATAACAGTCCTAAACGTAAATGGCTTCTGCTCCAATCCATTGCCATAATTGCTCTTCAGTCAAAATCCATCCACAACAACTTCTACTTCAGAGAACAGTCTCTTCCAATTTGGTACAATCTAGACTGACAGCTATGGAAAGCACCCCATGACTTGTTAGGAAATATACTCATTATCTTACTCATGTAACTGTAACCCCTCTGTACAGTATCTTTACAATAAAAATACACAAAGAAAAAAAAAGGGTCACAATATCAGCAAAAGGACTCAGACATGTAAACCATTTAAAGCTACCTGCCAAGGTGATTTAAGAATAAAAACACTGTGGTTTCTGTTGAGGCAGTGGTTACATGGAAAAGTAAAAGTACAGAGGAAGGGTAATGGAAACAAAACATTGCAAGAAAGAAATCTGTGTTAGAAGCAGGGACATTTTCACACACATACACAGATTGGAAGGTACATGCAGATAAGGGGAGAATGAGGTTGAGAGAACTGAGAGAAATGAAATAGGAAAAAAAGAAAGCAATGAAAATTATACAGGCACATGGGATATCCAGTGGGCTAGTATGTGTTTCTGCTCTTTTGCATTTAGTATTTGTAAGAAAAAAGAAACAGAGAATAAAAAAACAAAAAAGTGAAGACCTAGCAGAAGGCACAATGAAGCTATGTTGCTAGAAAAGGCATCTATGTTTGAGGAAAGTAATCTTCCGCAAAGGATTAACATGACATTCATCTTGGTGTGCTTACCTTGGGATTTAAGGATTAAGCAAAGCAATTATCTGGTAAGAAAATTCAGGCTGGCTCATGGCTCATACTTCCATAAGCAAAAAGAATCGAACGGATATGGTCTTACATGGAACCATGATGTCTTGTGATTATAGGACAGCAATGAGTCTTGAATCCATTTATACATTAAACCAGAAGTAGAGAAATTATGGTTGCAAATCACAGGGCAAATTTTAAACTTGAAAAATTTAGAACTAATTAAACAGATACAAGCTGAGAAGGTTCAAAGTGTTGGTGTAGAGTGTGATGGTATCTTCATCTTTCTTTGCAAGGATTCAAGGAATATAAATTAAACTAGAGATAAATTCCTAAGGGGGAAAAAACCCTTCAAAGATTTTTATTTAATGGAGATATAATTCCTTTTAATAAGCATGCCTAGTATAAGTCTTTTGATGAGTATTTTAATCCCATGTAGTATATCAGATTTTTTCATCTAAAACAATTAATATAAAATATTTTATCACCTTTTCATCCTTTACCTTACATTTCTGCTTTTCTATATTAACATATAATTCTGGTAAAATCATTATTTTAATAATATAGAACATTGATTAACGATGTCAATGATTTATTAGGATGTTAGAATTTTCTTATAATAATAGTCCTTTTGCCATAGAATTTTCTTTTATTTCAGCTTACATCTATAAATAATATTGTTGAGCTGATTTGTAATAACTAAGAAAATATATTTTTTAAACTGATATGATCCCTGCAAAATTCTATTTTCATATTTTAAGATAATATAGACATATACCCATATTCATAATTAACTAGTACCTTGTTGTTATTGTGTGGTAGAAAATTGCTTCACATAAATGGTAATGAGGGATACATCTTCAGGCAATATAAAAAGGACTCATCTATGCGATTATTATTAAAATTAATGAGTATCATTGTTAGAACACAGTAAATCTATACCATTAATGCCCTCTAGTTGTTAATCTTCATTAACGAGTTAGAACATTACCATTACTTTGCCAAGTTTAATTTCAACCTTATCAACATTACAGAGAATCAAGGAAAAGTTAAGGTTTTATGTTTCTGAGCTGAGAGACTAGGATTAATTCAACATGTATATAAAGTATCTTGAATTTTGTAGTATTAGAACTTGCAGCTAAATTTGAGAGGTAAAAGAGACAGTATCAATTAGGAAAAAAAAAACAACTTATGTTATCCCTGACCTCTATCTCAAGAGCCTTTTTGTAAATTGTCTACAAGTTGCTATTCCAAAGAAAGTAATGAGACAGGCGCTGGTGGTTCACGCCTGTAATCCTAGCCACTCAGGAGCCTGAGATCTGAGGATCACGGTTCAAAGCCAGCGGGGCAGGAAAGTCCCTGACCACTCTTGAGAGCTGGTTTGGAGGTTCTAGCAGGGGAGCACAGCTACGCGTATACTTTTGGCCGAAGACAGACCTCCTCTATCCGGGATGGTCGTTCTCTAAGACCCAGCGCGCATGGAGTGGTGAGGGAGGAAGGGGAAACCCGCTTAGCCAGCTAGATGGGGTGACAGATGTCGCAGCCAGATCCCCTTCACATCCTCTGTGACACTCTTATCTCCAAAAAACCACCAGAAAACCGGGAGTGGCACTGTGGCTCAAGTAGTACACCGTTGAAGAGCTGAAGGACAGTGCCCAAGCCCAGAGTTCAAGCCCCACGACCCACAAAAAAATAATGTTAATTGTTAAGTATTATTATATAATTATAATAATGAGGCAGAGATGTTAGTTGATTTCCAAAGGATTTCAGTGTGTTTTTATTCTGAGAATAGAAATTTTTCTTAAATTACTTACAACTTCACAAATAAATGTACTATATCATTTCAATACTGGCATAATTTCTGTGGGTCAGTACATCTCTATCTATCTATCTATACTTTTATCCTTTATTACATTAGGTTGTCACTTAGAACCCTTTGAAGGAGAATAAAATTCAGAAAACAATCCTAGCATCTCTGCTTCCTCAGAGGTGATTTCGAGTGGGCCCAGCTGTCTTATTCAAGATACAAATCTTTTTCATATGCAGCGAATTATATACTTGAAGTCCTTTTTTCTATCTCACTGGTAATAAAAAATACTTTTACTTTCCACATTTTCATTTGCAATGGCATTGGGTAGCTTTTAACTCTAATTTGGAATGGAGCATAATATTCTGAGAGACAGGAAAATATCACTTTAAGTCATAAAGAATTAGATTACCTATTTCATTTCTCCAGGACTGGAGACTATTCGACTAAGATTAGAGGAAGATGATGGCACACACAGAAGGTGTGTTCTTCTCTGTCCCTTTCCTGTCATTCACTATGGCTTGAGATTGTTTCTCTAACGGGCTTTAATATCTCCAATAGCAGCTGTGATTGAGTTTCAGAGAAATGAGATGGTTATGTGTTATCATTACTAAATGAAAAACAATCTTTATTTCCCCCCTTTGATATGATAGGAAAATATTAAGACAAAAATGCTTTTTAAGGAGTTATAAAAATCTACATGCAACAGATGATGGAATATTTGTGTCACTGATGGCTGAGTAAATCAGCCTCACTTTCAGTGTTTCCACAGTGTTGGCCAACATGCTGCCAGCCTGGCTTCCCCTCCTGATTTAAACACATGATTCAGAGTGACTTTGGAGGGTTGCAGTACTCATGGATTTATGGGGCACTTGTATGTGCGATCCTCGTCACTGTACAGCAACCCTGTCGTTTTTTGTGACAGCGCCTGTTTGACTGGTTTTGGATTTATGATGGAAATAATTCAGAACAGAGTAATAATTTTCCCTTGGCAATTACACTACCATTTGGTACTTTGTCCCTAAGGAGAAAATGAATGTGCTGGGATCTGTACATGAGTTTTAGGAGTTGGATGGAAGGAACAAATCAAGGTCAGAACACGGATGTGGAACACGTGGCAGCTAAATTCTAATTCTGGGCCTTTAGTCTTCAGGCTCTCCACATTTGTGGGGCACTTTACGGTGCGCATCCTAGTCTTCATTTCTTTCTTTCTTTCTTTTAAATAAGTTTTTTTATTGTGATAATACTGTACAGAGGGGTTACAGTTACATGAGCAAGGTAATAAGTCCATTTCTTATCCAGCATTGTTGCCCCCTCCTTTGTTTGGCCCCTACCATCCCTTCCCTCCCATCTCCACGACTACACTCCCTTCTCCCCACCCCTCCACCCCCCATTTTTCTTTCTTGCTATTGTTTCTAATGTATTTATAAGGTACCACGTGATTTTTGTTGCTTTGTATGCCCCTCCCCCACGGTATAACCCCTGCTTTCACTGTATTTGATGGTGCTATAATTTGGGGAGGGGAAGAGGAAAACCATTGCAACATGAGATGTACACGACGCTAGGTTGAAAAACGAACTTTACAATTCATTTCTTTCTTTTATATTTTTGATGCACAGAATGACTCTGGGCAGAAAGTAGCATTTCCCCCATTTGATACAGAATGAAATCACTCAATGAAAGATTTCTTTTCATGAGTGTGTTATTTGGCAGACATTTTTAAGTATGTACTTCACAAACACTATAATATCTAATAGAGGCAGGGAGACTTTTTAACACCTTTGTCCTTGATTTTTTAATTAATTAATCAGTATGAAGATTTCTGATTGTATACACAAATTGACAAAAGAGTGTAATCCATTTCCTGATCCATCACAAAGTAGCAGCAATTATTTAGTAGTTCCTCATTCAGATTTTCATGCTTCCTTGAAGCAAATTCCAGATATCAAAACAATTTATTTAAGTATTTTCAGTATATGTTTGAAAAAATGACTGAAAATTAAACTCAGTGTTGATTGAGTTCCCCTACCTCATTTGATTATTCCAAAGTCTTTCCTCTTGGGGCTTTAAGTACAAAAGTATTTTTTAAACATCCATTCTTAGATAATTTTTATCATTTTTCTTAATTATTAACTTTTCTATCAGGCTACAATTTCAATCTCACCTGTCTAGAAAATTATCTAAGGAATTATAATGTAATGCTATATCTGTAAATAAACTAGATTTGGATTTGACTGTGAGATTTCCTTCTGAAATTTTTAATTGAGGTAGTCTATCTTTGGATCTCTTTCCAAGTCCAGGTGTCTGCAGTAAAATTATGTCTAGGCTATAATATGAATCTACTTTAATTTCTACTTCAATCTGACTGTAACATCCACAAGTATTTCCTAGTCTTAAATTTGTCCTTTTCTATAAGCCCTTGAAATAGAAACAACTTCTGTTGTTTAAAGCATTTCTTTTCCAGTAGATTTTGGTAACATGCATAATTACCATCCCTTTTTTTCTATCTCATACCCCAGTATTGTACAGTATATGTAATATATGTATATATATTATATATTGTATACATGTATATAGTATATATGTATATATTTATATATGTATATATTTATATAAGTATATATTACATACTGTATATAGATTATATGCATACATGCATATATATTATATATGTATATACAATACATATGTGTACTACATATCTATTATATACATATTTTGTATTATATAATATGTTATAAATGTATATATTACACATATATATGTATATATTTTGTATGTATATACACATATATGTGAATACGCATGTATGTGTATATATATTATATATATGTTGACCTGAAGTAGTGGTTTTTCTTTTTTTTTAAATCTTTATTGTAAAGGGGGGGTTACAGTTACATAAGTAAAGTAATGAGTACATTTCTTTCTAAACACTGTAACTTCCTCCCTCATTTTTTTTTTTTTTTTTTTGGGTCCGGTCGTGGGGCCTGAACTCTGGGCCTGGGCGTTGTCCCTCAGCTCTTCAGCTCAAGGCTAGCGCTCTACCACTTGAGCTACAGCGCCACTTCCGGCTTTTTTCTTTTTGCTTATGTGGTGCTGAGGAATCGAACCCAGGGCCCCATGCATGCAAGGCAAGCGCTCTACCACTGAGCCACCTTCCCAGCCCTTCCTCCCTCATTTTTGCCAGCTAACCACTCCATATGCCCTTCCCCAAAAATCATATAGTTCATTTCTAACATAGTGTCTTGTAAGTATCATTGTTGCATTAGGTCATCCATTGTCTTGATATTTCTGTGATTCTCTTTCCTTTCCACAGATGGGATAAACTTATTTACAAGACAAGGGTACAGAAAAGGAAAACAGTAAAAGAAAAGAAATAGTTGCATACAGGGCATAAGAACCTCATTTCCAATTCTTGGGAGTTCATGTTGATACACTTCATTTTATATGGTTCATGCACTTAGCAATTAGGCTATTGAGATTCCCCATTAAGAATGTCATAGCAATATTGTAGTTATTACAAAATAGGGAAGTCATGCATCCTAATTTTCTTTGGGCTTGGCTTACTTGGCTTAATTTAATTTTTTTCCAGATCTTTCCATTTCCTTATGGATGGAGCAATGTCATTCTTTGTGAAGGAAGCATAGAACTCCATTGTGTATATATACCACATTTTCTTTATCCATTCAGTAGTATTTCTAAACCTTTCTGTTTTCCTTATGGTAGATACATTGCTTCTTCATGAAGTCAGTAGTTTCAGGCTGAAATCTGAGCCAGCAGTCCTCTCTGATTTAGACCACATACTAAAGGAAAGCCAGGAGTAAGGATCAGTTGTGAACAAAATGGCATGTGAGTGTAAT
Source organism: Dipodomys merriami (assembly GCF_024711535.1). NCBI lineage: Eukaryota > Metazoa > Chordata > Mammalia > Rodentia > Heteromyidae > Dipodomys > Dipodomys merriami. Next base: position 32,177,683 of record NW_027202271.1, read on the forward strand.
CAAAACATCAAAATGTCCAAATGCTAAAAGCTGTGTTTACAATTAGCCATAAAATCCCATTTCAAAGCCATGCCATAACCCAAACCACTCCCCATTCTGATCTGTCTAAGTACATTCCTTAGCTCATAAGATTTTCACTTGTTTCAGTTCTTAATTCCTTCTTTGCTCAGCTTCTTTTCTTGTTTGCAAATGTCAACACAAGATTATTGACAGGTTTTTTTAAAAGTTTTTTTGCTAGGTGAAGTAAAAAGATTTGGGACGTGGCACATAAAAGCTGAGTAGCTGGTATTTGAATACTAGTATCACTTCATTTGCAATATAGCCCTGGAGAATCTGTTCTTGTCTGTAAAATGGGGATGGTGGTAATAGAGGATTTAATATAGTAATGCATGTGAAGCATTGGCACATAAGCTGGAAGTGAATCTATATTGGCCATTACAGTTACTGCTCAAGTTGCCTCTTGAACAAAGACTGTAAACTTGAGGATTTACCAAGAATTTATTATGTTATAAACTTTACCCTGTTCATTTAAATTTGGCTGTTTTGTATAAAGAAACTTATTTAGGACATATAAAATCATTGTGCACAAATGTGTTTACAGTATTGCTACTTTTAATCTGAATATATAGTACATAATATATTGTGTATGTATATATACATATATATCATAAATGCTCAGTAATAGTGACTTCTCTTCAGAACATTATTAGAACAAGTTCAGAGGTAATCCTAAAGAATTTTACCAGCATGTGAATCACAATAGTTTAAATATATAAACTTGTATGTGCAGTATGATAAAATCTCTATAAAAAGCAAAACTTTTGATGTAATGTTTAGACTAGAGGAGATATACCTGGCTATTTGTAAGTTATTGGTTTTGAGTGATGTTTTCTTCTCTTCTCTGGCTTTCTGTTATTCGTACATTTCTCTAAAAAGCAGACATATAGGAAGCTAGAAGCTTCACTGATTTATGGGCCTGTGGGTTAATGATTTGATATCTTGATAGCAGTAACCTAACCTCTTACAAAATCCTCCTGGAATTTTTACTCTTTTGCTCTCATGTGACTGCTCACATCATTCGGAAACTTCACTGCTGAGTAAGCCAAATTTCGTATTAGCTTGAAGAATTGTGTTTTCCATGGAAATCATAGCTATGTGGATAATGTTCATGTATTAAATTCAGTTAATTTTCTATATTGAGTTTTATACTAACTTAACTAATGAACCCAAATTGAGGCATACAGCTTCTTGCCTATAAAGTATATATCCTTTTAAAATATATTCATTGCCTAAACAATTTATCAATAGCCCTTCCCTTTATTATCTAATAATAAATGAAACTTTGGGAATATATGTTCTCATATCTTTACAAAAATACCTTTTTAAAACAAATCTCAGACATGGCCAAAGATCCACAGAATCATGGGGTTTTTATTGGTTTAGTTTTGTTTTTCTTTTGGCATCATCCATTTCACTCACTGTGGGATATTTTACTCATGTACATGGAGAGAGAGCCTGAAAGAAAGTCATATTTTATTTCATTTTCATCTTGAAAATGTAGCACCTCTGAGTTTGCAATTGAGTGATGTTGCATCTGAACACTGCAGCAGTGAGCATCACTTTTAAAAGCAAAAAGTCCAATCAGATCATTTCCCAGCATCACTTTTAAAAGCAAAAAGTCCAATCAGATCATTTCCCAGCTCAACAAGTTGGTGATGTGTTTCTAATACACTTGCAGCCAGCCTGTGGTCCTGCTGTGTGTGGCCGGAGAGTCTGTTGTGGTATTTGGGAGGTCTGCCATGCTGGTGGGTCTGCATTGGCTCCCTGAAGAAGAGGAATCCTGGGTGGGATCTTGGACAGGAATAAGAAAGGCGTGTTGGTGCAAGGCATCTGGGTTTCCAAGAAGGGTACTGATAGCATGAAGGAAATTGGGATTATCGTCTCTGTGGACTTCTGGTGTTTACAGTGTCTTGGTTTCCATGGAAGAGTTGGTCAGCTCAGGGGTAGAGTGTGCGCATAGTATGTTCAAAGCACTCAAAAAGTGCAAATCAGAGTGATCAAGGAGTTGGCCTTGGAGCAATTTAGCACAGAATCTCAAAACTGAAGTTGACCAACAAAGGGCTGCAGATGAGGGATTGTTTGAGAGAGGTATATATTGGGGGAAAATGCTCTAAGACAAAGGGAGTGGTTAAACTGATGAAAGACAAGAAAGCAAGTGATAAAGAAATAGGTTACATTTTCCTGAGAACACCTGAGTAGACCAGGAAAGATACCAGAGTCGCACAAAGTCTATACTTTGCCAGGCCAGACCTTCAGCCACTTTGTTCTGGCCACATCGGTCTTTTGTTGTGTTTCTTGTCTTTCTTCTTTCTTGTTTTTTTTTTTCCTTTGGGCACTATCCTGAAACTTCTTTTTGCTCAAGGGCTAGCATTCTACCACTTGAGCAACAGCACCGCTTCCAACTTTTTCCTGTTACTGAAGAATCAAACTCAGGGCTTCATGCATGCTAGTCAAGCACTCTACCACTAAGCCACATTTCCAGCCCTTGTGCTGTGTTTCTAAGTGCAGCTTGCTCCAGAAGCTAGGAAAGAGTCAACTTTTACAACAAGCTCAGTTCCTTCAGGGTTCATTCAAGAGGCAGAACTTTTTGTTTCTGGAAAGAAAACATCCATTTAAATGAAGGTAAGCTCATTGAAGAGAAGCATAGAGACCAAATTCAGCAGAATCACATCACATTTTGATCCACAATTTAAAAAGCGTCATATGGGCTACCTTTGGCTTCCTATTCCACTTCCCTGAACATAAGCAACTTTATCTTCCAGACAAATTCCATCATTTGGTGATCTCCCATTGTAAAAAAGTAGGGAGTAGAGAGGACTATGTGATTGGGATTACAAAGTGAACAAATAGAAACAAAACCTAACAGAAAAACCAAAACATTTATTGGTACAACAGTACATGGCAGGATCATCTAAACTGTGGCATTCTCTCTCTCGATTCTGTGAGTGCTGTTGCAGCTTAACTTGTTACTATTAATAATTTATCATGCAAGTAAAAAGACAAAACAGAGAAGGTTCTTCTTTTACTATTTATGATTGCAAGTAAATATGGCATTTAAAAATCAATATAAAAGCCCTCTTGCCTTACACAACCTCTTCTCTGTCATGAATATTGCCCTATCTTCAATTGTGAATACATTGTCTGATAAAGAAAACAATCTGAAGGCCCTGTTTAGTCCTTCATGACATCCCTGCCAACCATAAAGACCTCTGTTATTTGTCCAATAACTTAAATAGGTTTCTCGTTTTAGGATCTTTGAACTTGCTATTTTCTCGGGTAGAATTCTCCTTCAGCCAGAGTGGATAGTTCTGTTGTCTTACTTCATGCAGGTGAAGCCATCCCAGATGAGCTGATTTAAATCTTCCCTTCCAGAATTCTCATCCTAGCTCTTTTCCCTTCAATCCAGCTGTTTTACACACACACACACACACACACACACACACATGTGTACACATACATGTTACATATGTATATATGGAACTTAGGCTTCAGACAGGCACTTTCTACTTAAACCACACTTCCCATCCTTTTTCTCTTTGGCTATTTCTCATGTAGTGTCTCAACATTTTGGCTCAGGCTTGCCTTGGATCACAGGCACAAACTACCATGCCCATATTATTTATGAAGGTAGGGTCTTGCCAACTTGTTACCTAGGATGTTTTCCAAAAATGATCCATCAGATGTCTGACTCCTGAGCAGCTTGGACTGCAGGCGTAAGTATTCTGAGAGGCATCCTCATGTGATGGAAGCACTAGATTTCTTATCGGTCTTACCTCTCAATTCCATCAATACCATTTGTTAGCTAGGTGAGCCTGGCAGAGTGATTGTCTTCCTATAAACTATAGCTTCTATATCCAACAAAGGAGCCTGATATTACTGATCCAGCTTAGTACTACTGTTCTTTTTAAATCTTATTGTAAAGGTGATGTACAGAGGGTTTACAGTTATATAGGTAAGGTAGCACATACTTTCCTTTATTTTCCCCTCCCTCATTAGTAACAGAAGCAAACTTACCTCATCATCTTCCTGTATCATCTATTACTATATGGTAGTCCTTAATATATGATAGTATAAAACAGTTAAATCCATAATTTTCTAAAAATTGCCAAGTTGATCATAAAACTGTAGCATCTTTATACTCTATGGCCAAATACTTGGCAATTATTACCTCTTTCATTAAGTGGTAAAATGTTTATATTGCTTCTAACACTATTTAGTACTGTCAGTCCCCTCTGTATTAAGATGACAGCTGATTTTTTTTTTTTGTGAAGTCCTGGGAATTAGGAAGGCAGGGTATGAAAAGAGGAAAGTCTTGTGGTGGTATGAATGAGACTATTCAAGTTGTAGGAAAGTTACTTCTGAATATATTATTTTAATTCTCAAATGTTTATAGAAAAAAAAGGATTGGAGAAATCACATCATTCATCAGTGTCAATATACTGGTCAGGAGAAAGAGATTTGTAAGTCCTCCATCAATTTATTTAACTTTTTACTGCAAACAGCATTCCTGCTTTAGGGAGAGTAATTTTCGAAGTATAATACAAAGCTGTTAGTGTCTGTGAAGGTATTTGATTTTCCCATATCCTGGCTTACCGAAAACTAGTGGCTAGATAGCAGTGGCCTTCCTATGAAAATTTAGTCACTTACTTAAAAAAAATCCAAAACTCAAAACCCAAAAATAACACCTAGACTGGAGACCTGCTGATACAATGCCAGGCATGAAGCTGGGGAGGTGGGGAGGAAAGGGATGTTAGGGGAAAAATAAAGGAGGGGCAGCAACACTCAATAAGACATGTACTCATTACCTTGCTCATGTAACTGTAACCCTTCTATACAGTATCTTTACAATAATATATACATATATATATATATATATATATATATATATATATATATATATAAAGAACAACAACAACAAAACCCCCACAACTGTTCTCAGTGTCTGTAATCCTAGCTCCTCAGGATGCTGAGATCTGAGGACTGGGATTCAAAGCCAGCCAGAGTAGGAAAGTCTGTGAGACTCTTATCTCCAATAAACCACCACAGGGCGGGGGGGGGGGGGGAGGGGGGGAGAACAGAAGTGGCACTGTGGCTCAAGTAGTAGACTACATGCCTTGAGCTAAAGAGCTCAGGAACAGTGCCCAGGCCGAGATTTAGAGCCCCATAACTGACCAAAAATAAAAACAACAACAACAAGAACAGCAACAACAAAACTGTTCTCAAGAGAAAACAGTTCAAGCGTCAGTACTGGCACAAAAATAAATATGAGAAATATATTTGTAATATTATTCTAAAATTATATGTGTGATCTATTAGCATTCAGATGCTGGTGCTAACCTTTGAAATGCTGAATTTTAAACAAATTATGCTTATATCTTAGTGAACTTGGCAAGTACTACTATTTTAAAATTTGATCATTACCACCATCATTTAAGCTTAAGAAACATTTATTGAGTACCTACTTTGTGCTAGGTTCTGCATTAAGATAAGGGGAAAATTTAGGTAAAGCACACCTTTTTTTTCCTTAAAAATTTAAGTCCAATGAATGAGAAAGATTATGGTAAAACCATTACTACTTTTATAAATCATTATGAATGACCCTTTTCTAAAGTGTTATTGAAGCCAAGAAAATAAATGCCTGAGTCAAGTTAGGCAATAATTTCTTAGAAGAGAAAGGGACGGAAATGAAAGGCCTATCACAACTGCTTTGCATTTCTCATATTTTTACGTTTATGGGGCTACAGATAAGGAACACTCTTTATCATCTCTGCACACAATAGTTCAGCCAGAAACAAATTATACCTCCTTTTTCTCCAGGTAGTGACCAAATATACATTGGTAGGCAGAGATTCTTCCCCCATGATTTTTTAAATTTAATTCCGTGTTACTCCAAGGACTACTGACATTCTAAGCTTGCTGTACCATCTTCCCACAAATAACATTTAAAGTCACTTAATAATGAATAATAAAGAATAAAAAGCACAAGCTAGTAAACTTTTTAATTGAGTATTTCAGTGAGTGCTTTAAAAATCTTTGCCTAAGGAACATATCCTGTGTCTTGTGCATATATTGTGATATATGTAGTAGACGATTTATTGGCTTTAAATGAATATTCATTTAATGAAGATGAGTGTGGTTGTCTGGAGAGTCTAATGTTTGTGCTTTCCTCTCTAAATTTCAAGGTATGAAGAAACAATTGCCTTTAAAGAAAACTCACAGTAAAAATAAGTTATTCAAAGAAAAGCTGCCCATTTTAATAGATTAGAGTTAAAATTCACAGTTTCAGATTGGCTTATTTTATAAGCAGTTCTGAGGATTTTAGGTGAAAACGAAGGCAGCTAAAGTCAGCTAATACAGCCTGGTTTTAATATCCTTCTCATTAAAATACTGTCTTGTATGCCTTAAAGATATATTGTACTGCAAACTCCAGTAAATGGGGGAGGGGGAAGGAAAGGAGGGTATGTGTAGAGAGTGGAGGATGGGAGGAGCAGCTGTGTAGTTGCAGATGGACAATCTTTTATTGATGTCTTTAATGGTCCTCATTTGCTTCTCCTTTTCATTGTCTATTCTTCAGTTCCTCAATTGTTTCTTATGCCTCCAACACGATCGTGAATATAGATCTCCTATATCACTTATTCCTAAAACATCAATAAGACACTACAATACATGACACCTTCTTTGAACTTGCTCTTTCTTCCATGTTGCTAGTATCATTTCTTTCTGATGATACCAATTTGAGAAAACTGCCTGTTAGCACCAGAGCCCTTGATGTGTTCCCCACTGGGCTGATTAATTTAAGCCAATGCAGTGTTCCATTCATGAGAACCCACACATTTCCTATATTGATGGCATTATCAGTAGTAGTAATCACAGATATCATTACCAGCCAATTACACAAACACATCTAAACTAGGTAACCTATTCCCCAACATTATCTCTTATAATTCTCAATTTTGTAATGAAGCTGATCATCCTCTTGGCCAATTAAGTGTAGCTACATATTTTGATCTAGTCGGTTTAAATGCAACTCTATTGAATTATGCAGTAGGTAATGACTTACATATGTTGGTAACAAAGCAGAATGAGGGCAATTTGAGTGTAATTTGTTTTTTATTCTGTTTGAAAACTGCATTAGAGAAGGTTAACTGCTTAAAACATAGACCCAAACATATTTGTAGATCAAGCACAATGACTGATATTTCCTGTTTAAATAGCAGGACTAAGTTTGAGAATTGGCTTGGCTACACAGTGGTTCAGGGATCCAGAGATCATTCAGATTTTTTGGGGGGGGGCTTGAATTCTGGGTCTGGGCGCTGTCCCTCAGTTCTTCAGCTCAAGGCTAGAGCTCTACCACTTAAGCCACAGTGCCACTTCCAGCTTTCTGGTGGTTTATTGGAGATAAGGGTCTCACAGACTGCCTGGGTGGGCTTTGAACTGCGATCCTTAGATCTCAGCCTCCTGAGTAGCTAGGATTACAGGTGTGAGCCACCGATGCCTGGCTCCTTTGGATTTTTTTTTACATACTCCAATTCATATTATCCTTGCCAAAGATGCACATCCATTTATTAGATTTTGGTCATATTAGCATGTCTAAACCAAGAAGACCGAAAATTCTAGTCTGTTCTTGAAAGGAGAGGAAAGTATGTATTTTACTGAGCAGTTAGTTACTACTACTGTTAGGACTCAAAACAGAACTTGACCTGTTTTACTTATTTAATGAATACTTTACTTGTCAGTATTATTTGGAACTTCTTCAGGAATACTTTACTTTTATTTTTCAAATTATGTGCCAGATGTCTTATAAAACCTACATGTAAGCCTTGTCTCTTAGATCTGAATATATTAAGCAATTGAGAGAGCATGGAATTATATTTTCTAGGTTTTAATATAAATAAATTATGTTCATGCTATTAAAATTATTTTCGGCAGGTTCAAAATAAAGTTTGAATAAAAAGTGTGAATCTTTTTCATAGGTTCAAATATAAAGTTTGGGGGCTAAACATGTCTTTTAGTTCATTCAGCCTTTTGTTTATTATTATTTTTTTTTAAATTTTATTTCATTTTAGTGTAAAGGTGATGTAGAGTTACATAAATACACAAGTAAGTTAATAAACACATTTCTTGTCAAACATTGTTATCCCCTCCCTTGTTTTTCTCCTATTTTCTCTCTCCCTCCCCTTCTCCCCTCCCAAGTTGTGAAGTTAATTTCCAACACAGTGTCTTGTGAGTATTGCTGTTGCATTGGTTTATCCTTTGTCCTTTGACTTACCATTTTGTTGTACCCTTTCCCTTCCCCAAATCAGATACATGTATATACAAGTCACAGGATACCAAAATCAAAAACAGTGACAACAGGGGATAAACCAAAGGGGGGAAAAAGGAAAGAAAAAAGAAAGAATTTCACACAGTGCATTAAAAATAAAAACAAAACAAAACAAAACAAAAAACCAAAATATCTTGCTTCCATATCTTGGAGTTCATTTTAGAATTCTATGTTTCCATAGGAAAGAATGACCTGGTTCCATTCATAAAGAATTAGAAAGACTAGGAAAAAGTCATCTTAAGTGAAGCGTGCCAAACCTAAAGAAATACAGGCTTCATGGTTCCCCTCATTTGTAATAATTAATATATGTCTATGATAAGCCTGGCAGAAGATCACAATATCTCAATAGCTATGTACATATGACTATATAAGATGATGTTAATTGAAATGAACTCCAAGATATGGAAACAAGCCTTTTTATTTTATAGACAAGGAAAGAGAGGGCTTGAGAAATGAATTATTAGCTAGTTGTACATGGATAATCAGTGGTAGCATCAGATCCAGACTGTCTTCTAAGGCCAAGTGTCTTCCTAAGACATTATTTGCTGTCACTTACATAGGGAATCATGTTCACACAGCATGCCATTAAATAATGTGTCTATCCACTTATAGAGGTGAAATAAAAGTAATATGCTGCAGTTGACATAGGTGATCATGTCTAAGCCTCTGTGAACATATAACTAGAGTAATTTTCAGAATTTTCAAACTCATGTGAGATCCACAAGTAGTGAGTAATTAAATGGTTTACAAAAGAAGAAAACCAACACCTTTATTTTGTCAGCAAAACAATTGTTTCTAAAAAAATCTTCAAATCTATAATTATATACTTCATGGTATATGAAAAGAGAAGATGAGTAAATGCTAATTAATATTTAGAATGACAAGACCAAGGGGAACAAATTAAAAAATCTGAAATGTAGGACTTTTGTTTTATGTAAGGCAACCAAGTAATTATTTTTTTAAATGATATCCTTTTTCATTATGAAAACAAAATCTGACTCTACCAGATAATAGATAAATTTTCTTACTTACTCCAAGTTGTAGCCTAATATCATTGTATGTCTACAAGCTTCTATAAAATGGACACTGCATAAAATGGTGACGACCTCCATAATCTTTACACTAGCCAAATTTTCTAAGAAATTATGGAATTATGGAAAATTTGCTGTTATTTCATCATTCTTTATGTCAGATAGTAACAGTAATTGAACTGATTTAATGGTTGAATCACAATATTTAAAGTGGCCTACAAGTCTGGAATTAATTTAAAGAAAACTGAAGTAGAATGATCAGAATTGGTTTTTATTATGCATTCTGTAAACACTAATTGTAAGCTAACAATAACCATGTTTAGTAAGAACTAAATAATCAGACAAACATTATAAATGAGGATGAGAAAATACTTGGCTTGCTCCCCGTCCACCTTCTACCATGCACAAACTAAAGGACTCTGTAACTTGATGATACTCTGAAGGAACAGTGTGGCAGGTGCTGGCTTTCGTATTTCCCACATCCTGTGTTAAGGTCTTTAATTACTGATCATTGTCTTTGTCTTGTCACATTACTATAATACCACGTTTTACACTGAATGATCCATAACCCATGTTTTTCTCATAGTCCTGGAGTTTTAGTCCAAGATCAAGGCTGGGTATTGGCTGAGGGCTTTGTCTCTGCTTTAGAGATGGCATCTTTGTGTGCCCTCACATGGGCTATTTCAGAAGAGCTTCTGTCAAGATAAATAACCAGGGTTTCTTTTATTCAACTTCCATCATTCTTTTCTTACCTTTTTCTTTTTAAATCTGAGCATTCTGATGTTTTGTATTCATGTAAAATTTTAACTCTAACCCTGTATAGATTGAGGGGTATTAGCGCCTTAGTAGGACTGTAGTTAAAAAGTAATTTTATTTTTATAGTACTGAGTCTGCTTGCTTTATATTGTGATGAATCTTGCTTTCTGCAAGATTATTTGCATAAGTGAAATCTTCAGTTTTGCATCATGGTGTACTTTCTGCATGTAATTAACATTAACTTCCTTGTGACTGTGCAGGGCTGGCTATTTGCCTCAGAATATTCCCCTGGAGCTTATCAGATACCTGTCTGAGGAGAAGGATTTTCTTCCTTGGCATGCTGCCAGCCGAGCTCTCTATCCTCTAGACAAATTATTGGACCGCATGGAGAACTACAATATCTTCAATGTAAAAAAAATACATAATTTCCTTTCTCTCTTATTTTAGAAGATAAAATATTTTTTCTTAATCTATTGTACGCTACAGATCCTGAGTTATTTAAAAAATTCCTTCTGCTAGTTTATGTTGTCATTTTTTTTGTCCCGATTTTCTGTATAATACCAATGACCATTATCTGAAGAAGAAATTTAATAGAAGCTGACTTTTGTTCTGGCCTGAAAGTGTCAATTAAGCTTAAATGCTTCAGAATTTAAGAAGAAATATACATGACAAATCCGTAAAGTTCAAATGTACTTTCCACGAGTTAAAGGGCTTGGTGTTCACAAAGGACTTAACTTGGGAAGGGGGATCCCAAAGATCTTAACAGAATATAGACAGGTTCAGTAGAGATTCTTAGAATTATTTTTTATCCAAAAGGGCATGGTGAGTCCAATTCACTTCCTTAATTAACAAGGATAAGATCAACATTGAACCAAAAGCCCATTCATAATTGGGTCCAAGGGGAAACAGGAAAGCAAACAATAGATAATCCAAACAGACATGAAGGCATGACAAACATCCCAAAATGTTACCTGACCAGATTTTCCTCTTCTCAAAGCCTAGCAATTCAAAATTGCTCTGCACACACTACCTAATCTGATTTAATAATCGTTTTGAACATTAGGATTAAGTACTCCTAATGAGTTCTTGATTCCTAAAGGTCTTATCACTGAGCATTTTCACACATTATTTTCTTTTCTCCAATAAGAAGCTGGGGTTTGTTTTCTATAAAATTATCTTATACTATTTAGCATATGCATTCAAAATTATTGTAAACTGTATTTCCAAGACCTGAGCTCTTTTCTTAGTCATCTAAGTTGTTGGTCATCTCAGCTGCTTAATTTGTTAATTGTCCTAAGCCTGCAGGAAAGTAACACTATATCAATTTATTTTCTTGTAAATGAGAATAACTGGTTGGACTGCTTATTATCATTAGTTTTGTCTAAGTTCTTCCAACAAGCATGTAACAAATGAGGTCATTAATATAATTTTTTTGTCTGTGAGAGAACCACTTATAATTCTCTTTGCCTATTCCAGAAAAACTGCATGAGAAATGTATATGAAAGTATAATACATTTGCTTTGATATCAGTTGCCTCATTTTTAGTAAAAGTGAAGAATTGCTTTTACTGTAATTTCAGTGCTTTCCTTTGACAATTCAAGTGAGGGAGAGCATATATATATTCATATATATATATGTATATTTAAATATATAATTTGAATAGATTTTTGACTTTGTAATAGCATATCATTCATGGAGGTGTTCTGGTTATCTCACCTTCAACAATGCTAGTCTATTGATCAGGCCCAGAATAACAGCCTTATTTTACATATGTTCTATTGCCACAAAATTCATCAATACTAGATGCTTATTTTCCTAAAGTGTACCTATGTATATTTGTGTGAACGTATGCATGGGTGTAAGTACCAGTTTCCCGTATTTTTTTTAAGTAAAAATTGTCACCTAACATATTTAATAGTGCAAATTACATAGTCATTGAGTAGGAAGCAAAGAGCAGATTACTATCATTTTGACATGTGTGTTTTATATTTAATTTTTGTGTTGAAAATACTATACTGAATAAATTAGAATAAAGCATTACTCTACCTATAATTTATGAATATTTAAAAGTAGATATATTGAAGCATTACAATGTAACTGGAATTTATAGAGTCTAAATAGAAGAGTTTGTAACTAATATTATCTTTTTTTTCTCCCATTCTCCATTTAGGAATATATATTAAAACAAGTTGCTACGACATACATCAAACTTGGATGGCCAAAAAATAATTTTAATGGATCTCTTGTTCAAGCATCCTACCAATATGAGTACTGTTTTTTTCTTTAATACTCCTTTCTTCCCTAGAGCTGTACAATAACACATTTCCAGCAGCACTGTGACTAAAGCAGCAGGAGAGTCCATTTCTTTCATGCTGCATTTTGCATTTCAATTTCCTGTAAGGACTGCTGCTGAGTATCAAGGCTTCCACTGACTAAGAGTGAGAACAAAGGCATTATATTTCCTTGCTACATTTTCACTGGAGATCTTTTATTGAGATAGTGAGATCAGAACATGTTCCCATGAGTGGAGAACTCTCTTCTGAGAAGACTTTGGATGTGTGATTTCCAGTCTGCTTAATTGTCCTTACCCAGAAGAACAGGATTCTACTTTGGTGTCATAATTTACTTATGTACCCATTACATAATGAATTACACCATATTTCTCTCCAAATGTTAACACCATTTTTTTAAAAAAATGTTGTTTTCTGATGTTATCTAGAGAGCTTCGCAGGGAAGTGATCATGTTGGCCTGCAGTTTTGGCAACAAGCACTGTCACCAGCAAGCATCCACACTCATTTCAGATTGGATTTCCAGCAATAGAAATAGGTAGGTACCACCAAGGTCTGTATTTCTGATATTAAGCAAAGATATTTGCAGATCTTGGTGGAGCCATACCATTTATTAACTAGAGTAAATCAACACCCCAAAAATATATAACAAAATGTTGTTCAGGTTAAAAGCCTGCAAAGAAGCAGCCTGAGTTTTCTGTTTTCTTCATCTATGTTCTCAATTTGCCTCAAATTTGGTAGCTCTCCAATCTCATCAGAACAAAGTAAGTTTGGCCCAAATATTTTAAATTTCTATGGAAAAGTACCAATATTTATTTTTAAAACAATTACCGGCATAGAATATAAACAAGGTAGCATAGCATATGTTAATATTAAAGCAAAAAGGTTATGAAAAGAGGTCCTTACCCGTTCAGTGACCCTTGACAATGACCTTAAAATTGTAGCTTATCTTAGAATTTAGTGATGCATAATTATAATACAAAATGTGATAGGTATTTGAGGGAAAAAATTCACTAAATGTCATTTGATAATGAAAGAATACTAAACATCAAAAAAATAAGATCATTAGTTTCCTTATTATACTCTTTTGGACCAACCTAAAGTGCCCTTGTTATTCTAAGGGTGGTTATTTTCCTTTTTTTTTAATGAAAGGAGATATTGTCTATTGATACAGCTTCTGGATTTCATAATTAATTACTTGAGAAGAAAGAGGATCTGAGTTGAAGCTTGGTGGGAGGGTCTTTGACATAAAACTAATACTAACTCTAAGGGTACCAAAGAAAGAGTTTGTTGTACATAATCAGAGAAACATAAGCAGTGTAAGTTGCTTATAAAATGAATTTGTACTTTTCCTATTAAGAGTTACATATATTTAAATTTAATATCGCACTGTATCCAAATCCAACAGTAGCAATTCAGTTTTAAAGATTTATAAGGGAAATCTTTCACTGCATTATTCAGTAATTTGTCATAGCTCACCTTATTTAACATTTTCCTATTTGCCCTTTCAGTTAATGGTTTCTGGTCTTACGCTAAGTCGAAAACTACCAACTGTCAATTGATCATGTATTTTAAGATAATGATTTAATTTTTCATCAGACTTCTCTGAAAGCATGGTGTCCTCATTTTTAAAACTTTTGGTAATGATTTTTTTTCCTTTCAACGCTATTTTTATTGTCAAGGTGATGTACAGAGAAGTGATCATAATTATTTTTGCGTAAGCCTTCTAAATACTATTATATAACATCTGAATATATTATTTGAGGCTTTTATCCAGATTACCATCATCTTGGACTTTTTAATATACTTTATTGTTATTATAGAGGTGATGCACAGTAGGGTTACATTTACATGAGTCAGGTAATGAGTACATTTCCTTTTGCACAGTGTATTCGGTTTCCTCATTCCCTTCCAATCTCTCCTTCCCATCTCTCATATAGAGACATTTGTCTGTAATCAATAATCCAAAATTAAGATCCATATCATCTATAGACAGAAGGAAAATATAAATACTATTTACAAATTAGTGTCTAATTCCTTCTAATTTTTTAAATTTTACTATGTAAAATGTGCACTTTAATGGAGCTGATAACAGTTCTTAAATCCTCAATGATATCTACCCAAAAAACCATATTTTCTCATCATTTCAGTAAGATGAAATGTATATCATTGCACCATTATTTCTCTAGAGAGTTTTCTTGTGGGGCCTGAATTCTGGGCCTGGGCACTGTCCTTGAGCTTTTCAGCTCAAGGCTAGTGCTCTACTATTGACCTACAGTGCCACTTCTAGCGTTTTCTGCTTATGTGGTGTTGAGGAATTGAACCCAGGGCCTCATGCATGAAAGGCAAGCACTCTACCACTGAGCCACCTTCCCAGTCATTACATCATTTACCTTCCCAGCCCTGTCTAAAGAATTTTTAAGACCTACACTAAAATATACACTAGTTGATACTCGTGACTCATGCCTATAATCCTACCTGCTCCAAGAAGCTGCGATCTAAAAATTATGCTTTGAAGACAGCTTGGGCAGACAAGTCCAAGAAAATCTTACTTCCAATTAACCAGTAAAGAGCTGGAAGTAGAGGTATGTCTAGAATGATAGAGTGCCTGCCTTGAACAAAAAAGCCAAAGTATAGCACAGAACCCTGAATTAAAACCTCAGGTACAGCAGAAAAAAAAAAAAAATATATATATATATATATATATATGATATCATCCTAGAAGTATACTAATTATTGCAAATGGGAAAAACAACAGTAGAGAAAAACAATGAACTGTATAGAAGTTGTATTGAGAGCCTTTTTATTCCAAAAGTTGGAGTTAGTGTTAATAGGCTTCATTATATATATAGTCCTTCGCACCTAAGCATTTGGGATCTTGAGATCCCTTGTTAAGAGTATCTTCTATATATTCTAGTTCTTACAGGTGAGAGAGATCATGTGACCTGCTTTTCCTTGGGTCTGGCTTACTTCACTTAATATAATTTTTTCCAAGTCTTTCCATTTCCTTATGAATGGAACAATGTCATTCTTTCTGATGGGAGCATAGAATTCCATTGTGTATATGTACCATATTTTATCTACCGAGGGGAATTTGGGTTGGTTCCATAAATTGGCTATGTTAAATAATGCTGCGATGAACATCGTCGTACTGGCGGATTTAGTGTGGCCTTGTTTGTGGACATTTGGGTAGATTCCCAGAAGTGGGATTGCTGGTATACATCTAGGATAATTTTATCAGGTGAGCAGAAAAACTCAAAACCTATGTACATATGAGTGTATAAGATGATGCTAAGTGAAATGAACCGAAGATAGGGACCCAAGAGGTGTTTTCTTTGTTGCTGTTGTTTTTTTAATGTACTTTTAATGTGATTTTTTTGTTTCTTTTGTATGTTCTTCCTCCATTCATTGTATTTGATTCTCATGTCCTGCATCTCATATACACATTTTTCTAATTGGAAGGGGAAGGGAAATATACATATATATGATATTATATATGTACTATATATTTTCTGGATATATGTACTATATATATTTGAAGTAATTGATTTATTTGATAAAAAATTACTGACCATTTTCAGTATCAGCTGATATTTGGAAAGCAAAATGTGTCTCAAACATTTTATTCTGTAAAGGGAACTGAGCAAAAGATAGGGAATAGACATGACAGAAGGTGTCCTTCTCTTTCTCTCTAAAAAGATTCTCCCTTTAGGCCAAGAAGGATGCTAGGATTCTCTGAGACTGACTTGGAGGCAGCAATAGGCATATCCTAATATGTAAGGATGGGGATTCAACCAGAGTGTACTTAGGTTGCTGGAGTATTTGAGTAGTGTACTAACTTTTGCCTTTTAGCATTGAATGAGCCATCATTCTGAAAACACTTTTAAATGAATATTCTTATATAACGTGTCAGTCATTTTGGCTTCAATCGCTGTGCCATTCATTCATGGTAAAAATAATTAAATAGCAGCCAAACACTTTAAGGTTCTTATAGTCATTTTCTTCATTATTTTTGATTTTCTGCTTTGCTTTCTTTTCTAACTGATCAAGTAAACATGCTAAGCTACTAAGATGTGAATAAACCAACTCTATGACATATGCTGCAGTGGGGTCATACAATGCCCATTGTGCATGAAGATCAGGACTTCCATCCTGTCTTGTGGATAACAGCTTAAAAATAGGACAAAATGTAATTTAACAGTTGATACTGATTTTAAATTTCTGAAATTAAGTCAGCCATGAAAAGAACAAGGTAGCTTTCTAAATGTGTCTGTAGCTATGGGCTGGTCAGCAATTTTGTTGTTGTTGGTTTGTATGTTTAACTGGAATCATAAAATAATTGATTTGTAATAATATCTTTAAAAATGAAAGCTAATGTAAAAATATATAAGGTAGTTTTAGAGATGTATATTTATGCTAATACATCTAAAGTACAATGAGTCTTAAGAGTAGCGAGGATAGGAAAATCTTTGGGTTGTTGTACCAGTATGTAGCATCTTGTTGACTCATTGGGCAGTTGAATAAAATCAAACATTAGAGTCAAGATAATGGAAAAATGTGGAAGTTGGTAGAAAGTGGGACACTGTAAATAAAAATTTCAATGAATTTTGCTAGAGATAGTAGCAGTAGCGAGAAACATTCAGGAGTTAAGGTGGATGATAAATTGAGTGAGTCGACATTCTGATCCCTGTTAAAATATTCAAATGCTACAGTGTGCTGAATTGTAATGGTGATACCATGCATAAGAATGGATTGAGCAACATTCAAGTCTTGTTAGCCTGCAATTTGCAGATGAAGTTCAGCAGAACCCCACATTCCAGAAAGGAGACAAATTGCCATGCTTTCCACAGAAAACAATAAAAATCATAAAACCATCCTGAAAACATGAGCTAGAAAAAGATCATGTGGGGACTGGGAAGGTAGCTCAGCGACAGAGTGCATGCCTTGCAAGCATGAGGCCCTGGGTTCGATTCCTCAGCACCATGTGGCTCCAATGGTAGAGCATTAGCCTTGAGCTGAAGAGCTGAGGGACAGCGCCCAGGCCCAGAGTTCAGGCCCCATGACTGGCAAAAAAAAAAAAAAAAAGAAAAAGAAAAAGATCATGTGAAACCTGGAAATTTTACACATACACACACACACACACACACACACACACACACACACAGAGAGAGAGAGAGAAATAAAAAGTTAGTTCTTTTATATACACAAAAAGCAAAATATAAGGTATAAGAGAGTGTCTTTTTAAATTTATTGATGAGGGTAAGTCTAACTTTTATTGAATAAATATAAAGAATATATTACTACTGCAAATAAGTTAGTTTCTATATTAACCCACAATATGAAGATTATACAGTTGGCCATAAGAGATCAGAATATAGCATTGAAAGTTTTTATCAAGTAATAAATTTAAGCTGGAATTAAACATAATATCTACAATAATATATTAGTTTCCAAATACCTTTAAAGGTCACATAAACTTTAAGCTCAAACAGAGTATATATAGATTTAATGTACTTATAGATTTATGCTATAGATAATGGTGTCTTTTCCCTGGTATAAATTGAAGAGTAATATCTTAACTTGATTTAAAATTCCCCTGAAACAACACAGTACTTTCTATGTTCAAATTTTTCCCAGATCGAAATCATTTGAAAATTCATTCTGAAAGTTAAAAAAAATTAGGACCATGCTGCAAGAAAAATCTTGAGTGGAGGAGCCTCTCTTGAGCTATACAGTTACTTAATTCATCAGCTACCCCACTCATGCAATTAATCATAATACAACTAACATTATTGCTCTTAATTATGGTCATAATCAAAACTGTATTTACTTTAATCAATTTTTATTAAATTTCATGCACAGAGGGCTTCATGTATATTATATACCCACTTTTATTATCATTCTGATCACATACCAATTTAAAACTTAAAAAGCTTTTATGCAACTTGCTAAGATTATATAACAACAGGTATTGGAGCTGTGCTTTCATTTGTAGCCAGCCTACTGCCTATCCTTGCTCTAGTTATTTCCTTAGTGTATCTTATTACCACCTATCAGTAATACATATTTTAACAGAAATGGTAGGGAGCTAAAAATCGAATAATAACCACTGAGGAGCTTTTAAGTATACTCTATAGTTAAGTAGAGGTAGCAGGCAAATGCTTGAACATGCATCAGAATTATCAAATAAACTTTCTGTTGCGCTCTGAGTTCCTACAGTTTAGTAGGTAGAATGAGGCACAAGAAAATAATTTTGCTTTTTAGATTCTAAAATATATTTGGGACCATAGGAACTATCATTAATAAAAGTATTTGCATATGACATTTATAGATACTTTTTGCTGCTAGTTTTATATAATATTTATTAAACATTTCAACAAATATTTATTTTTGTAAGACTAAAAGTAATTCTTTGAAAGTTTAAAGAAACTTGACCAAAAGATAGTATAAATACACTGGCACTTGAATATTGACAGTCACTGCATACATGAAATTATGTATTTAGGGGTAGTATGAGCTTTTAATGTTAAGTCATATTAAACTCAAGTCAAATGAAGCAGACCCAACATTGGTAGGATAGCTATACATTTCTGTTGTTAGTAAATACAAAATTGGTGACTTAAAATTTAAATCATGCCAAGGTTTGATACACTGTCTTAATAGATTAATTAATCAAAACACTGATATGAAGTGTCTAGATTCTCAGATGTTTGTTGTGTGAGTTTTGTGTCATTGTGTGTTTTTATATTCAGTGAATGTCTGGCACGTTGCAATCCTCAAACATGATTATCATTGGTATATTGGCACAATCAGTGACTTATACATTCAGTGATATCATTTGAGCAAGTTTTACCAGCAAGCAATATTTGTGGTGGTCCTGAGGCTTGAACTCAGTTCCTGGACACTGTCCTTGAGCTTTTTTTGTTGCTCAACACTAGCATTTTACCACTTGAACCACAGCTCCGTTTTCAGCTTTCTGGTGATTAATTTGAGATAAGCATCTCATGGATTTTCCTGCTCTGTTTGGCTTCAAAGCTGAATCCCCACATCTCAGCTTCTTGAGTAGCTAGGATTACAAGTGTGAGTCACCCTGGCTAGGAAAATGTATTTTAGCAATACATTCCTGGTAATATTGATAATGATGTTCATAGACCACACTTTGGGAACCACCAATGTTGGCAACGACTGTATTTGTAGTTAGACACACTGGTGATCAAATTGAGGCTCCTCTACCACATAATGTTGGGAAAGTCCCCTAACTTGCTTACCTGAGAAACAGCGAGCACACAGGTTATGAGAGTTCAATAAAAGTATGGCTATCTAATACCTTCTCCTACCAGAAAGTCACAAAACACTGACCTCTGAGCTGTCTTCTATTTGCTTTGATTTGTCCTCTGTATAATGGGTGACATGAAAACATACAATAGCCTGCAATGTTAAGTCTGAATTCCATACCTTACAATGATGTGAAATACAGGAATATATATTGTTCTCAATTAAGAATAGGAGGGTCTTTTCCTTTTTATTCTATTTGGACAAATATCCTTGCCTCTAGGTAAATATCACTCATTTCTTGCTTTTCTTAATCAGTTGCTATTTATGGTAAAAGTTCCATCCCCTATAACATTTTTGCCTATAAAAGCTTTCATCTTTAATTGGGAGTAATTTGCTCAAACTAGAATCATCTGTGGTAATTTAGATTTTTTTCTTCTTTTTATTGTAAAGCTACTGTACAAAGGGGTTACAGCTACAACATGTAACCCATGAGTAAGGTAATGAGTGTATTTCCTATTGAGCATTGTTACCCCCTCCTTTGTTTTTCCCCTATCTCTTCCCACACCACCTCCGCAACTCCTACTCCCCCCGAAGTTGCAGAGTTCATTTTCAACATAGTGTCTTGTATATCTCCTGTTACAATAGGTCAACCTGTAGCGCATTTTATCTCCTGCTATAGAGATGTCCAAATGGGCTCTTTTTTTGTTGACGTATCTTTATCCTTCCATGTTGCTTTTATGTGGGGATATAAAATTAGGGGAACGAATGGCCCTTCCCACTCTGTTCTGTGTATATTGATTGCAGTCTTTGTATTATCTTCTTGCACAGCATAAGATGTAACTTACTGACCATGTTTCTGAGGTGCTGTGTTGTACTCCATCAGAGATTTTTTGAAAAATAAGAAAAATTATTTGTTCACATTATCCTACAGGTTAATATTAATTTTTCCTAAATGGAGTTATTAACTTTATTTATTTATTTATTTATTTATTTATTTATTTATTTATTTATTTATTTATTTTCAACACTGGGTTTTAAAGTTTACTTGACCAATTTTACTTACTCAGCTGGCACTCAACTGCAGCCTTGCCTCTAGCCGTGCTTTTTTTCTGGCTATACTGGAGATTTACTCTCAGGGACTTACTTTCTCTGCCTAGTCTGGCTTCAAACATGAATCTTCTTGACCTCTGCCTCCTAAGTAGCTAAATTGACAGACATGAGCAAGCTGTCACCCTGAAAGATATTTTTTGCCAAATAATTTCCAAATATAAGAGTAAAAATCATTAAATTTTAAAAGAAGTAAGTTGGGTACTTTGTTAATTAGTTTATATATTCTTAGATAAGTATTACTCATTGCTAGAATGAGACAACTCTCAACATCAATTCTATCCCTATTTTTACATCAAAGTGTTGAGAAATTGCATACATAAAATTAAGTAGACAGGAATAGAAAATGTTTTAATATACTAATGTGACAGTTCTGTACAGTCTTTCCCATTTTAGTGCCAAATAATCACATAGGAGTCAATTACCAAATTTTTAATTATATCTCAAAAACTCAGCTTTCTTGGACTTTTATGAAAGCAGAGAATTTAATGTTTTAAATACTCATTTCACAAACACCAACAGCTATAGTTAGTATTCTCTTTGCTGATACAGTACACGCACCCTTGGGAGATGAATGATGAGTGAGAATTACACTTGTCACCTGGAAGGTGGGAAAAAGCAGTAGGGCTTTTATAAGAAGAAAAATGAGCATGTGCAGTATTTTCGAGTTTGGTTCCCATGACATCACCTACATCACCCCCACCACAGTTGTAAATATTTCACTTTGAAAACCACTGCACTAGTACAGGTAGAAATGGAAAGAATTCGAACTACAAAAGATGTCTAAGCAGAGAGGATATGTTAGGAGAGAGCTTCAAGTTCAAGAACTGAGTAATGGCAGTGTTAAGTAGATGAGTATAACCCAGATATAGCTTGTGACCCATAAACTTTAGCATTCAAATGATATTTTAAAGTTGTTTTATTTTTTCTATCACTCTTCCTAAATCTTTCTTCTTATTTATTATAGACCCTCTCCACTATAGTTCAGAAGTCTTTTGTATCTGTATTTAAGGCAGAAACATATCTATAGAAACAGATATATAAAAATGCTTAAATTTTAATAATGTATACCTGGAATTGATTCTTATAGATGCCCTCACAGATACTACACAATTCTTAATTTTGTTAGTACTGATTTCCCTTTAAATTACTCTTGTAATTTAACTCTTGTACTATATTTTTGTAATGTAATTTTTGTAATATGATGTAGGCAGTTGACATCTCAAAGTTGTGATTTTTTTCTTCATGTGTTTGAGTATTTTACCTACAGTACTGTTTTACTAAATAGCTAATACTGATTTTTACCAGTCAAATAAGGTATCTCTGTGCCCTACTGACCTCTAGCATAGAAATTTTTCATCCTAATATGAGAAATTATTGAATTTTTAATTTCTAAAGCTTTAGGAAGAGTGTTGTAAAAAAAGTAGTTATATTATCAGCATGCAATGCTATGTAGCTTAAAACTGTGCTGTGTGTTTTAGTCAATCATATTTTCCTTGCATGTAAAGCAATATAGCCTCCTATGCTGATTTTGTTTTATGAGTCTTTATTTCACACTTTGCACAATGTGGGATACTTCTAATGGAGTGCCTTTGGCATTTTTCCTGATTTAACTCTGTCTGTACAAATTCTACTCTGAACATTCTTCATTACAGATCCATTAAAATGAAGATAAACAGACTTAAAAGTACTTTTAGATAGTTGAACAAAAGTTTTGCTTGAATTATATGCATGGGAAAAAGAAAGACCATTGTCTTCCATTCCTCATTTGTTTGGTTTAGAAATTTCTCATTTCCATAGTAGTGGCTGGTTTTGTTCTTACATATCATTTCTCCAGTAACTTTAGCTTAGAGACTTAGCTTGGCTGCGAATGTTAATGGAAGCCTTTGGCATTCAGAATTATCATTAAAAGCATCACCATTATTGACATGATCAATTTATCCTTCCATAGTTTTAAGGCTAAGCAATAAGGTCTTTAATATGTTTGATCTTTTAAAAAATTGTATTTTATTGCAAAGATGCTGTACAGAAGGGTTATAGTTACTCGAGTAAGGTAATGAGTACATTTCTTGTTGAAGATTGTTACCCCCTCCTTTGTTGTTCTCCCACTGTTTCTTCCCTCCCCCTTCCTTCCCCTCCCCCACACCCCTAAAGTTGTAAAATTATGCCCCTAAAGTTGTAAAATGATACCCCTAAAGTGGATATCATTGTTGCAATGGGTCATCCTGGGGCCTTGTTTCAGCATTTTGTTATTCCCCTTCCCCACCACAAATCATACAAATGTATACACAAGATGCAGGGTACCAAGATCAACTACAGTGACAACAGGGGATACACCATAGGGGAAAGAGCATACAAAAGAAAAAAATACCATAGTACATTAAAAACAACAACAAAGCAGACCTCGTGTGTCCATATCTTAGGGTTCATTTTGCTTAGCATTATCTTATATGGTCATATGTATATAGCTGTTGAGCTTTTCTGCTCATCTGATAAAAATACCCTAGATGTATACTAATTATTGCAAATGAGGGAAACCATGGGACCTATATTTCTATATTTGATCTTTATAGGACCAGGTTCCTCACCTTGTGTGTGAGTTAATATTCAGCTTGATTTTTCACCTACAGTTCTATTTCTAAAATAAAGAATGTTTAGACTTATTTTAAGCAGTACTAATTACTTAAAAGATTTATGGTGATTGACTTAGATATTAGATACATTCTGATATATGCCATGTCCCAAGCATCATGATTAAAGGCACTTGGGATCAAGGCAAATGAAACAGTGTGCTACTAGCCTTACAATTGAATGGGGTTGACCATCATTCTAAACAGATATCATAAAAATCATTAAAGTTGGGAGTTGGTGGCTCAAGCCTGTAATCCTAGCTACTCAGGAGGCTGAGATCTGAGGGTCCCAGTTTAAAGCCAGCTGACTTGGTGAGAGTGACTTTTCCTGCAGAGCTGCTGTTGATTTGAAGTCTGCAGGAAAGACAGACATTCACTAGGCAAAGAAGAAAAGAAAGGTGTTCAGTGCAAACAACATATGTAAAATATGGGCATTACACCTCAAAAGCCTTTTCTCAAGATTAGATTTTTGGTAATTTAAAAATTGTTAGCTGATTAAGAAGAATCTGTACTGACTATCTGAATATCCTCTGTAAGTATTATAATAGTTTTCCTTAATCTGCTTGTTTTGGTGTGAGCTGCTGAGAGGAGCAAAAATCTCAGTTAACTGATTATGCTCCTTCATCAAAGCTTTAGGAGAGTCTAAACTTATCTTAAGAGAACATTACAGAGCCAGCATTTTGTAAAAGCTATGTAAGTACATATCCGGGTTCCAGTGACTCACATCTGGAATCATAGCTACTCAGGAGGCTGAAATTTGAGGATCTCTGTTCAAAGTGAACATAAGCAGAAAAGTCCCTCTGAGAATTTTGTCTCCATTAACCACTCAGAAACCAGAAGTTGAGCTGGGGTACCTATGGTAGAGCGTTAGCCTTGAGCAAAAGAAGCTCAGGGACAGCACCCAGGTATTGAGTTCAAGCCCCAGGACAAACAGACAGACAGACTCTCTCTCTCTCTCCCTCTCCCTCTCCCTCTCCCTCTCCCTCCCTCCCTCCCTCTCCCCCTCCCCCCCTCTTTCTCTCTCTCTTTCTCTCTTTCTCTCTCTCTCTCTCTCTCTCTCTCTCTCTCTCTCTCTCTCTCTCTCTCTCTCTCTCTCTCTCTCACACACACACACACACACACACACACACATACACACACCACAAAGATATCTAGGTAGGAGAAAAATTATGGGATTTATTAAGTGAATTATTGTGAATTCCTTTGCCAAACTGAAAACTTTTTCCATTGGCCAATGATTACTACCTGATTTTCCCATTATATAAGGACAGGTGTTTATTTGTCAGGATTACTTTAATAAGTGGTTATACCTATACATAGAACTTTTAAATCTCCCTTTCCATAAGCTTCTCTGAAACCACACTGAAAAACATGTTTTCCTTATTTTTTTGTTTTCTTTTGTTGAGAATTTAATACCTGCAAACTTAGGTCAGTTTATCAAGGGATAAATAATTGCCTGAATGACTGAATCAGGAGACTAAAAAAATCACATTGCACTTATAACTTACTTTTTAGGATCACAGAGATGTTATTAGCCCTAAGTACATATTTTTACTCATTTTCTTATAGTAACATTGAGGTTTTAATTGAAATGTATTAATAATTTTATATTCTAACTGAAAATGCAGAAATAATTCAACTTTAAAATGCGTAAGTAATCATACACTGTTTTTTTCCATTTTCTAACACTATGGGCTTTTTTTCTGACCTTTCACTTTTTAGTTATATTGCTACCCATGTTTACTGCTCAATAATATTTTTCCAAGGTTCTGTAGTTTTTACAGAAGTATGCATTTTAAAAGTGGTGATTTAATTTGCCTTGTTTTCCAGTATAATTGCTTTTTACTCTTTTCTGCCAATAGTAATTTCCTTATTATGCCAGTCTGGTATTATACTGATTTCAGGCATAATATTATTGAATTTTAGTGTTATCTATCAAAAATTATGCCTATTGGTTAGCTATAGGATAGCCTTGTTTAAGCAGCCTGTTTATTATAGGACACTTGCAAAGTGAACATAGATTTATGTGGGCAACTCAGGGAAGAATGCTGATTAAACTAATAATACTAATCATATTTATTTATAAAGACATAGCTGAAGGTCCAAAAACAAAAAAATAACTTCCAAATGTATTTCTAGTTCAGAATGAGTACATTTTACTGACAATTTCAGATACATGGAGTATAAAGTTAATTGCAATCCCTGTCCACAGCTGTAACAAAGAGATTTCCTCCACATTTTTCCAGCAATGCTAAGTATTGTGATTACCATCCTTCAACCACATCACCATTGTCTTTTTAATTTCCCCTCTGTTGATGAAGATCTAGAAATGCTTCTGTATATGTAATTCACTCTATCTCAAAATTTAAAAAATGGACTCTTTCACATTGTGATATTTATGACAAAATTTTCTATGAAGTTAAAATGTTTTATGTGCATATCAAAATTTCTGAAGGTTGAACTTTTATGTTACTGTTGCTTTGTCATTATTACATTTTTTTCAGCACTAGTGTTTAAACTCAGTATATTGTACTGTTACTTGGTTTGGTTGCTTATGACAGGCTTGTGCCATGTCTCCTGAGTGGATAGCTAGGACTGCAGGTTTTAAGTTTAAAAGTCTAGTGGCTTCCAGTTTCATGCAATAATGGAAGAATTAGAAGCTTGTACATATCTCATTTGGTCTACATAGTTATCTCAAAGGAGAACTCCAAATTTTAAATCCTATTTGTAAATGTGATTTTATTTGGAATTAAGATTTCAATATGAAATTATCTTGGATTACAAAACATTCCTCAATCCAATGATGAGTATTCTTCTGGGAGAGAGAAATGTAGCATTATGGGGGATAGAGATGGAGATTGGAGTGAATTATTTACAATCAATAAACATTGAGGATCTGTAGCCAGGAGGGCAGGAGAGAGGCATAATAAAGGTGGTTCCTCAGAAGCTCAGAAGGCACTAAAGATGCTTAATTTCAGATACTTGCCATCAGGCCTATGAGAGAATAAATTTCTGTTTTAAGCCACCACATTTCTCATATTTTTCTGTGACAGCATTAGGAATCAAATACACATTACTATTTTACTGTCTTATTAAAAACTTGGCTTATATTAAGTATTCTGTAAATTTTTTTGTAAAATATCATGGAACTATTCAAAGTTCAACTTTTAACTTTAATTAACTTGAAATAGCTTTAACAAAAAACATATATCTGTTACTCCATAACTTATAATCATCATCTATCATAATATGATTTGTTTAAATTTAATTATAGGAAAAGACATAAGAGTGATCCACAGTGT
The DNA here is from genome assembly GCF_024711535.1 of Dipodomys merriami. Taxonomy (NCBI): domain Eukaryota; kingdom Metazoa; phylum Chordata; class Mammalia; order Rodentia; family Heteromyidae; genus Dipodomys; species Dipodomys merriami. The sequence continues at coordinate 32,204,456 of NW_027202271.1, forward strand.
AAAGACTGAATAAGGTTAAAGATTAGGAACGACAAAATCTTTGTATTTGATTTTCGTATCCATTAACTTCTAAGCATTTACAGCTTATTTCTCCATTTTTTTGTTTCTAATCCCTAGAATTTCCTTTTATAATTAAATCAAATGGAAAAATATAAAAGATTTTGATGTAATTTTCATGTGTCAGTAAGCTTTCCTCCCAGGCCTGATGGCCTACAATTGTAATCATCACAAGTTGGGAGAGTGAGATTGGGAGACAATGGTTCAAGGTCAGCCTAGAAAAAATAATTCCTCAGACCCCCATCACAACAGAAAGTGCCAGTTGTGGTGACGTATGCTTATCATTCAACTATGGTGGGAAGTATAAATAGGAAGATCTTAGTCTAGGCTAACAAGAACAGAAAGTGTGGCCCTATCTCAAAACTAACAAGAGCACCCAGGACTGGAGATGAGGATTAAGTGACAGAAAAAGCTTGAAATCCTGAGATCAAAGCCCAGTACTGTCCCCACCAAAGAAAAATTAAATGAACGAAAATAAATTAACTTCATTTATTTTATAGAATATAGAACGCAGGTACTCATTGTACATGGTATTTTCTGATTGTTTCAGACACATGCAATTCTGTAAGTAATCATGTGTTCATATATATCTATATATCTATATACATATGCATATGTACCTTTTTGCCTAATTTATAACTTTTTCATCTACCTATATCATTCTCTTTTTTTTTCCCCAGAATCAAGATGTCTTTGTTTCCAATAATTCCATTAATTCATGTAACAGGACTATCTTTCCTAGCCAATTATAAGTGCGTATCCCTTATTAAATTTGATTACGTTAGTCCTTATTTTGTAAAACACACCCATCTATGATATTTACCATGCAGCTCACTGCTTTTGCAGGTGAAGGATAACAGAATCTATTGAGGCTACAGATCATCTCAAATTTTATATGCATAAGAATATTTTAAAAAATATAGAACAGCATGTTTTATGTACTAAAGTTTATCACTTAAACCTATGAGAATCTGAGATTAAATTCTGAGCAATATGCATATACATATATACACACAAATAAACAGCCACATTTGTTTTGTCCAAAAGAAAATCTATTCTTGATTGGTGACCTTTCAAGTGAGAAAAATGCATTACTCATCCCCTTCTTCTGACAGTGTAGCAGTTATGCCAAAAATATTAAATTATGATAATTCTACCCAGGCTGTAGACTCAGCCTCGTTGATCTCAGTGACCTTAATAGGGCATTAGTGACGAGGGTAGATGTGTTTGCATTCAACCCTTACATTTATACAGGTCTCACTTGGATGGCTACAATAAATCTGTGTAATTTTTTTCTACCCTTGCATAGAGATTACAGAAAGGTGATGACTATTGCTATAAATTATTTCTCAGAAATAAATGCTTTTTGTGGAGGTAAAGCTCAATATAATCCAATGGACTTTTTTTTTGTAAATCCACAGACCTGGTTCATGATTTGAATAGCAAGTGCTCTTATATTTGCTATGGTGACTGATGTGTCATTTCTGTCATTTATCTTGAATCTAAGCAGTTAAGCTAAACTCCTGATTCCTAATTATGGTGATCTAGACAGCGTCATTATTTTAAAAATATATGTTGACTTCATATTACAGCAAGTGTTTAGATTTATTGGCCCTAACTAGAACTGAGTGGCGAAGAAACGACATATTCAGTAAAGATCGAGCACGAGTTGCAAGTCCATAGATAATTGGTGGATGATAATCAGAAAACAATTTGCCTTGTTTTCCTTTTTGAAACATGGGCATCTATAAATAAGGGAATTTATGTCATTTTGCAACTTCTTCTACAATTGTATACTTCTCAAGTTTTCAGTAAGTTATGTGTTTACTGCTATTTATATTAGCAGCCTGCTGCTCATTGCATTAGAGTGCATCCTCATAGAAGTCTTTTTATTTTTTTGCTTTAGTTATAAAACATTTTTGGAACCCTCATGAGTGTAATTGATTATGGAGGAATTTGCAAGAAGGGCATAATGATTCTAAGGTGTGAAATGTTAAATATATTTTTTCTAAGCTTTTCTGTAGCTTTACATTCCACACCAAAGAAAAATTCTCAGAAATAGCATCACTTTTCTTTTGATTATTTCCTTTCTTTTTCCATTTAATCTTCCCTGTCTTTGTTTCCCTTTTTAGTGTGTTTGAGCTTCTTTGTGACTCTCTCACTTGTGTGCCTTCTGTCTTTGTCCCTTTTCTTTGATGTCTCCCCTGTGTTTTCTTTTTAAATATTGTCTAGGTCAACTTTACTTCAGGTTGTTGAGCTTTTCCGATTACATTCTATAAAGTAATCATCTGTGCAGGTAGTTAGCCCTTATTACCCTCTCCCTAAGTTGTGCACTTGGTGGACGTAATGCCTTCTTCTTATACATGCCTTAGATATTGGCAAGTAATTTCATATGTATCATATCAATGTAAAGTGAATGTCTCTTTCAAAGTAAATCCACTTTAACCTTAAAAGCCCCTTTAAAAAGAGATCATTTTTAAAACACCATCTTTTGATGTACTCAGGATGTGAAGAGTTAATCCCTCCCCACACATACCAGCAGCAATTCTTTTTATTTTTATATGGAAAGAACAACCCATACCACTTCGAAATGTGGAAAATTACAATCTCAAGAAATAGTGAACATTATTTCAGAACAGCAAGTTTTAAATATATTTGTTCTCTTCAGCACCAGGTTTCTTCAACCATCTTCTTTTTAAACTCCCTTTTCCTGTCATCATTGGTGCTAGTATTCTTTGTGTTACAAAGAAAAGCCAGTGGGAGTGAGCTAATGCCTTGTACAAGTGAGAGAAACCCCTGGAATCAAAGATATCCTGGCTATGATCTGCACGATGCTCAGTGATGGCATTGCATTGCTGTTCTGTCACTGGCTGCAGATTACATATAGTACTGTCCATTCTTGCTGGGAGCATTGTAGAGAACCCCCCAGAGACAAAATTCTATCTGGCTGCCCAAAATGATACCCTGTGAAACCCACGGGGTTATATTTCAGGAAATTTAGGGCATATTATAAAATGTTTCCTTTTAATTCATTTTACTTGAGACATACTGTTAGGCACATATTTAAGTAAATTACTTAATTTGATTAGGTTGTTTAAATTTTTTTCATTGCTGCTTAAAAATACTTATTGCTCATTTAGGAAAGATAAGAATCTGCATTGCTAATAATACTAATAATAAGAGTATTAAGAGTAATAAGGGGGAAAAGTGACCTTGCCTCATCTTGTGACAATTTCCCAGGTTCTCATTACTGGATTGTGCATAAACATGTACAAATAGATAAAGCCCATGCTGATCCTTTAATATTCACCAGGTTGTATGCCAAGCTCTGGGTGAAGATTACCTTCTTCTAATCATTATTATAGTGCTAAGGAGAATTATTATCTCCATTTTTCAGGTGAGTAAATTATCCCTTAGGTCCAAAGTCACAGATTCCTTGTAGGTAGCTTCAGGTTTCATTTAAGATGGTGTCTTTAGAGGTGGAACTGAGTTAGAGAATGATGGGTAGAGGACACTGTGAACAAGGTCAGATTTGCTATACACATTTGAGAGTCCTGGAAGAGAAAGAATGCAAATATTTTTAAGGCTGAACAAGACTCAGAGTGTTGGCAAGGAAACTTCTTCCAAGCTCTTAAGTTTTAAAGTAGGCAAATGATCTTTCAAATGAATGAATTAATTGTGCATTATTAAAATTAATTAAATGTTAATTTCCACTTATCCGTGGCATGCATAGTGCTACTGAAAGGAAGAGGCTCTTAAAATGACTACTGTTTGAACAATGTTTTTTATTGTCTTTGAAAATAATTAAATCTACATTTTAATGTTAATACAATCACTAATGAAAAGAATCTTGTACTAACAGAGAAGAAGAAACTGTAGAACTCATGTACTGTAGCTGTGTCTAATTACAATGAAAAATGAAGCCTACAGCATTGACCTTGTCTGCCCAGACATAGAAGCATATACTGGTAAAGTTAGTTCAGCTGAAATCCTGCTTAGAAAGCAACCCATCATTTGATTCAATATCAAAATGTATATTTTTTTCTTCAGCAAGTATTGTTTTTTGTCCCAAGATATTTTAACTGTATCATCAGGGTCACGTATGCATTTATAATAAAAATTTTAGATGCTTGGGTATTTCATTCAAAACGTAACAAGCTTATTTTGCAAATGAAATCATACTATATCTTATTTCCAAAAATAATAGTAAAATTTGCTTAATCCTTAAGTTTCTTATTTGTCTTCATTAACCTACTTCACTAGTTTTATCCATTCGTGGAAGTGTCAACTTAACTATGATGCAGCTCACTCTATCATGGTTGTGGATTGAAGATTTATCCTTTCAAAATTCATATGTTGAAATCCTTCTCCCTGATCTGATGGTATTATGTACCATGAGAGCGAAGCCCTCTGAAATCACATTCATAATCTTATTTGTAAAAGTGACATAAAACAAACCATCTTTCTGCCATTTAAGGACAAAACTGATAGGTCAATGCTCTTTGGCCCTGAAGAGAGCCCTCATCACAGTCTGACCTTCTGGTTCCCCAGTCACGGACTTCAACCATCAGGATTCTCTGAAAGAAATTTCTATGATTCATAAGCTTGCCAGTGGCACCTTGTAACTGCAATCCCAACTAAGACGGAAAAACAAACAAAAGAATTCCTGAAAAGATGCATGTCTTTATTTTATCTTTCTACCTAATTCATTTTCACACATATACTTCCAGATCATTTTGTTTTCAGCCTCTTGCTTCTCACAAGACAATAATGTTTAAATACATCACTGAATTACCACAATCAAGTATTTCTTAGAAAGGATCCTGAAATTCTGTTTTAAAAGCTATTACCATACCAGGGAACTCTTACACATCCTACTTCAAATGGGGATGGAATAAAACTCAAAGTACGAGAGGTAATGTTTTCTGCGATGTCACTACCCTAAGAAAGATCAAGGCACTTCTTTCTGCCTAAGCATTCCCCTTCTCCTTCTAAAAGTCAGTAGGAGTGATTGGTTCTCTGTCCAGGCATAAATACCATACCTACAGAAAAACAAGCACAGCTTTCCTTCCCAGTTTAAAAAATAATTCCATTAAAAGATTTACTTCTGATGCAGTAGTTAAAAAGAAATGACCATGGGGATAGTCACATCTTCATAAACAAATTTTCATGTTCATTTGGAAGGGCCCCTCTTCCCCTGTATTCCTGATAGTCAGTGTCTCCTAGGAGTCATTCCTACCATTCATAACTATGGGTTCTGTGAGTTTCTTAGCTCATGCTTTACAAACAAATGAGCTTTTTCATTTGTTCCTAATGACTTTGGTTTATACACAGAGACCTTAAGCTGTCCCCAGAGCAATCCTTTTGCTAAAATGTTATTAGAACATCTTTACAAATTTAGCAGCAAAAGGGGAGTTTCATTAGCAATGGAAGTCATTGGGAATTGGGGGCTCTTGGCAAATGCAGTGCTTACCAATCTTGTTTTATTTTCAGTGATGAGTAAAAGTGATCCTGTGATCTGTACATTGATTCTTTATCTAGTGGTTGGGTAAAGAAGATGGGATGGGAAGAAATACTAGAAAAAGCACAGCCTTCTTGGGCTAATCAGTTCTGTCTGAGTTCCCCAAGGAGCCACATGAACCTATGCAATTATATATCACTGTATCTGCTAATTGAGCCATTTTCCCCTAAGATTTGTGGGATTTGTGCTTAAGAATGAAGATTCTTTTTCAGTGAACCATCAATAAGTTCAGCTTATATATGTGAATAATGTGTAACTTATTTTTATATTAATCCAGTATCATGAACAAATGAGTGACTACTGACAACACTAAAACCTGACTTGTAGTTTTTGCAAAACACACCCAAATCATGCATTCTCTCGATTTGTAACTGTAAGAACAGATGAACATTCTTTTTCTGTTCCAAGCAACTTTGCCCACAAGAACTTGTCCAGGACACATTGATTAGATTTCTTCAGGGTGTTTGTCATTTCACTGAACCATTATTGCTGGATATCCTTTCAAGATATCTTCTTACTGTTCTGTGTGACTAGCTTGACATATAGAAACTCTTTCCATATACAGCTAACCCTTGTCTTTTCAGTTACAAAGAGATTGTGTTTGAGCAAGCATCAATTCAGTGTTGGTGAGCACAATGAATATTTATTGGAAATCAATTCCCATCAACATGAAACATCTCTCAAAGATGACTTACTAAATTCTGGCTTAGCTGGATATTTTATTTATTCATTTTCTGCTATTCCAAGAGTTGAACTCTGGGCTTGGATGCTGTCCCTAAGCTCTTTTTGTGCAATGACAGTGCTCTATCAGTTTAATCTTTTCTGTGATTAAGTGGAGATAAGATTTTCACAGATTTTTCTATTCAGTCTCAGATCTCAGCTTCCTGAGTAGCTATGATTACAGGCATGAGCCACTGGTGACCTACTTAAATGGTTATTTAAAAAAGAAATTATATCTGTGGCCAGTTCAAATCTCAGAGAAGCATATGCTAGATGCATTGGCATTGGTATTCAGTTCATTAGTGAGCTCTGAGGCATGGTAATGGTACTCTCTTAAAGAATATACTCACATAGGAATGATGTCATCAAGATTGCAGAGCAAGAAACTGTAGAGCCACTTTCTCCCTATAAATACACCATTTGTCAAGAATTTGTCATAGCATCTGATTCATGAAGCATTTGTATTACTATACCATTGGCAAGTGTAAAATAACGAATGCAGCAGGGATTCTCATGAGACACTATGCTGAAAATGAACTCTACCACTTGTGGGGAAGGAGAGTCTGGAGGGGAAAAACTGGGTGAAAATGAGGGAAGAGGTGATGCTGTTCAAAAAGAAATGTACTCATTACCTGACTTATGTAACTCTAATTCCTCTGTATATCACCTTTACAATAAAAAAAATGGAAAAGAAAAAAGCCACTTGAAGATTTGGAATGCACATTCATTAGCCTTTCTACCCATGTTATAGTATCACATCATGAGAATAATACTCCCTAAGTGTTATTGCCTCTTAGGGAGGAAAGGTTGATTCATGAATACAGCAGATCAACCGTTCACAGGAATCTTCTTAGATGGATAACTTTTATCTTGTTTCCTCCAGATCTTTATGAGGCTTGGTACAGTCTATCTGCCTGTCAGACAGTAGAGATGACAACTTGAACTCTTGACCTATAGATTATCCCTTTGCTAAGTATGGAGTAAACAGATAAAAAATCCCATCTACCTATGAAGAGGGAAAACCTTTGATTCATACAGTATTGTACTCTTTATCTTATAATATTTGCTGTGGGGGGAAGGTCAACCTCATTTATAGCTGTTGATTTAGAAAAAGATTGGCTATCAAACCTTACTTACTGTGGTTAATCTGTGATCTTATATTGTGTCTACTAGGAATGACTACTTTAAATGCAGTGACAATGTTTCCCCTAGTGAATTCAGGGATAGCCTGTGACAAGTTGACCATAAACATAAGGAAGGAAAATTTTCCAACAACCACTGGGACAAATTCTTGTTAAGTTCTGTTATGGGGCAGGGGTGGGGTTTTATTGAAATGGAGAAGAACCCTTTAATGGATTATTCTCTTTTTTTTATTCTCTTTTTGTTTCTTTCAAGACAAACCAAAGAAAATAAACAACATCCCTCTCTTCTAATACCATAAAAACAGAGTCTCCATTAGCAAAATAACCTTTTTGAAAATAGTTTTTTTCCAGAGAAAAAGAAGACCGCAAAGAATATAGGTATAGCCATTTTGTGGAGCCCTAAATTTTGGATGATAGCTCTTATTATTCTACATATATGTACAATATGCTTGTAGTCCTGTACTTGTTTTCCAGATAGTCCTTTAAGCAGAGTTAACCATAAAGGTTTAAGCAATTAAGAAGCATTATTTCTTCCTGTTTGCTGAAGAAGATAATGTAATCAGCAACATTAACATTGTAAATGAGAAAATTTATAATAGATTACTGAATATCACAAAACGGCAGAAATGCATTTAAGTCACATTTTATGTTCAATGTTTATACAAGAAATATCCTAAAAATCAGTAAATCTGGTGTGTATAGTAGAGGTTAAAGGAATAATATTTAGCAAAAGATACTATGGTGAAATTGACTATGGTGAATTCATGGTGAAAATTTATAATTTATCAATTGCTCAGTCAATTTTTAATGCATTTTAATAGGCATTTTTATAAACCCAGGGAAAATTATAATTTGCTACTTTTATTTTATTATTTATTTAGTATCTATTTTTATAACATTTTGGTTTCCAACATTTGAAGAGTTGTATGAGAGAAAAAGTTTTTACAGGACTGTTTCAAAGTAGCTAATGCCTATAGCCCAGCTACTTGGGGAGGCAGAGATTAAGAGAATCATAGTTGGAGGTTATCCCAGGAGCAGAAAAAGAGACCCAGTCTCAGCAAACAAGCTGAGATGAATCAGTCACTAATCCCTGCTGTGCAAAAGTGTAAATAGGGGAATAAAAATATTATAATTATTCAGTGCAAAAAAAATAACTAAACCAAAAAAGAATGTATGTGACTCAAGTGGTAGAGTTCAATCTAGCAAACATGAAATCTTGAGTTAAGACCATATACTTCCAAAAAATTGTTTAAAACTTTAAAGAAAGGGACTTTGTTTTATGAACAGCATTAGTCCTCATCCAATTGTTTCTCTTATATGTCATTCTTGAATCTACCAATTATCATAGAAAAACTGTAGATAATACATCTAGTGATGTTATTGAAAACACAAAGCACCCGTCTTTTATTCTCTCTTTGAAGGTTTTGTCATTAGTTTTGTTTAAATGTGCTTCAAAGGGTGGAAAAATTGTTTTCCAAACTTCTTTTGAATAAAAGGCTTTTATTCATCCTGTTGTTAATACATTTGTATTATTACAATATAGTATTATACCTCCCTCACAGGTAAAATCTGATTAACAAATCATTGTTTGAAAGACCTGATGTTAGCAAAGCAGTATGTGTCTTCATTTCCACTGCTCGGAGGCTTTAAATTAACAGAAAACCCCATATGTTGTTTCTATAGAATCCCACTAAATGTCAGAGACATTGTCTACTGTACGGGTGTGTCGTTGCTGGATGAGGATGTTTGGGAGTTCATATGGATGAAGTTTCACTCCACCACCGCAGTTTCCGAAAAGAAGATCTTGCTTGAGGCCTTAACCTGCAGTGACGACAGGAATTTATTGAATAGGTGAGTCCATTAATTTGTGGTATATTTTTTGTAATGCAGGTGTTCCCTGCTCATCAATCTTCTGTAAAGTTGCTTTTATTCCCTTGAATATAGAGTAAGCACTGTAAACTATATGAGGAAGTATTTCACTAAAAATGGCAAGCTGGCCTGATGGATGCCATTTGACTTCAGATATTATCTTTACCATTAGTGACTTTATAAAGTTAATATACATGACTATGAAAATATCTCATGATAAAAAAGAACCACTGTGGCTGGGTACCCATGGCTCAAGCCTATAATCCTAACTACTCAGGAGGCTGAGATCTGAGGATTGCTGGTGGAAGCCAGCCCAGGCAGGAGAGGACATGAGACTCTTATTTCCTATTAATCACCAGAAAACAGGAAGTGGCACTGTGGCACAAGTGATAAAGCAGTAGCCTTGAAAGAGAAAGTTCAAGGAGACAGCTACTGAACCTTGAGTTCAAGCCCCAAGACCAAAAACAACCAAACAACCAAACAGCAACAGAAAACACTGTGAAGAATTTAAGGGACAGTTGCTGTTATTAATCAGATTTGCAATTTACCCATCCATCGATACATTTAGAGTTTAAAGTCTGTATTTCAGCACTATGAATTGTGTGTTCCCATTTTATGAGCAGAAATTGTTCTAGTAATTAATGCATATCAGAGACTTTTTAAATTGAACTCTTGAGAATTATAACAATGATATGTAATTTTAGTAAGGTTATAAACATATTTAAGGTATAAAAAGAAACATTCTCCCCAAATTCATTTATTATAGGCTTCTCAATCTCTCGCTGAATTCTGAGGTGGTATTGGATCAGGATGCCATTGATGTCATAATCCATGTAGCCCGAAATCCACATGGTCGAGACCTCGCCTGGAAGTTCTTCAGAGATAAATGGAAGATACTTAATACCAGGTAGAAATAGAAAAACAGTCATTCTTATTCCAGTGGGTAAATAAGAGCTGATGCATGAAGGAGACCCACGTTGTCAGAGCTAAGATCCAAATATCAGAACTACGTTTTAGCACAGTCATCCAATGGCGGTGGTGCCAGTCTTTGAAAGTCATAATTATTTTCACAGTTCTATAACCTGACTCATTTGCAAAAGATTGATGAGTATAATTAATTATACCTAGAAGTATGGAGAGTGCAAAAGGTTTAGAAGCAACTTTGGGGGTGGATTTATCAAACTGCCCAAAAGCTAAAGCCATTTGATTATTATTAAATTCCTATGTCCTATACCTGTCATGGAGAAATGATTTATTAATCACATATAAATGATATAGCAAGAAAATTTAATTACTTCTGTACAAGTGCTGTGAAGTCTTGTTAAGTATAAATGTTATAAAAACAGTCAAATAAAGCCATGACAGTATAAGCAAAAACAATTGACCCTCCCATATTGAAAGAGTTATTTTCTTTCCTGGATAATCGCGTACTTCTGTAAAAACAGACTGATTACCAAAAGGTCATTTAAATTGTTATTGAATGCCTCTGTGTTTGCTTTTATTAAGTCAGCTTTTTTCAGTATAATAGTTCAATCATAGAGTGACAATAAACCATGTCAGTCATTTAGTTTGACCTCAGAATTTATGGAACTTACAAAACTAAGCTCTCTAGAATCTAAATTACTACAGTTCCTATAAATCAGGAGAGCATTGGATAACCTCTTGTAATGATGACTGGACATCCTCAAAATATATTCTTATTGTACTTCTCTTGGTTCTAAGAGTATGATAACTTGTCAGGATTTCCTTTAGCACAGCCGATACAGAGATAAAATGAGAACTCTTTCTGATTTACTTTCTTTCCTTATGTCATAACTTGTGTAAATTATGATGTAATATATGAGACTTATGAAATACAAATAAACAACTATTTAATTTTAGTTCCCACATGAAAAATATTCTAATATATTGGGGAATATTTTCTGAGAAATTTAATTCAGTTACTAAGAATGAAATAAAATACCAATGTCTATTAAAATAGAGAAATAAACCACAGAATCTGTGACATACATATGTTAACTTTGTATTCACTCCCTTTTAGATGTTTTAGAGTTTGAAAATTGCAAGTTTTATATTTTTTCTCAAGCAAGGGTCCAGATATAGAACAGTAATTCCTAAATCTAATTTTAGAATCCCCACCTTTGGAAAATTTGGCTACAATTTAAATTTCATCAGAATGCAATGGGTTAAATCAGGTGGAATCTGCTCATATACCGTGGCTGCACATACTTCATTGTTCTTCTTTTACTCTCTACATAAATCTAGAATGTTCAGAGATCTAATCTCTCACAGCTATGCTCAAATGAACTTCTTGGAAGAGACCCTAAAAAATCTTATAGTAATTTTTCTAAATGACTAAATGTATTGACACTAATTTTTTATCTTTTGAGGTATGGAGAAGCATTATTTATGAATTCTAAACTTATCAGTGGAGTTACAGAATTTCTCAATACTGAAGGAGAACTTAAAGAGGTAAACAGATTTTTTTATAAAAAAAGAAATTACAGATTAACTTCAACCATTTCTTTCTATCAATTTCAAGGAGTTACACAGTTTCTCAATAGTGAAGGTGAATTTAAAGAGGTAAATACATTTTTATAATACTTTTATAAACAATAAATTATAGATTAACTTCAATCAGTTCTTTCTATCAACTTCATGCTCTTATTTTGGCACACAGACAGACACACATCTATGCCAAAGACATTTTGGAAATCATTATTTTTTGTTTTGTTTTGCAAAAGTATTTTTAATCTATTAAATACTGACTGATGAGAAAGTGTGAATACAATGATTTCCAAAAGTGGAGAATCAAAAACCCACTCCAGACATCTTAGATCTATTCACAAAGCTATTCTTTGATCATTTGATATAGCCAGTATAGAATCCTTTAGTCAATAATCATATCAATGGTTCATTATTTAGAAAGACAACTGAAGTTGGCTTTATGGTACCAAGCATGAGTCTCTGCTTTGTGGTCAGCCCTACAGAACAACAGAAACATAATAACTGCCTACTAAATACTATATAGACAGTTAAATAGAATGTATGGAGAGGAACCTATTGGGATATCCCTATAAGCATTCATAGTTTAGTTAAATTAATGTGTTTGTCTCAGTCACAAATGCATTGTATTAATGAAAACACACTTGAATTTTTTTAATGGACTGGGGTCTAAACTGTAGGGTATCTAACTTAATTTTCCTTGTTTATTTCAGTGGAAATATAAGCCAAATGAATATTTTCCTGATTAACTCAGAAATTTATTAGAAAGAAATGTGGTATGGGGACAGTTAAAGCTGGAAAATGGAACCAAATAATGATCCTTTTAATTGATTATCTCAGTAGGGAGTGGTGATTAAGGTGTCGAGCCAGACAAGTTGAGAGAGGAAAGGTGGGCAAATACAGTCATAATACTCAATTTACATATGTAAGAAACAGAGCCAAATAATTTGAGGAGATGGATGGGGTTGGGATAGATGGGCAGAAATATGGAAGGGATGCCATTGATCAAAATGGATTGCACCAATAAACTGACATATTCAATTGCAACTCCTTTGTACAACTACTTAAAGACAATTAAAAAAATGAGTTTCAAGCACCTATTACCCTGTTCTCTGCTATTCTTCATTATAACGACATATAGCTGCTATTTGGCACTGAGAATCCTAATTCTCAAATTTCACTTGTGGGATATCTCTTTCTATGTCCCAGAGATAATGTACAGAACAGCATCCCTTCAAACATTAACCCTGGCACCTCCTTAATATCTCGTACTACCATCCAGTTGTCTGAGTTCATCCCATGTGCTAACTTGGATCCTGTCACACTGGCAGCTGAGTTAAGCTAAGGTTCTGATTGTAATGATTTCAAATTCAGTTTTTATCCCTGCAATGTGTGCTGCCAGCCTTGAAGGATTTAGCTTTGAAATCTCAGAACCCCCTTTTTTTTTTTTACTTTTTCTTAATATAGAAGAAGCTAAATGAAAAGGACTTTTTCATATCCATAAGAAATAGAAAGCAAAATTAATTAAATTAATGTTTGATTCCAATTTTTTCTGTATTTAAATTAAGTAGTTGTAATGTTATGATTTTACACTCAATAATGGGAGAATGAAAGATTCATTTAGTCATAACCTGTGCCTAAATTCAAGTGAGCAGAGAAACAGAAATCTACTTTTCTCCTCCCCACTCTTCTCTCCCTTTTTTTTCTGTTCCTTCTCCTGTTTCTTTCTTTTTATTGTTCATTTCCTTTTTCATATTTTCCTGGATTAGAGCATACCAGGACCATGAGAAAATTTCATTTACATGGACATTTAATTGATTTTTTATCACACATTGACCATTAAGTTTTACATGTTTCACTTATATATTTAATTATAGACTGGATTTAATTACCATGTTTGATGTGCCAAGGTGCCCCTAGTATGAAAGATGTATTTTCAAACCTGAAACTAAACTGTGGCTTTCATTCTATTATCTTCAAAGCAGCTAACTTCACAATGCAGCTCTCAGTGGATTGAGTGATGAATCCTTCGCTGGAGTTACTTGCTCTGACTTCTAGTTTTAACTGCTTCTGCCTGAGGCTGTCTTATGCTTTTATCAACTTACCCTTGGCTACAAGACTAGGGAACACTATTTTTTCAGATGTTGGGGGTTAATTTGCATTGTCAGTAATCCTTTTCGTAAGTAGCAATGACGATGCAGGTCTAGACCTATTCTCCCATTGCCTCTGAGCTATGTTAAAAATAATGATAATAAATCATGTATTCCCAAGGGTGCAGTGCGTTCTTATTTCTGAAGATTCATAACTCAAAGAAGCATCTTTATAAATTCTGAAAATTTATTTGATATTGCAAAGATCCTTATTATCTTTAGGGGTATTAAGTAAAAATGATTATGTTGTTCTGGTATTGTGTCCCCCAAACTACATCCTAGTACTGAAACTTGGATTTCTTCCTTAAGTACGTGACTGTAGCCATTTACACAACACCCCTTCTCAATGGGTGGAATCCATCATTTCCATAATTTTAAGCTAATGGAGGCACAACCTCAAGGAACTTCAGAGGCACATGCCATTTTCCCACACTAATGTTCACTAAACAAACCTCTCATCTGTTTCTCCTTCCTGCATCCCAACTATCCTGTTTGCTTTCCTTTGACATTTTTCTTATCAGGTGTAAATCAGTTTTGGAAAACATGGACCTCAGAGCAAGACAGTAATTAATTATATTTGTTCTATAGTTATTAACATTATACTAGGTTTTTTTTTTACTAGGTTTTTACAATTTTCTCTAAGATGCTATTTTATAATGAAGTTTGAGTACTCTGAAAGAAGAGCCTCTTTTAAAAAATGCTTACTCTTTTCAGTAGATAAATTTACAAAATTGTCTAGAAGGTTTATGTGAAGAAAATTAGAGGTTACCAACAACACTGGCATTTTCCTAAGTGTTACTTCGTAAAAGCGTCTGAAGTTGAAATTTTTTAAAGTGTACCATGGTGTGGTTAACTTGGAAACACAATAAAAAGATAACTAGTAGCGGCAGAAAACCTAGCATAGAGCTGAAGAAATAAGACAAGAGTATTGCATATTCTTTCTTCTGTCCAAGATCTCAGAAGTAGACAGGGTTCTGTAAGGTACTGAAGTTATACACCAGGATTGGTGAGAGAGCTATGCTCCCTCAGATCATGTTTGTGTTCAGAGTTGGGAGAAATACAGTTTCTAAGATCAGTGTAGAGCAATTGTGGAACATGGTTAGGATGCACTGTAATGAATCAGCTGTACCTGATTCAGCCCAGGCTTTCTTAGCCCGCAAGGGAGATATTTAGTGCACTTAAATAGTAATTTAAGAAACGAATCTCTAGAAACCCAGTAGTTACATTGTCTTATGAGTATGCTCCGGCAAGATAATCTAATGTACCATCCTCATGTAATAATAATTTTATATTCAGACCCACAGTTTACCTTGAAAGAAAAGTTAAGGGCTTTGCTTGATATGTTCAAGCTAGTTTCATAAAGATGATAAGAGTACATGCATCATGGAGTTCAAGCTACCAATAGAGGGTTAGATTACTTTCTGGCAAGTTCAGTAAATACCTAGGGGGGAAAATGTTCAAAACAGGATGAAATCTGTTGATTTATGGCTATGGATTAAAATCTGAAATCAAAGCAGTTAATACAAATGTATTATTGTGTTAATCAGCCAAAGTTTCAAATGAAGATCTGATTTCTGTCATTTGATTAGCTCTGTGTGTGTGTGTGCATGCGCCTCTCTGTAGCCATCAATATTCTGTTGTTGTACAGTGGATATCTTCCAAATTTATTATAAAAAAGTACAGTGATTTTGAGTCTTTTCAAGGATAAAGCCTGGAGATAGGAAAATCCTTTGCTAAAGCCAACAAAAGACTTGTAGGAAAGTAGGTGACAAACTAAGAAAGCCTACCAGTAGCTTGTCATTAAAGTAATATTGTCCCAAACCATGCTATTTATACATTCCAAACTAATTTGGAAAGATAAAAATAATTTCATGTTAAACACCCTCCACCCCACTCTCCCAAGCTTGTCTTGATCGTACCACGTTTCCTTCCTGGCTTTCTTCCATGAGATGCCACCCAGTAATGAATCACACTCCACACTAATTACACCACATAGCTTTTCTGTGTTGCAAGTTGATTTTTCACATTTGTCTATTAGCATTGCAATTGTTGGTTGGTTGCCAGTTTACGACATATTAAACAAGAAGAAAAATGGCCAGGATTTAATCTTGAGGTAAATTCACTATTATTTCCAGAGCATGGGAACTCTCTAACATCTCCTATCAGGAAAAGTTATAAAAGTACACTTAAAATTTCCAACTTACATGTTCAAATTTTCTAGCTCAACAAGACTATATTTCTCTTTCATTTTTCCATAAATATAGTGACGAGGGTGATTGCAGTGGTCATTAGTCTAGGTTTTCTACCACCTAATAGGTGTGGTAATCCTTCGACCTCCAGATAAGTGTCAAGCTCATTTGTTAAAGACAGAGAACCATTTTCTGTCTACAAATAAAATTAAACTTTAATCCTTACATTCAGTTTGCAAGGAATTTTATACATTGGATGTGCCTTGCAAGTAGAATTAGTCTTTTCTACAATACTCTACTAATTGAAGAAATGAAATAGATCTCTTTTAATATCTATTAATGAGGCAAGAAGTTGGATGTGGAATCACTTAAATTTCAATGTCCACTCTTTTTCCTTGGCATTTAGAAATCATTCATACCACACTCGCTTGATTCAACCTGTTTATTTTATGTCATTATCAAACTTGCTCCACAATAGTAGATATGCTTTCCATTGTGATTGGTTCACCAAACCAAGCCCATTTTGCCCATTGAGCAGCATGTCAATCTGTGAAATGATGAATAAAGGAGAAAGACTTTACTCATAAGGTGACTAAGCGTGAAGCGATGGGAGAACAAATCTCAACTCAGCCTCGCTGTGGATAGATTTCAGGGGTATTTATTATATAAAGAAGGCAAATGATTTAAGATAGGAAAAGGTGACTGTGAATGAAGCCGTGAGTGGTGTGTGCTGTGTGATCAGTCTTCATAGTCATCACAGGATGTCTGTACTGGCATTATCTGAGAGAGGAGTTCTTACTTCTCTGCTGTGAGAAGTTCACCCATAGGACTCTTACTCAGGCCCAAATAAATAGTTAATAGTGTCAATAAAAATTACCTTCAAGTCCCTGAAACATAACCTTGGCAACCAATATCTGGCTGCACCCATTACAGATGTTAGTTATTTCTGTATGAGCTCCCAAATAAGAGATTTTTTACATTAACTAAAAGCAAGTAAAGTTGGATGGCTTTCTTTATTTTATTTCAGTTTATATTTTATTTTTTTATTTATTATGAAAATACTGTACAGAGGGGTTACAATTACGTGGTCAAGGTAATGAGTGCATTTCTGATCAAGCACTGGTTTTCCCTTCGTTGCAATTGTGGCACTTTGTTTAAAATAGATTCTTGTTCCCAAATGCTGTGCACGAGTTCATTTTAAGACATGCAGATTTACCATTTTGAATTCTATTTCCAGCTGAAGAACTTCATGAAGAGCTATGATGGGGTGGCGGCTGCTTCTTTCTCACGAGCTGTGGAGACTGTGGAAGCTAATGTGCGCTGGAAAATGCTTTATCAAGATGAGCTTTTCCAATGGCTAGGAAAAGCTATGAGACACTAATATGCCTCATAAAGTTAACCTGAAATTTTGTGAGAGGACCTGCTTTGTGTGGAATGAGGAAAATGGCCCAATTTTCTGTGTTAACATGTGGGAGGATTTATTTTATCTTATTTTTATTTTGGGGGTATTTCTGTTTGTTTCATTCACTGTTTTGTAAAGAAATTCCTGTGACTGAACCTTGTCATGGTTCCTTCAACTGTACATTTCCTGCTGTACAGGACCAAATATGGTAGTGGTGCATGTTGATGTTGAGGTCCATTTGGAAAAAAGTAACATAATCAGAATATTCTGTGCATGGCTGTATGGTCCTGCCCGTGTTCCAGCATGCTTATCTAAAATGTCCAATGTTGTATGTGAATATATGTTACATCCAGGGTGGGCATTATGCAAAAGCACAAAGATGATCTATGACAACCGGTGTTGCAATGAAAAGTAAAACCTTAAAAGGGAATTCTATCCTCAATCATGGACAATAGGAGAGAGAAAGTAGCTCTTCAAGTGATCAGTGTCATTTATTTCAGCACTTGGATTGTCTGACTGTGATGACTGTGTTGCTGACTCATTTTCTTTGAGTTAAAGCTGTGTGTATATTAGAAAGGCATATAGATAGTGTATGCATATGTATATGTACATAAGGAAGTTCCACGTGTATATAGTATGTTGTACACTGCACATGTGCAAAGAATCTCTTCAGATCAAAGAAAAATGATCTCTTTTTATTATAAATGTATGGACACTTGGAAAGGCTTAAAAGAATTTGTCTCAACATTATCCTTCCTTTCCTGTCTAAATTTTTTGAATGGCTTTTCATCTACTTCTTGAACAGGGGCCTGTTCTACATGAAGATGAATTAAAACAAAAATTTATATGTATACCAATCACTCCTATAATCCTCCTCAGTCAATCGCACCCTTGCATATAGATTCTGTCATCCATTTGGTCACATTTCCTATTGCATAAATGAATTATGTAAACTTGTAATTATCAGTACTGAGAAAGTATTTTTTCATCTTGTTTGTCTACTTTTGGCTGGTGCAGAGTTTAAAATCCTTTCTGTGTATTGGTCCATGTCTGTCCTACTCTAATCCTCCATAAAGCAACCATACCTCAATGGGTCTATAAGTATTTAACGACCTTTTAAGCCAGTTGTGCCATCCCCTTAGATACAAATTCCTTTGCTCATGTTAATACACAAAAGGTTCCTTTGACATTAATACCTCTGCTCTACAGGGAATTTGGAATAGCTATTTCCATGACTGTGTGTGAAACAAGTATTTTTGGATGATGTTCTCACTTCGTAGACTAGTTCTACAGACCTCATTTGAATGCTTTAGAATTCACATATTTTCTATTATAATTATAAAATCCTGATACAACTACTGTACTGAAGTAAAACATTTGTGACGACTTCACTTCCTATTTCTTGAGGTGTTGACTCCTTCAAATCTTACAAATCATGGAAACAAATGTATTCTGAAGATAATAGCCATTAGACACCAAAAAAATTAGATATTTTCTAGAGCCCTAGAATCATTTTAAGTTTATAGAAAGGAAATTTCCTAATCTAGAGATTATCACCCAAAGTTAAATTTTATTGTTTCAGCAATACTCATACCCATCATTTAAAATACTCTATGTGGTATTTAAATAAATAAAATAATTTAAATAAATTCCAATGTGATGCTACCTATCTTTTATGATGAAATTTAGTTACTCCATGTCACGTTTAGGGTCTTGAAGGAGGACATCCTGAAACATAACAATAATATGACATTGCTGTGTAGGCTCCAGATAGACACCATAATATCCCTGAACTCATGTATCAGAGATGATAGAAAAACTTAGAAGTAGGTGTCTTGTGTCATGAATTATTGAAAAATTCTTAAGTAGTTGTAGCATTTCTGTAGTGAAGTCACTTTGAGTTAGAAAGACTTTTGTTCTTTTTCCTCTCCACTGTTAACAGTCATGCTCCTCTTTCAGTGTTTTAGTGGCCTTGAACAACTGGTTTAGCTCTATCAAATCCTAAGTGTGTGATTGTGTGCAATGATCCATACCTCCTATGATATGTGTTCAACAGTACAGTGGTACCAATGGCAGACAGATGGCATTTTTCTTCTACATATTTTTCAAAAATGTATCCTTTTCAATGTTGAAATTATATCAGGCTTTTCAGTTTCTTTGAGTTGTTTAAATAAGTAATATTTTCAAAATAATAAAACAAACAACTGTATCTCTTGGAATTATTCTGTAAAATGTAGTTATAAAATTATATTTTATACTTAGAGTTTTCTCTTTTCTCTCTTGTCTGTTTTACAAATCATACATGAGCATGAATGACAAATTGTTGAAAGTGTCCAACATCTATTCCTAACCATCATTTGTGTCAATACATGCGCAACAACAAAACCTGATTTCAATTAGAAAAGACTAACTTATTTACCATAGGGTATTAACCATGTCCAGGTGATTTGTACATAAAAAGGGTTCCCCAGTTTTACAATTTTTCTTAAAAGATTTCTTATGATATTTAAAGTTTTAAAATATACATAATCTCAAATTTTAAGACTAATATTTACATGATATGTCTATTCTTGCTTTTCTATAACATGTATTTTAGGTAAACCTTTAACTTTTTTTGGTTTATGGTATTTCTGGGATAATTTTATCTCGTAACTATTATTTTGTGCTAGTACATTTTACAAATCTTGTACATGCAATAATTTACAGTTATTAGGGCTATGTCATAGATTTATAAAATATATTTCATGTTCAAAGAATTTTTATACCTGATAGTTTATTTGACAACTCATAAGAGTACAAAACATTTTTAGCTTTATACCCCAACAATGAAGTTAAAGCTCCGAGTCACCACAGGGACTATGTTTAAACTACAGCTATATCCAAAATAGAGCTTACCTACAACTAAAATATAGTACACATTTATAGTATTTCTTTACATTAAGTATTTTGTGAAAAATAAACTTATTATGCATTATGCATTAAAATACAGGATCAATTATACCACAATAATTACATTATTTTTAAAGTTAGTGTTTCAAATTTGCATGGTTTCAAACAACTGGATGAACATTTTTGCCAGTATTTACTTTGGATGGTGTCAATAGCAAATATAGGCACAGCTAATTTAGTGTATTGGTTATACTTATCATATTTTACATTTAGCATTGTTAAATATATTATTAAAATTCTGACAATTTACTTTCAACACAAACTTCTCTGATGGCAGTAGCAGATAATCATAACAGATGACCAGGATGCAGATAAAATACAGTCCATCTAAATCACTGAAAATAATACTCAGTACAATATTTACACATCCATGGAGATTAAATGTGAAAAACAAGTTCTTTGTAAATATTGAATGGAATTTGATTTAGAAAAGAGACTCCTAAAGTTATACAATAATATATTGAATAAAGTATTCTATTTATTAATATTTGAAGAATTCCTTTCTAAGATTTTGAAGAACCCAAGTTAGCTCAGTTTCTCTTCTAAGTACTCACATAAACTAACCATTTATACTACGTAGAGTATAGAAGCACATATAATTAGAAAGTAAGATTTTCAATTACTTTTTTTTTATTCATCAGAGCTCATAGCTGAGTTTTCATTTGACACTGCTAGTTGTTGTTGAGAGAATTTGGTTCAATTAAAGAACCTGCACTGAGCAACATTTATTTTACCAGGTATATTGTGAAAGAAAGGAATAAAGACATGAATAGAATTTGCAACAAAACAAATTAAAGCAAAGAAAGAAAGAAAGAAAGAAAGAAAGAAAGAAAGAAAGAAAGAAAGAAAGAAAGAAAGAAAGAAAGAAAGAAAGAAAAAGAAAGCAAGCAAGCTCATAAAGCATTCAGAATGAGAGCAACAGGGAAAATGATAACATTCAGAGCAAGGCTAAATTATTTTAGGTGCAGATAATATCCATTTTGGATAATAGTTCTCAAACCTTTAGAGTAATTTTCAGTCTCTGATTACACAATGCTTGTATTCCTGAAATACACATTACTTTGAAATTATAATATGGTCATAAAGTTGTAACTATAATGATTGAAACTGACATTGAGATAGAATCTATTCATAAGAAGAAAACTATATGGCATGCAGTACAGTGTACCGATATGGGGATGTGGTTTAGTGGTAGAGTGCTTGCCTATCATGCATGAAGCCCTGGGTTCGATTTCTCAGTACTATATAAACTGAAAAAGCCATAAGTAGTGCTGTGGTTCAAGTGGTAGAGTGCTAGCCTTGAGCAAAAGAACTTCAAGGACAGTGCCCAGGCCCTGAGTTTAAGTCTCATGACTGGCACACAAATAAAAGAAAGAGGGGCTGGGAAGGTGGCTCAGTGGGAGAGCAATTGCCTTGCATGCCTGAGGCCCTGGGTTCCATTCCTCAGCACCAAATAAGCAAAAAGAAAAAAGCCGGAAGTGGCGCTGTGGCTCAAGTGGTAGAGCACTAGCCTTGAGATGAAGAGCTGAGGGACAGCACCCAGGCCCAGAGTTCAGGCCCCACGACCGGACCTCCCCCCCCCAAAAAAAAAAGAAAGAAAAGAAAACTTTACAAGTGGCTTGGCAGTATTAGTAAGTTACAGGAAGAACATTCACATACTTATGAGAAAACAGTTCAAGTTTCCTGAGATTGGTTTAGAAAATTTTTTGTGTAGATACAGTTAGTTAATTTTAAGTTAATCTTGTGTCCTTTAAAGAAGGTTTAGAAAATTCTTTAGGCTATAATTTATTTCTTTAAAAGTACATTGAACTTACGTGCAAAAATATCCTCATAAATTATTCTAGAAATTCAAATTTTAATTATATAGACAAGGCTTCCAATTACATTGCTTTGAATTAATTAGAACATTTTAAAATACAATGTTTTGTTTAGTGTAGCATAGGTCCAAGAAAACTCTAACACAAATGTATTCTGTGAAATTTTATTTTCAAGTGCACTTTTGAAAGTTTAAAGTTAAGAAAAAATCCTTTTACAACTATCTTAAGTATTTCAATAGATTATTGAAAATATAGTTTATAATGTTAGTTTTCTTCATATTGTTTCTCATAAAAGTTACTTAGTTGATAGCAATAAGTAGTGTGTTTTTTACTCCATTTTATGGATTTTTCAGGCCTTGTATTTTCAATGTATAGTATTTTGAGGACTAGTATCTGGGAGATATTTATACTTCAGACATTTACATACTAGTACACTAACAAAAAATCATGACTGAATCTTGATTTTGTTATTGATTTAAAAAATGTGTGATATATCAATGGTTAATGAGTCCATTTATAGGAAAGGAACAACACAGTGGACAGCTACTAAATCCCAAGTTTTCTGTGTTATCTTGTTTAACACATGTAAAATATATAAATCCTAACTTATCAATGATTAGATGGAGGCTAAAAATGCTCAGCTTACACGATTAACTTGATTGAACTATGGCATTAGGCAGGGTTCAATACTTCAAATGACTCAAAGTCACCATTACTCAGCCCCAGCCACCTATATGAAAACATTTTTTCCAAACAGACTGGTCTCTAGGGATTTGGACAGGTGCTGAGATCACTTTCTCATTGGTAGCAACTGGTTTGAGATAATGTTAAATTCATTTTGGTTTACTACTCATTGATTAAGAAGGTAAATTTCATAAATCCAAAAGAAAAAAAGCTTTTCTTGCATTTGTGTGTTTTGTAGTGTGTTTAAAGCTATAACAAGTAATGAATAGATACTCTAGCCAATGAGTCATGGAAAGAATGGATTGAAAATCTCTTTACTAGTGGACCACAAAGATGAGACTACGCATGCTGCTTCGTGTCTAGCAAGATTTTTTTTTTTTGGCTCGGCAAAGAGGTCAGAAGAATATTTGTCTTCTGGCTAGATTATAGATAGACTGCAACTTCCTAATTTATTTTAAGTTGCATTGTCAATGCGCCTGCTGGGTGAAGGCAGTCTAAGATAACTGCTTTGACTTGCCTCTGCTCAGGTCAACTTGCTTTTAATGGCACACATTTTTCTAATGTCATGTAAGTGAATGAAAGAGGGAAACATTTTGTAGCAAATATTCCAGTGGTATTAAGAACATCTACTTCCAATGCCTGGAATGCACATTGCAGTTACTTTATAAATTAATCACTCCATAACATTTTTTTTAGCCCATAGAAGATTCACAGGATTGTACTTGCTCATTTTCATATAGCTTCTGATCTACTGGATGAGAAATTCATGAGTAACTATTTGTTATTCATTTTCATTGAAAATATATTCACTGCCATTTTAAAATGAATTTCTTTTCAAATGTTGTATACTACTTTTAAAAATATTGTGCAATGAATATCAATCTCACCAAATCCTTCCAGATATCAGCTATCGGTTGCCAAGTTGACTGCTATCGTTTAGACTTCTTACATTTTGAAAATCCTTATGCAATATAAGGATTATAAAGATTTATAAGGATTATAAAATGAAACCAGAATAAGACCCTGAGATTTATGAACTTTTCAGTCATTTGGAAGATAAGAGAAATTTTAAATTTGGAATTTCATATTTGTTTTCCTGGATACCACTGAATTATCAAGTAATCTTTTAAAATATATGGGTTACTCCTGAACAACTTTTGTTTATTTAGTTACAAAGTTTTTATAAAGCCATCCTCTAACTGAACTGATTTACTAAAATTTTGTATATGGATACATTTATTCCATCCTTAAATATTTCATAATTAAGAATTTTAGTAAAGTGACTGATCATTTATTAAACACATGTTACTAAAGCATTTACCAAACCAATTATGTGTGTGTTTAGCAAAGTTATCATATGGCTTCAAAATTATTCAGAAAAAATTAAATCAGTGTGTATTCAACATGAATTTTGATTCCATTTTAATCAAGTGCTACAACAAAACGGGTTTTTCAAAATGACAAAGTTTGTTTTCTGTATTTTAGGCAGAAACATTTTGAATTTTGCCTCTAATAATAAAATTTTGTATAGTAATGTGTAATCTATCAATGTCTTAATTTTCTGACACTCAGTTAAGGATAAGAAGAATAATATTTTCTGCTTTTTTGTTGTGTTCCTTTACTTGAAAATTATTTAAAAATATATATGCATATACACACACATACATGTACCTATGTACATACATAGATGCATATACATATATGTTTAAATATGTGTATATATATCACACATATACATATATAATATGTATAAATTACATACATATATACACATATCTGTGTATATATTATATATATGCATATATTACATATATTATATATACTATATGTATATAATATGCACATTATAAGGATAATATGTATGTCATATACATGTTATATATGTGTACATTATATGTGTGTGCATTTAATAAATCTATATTACAGAGGTCCTTGAAAAGAGAAAAATGCCACTGATATGAGGAGTTTAAATAATGTACATGTGCTGAAGGCAAAGGATAGAAATATGTACTATTTGTACTATATTAGAAGAAAAAAATAGCAATTTTCTATCCTTACTAATTATAGATCCATAGAATAAATGAAATGATCTGCACTTTGGTAAAAAGTGATTTCACCTAAAATGCATTTCAGATTGCTTTTTAATAGGTTTTCTGCATTAGATAAGCTACTTTTAGGCTTCCTGAATTTCAAGAACAGTTTTCAATAAAAACAAAATTTTATATATGTATATATATATATATATATATATATATATATGTACTGATCAGTGGTACTTCAAACATCTTTTTTCAATGTGTCTGGGTTTTTGTCTTTCCAATGATTGGTCAGCATTACAACTGATTCTTTATAGTCACCTATTTGAACCTTATATGTACTGTATACAACCCTTGGTACCTTCTTGGCTATAGCTAGGAGGGTGAGGAATGGGGGATAAGGAATCATCTTAATTCATCTAAGCTGTAATTAAGAAATTAATGATTTTCTTACTGAAAAGAGACATTCAATATCTAGACCTCTCTCTCTCTCTCTCTCTCTCTCTCTCTCTCTCTCTCTCTCTCTCTCTCTCTCTATCTATCTATCTATCTATCTATCTATATGCACATACATCACCAGGAATATAGCTATCCATCAACATATATGTGCATATGCATATAATATTAATTCACTGGTCAGCTGATAATTGTGGTGCTGAGCAATCAAGGAAATATGACATCTGTAACAAAATAGCCATTGGGGCCATTGCAGGTGATTACATTCTCATGACAGCAAGCATTCTCTTAAGAATCTCAGCAGCGCTGGACTCCAGTGGCTCAAGCCTGTAATCCTAGCTACTCAGGAGACTGAGATCTGAGGATCACGGTTCAAAGCCAGCCTGGCAGGAAAGTCTGTTAGACTCTGATCTCCAATAAACCACCAGAAAACCGGAAGTAGCACTGTGGCTCAAGTGGTAGAGCACTTGTCTTGAGTTTAAGAGCTGAGGGAGAGTGCCCAGCCAGGCCCAGAGTTCAAGACCCATTACGGAAAAACAAAGAACAAAACAAAACAAAAAAACAACTCAGCAGCCACACTTCTGGAGATTTCATCTCATCTAATGTTGGGTGAGACTTGCTTATCATCCACTTGAACACAGCATGTACTTGATTCTCCTAAAAGTCCATCTACTGTACAATTTACCTTGTCTGTCGGCAGTGGGTCTCTACTCCAACTTTGCATTACTCTCTCTTGTTTTCATTTGGAAGCATATTGATATTTGACACAAGACAGAACAATCGACAGAGTATAAGAATAAAGATGTGCAAAGCCCACAGAGGATTCTAATCTACTATCAGGGTAACAGAACTGTTAGGCAAAAGCATCATGCACCTTAATTACCAGAAGTACTTAACTTTTATGAATCTTGGAAGTTGTTACTCTTTTTAAAATATTTTTATTGTAAAAATACTGTACAGAGGGATTACATTTACATGAGTAGGGTAATGAGCACATTTTCTATTGAGCATTGTTATCTCCTCCTTTGTTTTTACCCTACCATCCCTTCCCTGCCTACTTCCCCAACTCTTCCCTCCCCCCCCCCCCCCAGACAAGTTGTAAAGTTCGTTTTCAACATAGTGTCTTGTACATCTCATTGTTACAATGGGTGAACCTGTATATTTCATCATTTTGTTATTTCCATTCCCCTACCCAAATTAGAAAAATGTATATACAAGAGGCAGGTCACTGGCTACAAATGCAGTGAAAACAGGGGTTATACCGTGGGGGAAGAACACATAAAAGAAACAAAAAATCATATAGTACATTATAAATATGTTAAAAATAGCAAGAAATTAAAAAAATTCCTGTGTCCCTTTTTGGGGGTTCCTTTCACTTAACATCATCTTATTTCATTTTATTCAGTCTTTATTTTTAATAAGTTTTTTTATTGTGAAAATATTGTACAGCGGGGTTACAATCACATGAGCAAGGTAATGAATACATTTCTTATCAAGCATTGTTGCCTCCTCCTTTGTTTTCCCCTACATCCCTTCCCTCCCATCCTTACAACTACATCCCCCCCTCCCCCTCTCCTGATGCCTAAATTGTAAAGTTCGTTATTCCACATAGCATCTTGTACATCACATTGTTGCGATGGGTCAAGCTGTATCCCTATGTAAACAATTTGTTTTATCCCTTCCGCTCCCCAAATTATACCAACATCAAATACAGTGAAAACAGGGGTTATCCAATGAGGGAGGTACATACAAAGCAACAAAAAAAAATCATGTGGTATCTTATAAATACGTTAGAAACAATTCTAAGAAAGGAAAAAAAAACACTTGTGTCCTTAACTTGGGGCTAATTTCGCCTAAGATCATCTAATCTGACCTTTTCTACTTGTCTCAGACATATACTAGTTATTGCAAATAAGGGAAACCATGGGACCTATGTTTCTTTGAGCCTAGCTTACATCACTTCATATAATTTTTTTCCAAGTCTTTCCATTTCCTACCAAATGGGACAATGTCATTATTTCTGACGGAGGCATAGAATTCCATTGTGTATATATATATCACATTTTCTTGATACATTCATCTACTGAAAGGCATCTGGGTTAGTTCCATATCTTAGCTATGATAAATAATGCTGCAATAAACAGTTGTGCTGGTAGCTTTAGTATGGTTTTGTTTGTGATCATTTGGGTAAAAAAAAATACCCAAAAGTGGGATTGCTGGGTCATAGAGGAGCTCTATATGGAGTCTTTTGAGGAACCTCCATACTGCTTTCCAAAGTGGTTGAACAAGCTTATGCTCCCACCAACAATGCAGTAAGGTTCCCTTCTGTCCACATCCCCTCCAGCATCTGTTGTTGTTAGACTGAAGTGGTATCTCAATGTTATTTTGATTTGAATTTCTTTTATGGCTAGGGATATTGAGCATTTCTTCATGTGTCTGTTGGCCATCCTTCTTTCCTCTTCAGAGAAGTTTCTCTTTAAG
Source organism: Dipodomys merriami (assembly GCF_024711535.1). Taxonomy (NCBI): domain Eukaryota; kingdom Metazoa; phylum Chordata; class Mammalia; order Rodentia; family Heteromyidae; genus Dipodomys; species Dipodomys merriami. Next base: position 32,232,434 of record NW_027202271.1, read on the forward strand.
TCTTTTTTTTTGTGTGAAAATACTGTACAGAGGGGTTACAATTACATGGGCAAGATAATGGGTACATTTCTTATCAAGCATTGTAGCCTCCTCCTTTGTTTTCCCTTCCCATCCCATCCTCCCCCCGCCTCTTCACCCAACCCTCCCCCCCCATCAAAGTTGTAAAGTTCGTTTTCGACATAACGACTTGCACATCTCATTGTTGCAATGGGTCCACCTGTATCCTTATTTAAACGATTTGTTTTTTCCCTTCCCTTCCACAAATTATAACAACATCAAATACAGTGAAAGCAGGGGTTATACTGTGGGAGAGGGACATACAAAGCAACAAAGAAATAATCTTATAAATATGTTAGAAACAATCCCATGAAAGAAAAGAACATTTGAATACATATCTTAGGGTTAATTTCCCTAACATCAACTTATCTGACCTTTTCTTCTTGACTCAGACATATACTAGTTGTTGCAAATAAGGGAAACCATGCGACCTATGTTTTTTTGGGCCTGGCTTACTTCACTTCATCCAAGTCTTTCTATTTTCAAACAAATGGGGCAATGTCATTCTTTCTGATGGAGGCATAGAATTCCATTGTGTATATATACCACATTTTCTTGATCCATTCATCTACTGAGGGGCATCTGGATTGGTTCCATATCTTAGCTATGGTAAATACGACTGCAATAAACATAGTCGTGCTTGTAGCTTTAGTGTGGTCTTGTTTGTGATCATTTGGGTAAAAAAAATGCCCAAAAGTGGGATTGCTGGGTCATAGGGGAGCTCTATTTGGATTCTTTTGAGGAATCACCATACTGCTTTCCAAAGTGATTAAACAAGTTTACGCTCCCACCAACAATACAGTAAGGTTCCCTTCTGTCCACATCCCCTCCAGGATCTGTTGTTATTAAACTTCTTGATTCTAGCCATTCTAACTGGAGTGAGGTGGTATCTCAATGTTGTTTTAATTTGAATTTCTTTTATGGCTAGGGAGGTTGAACATTTCTTCATGTGTCTGTTGGCCATCCTTCTTTCTTCTTCAGAGAAGTTTCCCCTTATGTCTTTAGCTCACTTATTTATTGGACAGTTGTTTCTTTGAGAATTTGTTGTCGGAGGATTTAATCTTTTGACTTCCAGGTATATATTAGATATGAGACCTTTGTCTATTGTATGGCTAGTGAAGATCTCCCTATCCATGGGCTATTGATCTTGCTATATTGATCTAGCTATGTCCTTTGCCAGGCAGAAGCTCTGCAATTTCATGCAATCCCAATTGTCCAACCTTTCTTTGATTTGTTGTGTTTCTGGGTCTCTATTAAGAAAATTTTGGCCTGTACCAATGATACCTAGGGTTTCTCCTATTCCATCCTGTAATGTTTCCAGGGTGTCTGTTTTTACTTTGAGGTCTTTGATCCATTTGGAGTTGATTCTGGTGCAGGGTGAGATATAAGGTTCTAGCTTTAGTTTTCTACAAGTGATTAACCAATTTTGCCAGCACCATTTACTGAAGAGGCTGTCTTTCTTCCATTCTATTTTTTGGATGCTTTTACTCTTGTTTGACATCCTTCACCAAATTCAGAAGATGAATATTTCCCCTCAACCAGCTTAATAGAGAAAAGAAAGGAAGAGGATTGGAAATCTGTTTCTCTATGGTAATATGTTAGGGCCTAGATGGAAAGGTGACAATGTTTTGGAGCCACATTTGTCCATGTCTTTCCTTCTTTGTGTTCTGACACACACATTTTCCTATCACCCACTTTGTCTTTCCACATTTTTCTTCTCTGTCCCTCTTTCCCATCTACTATTCTGAGTGTAAAACATGAGAAACCCATTAGAAAGGCACATTTTCACTGTTTCTGCAGTTTTCAGAACAAAATTAATAGAAAATAATACATTTTATTTAATTCAAATATCTTCATGGTATTATCATTTTGATAGATAGCAATTGACCATGAGTAAAGGAGAAATGCAAAATCTACAATGGAGGAAGATATCACAAGGTCTTTGAGAGAGAGAGAAAAAAACACATGTTCCCATTCATAGATGACCAGCCTGTATGGATAAAATCTCTGTCTAAGAGATCACACATTTCTACATTCTTCAACTAAAATTTGATTCTTCTCAGGTGATGCTGTGGCTCAAATGGTAGAGCTAGAATATATCTACGCTATTCTTAATAGCACATCTCAATAGCCAAATTGCTAAGGGCATAACACCATATACAATGAAGTACATCAACATGAACTCCAAGAATTGGAAACCAGAGGATCTTATTATGTCCTGTGTGCAGATATACTTTTCTGTTTTAGTTTTCTGTACCCTTTGTCTTGTATATAAGTTTATTCAATCTGTGAAGGGAAAAGGAATCACAGAAAGAGCAGGACAAGAATGATCTGAGGCAACAGTAATACACACTTGACACTACGTTGGAAATGAACTATACAACTTTGGGGCAAGAGAAGTAGGGAGGGGTAATCAGGAGAAAATTAGAGAGAGTAACAGTGCTTAAAAAGAAATGTACTCATTACCTTAATTCTGTAACTGTAGCTTCCCCTATTCATTACCTTTACAACAAAGATACAAATAATTTTTTCCAGTAGAGAGATAAACATACCATAGCCACAACATTTTTTAAGTTTTCTAGTGGTTTATTAATTTTTTATTGTGAAAATACTGTACAATTACATGGGCAAGGTGATGAGTGAATTTCTTATGAAGCATTGTTGCCTCCTCCTTTGTTTCCCCTTCCCATCCCTTCCCATCTCCCCCCCCACCCCCACCCTGCACCAAAGTTGTAAAGTTCATTTTTGACATAACATCTTATACAGCTCATTGTTGCAATGGGTCCACCTGTATCCCTATTTAAACAATTTGTTTTTTCCTTTCCCCTCCACAAATTATACCAGTATCAAATACAGTGAAAACAGGAGTTATACTGTGGGGGAGGGACATACAAAGCAGCAAAGAAATACCTTATAAATATTTTAGACACAATAGCAAGAAAGAAAAAAAACATTTGAATCCTTATCTTGGGGTACACTTCACTTAACATCAACTTATCTGACCATTTCTGCTTGTCTCAGACATATACTAGTTATTGCAAATAAGGGAAAACATGGGACCTATGTTTCTTTGGGCCTGGCTTACTTCACTTCACATAATTTTTTTCCAAGTCTTTCTATTTCCTAACAAATGGGGCAATGTCATTCTTTCTGATGGAGGCATAGAATTCCATTGTGTATATATACACCATATTTTCTTGATCTATTAATCTACTGAGGGGCATCTGGGTTGGTTCCATATCTTAGCTATGGTAAATAATGCTGCAATAAACATAGTTATGCTGGTAGCTTTAGTATGGTCTTGTTTGTGATCATTTGGGTAAAAAAATACCCAAAAGTGGGATTGCTGGGTCATAGGGGAGCTCTATGTGGAGTCTTTTGAAGAACCTCTATACTGCTTTCCAAAGTGGTTGCACAAGTTTACACTCCCACCAACAATGCAGTAGACTTCCCTTCTGTCCACATCCCCTTCAACATCTGTTGTTATTAGAGTTCTTGATTATAGCCATTCTAACTGGGGTGAGGTGGTATCTCAATGTTGTTTTGATTTGCATTTCTTTTATGGCTAGAGAGGTTGAGCATTTCTGCATGTGTCTATTGGCCATCATTCTAACATTGTCATCTAAATGATGATTGCTTTTTCTGGTTTTCTACCACTTTTTCTAAAACTCTACTCTTTCTCCTTTCTCCATTTCATGTGATGCAAGCTGATCACAGATTCTTAATAGATTTTAAATTTTTACTTGATGTTGCAAAAAAATATATAGTGAAAGTTCTGAGGTGCATCTGCATCAGTGTGCATAATGGAAAGTGGCATGTGTTCCTGGGATTGTTAAACAAGACCTGAAGGCATTGGGGACATTGAAACTCCTTCGTTGTGTTCTTGAGTCTTCATGCTATTTTGGCAATCCTTTACTTTTCATCTTTCTTGAGTTTGTAAAATTTTATTTCCTTTGCTAGACTCCCTAGCTAATTATACATTTCAGAATATAAACTTATTCTCATTTTTCCCATGGAGAGGGAATTATAAATACTGACACCTCTGGTACATTTTATCATGCTAGTAAAAGGTAAATCACCTAATTGGATAACTCTTGAGCTATTTCTAACAACAACAAAAACATAATTGTTATACCATGTTTTTGCCATTTTCTTCCATTTACATTATCCACTCTATATACAATTGGCTTCAAAGCAATTATTTTTGAAACTATTTGAAAGGAGAAGGGAGATTTTTTTCTGTAGAGTAAGGTATTTTATGTTAGCACATTTTTACTAAGTTTTCACAATTCTTTCAATAACTAACTTTATTGAAACATTAGTGAAAATTCATGTCTATGCAAGAATTCTGACCACTGATTGATAAAGGATAAGAATCCTGAATAAGCATGAACCCATGAAGAAGTCCTGAAGTCAAATTTTAACAGGAAGAGTCATTTCAACTTTTCTAGTTAGACATACATGAAAACTTACCATATGAAAGGATTGAAAATATGCTTGCTCTTTTTAGGGTGAGTGACCAAAGCAGGCACAATTTGCAGAGATGCAAAAGATGTCTGGGCTACTCCAAACAGTCTAATGCTTAGTGGCAACCAATAGTCTGATGCTTAGTGGCCCCAAATATTTTCCAAGTATTATTGGAGGGAAATACTGAGTGAAGTACGTGGAAATATTCAGGTATGAACTCAAATTCCCAAGTAAATATTAATTTCAATGCTATTCAAATAGCATATTATGAGCAAAAACTGACTTGCATTTATGAGGTGTCTGTTTCTTTATGTGCATGTGCATGTGTGCGTGTGTGTCTGTGTGTATGTGTTGGATGGAGGAGGATAGAGAATGAAGAAAGACTGAGAACAGATGAGAAAACACTGAATCAAGAATATTCATTAAATTTCCATGGTATATAATAAAACAATTTTGCAGTCTGTAGAATCACTTTATTCAATTTAGTAGTGTAAAATTTCTCATCATGCATATGAGAATATAATGACATAAATATCTGGTGACTTACAGAGGAGATTTTAGACCACAGTTAATATTACTTTGGGTTCATAAGTGTCATGAGTTTTGTGAACTGTCAAAGAAAATTCAATAGCCATATGGTAACATAGAAATTTGGTGTACTCGTAAGTGCACAATAAAATATCAACCACTAACTTGGAATACAGGAAACTGAAAATCATCACATTCGTCCTGTCTAATTAGTAAGAAGACATAGGATCTCTGAAGTTAAAGTGATTATGAGCATCTATTTGTTCTGTCACAACACTTTAAAATAGAGGTCCCCAAGTGTTACATTTCTACTCTTTCTCAATTAGTTCCCTTAGCTTGAGTCAAACCAAATACTTTGCCTGAGTTTTGTGCACACACATCCTATTTGCTTCGATTATAGACACTTGCCTTACTTAAAATATTTATAACCATCTGCTATGTTTGATTTTGTGATACAGGTTGTGTATAAATAGGCCAGGTTGAGAGAACTGAGTGAAAAAAACAGCAACAAAAAATGCACTTGCCTGACCCTATAGACTTTAAATATAGCAATGCCTAGATTTGACTTTCTTACTAAGATGAACTTGATCCATGTAGCTTGTAGGTCCAACTCAAGTTCCAGAGTTTTTTTCAATACTCTCAAGCCAAAATTTAGTTAAATCCTAGCAGTTTTTTTCTCCATCCAAGCCAATAAATTTATATATTCTTGTGCTAAAATGTGTCATAGTAAAATTTTGGAAAGTAGTCTTGTCTAATCTAGTTTTGTCTGTGATAACTGATTTTTCTCTCTCTCATGTCTGTTCGTGTATTTGTACATTTTATCGCTGTTGCTTTCATTGACATCATGGAATGAGATCAGTTTTTTTTCCCTAGACGTCTTCGTGGTAATAATTCCAATATGTACCAGTGGTTTCTTACTTAAAGAGAAATGTAGAAGCAGTGCTGAGGTTTTGTGTGTATGAGATTTGGTAAGAAGAATGTGTTTGTCATAGACTGTGGACCACTGCCTTCAGCATTCAATAAAGGAGCTAAAATAACATAGTAAGAGAACCCTATAATTTGTATGTATGTTTCTTGTCACTTCTCAGAAACATAGAATGTACCAGATAGTCAAATAGTGTTTTTAATCTAGTGTAAACTAGAGTCCAAACATCTATTAATAATGGGGTAGAATTGCCTTTCTCTATGTTTTCAAAAATACCCAAATAAAACCAATTAGAAAAATCTTGTAATTTGCATTAGACATTGATTTATACAAGGACAATTTTGTCCACTTGAACTTTCCTTTTTCTAAACCGATGATCTCTCTATTATTGTTTTTTTATGGTTTGGAAGTATTGAGATTTGAACTCATTGCCCTTATGATTGTTAAGTGGGTGCTCTACTATCTGAGCCATTTCTTCAGCCTTTTTTTGCTTAATTATTTTATTTTATTTTTTGCTAATTCTGGTGCTTGAACCCAGGTTCTGGGTGTTCTCCCTGAGCTTCTTTTGCTTGAGGTTAGCACTCTACCACTTGAGCTACAACACTACTTCTGACATTTTCTGAATAGTTTACTGGAGATAAGAGTCTTGCTGACTTTCTTGCCAGCACTGGCTTTGAACAGCGTTCCTCAGATCACAGCCTCCTGAGTAGCTAGAATTACAGTTGTGAGTCACCAGCCTCTAGCTGCTTTAGTTGTTTTCTTTAAAAAATGTACTTGTATTTTTGCCCAGGACCAGAACCTTAAACTAAAATCCTCCTATCTGTGTCTTCTTCATGGATGGGATTACAGATTGGCACCACCATGGTGACCTCTTTGTGGAGATGGGTTATCTTCTACCAATTGACAAGGCTGGCCTCAAACTGAGATCCTCTGACCTCCCAAATAGCTGGGTAGATACTGGCCCCCTCCTGCCTGGCCCAGATTCACTCATTCATTCTCTCTCTGTCTCTCTCTTCTAGTCCATACTTCAAACTTGTTTCATATTCCCTGTCTTTTGTGTCAATATTTTTATCTTCTAGTTCAAATACTTGTTCTTCAAGGGGCGGGGATGGAATCTACTTACATTTCTTTGACAGAAAACTTCAAATATAATAAATTCTAAGTCACATTGTCATGATTGAGAACAACCTAACTGCCAGTAAAGAAACCAATGACTTTCAAGTTATGAGAGAAGCAGCCCATAGCAGGAAATTTTAGAGACAGAACTAGAATAAAAGGTGTTAATCATTTTAAAGTATTACAAAGCTAAAGCTTTAAAACTCAACTCCATCCCTTTAATTTGTTCAAAAATATTTCTTCAGAGTAACACTTTTATCGACTTTGACCTGCTTGGTGGAGAAAGTAGAAGAAGAGGAGCATAATATGATGCTATTTCATGCCACATCTATTACAGTAATTCATTTATAGTATGGAACCTTTGCCAGTGATAAATGCATGTTACTGTGGTACAATTATGAATGCACCTTGGCTTTTCAACAATAAAGCTGCCAAAAGGTTGCAAAATTCACAAGAGGGAAAAATACTGTTGAAGATTGAACTGAGAAGTACAATTTTTTAAAAAGTAACTATATGTGGTCTCTCAAGAGAGTTGTGTCCACTGCTGATAGAGAATCTGTGAGTTTGAAACTTTACCCAACAAATTTACTTGTACTTGGATTTGCATGTATGCTTCCTTCTCAAATTACCATCATACAGAAAACATTCACATCATCTCCTGTATTGCTACAAAATATAAATTCTGCCATTTAAGAGTGGAATACAGAGAAAAAATGTGTTATAATTTTGTTCCTTGATGATTTAAAGTGAAAAGAAGATCAAGTGGAAAGATGTAACCAGTTTTCACATCTACTACTTTGCTTAATAGTATTCATGAAATTTTAAAGGTCTAAGCTACAATCATTAGAAAGCTTGTGAACAGTGATTTTTTTTACTATAATGTGCTTCAACTTACATTATGACCTACATAATATCAGCTCCTATTCTGATATTAAATATGAGATGGGTGTGGTAACACTCATCAGAAATGCCAGCATTCAAGAGGCTGAGGCAGGAGGCTCGTGAGTTCAAAGTTAGCCTAGGCTCAGAAGTGAGAATTAGTCTTATAAAAATATTATAATGCATACTTCTTCACCTAAAACAAATGACAACTATATAGTATATTATGTCCACTATTAAGAAAATAGTTCTATGTGTACGTCACTCCTTTAGAAAATTGTATAGAATAAGTGGGCTTGGTAAAATAGGCATACAGGTGGACCCACTGCAACAATGAGATGTACAAGTTGTTATGTCGAAAACAAACTTTACAACTTGTGTGGGGGAAGGGGAGCCGGGGAGGATTGGGGGGGGGGGCGGAGGGAGGATGGGAAGGGGTGGGAAGGGGAAACAAAGGAGGAGGCTACAGTGCTTGATAAGAAATGTACTCATTATCTTGCCCATGTAATTGTAACTCCTCTGTACAGTATTTTCACAATTAAAAAAAAAGTTGCGGAATGCTTTCTTTGGTGTTGATGAAAGGAAAAGTAGGAAGATGCAGGAAGGTGTGGTAAGATGGGGTAGAAATCATGTGTAATGGCATGGGAAATTTTTAAATAAGACCATAGAGATCTCTCCTATTCATTTTCTTTGCAAACCTAAGTTAAAGAAAGACTCAAGCTAGCTTTAGCTTACTCTTTGTAATTTGAAAAGAGCAAACCATTTTTATTTTGAAGTCTATTTCTGGAATTGATGATAATGGGAAATCTCTAGGTATAAAAGAAATGTCTTCTCAAGTTGTGAGTGATGGCAACCACAATCCTAGTTACTCAGAGGCAGAGATCAGAGGGTGGACATTCAATGCCAACCCAGGTTGGAAAGTCATTGAGACCCTTATCTCTAGTTAACCAGCAAAAAGTCAGAAGTGGAGCAGTGGCTCAAGTAGTAGAGTACCATCCTTGATTGAAAAAGCTAAGGGACAGTGCCCAGGTCCTCATCCCAAGCCCCAGTACCAGCCCACAAAAAAAGTAAAGGGAAGAAAAAAGAGAGAAAAGAAAAGAAAAGGAAGATGTGTATGATGGGAATATATAGCAGAAACGATGACCACAAACAAGGCCATGTTTGTGGTCATGTTCATTACAGTATTATTTACCATAGCTAAGAATGGAATCAACACAGAAGCATCTCAGCAAATGAATGGATTAAGAAAATGTGGTGTGTGTGTGTGTGTGTGTGTGTGTGTGTGTGTGTGTGTGTGTGTGTGTGTGTGTGTGTGTAATTCTAAGCTTCCATCAGAAAGAATAATATCATCCCATTTGTACGGAAATGGAATGAATTGGAAAAAATCATATTAATTCTTGTATTACTCTTTGATCTCTTCCTCACGTCCACCCAATTCCTGTCTTTCTCTTTGACTGTTCTCAACCTGCTCTTGCAATTCCTGTATCAATCTTTGAGTAGCTTCCTCAAGCTCATGATATTCTGTATTGACCTTTGGTTTGCCTCCTCTCTCTCCTTATCACGCTCACACAGAGTCCTTTGCAGGTTTTCAATCTTTTCATTCACCATATTTACTAATAGTGTTTGTAGAGCTTTTGGGGAACTCTCCTCTGGATTATTTATTATCTGTTCTGTCACCTGATTATTTCTTTGTTGCTTTGTATGTCCCTCTCCCACAGTATAGCCCCTGATTTCACTGTATTTGATGTTGGTATAATTTGTGGAGGGGAAGGGAAAAAAACAAATCATTTAAATAGGGATACAGGTGGACTCATTGCAACAATGAGATGTACAAGTCGTTACGTCGAAAAAACGAACTTTACAACTTTGGTGGGGAGGGGGGTGAGGGGATGGGTGGGAGATGGGAAGGGATGGGAAGGCGAAACAAAGGAGGAGGCAACAATGCTTGATAAGAAATGTACTCATTATCTTGCCCATGTAATTGTAACCCCTCTATACGATATTTTCACAATTAAAAAAAAGCTATTCAAAAACAATCATATTAAGTGAAGTAAGCCAGACCCAAAGAAACATAGGCTCCATGGTTTTCTTCATTTGTAATAATTAGTATACATCTAGGATAGGCCTTGCAGAGGCTCACAATAGCTCAATAGCTATGTACAGAAGACCATACAAGATGATGCTAGGCAAAATGATCTCCAAGATATGAAAACAAGAAGTTTTTCTTTGTTTTTGTTTTCAATGCACTGTGCAGTGTTACTTCTTTTTTCTTTTTTCCCCTTTGGTTTATTCCTTGTTCTCATTGTTTTTGATTTTGGTACCCTGTGTCTTGTATATACATTTATCTAATTTGGGAAAGGGAAGGGGAACAACAAAATTGTAAGACAAAGGACAAAGGTGAACCAATGCAACAGTGATACTCAGAAGAAAATACGTTGGAAATGAACTTTACAACTTGAGGATGGGGAGTTGGGTGGGGGGAGGGAAAGTGGGAGTAAAACGAGGGAAGGGGTAACAATGTTGGACAAGAAATGAACTCATTACACCCCTCTGTATATCACCCTGACCATAAAATTATTTAACAATAATAACAAATGAGAGAGAGAGAAAGAGCAAGAGCGAGAGCGAGAGCGAGAGAGAGAGAGAGAGAGAGAGAGAGAGAGAGAGAGAGAGAGAGAGAGAGAGAGAGAGAGGGAGGGAGGGAGGAGAGAGAGAGAGAGAGAGAGAGAGAGAGAGAGAGAGAGAGAGAGAGAGAGAGAGAGAGAGAGAGAGAGAGAGAGAGAGAGATCACTCCTTCTGCCTGAGTGGTTGGCTTTCTCCTCTTACCCTTTTAATTGGCCCCTAGGCTAGGGGATGTCTCTGTCCACATTCAGAGCAGATCTTGCCTCTTAGTTAGGAGACACACCCAGAAGTGTGCTTTAGTAATCTCCAAGATGCTTATGAATCCAATCAACTTGACCAGATTTACCATCACAGCTGTTCTAGGGAGCAGAATACATAAAATAAATCCTAACTACTGGTATCTGTTTAGGGCACTCTAAGCAAATACCTAGCCAACTCCTTTACTTCTCACACTGTGCTTAGATCATACTTCCTACAGCTCATTTTGGGTTATGTTTAATGATTCCCTTTGGTCTGTTGAAAAATATCCTTTGCTCTAACATGGAAGAGCTTACACAATTTGCCTTTGATGTACTATTTATTTCCCTGCCCTACACCATAACATGGTCATAGTGTTCTTGGATTTTTTTAAACAAAATTTTTTGTAGAAATTTTCGGCAGAACATTCTCGTTTGCTCTAGACAGGATTCAGGGCACTGTGCTATTTACCAATCATGCAATGTTTTACCCTGAGTCCTAGCTCCAGCTACTGCTGCAGTAGTATGTGCTGACACAGATAAGGAGTTTGTGGTTGGTTCCTTTTCTATACTAGACTGTCATGCAAGGGCAGATAATATGTAAAGTGGGGACCTAACTGAGAGTAATTGTGAAGAAGGGAATCTGAGCTCATACCCAAAGATAGCAGACAGAAAAGTCACCATCACTTGTAGAAAGGCAATTGGCTCCTGGTAGTTGCTGGCACCTAGTAGCGACAACTGCCTAGAGAATAAAGTGATGAGGTAAGTCAGAAAAGCAGAATAGAACAGTAGGTGTACAGAGAATCAATAGCTACAAGTTCTTTCAGCTATGGAAGTTCATTCTTTGCTGACTGTACGTTGTGAGCACCAGGGAATGTGGGCATGCAGGGATGTGGGACTTTGGGGTTGTGGGGATGTGGGCATAAAGGCCTGTGGGGATGTGGGCATGTGGGGATGAGGGCATGCTGGGATGTGGGATGCTGGCCCTCTGAAGCCATAGAAAGGAGCTTGCCCTACAAAGTGAGGACCTCTTAGTGATACCTAATATAACTTTCGATCAATTTGGGGGCATGGTAAGGCTACTTGAGGGTAGTGGTATTAAATCCATTGCTGAGCGCCAAGTGTGGTTTTAGAATGATCATTCAGAAATGCATTGTTTTAATAGGGTAACTGGGGTAGGAGAAGGGATCTGCACTCCCCCCCCAGTTTTTTTTTTTTTTTTGCCTTCCTTGTTTATTTTTCTCTATCATCCCTTTCATGTGAACACTTTGCCCTTTGACTACCAGCCTTGGCAGTGATACTTAATTAAGTCTTGAAGCACATATTCTGAAAACACTTAGAGTACTGGTACAAAACGTAAATCATGTAAATGAGAATCTCTCCAGGTGATCAAAAAATGGACATTTATACAAGCTCATTGGGCACCTTACATGCTTACAGAAGGTTGAGAAATACTATTGTATGCCAATGCTAGGAAGTGTTTCACATTTCTGTGGAAAAGCAATACATTTTCTATGTCTTTGGAATTTCTTATTTTAAAAAACTATGTTTTTGTGACCTATTCTTATGGCATTAATAATATCCGGCCTTATTATCATCTGTCATAAAATTATGCTGTGTGCATTTGTTTTATTCCCTCTGTAATAGGTATGAGCTCCTTTCAGTCTAAAATTGTGCATCTCCAGAGCATCAGGTACAGAGCTTTGCTTCCAGCAGGTGCTCAGTTCTGATCTCTAAGAATGTGTGACATGTTACCTCCAGGCCTTTCCCCTCCTTTTCTGCCAGTGTGCTGTGAACATAAGCTACAGTGTAACTCTAAAATGCTTGTACCATATTAAAATAAATGAACTGCGTAGAAAACCCCCTGCTAGAACTAAGCTTAGTTCACAGAATTTGGTCCCAGATAAAAAGTTGACTCAGGCTTTTTTGTTCTCTGTAAATCTCCTTATCAGCAGAAGGTTTATTTTTGAAACTCATGGCTTAATACAATGAAAAGTAGTCACTTGAATCATGAACAAAAACACAATTCATGGCTCAGGTCATAAAAATTACCTATATGTCTGTCATTGGTGAATCATTTATGATGTCCTCCATACAGCCTGAATTTTCAAAAGGTTAACTTTGGCTGTGCATTTTTAGAGTATGTCTATTTGTTTAGAATATGTCAAGCTACAAAAAGGGCACATAAAAAGTACCACTGTTTAATTTCAACAAGATCCAAGTAAATGAATAAAAAAAATCCAAACCAAAGAGCAGAAACATGTCTAATATAGTTGTAATTATCAAGAAAAGTTCCCTGGCACATGCTTTTCCAGAAATCAAGATATAACCTGGACTACAAATGTGCTTAAATGATTGAAAGAACTTGATTTGGTTTTGCTTTCTGATACTGAATAGACATGATGTTTTTCAAAGTAAAACAAACATACAAACTGAATAGACAAACACATGCACACATACACACAGGAAAACACATAAATGCATGCAGAATAATTGAACTGTTTTTTAATTATAAAAAGAAGTTTGATTTCCGTAAGCTTTCTGAAAGTATTGCAGGAGATTTAATGGATATCCAAGACCAGACTTAAATAAGGAATTCAAGAAATATTTGTAGAATTTCATTAATAAGTCATATTAAGCTTGGCATATAAATAACACCTATCACAAATTAATTTTACAGAAATGGAAGAATTACATTTGTGTGTTTTATAGCCCATGCCTTTTTCAAACATTAGGGCATGAAAGCATTTTTAAAGAGAAAACATTTTAGGCAAGAAAACAGTACCAAACAGATAAGGTTCAAATGAAAGGTGAAGCACAGTATTTTGAATTCAAAAGAAAAATAACTTACTAGTGTGACATCAAAAAGGAAAAAGAATGCAGAAAAACAAACTCAAATGTTAACAAATGCGCATGTTAGAAATGTAAATAAAAAAATCTATGCACATCTTGATAAAATTACCAGGGACCTTGATTTTTTTCTTAAGTCAACCTCATCAGTTAATTTAACTAACTCAAACCCAATGTTCCATGCACAGACTTTTCTGGATCATTTGCAACTGAGACCCAAATCAGGTTTGAATTCCTACAGAACATTTCTAAGTGTGTTTTGTTGCTTCCTGTCTTTTCACTGACTCTCCTCCAACTCTAAGATGCCATCCTACACATCCCTGCTAAAATGACTCTTTTCAAACATTGTTTTTCAAGTGACTCCTCTTCTGGAGCATTTTACAGTGACTTTCCATAATTTGTTATATAAAATCCTAACTTGTCTTTCACCAACTGGACTATGCCTTCAACCAACCTGTCATCACCAGCAGAAGCATGTGAGCCGGTCCACCTTACATAATATGCTTGGCTCTTTTAGAACAAGTGTAGAGGATTTTTGCAAAAAAAAGATCCCTGGTGTCCTTTCTATGCAATGCTGGATGTTTCCTGCAGTAGTTATACTTTAGGAGTTAAGTTATAGTGTGGTTTTTGGAAGCTATATTTTGTATCTTTCTAGAAATAGGATTAGCTTCTGGAGAGTTCATGACAATACATGTTTCCAGTCCACAGGAATGAAAACGATTCCTTTCATGGAAATATGGAGAACTATTCTTGTGAAGATTGAGACCATCTAATTTTTTTTTACATTTCACCAACCCCTTCCTTGGTCAATGGGTTAGATAACTTTTTAAAATTTTTATTGTAAAGGTGATGTAAATGTTATAGTTACATAAGTCAGGTAATGAGTATATTTTCTTTTGAACAGTGTCACCCACTCTCTCATTCTCTCCCAGTTTTTTTCCTTCCTGTCTCCTCTCCTAAGTTGTATAGTTCATTTCCAACCTAATGTCTAGTGAGTATCACTGCTGCATTGGTGCACCCTTTGTTCCACTGTTTCCATGCTTCCCATTCTCCTCCCCAAAACAGAGAGACTTATATACAAGACGAAAGTATGTCTGACATCCTTCTAGCAGAGGATCACAGTAGCTCAATAGCTATGTAATATGACCATATAAAATGATGCTAATTGAATGAACTCCAAGATAAGAAAACAAGAGGGATTTTTGTTTCTTTCTTTTTAATGTACTGTATGAAGTTATTTCTTTTTCCTTTCATTTTTCTTCTTCCTTTGGTTTATCTCCTGTTGTCACTGTTTTTGGTTTTGGTACCCTGTGTCTTGTATAGATATTTATCTCATTTTGGGGCATGGAAGGGGAAATCACAAAGTGGTGAGACAAAGGACAAAGTGCAAACCAATGCAACAGCGATACTCACAAGACACTATGTTGGAAATGAGTCACAGGATGATAATCAAATCTCTACCAGACGGGGCTGGTATAGTGGTAGAGCCCCCTGCCTCGTTGAGCAAGGGTTCAACACACACACACACACACACACACACACACACCACACACACACACACACACACACACAATATTTCCCTCAGACACAAGTTGCATTTTTGTGGGCAGGGACTGCACAGATTACTATCAGATATTATGCCATCTGCTTGGCTCTGTGTAAGGCACTGGGATGCAG
The DNA here is from genome assembly GCF_024711535.1 of Dipodomys merriami. Lineage (NCBI taxonomy): Eukaryota > Metazoa > Chordata > Mammalia > Rodentia > Heteromyidae > Dipodomys > Dipodomys merriami. Next base: position 32,247,791 of record NW_027202271.1, read on the forward strand.
CAGAAAGCCACCCCAATTGCTTGAATTTGTCTTGTGTGTGTGTGTGTGTGTGTGTGTGTGTGTGTGTGTGTGTGTGTGTGTGTGTGTGTGTGTGTTGCAAGGGAGAACCAGATATTCTTAAATATATTTGGAATATGCTTACTAGAGACATGTTATCTATGAAAGATAGATAAGCAGAGAAAAACCTCTTGTGTCCATGTCTTGGAGTTCATTTCACTTAGCATCATCTTATATGGTCCTATGTACATTGCTATTGAGCTATTCTCCTCATCTGCTAAGATTATCCTAGATATATACTTATTATTACAAATAAGGGAAACCATCTGAACTAGGGAAGGGAATGGGGACAACAAAATGGTGAGACAAAGGACAAAGTGAGAACCTGTGCAACAGCTATACTTCACAAGACAATATGTTGGAAATGATCTGTACAACTTGGAGGGGGCAAGTGAGGGGGGAGGGATAAGGGAAGAAAAATGAGGGAGGAGTAACAAGTTAGACTAGAAATGTGATCACTACCTTACTTATGTAACTGTAACCCCTCTGTACATCATCTGGACAATAAAATTAACATAAAAAGATAGATAAAGTAGGATATATGTGTTAAGTAATGCATGGCAAAAGGTACTACTAAATGTTATTAGAGTTATTTACAAGTGCCTTAGCAAAGGCACTTAAGCAGAAAACTAAGGGCATGCAGGACTCAAGAAAGCCTGGTGATTTTTGCATCTTCTTCAGAACTTGACTTTTTAATTTTAATATCAATGGACATGGAGCATTACAAGACAGTTCAAGCCAAAATGTAATACGATTTTACCTGGGTCAATTCAACTATTAGGAGTTAGATAATCTGAAACAGTCAAGGATAACATAGGGAGAGAAGTGGGCAGTTTAATGGAATGAATTATGTCTCTCAAAATGATATGCTGGTGACATATCACCCAAGGACTTGTGATGATGGCCTAATTTAGTAATAGGATCTTTTCCGACAAGACTCAAGTAAGATGAAGTCACACTTGCTTAGTGTGGTTTCCAAGTCACTGATTAGCATTCTCTATAAAAGATTGAAATTTGGATCTAGACCCACAGAATTTGTACTTGTCAACACTGAGACAAGGTGCCATCATTCTGAGCATGCCAGAGTTGCTGGGAAGAAGTTAGGTTCTAGATCCTATTCTTGAAACTTCAAACAGGGAATACTCTCTAGACAGCTTGAATGGACATTGAACCTCAGAAATATGAGAAAATGAATTTCTGTTATTTTATACTACTCTACCTGTGGCACACTTTAAAGGAAGACCTAGGAACCTACTATGTATTGGCCTTTGTAATCATTGCTTACAGAGTTAATGAGGACTTTTTCAAGATTGCCAGTGGTAGAGGTGAGTAGCCTTGAGCCCAGGATTCTTTAAAAAGATTGAATTGATGACACTGCTGATGAACATATGATACTAAAGAGTCAAGAGAAAAAAAAAGAGGAAACGTAATGTTTTATGCTTAAGAATTGATCTCAGGAAAATTGGATATACATATTTCTAAACTGTACTTAAAGATACCTGGATTTTTCTTCTTTGTTCTACAAATTTTTATTGAAGACTGGGACTAGAAGGGTCAATGATCATGTATCTCCTTATTGACCTTATTCTACATTGGGCTCTTAATATAAAAGAGCGATTTATTTTTCCCCTACAGTACAAACTTTATTGCCTTCAATTTACAAATAGGAGCACTAAAAGTTATTTTGTATTCCCTCTAGAAAATATTAGAGGAAATATCAAAACCCATTTTTCTGACATAGACAATGATATTCTATCAAGAAGTAAACAGAGCTTTAGGGAATAAAACAATGTTACTGAGAGATTTGAATGCTAAATGAAACACTCCCTTTCATATGTTGCTAAGTTTTGATATGCTATCCAATATATTCCTACAATTAATGAATACTACTGTCTATATGTCTTCTGCTTGTATCTTGTTGAAACCTAATTTACTGCTAAGTATGAGGGGCCATTAGAGAAATACCCACTGGATTTAAATTAATAGGCCAACTGGCTCAAGTATTGAATGCTTAAACTTTGGTGATTCATTATATCATCACCTTCTTAGATGTACTTAATATAGTCTAAATAATGTTCATTTTTTCTTATTGTAATATACTAAGGAATTTCATAATTATTCTAATAACAATGACAAGGTAAGTACCCATTTTCTGTTATTTATTACTGCATACCAAATACTGTAGAGCAACCTCATAAGTTTGAAATACTTTTGATTTGTATCTGGAGATTGAATAGACAGATTGAATGCTCAATATTTCTCCTGCATTTACAATCAAACAGTGGTTTGGTCTTAAGTCATTTTAACTATTTATTCCTTCACAACCTAAAGGTCTAATGTTGATATTTAGACTAGAGTCCCTAGGGTAGCTGCTTGGATAACCAAACACATATCCTTTCTTTGTGGTCTGATTTTCCTTATCCATGTAGGCCATATTCCAAGAGAAAGGGAGAAAAGAGTTGGGAGGAGGAGATGGAGAAGGAGAGGAAATAACAATTTAGGTCACTTTGCCTTACACACCTGTGAAATAGTTTAGTAATCAAATTGAACTAAGTGTAATGGGGGGTAGAATGTTAATTGGGCTAATAGACACAACTCAGAACACATTTGGTATATAATAAATTAGTTGATATAAGTTCAAAACTGGCTTGATAGAATCTATATGATTTGGTAAATTTGTGGTTTGAGTTTATTCAACATGCAAAACATACACGAATGACATGTAATTGCAAAGGGTACAAGTTTATATGATATGGTGGGTGTACAAGGAGGAAATTCCTTGATCAAATAGGTACACAACAGTTCAAAACATTGGACCAAGAAACAAAAGTTAACATAAGCATGTGTGTTGGGACTTCTGAGCATAATATGTCTCTGGAAATTTCAAAGACAGGACAAGAGAGAGAAGTACAGACTGGCACTATCACCAAACAATCCAGTTACTTCAACATTTATTTTCACAAGCTCCAATCCTCAAAGCTGATTGTTCCTCCTCTTCTTCTCCTTGTGGAACAATATTATTTTTCAATTGTTTTTTATTTCGTGGATAATTTGTCAGGTATTATATAGTCTAGTCACTCTGGGTTCATCAGGGCTCAGGTGTATTTGTATATTCTCGGGAGGAAAAGCCTTATCTTTTACAATTCATTATCAAACCTAATAAACATAAGCAGCTTTGAAGTTCATACACTGAGAGAAATAAAGAACTCTCTTGCTTTAAGTATCTATTTAAATGAGTATCTTTTAAAAAATAAATTATAAAGACTTTTACGGATTTCCTATGGTGTTGGTGATACCCTGAGAAATACTCATTGGAATTCTGTTTCTGCAACAATAATCTCTAAATCTGTGCCAAGGAGACCGAGGGTTTCTCCTATTCCACCCTGTAATGTTCTCAGAGTGTCTGCTTTGACTCTGAGGTCTTTGATCTATTTGGAGTTGATTCTGGTGCAGGGTGATATATAAGGTTCTAGCTTTAGTTTTCTACAAGTGATTAACCAGTTTTGCCAGCACCATTTACTGAAGAGGCTGTCTTTCTTTCATTCTATTTTTTAAGCTCCTTTATTGAATATTAGGTGACTATAGGTCTGCGAGTTCATTTCTGGGTTTTCAATTCTATTCCATTGGTCCTGAGGTCTGTTCTTGTGCCAGATCCAAGATATTTTGATTGCTATGGCTTTGTAGTAGAGTTTGAAATTTTCTTAATAGAGAGCCAGAAGCACAACAAATCAAAGAAATGTTGAACAAATGGGATTGCATGAAATTGCAGAGCTTCTGCATGGCAAAGGACATAGCTAGCAAGATCAATAGAAAGCCCACAGATGGGAGAAGATCTTCACTAGCCATACAACAGACAAGGGTCTCATATCTAAAATATAACTGGAACTCAAAAAAGTAAATCCCCCAACAACAAATCCTCAAAGAAACAACTGCCCAATAAATAGGTGGGCTAAAGACTTAAAAAGAAACTTCTCTGATGAGGAAAGAAGGATGGCCAATAGACACATGAAGAAATGCTCAACCTCCCTAGCTATAAAAGAAATGCAAATCAAAACAACAATGAGATACCACCTTACCCCTGGTAGAATGGCTAAAATCAAGAACTCTAATAACAACAGATGCTGGAGGGGATGTGGACAGAAGAGAACCGTACTGCATTGTTGGTGGGAGTGTAAACTTGTTCAACCACTTTGGAAAGTAGTATGGAGGTTCCTCAAAAGACTCTACATAGAGCTCCCCTATGCCCCAGCAACCCCACTTTTTGGCATTTACCCAAATGATCACAAACAAGACCATACTAAAGCTACCAGCACAAGTATGTTTATTGCAGCATTATTTACCATAGCTAAGATATGGAATCAACCCAGATGCCCCTTAGTAGATGAATGGATCAAGAAAACGTGAGATATATATATATATATGTATATATATATATATATATGTATATATATATATATATATACACACATATACACAAATGGAATTCTATGCCTCCATCAGAAAGAATGACATTGCCCCACTTGTTAGGAAATGGAAAGACTTGGAAAAAATTATATTAAGTGAAGTAAGCCAGGCAAAGTAACATAGGTCCCATGGTTTCCCTCATTTGCAATAACTAATATATGTCTGAGACAAGCAGAAAAGGTCAGATAAGTTGATGTTAGGTGAAATGAACCCCAAGATAAGTATTCAAATGTTTTTTCTTTCATGCGATTGTTCCTAACATATTTATAAGATTATTTCCTCGTTGCTTTGTATGTCCCTCCCCCATAATATAACCCCTGCTTTCATTGTATTTGATCTTGGTATAATTTGTGGAGGGGAAGGGCAAAAACAAATCATTTAAGTAGGGATACATGTGGACTTATTGCAACAATGAGATGTACAAGTCGTTATGTCAAAAAATGAACTTTACAACTCTGGCGAGGGAGGGGGCGAGGAGGGAGATGGGAAGGGAAGGGAAGGGGAAACAAAGGAGGAGGCAGCAATGCTTGATAAGAAATGTACTCATCATCTTTTCCATGTAATTGTAACCCCCTCTTTACCATAGTTTCACAATAAAAAAAAAGAACTCTCTAAATCTCCTAAGTAAGTAAATGAATGAATGAGATTTTGATACAGAGGGGTCTGATGACACATTTCAGTGTTGTCCTTGGAGTATATGGAGGAATCTACCTTGTTGCATAATATATAATGGAGCTATTAAACATAGATTACCTTTCAAAAATAAGGCAGAGATTAATGAGTCATAGTTATGCATTAATGAGCCCACTGATAGTTGACATAAAGATTCAGCACAAATGTTCATGAAATAAAAGTTATAAAGCTGCTATAAATCAATATTGGCAAAAAAAAAAAAAAACCTTCCTTTAGCCAGATGCTGGTGGCTCACACCTGTAATCCTAGCTACTTAGGAGGTTGAGATCTGAGGATCACAGTTCAAAGCCAACCAGGGCGGGAAAGCCCCTGAGATTCTTATCTCCAATAAACCACCAGAAAACTGGAAGTGGCACTGTGGCTCAGGTGGTAGAGCGTTAGCTTTGACCCGAAGTGCTGAGGGGCAGCACCCAGGCCCAGAGTTCAAGCCCCATGACCAACAACAGCAAGAAAGAAAGAAAGAAAGAAAGAAAGAAAGAAAGAAAGAAAGGAAAGAAAGAAAGAAAGAAAGAAAGAAAGAAAGAAAGAAAGAAAGAAAGAAAGAAAGTCTTACATTAAAAACTAGATATGATTTCAGTGAACATCTATTTATAATACCTAAACATCCATTTGACAATTTTATTTGTTATATAAACACTTAAAATGCTTGAATGGATATTTCCTTAATTACTTTAGGTGTCCAGAAACTTTTCTGTCTAGCAAGTTTTAGTTCATGTTTATAAGAAAAAAGAGAGAGAGCGAGAGAGCCTCTACTTTTGACTCCTTTATCTTCACCTTTCCATCCAGTTGTGCTGAAAATATAAGGAAATCTTGATAGTAACAAAATGTTTGTCTTGCATTTACTTACACTGTAGTTACATTTTCCCCCTTTCTATGAGTAAATATTTGGTTCTGTGAGGGTTTAAAAATCTCTCAAAAATTACTCAACAGAGAATCAGTTAATGCTATTAGAAGGTGGGCACTGACCAGCTGTTTTCCTCCTCCAGGGGCAGACCTGGAAGAAATAGACTTAATAGAGGGGACGGGAAGTTATGAGGGAGGAAAGGTTGTGATTGAAGCCTAATGGCTCCATACTCTCTTCTGAGTGTAAATATGACCCACTGAAATAAGACAGAAACTGACTCTGTACCTTCCAAAGCCCACTTGGACAATCTGAAACTTTTCTAGCTTCTGGTTACTTCACTGCAAAAAGAAAGAGCTCTTAGAGCTCTTAAGCAGAGTTTAGATGACTTCTGTGAAACTCTTGACATATATCCTTGACAATAAATAGTAGTATAATTATATCACTACCACTGAAGATACATGTGATCTCCTAGCCATTCAATGTGTCGTTAGTGACAATAATTTGCTTAATTTATTTGGAGGAAAATATAATGGAAAATGGTTCCTTATAATCATATATAGTAATGATTATTTCTGTTTTACTAAGAGCAGTGATTTTGTTACTGTTTCTTGGAGGAGGAAACAATCCTTTGTGATATCACATGATATGCTGCCGGCATAGCTTGAATACTAACTTTACAATAATAATGTTCTAATTTTATGCTTTTAAACTTAGATGGGATTAAGTATGGGAATTTTGGAGACATAAATGATAAAATATAGTTCTTTCAGAATATAATTATATATAAATATAAGTACTTCCAATAATGCAATGGTTATATTTAGCATGCATATGTACAATCTGATCACATCTTACTAATTCAGTCTTTTTAATTTTTATTATAATATTCTGAGAGTAATAAAAGTTTCTTTAAGCTGGCCACCAGTGGCTCACTCTTGCAATTCTAGCTACTCAGGAGACTAAAATCTAAGGATTCATGATGGTCAAAGCAAGCCAAGCAGGAAAGTCTGTAGACCTATCTCCAATAAACCACCAAAAAAGACAGGAGTAGAGCTGTAGAGCACTAGTTTTGAACAAAATACTCCAGTACAGCACCCAAGCCTTGAGTTCAAGTTTCAGGACAAACACAAGAAAAAAATGTCTCTAGTTTCTTAAAGTTCCCATTTTTTCCTGATTTTTATTAGGATTAGAAATAGTTCTACTCTTTAAGCTTTGTTTTATAATTTTTCTGCAATTGTGTAATTTATTTCAACTCATATTTTGTAAAAGTCCAGAACTAGGCACCTTGAAATTAGTATATATAAAGTAATAAGTATTTCCAAACTATGTGAAATTAAAAGCATGAATTAGATAAATCTGTAAAGGAATGATGGCACTCACTGACCTTTCCTAGTAGACGAATTGCTTTATGCATTTCTTATATGAATATTCTTCCTTAAATTGTGCATTTCTGTTTTCTAGAGCTAAAGAAAGGAAATAGAACTTGTATTTGTTAAATGGAAGTGAGTTCTTATTTGTCTCTGTCTCTTCTTCTTTGTCTCTCTCTGTGATTTGGAAAAAGACACATTAGTGAAATGAATAAACATTTACTCAATAATAAGATATGTGAGCATAACTACTAGTGGAAGATTTTCTTTCTGCCCACTTGGGTATATTTGCACTTCCTTTCTGAAGGAGAAAAGCATCCGAAGATTCAATGATAAAAATCATCCAATATAGGGAGTCATCTTTTAGTGTTAAAATACTATACAAAGAAGAGTCTACGCATGTTCTCAGATCCCTGCCTTCCTTGGACCAACTCCCATATGCCACACCTTTTCTATCTTGTCTGTCTCCTATTAAACTCTTTTAAAAATAGTTTTTGCAGAGCAAAACAAGACAATAAGAAATACAACTAATAGCTATACACATGCTATCTGTAAAGCTATTAACATACCATCTTTAAGACAACATCAGGTACACGCTGCTAGCCAGACAAAAAACTCCAAATAGAAGCAGCATTTTTATTTACAGTCTTGCATCCTATGTCACCTTCTTTATTTCACATGCGTCCTTCTCCCTTTCCCCATAGCCAGTCTATTTCTTTCATCTCCAATAAGGAAACCAAGCTAAGGATGTCAATATAGTGGTTGAAGAACACCCACACTCCATCCCAAAATGATGTCATTTTACAGATTTACAAGTTGGAGATATTTTTTAAAAAAGAAAAGATTATTCTAGATTGTCTCAGTGTGTTTGACCTAAGCATGTGAGCTTGAAAAGCAAACAACAACAACAAAAAAAAGAGTTCCCAAATGTAATCAGCATAAGAGGAAGGCAGAGTCAAAGCTGAGAAATACACGTTCTATTGCCAATGTGAAAATCAAAGGAGCAGTTTCCATAAGATGGCAGGAGACCCTAGGAAAATAGAGGGGCTCCTTCCTGAAAGCAAGGACTCACTACAACCATAAGCAACTCGGGTGAGCCCAAAACCTGCACGAAGAGCTTAGTCAGCAAGGATATCACATCTCTCCAACCACAAGTAATTAGATTCTTCCCACAGGCAGAATGAGGAAGTAAGATCTTCTCAGGAGCCTCCAGAAAGAAATGCAAGCTTGCAGATGAATGATTTCCTCCTTGTGGAGCTCTAAGCGGAGAACCATTAAGCTAAACAGTGTCTGAATTTCTGCCCCATAGAAAATTTGAGATAACTAAAGTGGCATGTAAAACTACAAAAATGGGGGTAATTTGATACAGCAGAAGCAGAGTATTAATTCAGAATTCACAGTCCACATACTTTTGTCTCACAAAGTAACAAATTTATCAGACTATGAATGAGATTAATTAGTATATGATACCCTATGGGGCAAGTGGGAAAGGGGCCACCTGTACCTGGCCTTAAAGCTGGCTGGCAGTCTTAGAAGATAGATATGGAACCCAGAGTTGTCTGTCCGTCTGTGTACTGATGATTGTTTCTCTTTTGAGAAACATTACACATTCAATTATGGGCTGTGCATTTTGCTTTCTCATTTAATTTTTCAGTGTTGTCACATAAAACTTGCAAAAGAGTCAACTAACAAGTTGTGTGGTTGGGATTCAAATCCAAGACTTGTAGAGTGTAGGAGAGGTGAGGAGATGATGGATTCTTTTACCACAAGGCATTGGAAAGCTGAGATGAAGCAGAATTTGGCTGTTATTCATCCTCACTGCTTAGATGTGATATTTAGCTCCCCTTCTAGGCAACCTCTTTACTATTTTCATAAGAAAGTGATCTCACCCAGGTGTCTGTAACTAGATTTCTTAGGCCAATTGAAAATTTAGAGGATGAGAACACTTGTTTAATTTCTACAGGGCATTTGTTACTTGACTAGAGTGTTTGCAATTCAAAAGCAATGCACTAATCTTATAAGGTATAACATGTTTTGATGGAGTTTCATAGATATCTAGGCTAAAGGAACTGAGTCGACCATATCAGTGACTGCTACTCACCTTCATTTCTATTATTTAGTGCTTTCAAGGTAACCTTTTTATTTTTTTCCTACTAGAAAGCTTATTATAGCAAGATCACATTTTTCCCCCTCTCCCTGGATTGTATGTTCCATAAACACAAAGGTTATGTATATCTGGGAATACTTCCCAGAAGTATACGTTAGGAACTCAATTCAATCTATATTTGGGGGAGAAAAATAAATGATGAAATCCCATTATTAAACACAGAAGAGCCTAGCAAGAACTGCGAAAGGAATGAGTAAAAAGAGTACTGATACATAAATAGGAGAAACAAAGTCTAATAGCCTAGAGCACAGGAGGAAAACTATTATTGATAACAATTAATTAGATGTTTCAAAATAACTAGTGATTTTCCCACTCTCTTTGGTCTCATTTCTTTTGTCGTCGTTTTGCTCTTACAGTTTGCTGTGTATTCTTAAATGCTCATTGATTGACTGAGGACAGGCTATTATAACTTACCATAAAGGAATATAGTCAAAAGGCCTATGACAGCAAGGGAGAGAAGCTTTTCTACTTAGTCTCAGCCCAGGGTTCCACTGGCCTAAAGCACTCTGTGGGTGAATTAGAAATAGACATTTCTGGGGGATACATGAGACTTGAGACCACACTTACATTTTCTCTCCCCTGAACACATTACACAACTTAAAAAACTATATACAGTGATCCTACCTGTCTGGTCTTTGTCACAAACAACAATTTGTAACAAACAATAATATACAAATAACTTACTTGGGTAATTGTTTAAACATTATTAGGCTTCTTTTTGTCTTATTTTTATAGCTAGACTTCTAGCTATAAACTTCTGTTTCTCCAAACTTCAGTTCTGAAGCCAACTATTGACAATATCATTTTGGATGGACTCAGAGTCACATCCTGTTATTTTAAAATTGGGAATTATATTTTCTTATTTTTGGCTCTGTTCATTACTTATGTCTTCATTAGTCTTATCCTTCAGAATAGGATTCTCAACTGTGATGTTGGTCTAATAGAATATAAATTTCTGCTCAGCTGCAAACCATACTTTGTCATCCTAGGAAAAGAAAAGGAACCAAATAAATACCAGTACTTTAAAATGATATAAATAAGTTTATAAAGGCACAACGTGGAGCATTATGCAAAAGTACTGTGGTAGTAATTTTCTAAGTGGCCATTGACTGAATTGCAGAGAAAATGTATACAGAAATCCGAATTTGAAAATTTCTGGAGGAAAAAAATTAAAACAATTAGCTAAAAGTAAAAATTTAAAACATTAAAAAGTTTCTCTATTCAGAAATAGAAATTGTTTTCAAATGTAACTGATACAAAGCACAATATACAACCATACAAATAAACAAATATACTAATATACAAAGAATAATACAAAGCAAAAAATCATAACATACATTTTTCAATGTAGGAGAACAGAGCTCTTGGGTCATCTGCTACATTTAAAACATTATTTCTATTGAATTATTCTAGCATCCCTTCTTTCCATATCTATTCCTGCAGGGTTATTATTTATAAAAATAATAAACTATTTGAGGAACAAAAGAAAAGACTTTGTTCTAGCTATGGCAGGAACTGCTAGAGCATCCTTAACTAATGCTAATCTCTTTTTTCAAACATTGATGTCTCCAGAAATTCTCTTTCTTCCATCCATCACCATCATTCTGTTTTTATCAGCTGCTTCTAACGATTTTCTTGCTGCTTCTGACTTGAAATTTTAAGGAGATGAATGAATTGATAAATAGATGAATGAATTCATGCTAAGTTGGAGCTGTCTTGTTCTGAGTGAATGGAAGTCAGTCAGAGAGCACTGACGGGAATGTTGGAAAGGAGAGCATTCTTCTTTGCCCATATTAATGAAACTCTGTCCTCTTCTAAACCCATGATTCTACCAGCTGATGGGAGAGAGAAGGCTGGAAAGAATACCAAAGAATTTAAAAATAGTTCACAGCATTACTTGAATGATTAGAATATGTGGTTAAGTGAAGTTTAATGAACTTCTTCTTAAATGTATTGTTCAAACTTACATTAATAAAATACAGTAAGCACAACTTACATGAACAAAATAAGGAGGGGAAGGGAAAAAACAAAGTGTTTAAATAGGGATACAGGTGGACCCATTGCAACAATGAGATGTGCAAGTCGCTATGTAGAAAAACGAACTTTACAACTTTGGCTGGGGAGGGGGGTAGATGGGAAAGGATGGGAAGGGGAAACAAAGGAGGAGGCAACAATGCTTGTTAAGAAATGTACTCATTATCTTGCCCATGTAATTGTAACCCCTCTGTATGGCATTTTCACAATAAATAAAGAAAAAAAAATAAAATAACAATTCTAGAAACTTGAAATTCTCCTTTTACTAGTCCATATTCCTAGCTAGTGGTTTCATTCTTTGATGATAACTATTAGGAACCATTTTATGTGGCTTTCCCCAACTAAATAGAACTAACTATAGGAAGTATATTTTTGCATTGGGATTAGACTTAGACCTATATACTTTTCTCTATCAGCTAATAATATTATTTGGAAACTATAAAATCGAGACTTAATTTATTCTTTAAATGTTCAAAATGCATTTTTATTGTGTTTAAAGCAATGATAAGACACAGAAACCAATTATTTCAGAAACTATATATTTTGTCTTAAATTCCTTTTCTGCTCACTTTTTAACCAACAAATGCTCTAAGTATATATGTACTGTATAAACCTCTGGTGCTATATTTTCAGAATCACTACAATTCCCTATCATTAGTATTTAACTTGCTAATTCCCTCCTCTTCTTTTGTAACTTTGGTTGTTATATGTGGATGATCTTTACAATTATGAATAGTATATTTATGACTACTCATTGTTCAATGAACTTTAATTAGTAGATCATCCTTTGGTGTCTCTTACCTTTCAAAACAGAGAAGACACAAAAATCCATTGTCCTTTTCTTCCACACTTAAGTGTTAGACTGTAGTTCCAGATAACCTTGTTAGTAAACATGATCATGGAAAAAAAAACTTGGTTATAAACATGGTGTAGAAAGGAAGCTTGTTTGCCTCAATGTACTTGCTTAAAATGAAGTAACTACCTTGTATTCTATTTCTCTTTCCCTGGATGAAAAGTTGGGTTTTGGTATGGACTAAGCAACAATATTGAATCTTATAGAACTGCCACAGCCTTGGGCTCTAAAAGACTACATAAAGGAGAATCACTTACTGACTAGGATTTGGGCTATAGGTAAGTTGCTTTTATTATTATTGTTGTTGTTGTTGTTATTGTATTATATTTAAGTAGTTGTACAAAGGAGTTGCCAGTTAAAAAATGGTTTATGATACAATGCATCTTGATCAATGTCACCCCTTTCAACATTCTCACCCAACCCTCCCAAGCCACTTCGTTCCTTGCTTTTCTTAATTTTGTAAGATATACCTTAATTCTTGATTGCATTTTCTACCCTCTCTTCTCCTCTTCATTTGTCTACTACTCTCCCCTTGAAGTAAGCTTTTTTTTGGAGCCATTTTAGGTGCATCTTTATTAGCTTTTGCCTCTACAGAACAAACTTGCTGCAGCTTAGTTCAGCATCACAGGTTTTTCATTGTTCACCTGTTCTAATGGGTGTGGCTCCTCCACTTACTGCCCTGCCCAAATTTCCACAGAACTCCTTGTGTCAGCGCACAGCACAGTCCTTTGCAACCAGTTCCTATCACTCTGTCTTAAAGCTTTCTCTCATCTCACATCTGCATCAATCAGGCAGTTAACACCTTAGAGTACTCCTTGACAAATGATGGATTAGAGATTGAAGGTAAATACCTTTCTGAGCTCTAGTGACTCATAGCTGTAATCCTATCTGCTAAGGAGGCTGAAAGCTGAGTATTGCTGTTTGAAGGTAGCTGAGACAGGAATGTTGGTGAGCCTCTTATCTCCAATTAACCACTAAAAAAACTGGAAGTGGTGTGCTAGCTAAAGTAGTAGACTCTATCCTTCAATGTAAAAGCTCAGGGACAGTGACCAGATCTTGAGTTCAAGCTTCAGGACCAGAAAAAAAAGGCAAGAAAAATTGTCTTGACCCCTGGAAAAGATAATTTTGAGGTATATTTTACTACTTTGCTTTCTAACAGTTCCACAGCAAGATTGTATTTTATGGCCCACATAAAGATCTTGATTGACAATATAGTCTTGATTTGGCTTCCTTCCCTTATTTATCTTTCATGGTCTTTCTCCTGCCAACACTACTTGGCAACAACTTTTACACAGGCTACTTGTCCTTGTGTATGGGGGCGGGAGGTGGGAGGAGGGAAAAGGTAATAAAGGAGGTTGTATGGTTGTCGAAGAAGTCAATGTGTAGTAGAATGAAAAGTTGGAACAAGAATCTGGCACTAGATGTGGGATTCTCTAATTGGGGAGTTTGCTAGTCTGATAGTAATCAAAGCTTTAATAGCAACTTTCTCTAAGCTCTCAGTAATGTCTTTATAGGACTGGCCAGTAGATGCATAAACCTCTTGGGTCTAAACTATGATATGCAGATGAAAATAATGATTACCACATTACCGGAACTCCAAAAGGTACCATTAAGAAAGTCTCCCCTAGAATGTAAACTTGTTCAACCACTTTGGAAAGCAGTATGGAGGTTCCTCAAAAGACTTCACATAGAACTCCCCTATGACCCAGCAATCCCACTTTTGGGCATTTACCCAAATGTTTACAAACAAGACCACACTAAAGCTACCAGCACAACTATGTTTATTGCAGCATTATTTACCATAGCTAAGATATGGAACCAACCCAGATGCCCCTCAGTAGATGAATGGATCAAGAAAATGTGGTATATATACACAATGGAATTCTATGCCTCCATCAGAAAGAATGACATTGGACCATTTGTTAGGAAATGGAAAAACTTGGAAAAAATTATATTAAGTGAAGTAAGCCAGGCCCAAAGAAACATAGGTCCCATGGTTTCCCTTATTTGTAATATCTAGTATATGTATGAGTCAAGCGGAAAAGGTCAGATAATGTGATGTCAGGAAAATGAACCCTTAGATTTGTATTTTAATGTTTTTTTCTTTCATGCATGTGTTTCTAACGCATTTATAAGATTATTTCTTTGTTGCTTTGTATGTCCCTCCCCCACAGTATAACCCCTGGTTTCACTATATTTGATGTCAGTATAACTTGTGGAGGAGATGGGGAAAAACCAGTTGTTTAAGGATACAGGTGGACCTGTTGCAACAATGAGAAGTACAAGTTGTCATGTCCAAAACGAGCTTTACAACGTCGGTGTGGGGGGGTGAGGGGGGAAGGGGGGAAAGGAGAAGGATTGGGATTGGGGGGGAGGGGGGAGGCTGGGAAGGGATGTGAAGGGTAAACACAGGAGGAGGCTGCAATGCTTGGTAAGAAATGTACGCATTATCCTGCCCATGTAATTGTAATTCCTCTGTACAATATGTTCACAAATTAAATTAAAATAAAAGAAAGTCTCCCCTAATGAACAGAACTTCATTCAGTACCTCTAAATAAATTCTATGAAAGGAAGAAGTAGACAGACATAAATAACATCCAAATGAGCTTGAATGTATACTGTGGCTTTGTACAACATCACATGTGCTGAAGCTTGTCTTGTGATGAATTATGATGAGACACAGGTGGAAAAGAATACCTTGGCTTGTATTATAGTTCTAGCTCATGGGAGAGATGGGGAAACTATTATTATCATATGAAATCCACTGGCGATTGACTATTGTTAACTTCTACTATCCATAGGAGTCCTAAAAGAAGAATATAAAAAGCTTGGCGGCAACTACCAATTCAGGAAGAGGTTGTGCAAGAGCCATAAAGTTCATATGACATCATAAAGAGAATCACAGATATCGAACTTAAGAGTCTCACTAATGACTGGAAATGAAAAGAAAGATTTTTAGTGGTGCAGTTGGACAGGAAGTTGACTTCACAGATCTCTTATATCCTCTTCTGCACCCTGTGAAGGAAAGAATGAGAAAACTAGATGAGGAAACTTCTATTTGTAGACTTGAAAATCCTAAATTCTCATCTTCTCTCAAATGAGCTAGGTCAATAGAATTCCACCTATAGCTTTTAGGAGAAGAAAAACTTTTGTTTGCCAATTTCCCTTCCTCTGTATCTTTTCTGTGCCTTTACTCATTGCCTTTTGACTGGCAAGTAGCATTTCTTCAGTATAGTCCATGTCATAAAGCACTGCATTTCAACAGGAGGAAAAGGATAATTTACCTTAAAGAAACAGTCAAATATATTTGAAATACAATGCACAATTGAGAAAACATGCCCTACAATATTTTTCTCCAGTCATGTGGCTTAAATTCAGGGTCTGGTTTCTGCCCTTGAATCTTTTTTTTTTTTTTTTTTTTTTTTGGGTCCGGTCGTGGGGCCAGAACTCTGGGCCTGGGCGCTATCCCTCAGCTCTTCAGCTCAAGGCTAGCGCTCTACCACTTGAGCCACAGTGCCACTTCTGGCTTTTTTCTTTTTGCTTATGTGGTGCTGAGGAATCTAACCCAGGGTCTCATGTATGCAAGGCAAGTGCTCTACCACTGAGCCACCTTCCCAGCCCCCTTGAATCTTTTTTTATCCTTCAAGGCTAGCACTTTACCACTTGATCCACATCTCCACTTCCAGCATTTTTTCCTGAGGTGGTTAATTGGAGATAAAAGGCTCACAGACTTTCCTTCTTGGACTGGATTTAAACCATGATCCTCAGGTCTCAACCTCCTCAGTAGCTAGGATTATAGGTGCAACCCACTGGTTCATAGCTGCTATGATAAATTTTGAAATGGTTCATCAGTGGTATGTGGTACTAAGATGGAATTTGGACTATGCAATGAACTCTACCATTATGGGAGACACTATCTTATAAATCAGGATTTATATTTTGAAAATGTGATCGCATAGTGCCTTGTAGTTGACCCCTTGAAGCTTGGAATGATAGTGTTTATTAAAAAAAGTAAACTTTCTAGAACTGCTTTAACTATTACAGAAGCATGAGGCATGAACATGTTACAATGAATTTTGTTAGAGAAGTCTGTAAAAACTGTCATCTAACAGTGTTTCTTAGAAATACCCAGAAGACATTGTCTTGGTGAAATGGTAAGAAATTTATAACTCACAGGGTACCAACAGTGGTATTGAATTTTTTATCCCTGAGTTAACAAGAGGAGATGCTTACGTTTGAGTCAATATGGATTAAAAAGTAAAAGTGGTTTGATACCAGGTGGCAGCATCAAGTAGATGTAATATGATCACAAAGCTGAATGATTTACAGGGGAACTTCTTTTGGAGATCCAGCTAAGCAAATAGGCCATAGAGTTACAATGAGATAGATGAGCAAATACCAAGAATATTACTGCACCTTTATCTGGGTCAGTAAACAACAGCCTGTGTGCCAAATCTATATTCTTTTTGTCTGTGGAACACAGCCAAATCCAATTTATTTACCTCTTTTTTTAATGGCTGTTTTGTGCTATCATGACAAAGTTAAGTAAGTGCAACTGAGACTGACCTTGCAAGCCATAAAATATATACAATCTAGACCTTTACAGAAGTTTGATGACCTCTGACCTAAGTAATCAAAGTAGGGCAAGAACAAGGGAGAAGAAGATTGATGTCAGGTGCTGTTATAGAAAATCAAAATCCTTGTTCCTAGACCTTATCCAGTTTTTAGCCTTAGAGTTATTGATCAAAAAGGAGAAAGGACTCTACAGAATACACATTCAATAGCCATTTTCCTACCCCATTCCTCTATTTCTTTGCCTTTAATAGAATATCAGACAACACCAAAAGGAAAACTATGAGATCTTCGAGAATCTTTGGTATAGGTTCTGAATTGGCAAATGCAAGAAAAACAAACGACAATATGGACGCCATTTTCAAAGGATCAAGTGTTTAATGAAGTCCTAGTCCTTATATACTTCACAGACCTCTAATGTATCCATTTTTGTTGTCCCTATGAATACACACAAGTTGTTCAAGCAGTTTAAATTGTATAAGGCTTTCATTGGTTCCTATGACAACATTACACAAGGCTATCTAGGGGTATATGGTGGAAACTTTTGTGTCTGCTGTCTGGTAGTTTGGTAAGAGATATGAGATACTGATGGCAGAAGGAGAAATGACTTTTTGAAAGATGACTGTAAACTAAAATCCAGAGACTATGTTGGAGATAACATCACAATCAAAGAAAAGTGAAAACTGGCTGCCAATACAATTCCAGGGACAGAAAATATGGAAGAAAAAAAATTGGGATTATCTTCAACCATGTGGACTCTGTAGTCCCTTTTAAGTGGTCCATAGTCACATTCTTCTAATTGACAATAGGTGGACTTGACCGGAGCCTATTAGATACTGTAGTCTTTTGAGACTGAGAGGTCAATATTGGCACTTAGAGCTATTTTCTTCATTAAAATCATATTGTGATATGTGAAAATGGAACCAGGTAACATGAGGGGATGAGTGGAATGGGATAGATGGGGAAGAATTATGTAAAAATGACATTGATCAAGATGCATTGTAATCATAAACAGACATGTTAAATTGAAACCCATTGTACAACTATTAAAGATAATAATAATAAACACATTGTGAGATCTGTATGTAGAATGGAGTCAAAACTCAGTCAGAGCCAGTTCTTCTCTGCCTTTCTCCTTTATGCCTTCTCCCACATTCTTTACTTCTTCTATTAGTTCTTTGATAACTTTGGGTCTCTGGGTTTTCAGCTCATGCTTGCTTAACATCATAGTGAGTGGTCAGAGGCATAGGAAGAAACCAGAAGTACTGTTGATTTAAAAAAAATGGAGGAGAATTTCAAAGGGAAGGCAATGGTCAATAGTATTCAGTTCGACAGAGAACTTGATTTGATAAGAATTATCAGGTATAAGTTAGCTTTGAACCACCTAAAAATTTCCAAGGCTGACCTATTCAAGTTGTAGATGGTTAAATTGGATGTAAGAAAGTACTTTAGAGGTATTAACACTACGGTAAAGAAGAGTAAATAGGGTAATAGTTGTGGTAAAGGTTGCAAAAGTCAACCAGAGGATACAATAATTTGAACAGATATAATCACATGCCTTTGTTGCATAGATTAGCTTTTTATAACAATTTTCTGATAAAATGTTACTTACTGTCATGATCCAAGGAAAGAGAAAAGTATCTGCTTTCTCTAAACTATTTTTCTATTTACATATTCAACATGTTTATAGACTTTGGCCTTTTGATTGTGTTTCATCTTCTTGGCCCTGGCCAGAGAATATAGTTGAAAATAACACCTGTTAATGATTCAAATGATGCATTTCCAGACTTGCCCAGCCATGGTTCCTTGTTGTTAACACATTACATATTAGGAAAGGTAGTGAATAGGTGGAATATAAGTTGATATGATTTTCTACAACTTTTTTTTTAGTTTAAAAAGACTGGTTTAATATTACCTAGTTGTAGCATCCTCATGATGAAATTTCCAAGTGAAAATTTACAGATTTTTTTTGTAAGAGTGATTACAATCATAAAGAAAACCCCAAAAGGGAAGTTGTTGCTCAATATGGACTTAATACAAAATGATCTACTGGTTTGTTTTTAAAAAAGTGGGAGTGGGTGGGAACCACGTGTCGGTGGCTCACAACTGTAATTCTAGCTGTTTAGGAGGGTGAGAACCATAATTGAGGGATCAAGTTTAAAAGCCAACCTATGCAAGAAAGGCCATGAGATTGTTATCTCCAATTAAGCACCAAAAAAGTCAGAAGTAGAACTATGGCTCAAGTGGTAGAATGTTAGCCTTGAACAAAGTACACTCAGGGACAGTGCCCAGGCTTTGAGATCAAGCCTTTTCATATTAAGAAGTTGAAAAACTTAATGAACAAGAAAAATTAGTTTAATGCATATCTTTTAAAAGAAGGTATCATTATATTTAGCCAAATTGAAAAGATTCTCTTTGTGTATGTATCGGTGTTCTCAATGTTTAACATATTTGATTCATAAAACTTTTACCAAGAGTCACTGAGAGATTGTGGCTTAGAAAATAATACTATTATTTGATTTTGTATGTTTCTATTTAGTGGATTGTGGGAGTTGAGAGATATTTAAATTCCTTAAGTTTTCCAAATCACTGGTATAATATTGAGAGCATGGGTAATGTTGGAAGGAGAGTTGAAAATTGTGTACTACTAATGAGCTAATATATTCATGTGAAGTATTTAAATGAAGAATTACAGTATCGCTTGAATTGTTTTATCGCTCCTTTTTTTCCCCCTGATCTCACAGTGTGTCACCTTTTACCCACAAAGCATGTACAGGCATACTTCTTTGAGGAACTAGGGTTTGAACTCTAGGCCTCACGCTTGCTTGACTCAAATGCTCAAATTGCAATCTGCCATGTAAGCCATTCCTGCACCCTTGCTTTTTGCTGGTTATTTTGGAAAAGGAATCCTATAGACTTTTCTGTCTGAGTTGCTTCAAACCTTAATCCTCTGTTTCTCAGCCTTCTGAGTAGCTAAGATTATAGGCATGTACTGGTACCTCATGCAATAAATTTCTATCCCTATACTTGCATAGAGTTATATTCCATAGTATAGGGATTTTTGTCTTTTCTTCTGAACTTTTCCTGTATGTCTTGGTGACTATAGTTCTTGTCCTCATACCTGCTTCTCTAATTCGTCATTAAACTATTATTTTATGAAGTCATCATAATTCAGATTTTCTCCAGTTCATAGTAGGTAACCTTCATGTTGACTCCTCCTATCCAGAGTTTTTTGTATTCTAGGATTACTTGAACAAAAATCATGGGAGACTATTTTTAAATAATATTTTATTTTGTTATAAAGGTAATATACAGAAGGATTACAGCTATATAAGTAAGTCAATGAGTACATTTCTTGTCAAACAGTTCACTCCTTAATTTTCTTCTACTTTCCCTCTCATCCAACCCCCCCAACCCCACCTGCAAGTTGTAAAGTTCATTTCCAACATCATGATTTGTAAGCTGGTTGTTCACCCTTTGTCCTTTGTCTCACCACTTTGTTATTCCCCTTTACTTCTACAAATCCCCTATGATTCAGCAATTCCACTCCTAGACATTTATCCACATGATCAGAAACAAGGTCACACTAAAGCTACCAGCACAACTATGTTCTTTGCAGAATTATTTAACATAGCTAAGATATGGAATCAACAAAGATGCCCCTCAGCAGATGAATGGATCAAGAAAATATGGTATATATACACAATCAATTCTATGGTTCTATCAGAAAGAATGACATCACTCCATTTGTAAGGAAATAAAAACTTTGAAAAAAATAATATTAAATGAAGTAAGCCAAACCCAAAGAAACATAGGCTCCATGGTTTACCTCATTTGTAATAATTAGTATATGTCTAGGGTAGTCCTAACTGAGGCTCACAATAGCTCAATAGCTATGTATGTATAACCATATAAAATGATGCTAATCTAAATGAACTCCAAGATATGGAAACAAGAGGATATTTTTGTTTTTCTTTGCTGTACTGTGTGAAGTTATTTTTTCTTTTGTTCCCCCCTTTTAGTTTATCCTCTATTGAGACTATTTTTTAGTATGAATTTCTTAATTAGGTCTCATCAGATTAGACAAAACTAAAATGGCATCACCATAAATGCCACAGAATCAAATTGAAATGTAACTTCTAACAGGCTGTCTTTCCTAAGAAAAATACTATGTACTGCAATCAATCAGGAAGTATTTAATCCACTCCATTCTGTGTGATAAGGAAGTTTCCTCTGCTTTAATGCTTATAGGAAAAGAAACTTGAAGTAATCTGATGTTAATCATTAAGCCTTCTTTTTCTATTGCTTTCCTAAGTCACATTCTACAAAACTTACTGTTTTGTCATTTCCCACTGGACAGTCTCATATTTATTTTTGTAAAATGGAATAACTGAATTTTGAATAAAAGGAAATTAGATCTTTACCAATATGCTCTAATATTTTCATTTGATAGTGCAAAGCCTTAGGCTAACTCCATGTTAAATTTTTATAAGAGGAGAGTCTGAGTAGAAGTGTATATCTGAGTGATACTTTCACCTATACAGATTCTTATTGTGTTGGTTTGCTGAATATGTAAGGAATATTGTGCAAACCTCTTATTACTACCTCCATGCCCATTAGCTGTACCTCTCCATGTTATTAATAATGTTATGAACAGGTATTGATTAATAGGAGCAACTTTGAAGAGGATATATTCATTTTGCCTTCTCTATGAATATTTATTGTGCAATTTATATTATGCCAAGGGCACTGGGTAGTTGTTTATGTCTTTTATCCCACAGTTGCTCATATAGATTCTTTTCTGTACTACTACAACTTGAAGAGTGTGAATGTTATTTCCCATATGTTTTCACCAGCTGAGTTTGAGTTAAATTTTGCCACTGTTAAGCACTGCTTACAGAGTATATGGCAAAAAAGGAGATATGGATTTACTTTTATCTTTAAAATGACTATATTAGTCAAATTTGAAAAATAAGAGAAGTCTAGTATGGCTAGAAAAAACAATGGATGAGGAGGGAAGAGATATAGAAGACTCAGATCATTATAGAGAAACCAAAATCATGTATTTGTGCCCTTGTATTTGTGATGGCATTGGATTATATTCAAAGCATTATAAAAAAAGAGAAGATTTGGAGGAAATGTGTGATGTGATAGTTTATGTATTTTATGAACAATTGGATGTTTTGGTTAGAAGCAGCCTGTGAGTATGTGGAACCAAGAACAATAATGAATAGATGAATTTGGATTTTGTATGATAATTACACATGCAAAATATGCTATAGATTGTGGCAGCGCTCCATGCAACACTGAAGTTTCATTCCTTCAGTATCATGGTACCTCCACTTAACAACTATTTTTACAATTGCTGAAGAAAGGAAAAGAATGGTCTCAAGTCAGCACTGGCAATTAGATGACTTTATCTGGAATGAAATATATCATATCTGTTAGAGTAAGTCATAAGGCTAAGCTTAACTTCAATTGGTCCAAGAAGAGTGACCAAGACATCTGACTACACACAAAGAACAATCAGGCACAATGTCAGACACAGAAATTATATTACCTTCCTTAGAAGAACATATTAGTAAATTCATGGCAGTGGGGGAATATGGTCAGAATTAAGATGTTTTGGGAGTGTGTGTGTGTGTGTGTGTGTGTGTGTGTGTGTGTGTGTGTGTGTGTGTGTGTGTGTGTGTGTTTTGATGATAGAACTGATAGATCTGCTGATGATTTGGAAGTGGAACTGAGAAATGGTATGGCTAAAGTTGACTCTGAAATGGAAAATTTGAGTAATGTGTGATTGGGGGAAATTTTGTTGTTTGAAGAACCTTATAGAGTTGCAGACTTAGAGGCACAAGGAGATGTCATGAGTCTAGCACACAAAAGAGAATTTGGCTTGAGATAAAAATTTGGGAGGCTTATTAGATTACATTTAAACAGAATAAGCATGTAAGCTACATGAGAGGTAAGTGAAAGAAGATGTTAACAAGTCGAGTTTTTTTGTTGTTGATTTTGTTTTCTTTTTGTTAGAAGACAGATGATAAGGCTTTCAACTTCAATATTGAGAAGAGTAAGAAGAAAGGATGTAGGGTTAAGAGAATGAATTAAATGTTGAAGGTGTTCAGAACAAAATGTCTGATATCATTAAAAGAAGAGAGACCAAGAAGGATATAATCTTTGGTGGCAAAGGGGAAAGAAGTGTAAAATCACATAGAGAAATGAGATTAATTGGAGACATGTTTAGTTATGTAGAAAGAACAGTTACAAATTCTCTTAGAAATGAAAATAACTAATAGCTTCATGAAGGACAAGGTGGTTGACAATGTCATATGTAGCTGATATATGGATTTGAGACATATGGAAGAAATATAATTTGGATACTGGATTTTATTACATGAATTTTACTTTTTTAACTCATTTGACTTCAGTAAATTTTAAATCACAGAAGACTGTCTTCTGAAAATATTTTATAATCTGTCAGGTGTCAGTGGTTCACACCTATAATCTTAGCTATTCAGGAAACTGAGATCTGAAGATCACAGTTCAAACGCAGCCTGTGCAAAAAAGTTTGTAAGACTCTTACCTCCAATTAACCACTAAAAAGCCTGAAGTGAAGACAAGGCTCATGTGTTAGAACTCTAGCTTATAGAAAAAAATTAAAAGCTCAAGAATAGCACCCAAGCCCTGAATTCAAGCCTCAGGACTGGCATACACACACACACACACACACACACACACACACACACACACACACACACACACACACAATTATGCACTTAGAAACATATAGGGAAGAGACTGGGAAGGAAAAGAAGATAAAAAGCTTACTTTTCTCTACTTATATAGGAAAAATACTCCAATGTACAAGAACAAAAATAATGTTCATTGAGCTGTTATATGCCATTCTATGCAATTAGTTACATGAAGCAGACTTACTATTTAAAGATAGGAGCTAAAAACAAAGGAGTAGGCAACAATGCTTGATAGGAAATGTACTCATACCTTGCTCATGTGATTGTAACCCCTCTGTACAGTATTTTCACAATAAAAAACTTATTTAAAAATAAATTATGTACTTAGCATTAAAAAAAGAAGCCTATAATCCATTTGAAATGATCCCCAAAATTAAAGCTGTGTTTGCCTATGTTTTCTTCCCTTGCACCATTCCCTTCTAGGAGCACCTCAGGAGGGAATGATCCCAAGTTACATGCCCTAGGAGCAACATGTATCACTGAATAAAGCTTTGAGGCAGATCTTGCTTTGAGTAGAGGGAGGAGAAGACTGAGCTCTCCTGAGAATTTTCTCCCTAGCTCAAGGTATTTATCTTTCCTAGGAGGGGCAAGAATAAAGCCTAGGTAGTTATAAGGAGCTTCTCCAGATCGTAGGGTATTTCATTCTCATAATTTTATTCTTATAATTATTGTGAAGAATTGAGTTGGTCTGGAGCTACTTGGAGAACCATTCTCCAAGTTCCTATTCTGTGGGTTTCATATGTATATTCTTACTTATGATTCACAATGGGATTTAAAAACAAAAAAACCCTCTTGATGACACATCCTACATTCTCCTCTAACTACTATTGTTTCTCCTTCCTTCATTTGTAGCTAAATTCTTTGAAAGAGTTGGTTGAGTGTTGTCTCTGAGTGCGTCCTTTCCATTCTCTCCCGTGTGTGTGTGTGTGTGTGTGTGTGTGTGTGTGTGTGTGTGTGTTATTTTATTGTCAAGTTGATGTACAGAGGGGTTACTGTTATATATGTAAGGTAGTGAGTACATTTCTTGTCCAACATTTTACTCCCTCGATCATTTTTCTCCCACTTTCCCTCCAGCAGAACCCTAGGGTTTTTATTTCTACTGTTTAATCAAAAATTTGTCTTTCTGCTGTTAATAGTCATCTCCGAGTTACCAACTTCAGTGATCATTACTCTTGCATTAATAGCATTTAAAATTATTGATTATTACTTGGAATACCTATTACTTAATCATCTGGAGCTTTTCTAATCATTCTTGTTTCACTATCTATTTTGTTCCCAGGTCTTTACTGATTTCCACTCTTCTGATCAAATTTCACTTGTTGGGATTCCTTACAGCAAAGTTACCTTTTATCTAGCATCACTAACCACGGAGAAGATGGCATTCATTGTTCTGACTTCAGCTAACAACTATACATTAATGGATTACAAATTTACATGTCTGTCTCTTGATTGAATTTCTGTCTCTGATAGGCAACTACTTACCAAAGGGCATTTTTTCCCTCCACCAATATGTTCCTGTAAATTTCAACATTTCAGTACATACTAATTCCTTTCTTTCCCTTTCTGAGGTAAAATGCCTTCTTATTTTTACCCTACTTAACAGCCAATACATTAGTAAATTCATGTTGAAGTAGGGATGCTAGGTCTAACTGGTGCCATCTTGGCCACCTGCTGCAAAGGGACCTGGGTTTGGCATCTTGTCTTCATGGTGGAGGATGAAGAAGTCCCATCTCCCAGGTGATGGGTATGCCTGAATTCCTAGAGGCAGGGGCAGAGACTTCGATGATAGGTTATTGGACCTCTCTGTCCTGTACTTTGAACTTGGGAGACTCACAAGTTTCCTGTGACCCTGTCCCTTGACCCTGACAGTATTTAGTCCCAGACCAGCTTAGGCACCACGATGCCATGCCTTACTTCTCCATGTTCATGTCTCTCTCTCCTAGCTCTCCTCCAGTCAACATGGAGGCCCACTTTAGCTCTCCATTGGAGATGATCTGGTTTGTTGATATTGTTTTTCTTGGATTTGTCTTTTCTTTGCTCGCCAGCTCTCATGACTTAGTTATCTACAGTGTTAAGTGTATTTGTAGGGCTGCAGGTCTTTGTGACAGGAGTTTATCTGCAGATGCTGGCTTTCTAATAAAGATCCCCAATTCAACCTCTCAAAATGTCTCTGTTTTCTTATGACTGGATTTGCATCTGAGATATACCTTACAACAATGTAGTCTATCTTCTAATTATATCTAAAGCCATATAACTTTTCATCATGTCTACTGGTGTATTGCATTGGATGAATCTCTATTTTAGTGTTTAGCCATCTTTTTGCTTCACTTTCACTTTCTCTCTTATAGATTTTCCCCTTATACCAAACACAAACAAATCTGCAGCATTGTTGTATAAAATCATCCAGTGCTTTCACAACTCAAAGCATCACCTTGACTCAAACCCTGTATCTCCTATCCCTTGAACTGCAACTTCTACATCTTCCTCTATCTGACTATGCTGAATTTCATTGGTATTATCCATACACACCATAAATGTTCTTGGCTCAAGACCGTCTACTTCTTATTTTCCACCTAAAAATTATTTTTCCAGTCTTGCTATTTCACTTCTCTCAGGTCTTATCTTCTTGTGAAATCTTGCCTGATTACCTTTCTAAAATATTAATGCCTCCCGACTTCCTTGCTCTCTAACCATCCATTCCTTTATCTTATATTCTTCTGTTGCTGGAACACACTGACAAGAGGTAACATATTAAACTTTATTTACTACTATAACTCTGGTACCTACAACAGTCCACTGTAACTATGAGATAAAAGTTTGTAATGTATTTTTTTGGTTGATTAAGTTCAAACACATTAAGTGCTTTCTTCAGTAGCAAGTAATATAACAATTGAAGTCCAAACAGGTTGAGTCCAGAGGCCATTGTAAAGTATGCCAAATATTCACAGATCCCTCTACTCATCTAAATAGCTATTTAGATCTTCCCATAACAATTTAGGAATTTGTATTAGCCTTCATATTCTAGCATGGTGTTCATATTACACTATATACATGTAAGGATGGCAGAAAAGGGCACAATAAGAGTTTCTCCTATCCCAGAAACCACTGTTGTCATTTCTAAGCTGGATTCCACTGTTTCTGGAGAGAAAGCTTTGCCACTATACCAATAATTAAGAGTTGACAAAATTCCAAGACTAGCGGGCAGAAGCTTTTATTAATTTAGTCCTTAAAAATAAGGAGTAATTAGATAATTAGAACCAACTATGATGTATAATGGTGTTTTAGACTACAATGGAGATAAATAAAATAAAGTGAATAAAACCCAGGAAAAATGATATAATCCATCTTGACTTTCTAGCTATGAGGAATTCAGGAAAAAATGGATCACAAAAGAATTGGAAATAGACACAAAATTATTGCTTTAATTTTAGCCATAAATTTGGGGAGCCAGACTTATTATTTCCGAATGAAATTATCTCAGAAGGCAGACATTTCATCAGATACTTAACCATTTCATGTGTACCAGTTGTCTTAAAGAATTAAATGCTGTATGAGAAAATTTCAAGATAATGTACACTAATAATCACTGTTTTTTCTAAATATACTTGTATATATATAAATACCTATATAGTTATATGTATGTAAACATATAGGAATGTATATATTAAATATATATTATATAATTGCATATATATGCAAAGTAATCATTTTATTTGCGAGTTACCATATACTGAGAATCAACATGAAAATTCAGAGATAAGTGACTTAAAAATTATGAGTAGGGTGGTGTTACTAAAACTAAACAGTAATTAACTTTCTCACTTAGAAAATTCTGTTAGATTTTTGCATCACCTGGTGTACCTGTTTTAAAGGTAATTGTTTTGGGGGCCCAGCAAGATCCCCGATTGTCCTGTGACTTTATTGTACATAGTACCCCAGATTCCCATTTTATCTGGGCTACTTCAAGGTAGAATCAATTGTGAATAGAAATAGGGAATATAGTTAGTTCACATACAATAGGGATAGTTCACTCAAATAGTAATATTGAGTTTACCTGTCAAAAAGTCTACACCCTCAACTGAATCTTGTCCTCGAAATCATTCTCTGTTCTTGAAACAGTTGCCTGAGCCACAGCTTACATGTCAATGCTTTCCGTAGCCGCTGATTCATTCCCTGTAACTGACATCACTGACTGGTAATGCCCATAAGAAATTTGTCTTCCTCAGTGCCAGCCTGGTAGTAAATAGTTTAGCCTTGAGTGAATCCAGGATTCTGAGAAATCTTTTTATCGTTTAACTTTTGACCTACATAGGTTGGAATATGTTTATCATATTCTACGTAGTAGTACTTATTTTGAATTTGGGTAAAAACTTCTAAGCATATAAGTTCCACAGAAAATGCTGCTTGACATCAGGTTGGTACTTATTCATAAAAGTTATGGTGTATACCACAGATTCAACTTAATTTGCACATTATAGATGTATTCATTTGTGCCCTATTGGCATTAAAGGCATTTAGAGTGAGGTTACACTGTTTACTCTTGTTCATTATTCCAAAATAATATTCCAGTAAATCTTGATGATATTGCTCTATATAAATAATAAAATAGATAAGAAACAAAAAAAAAGAAAATTCTGTTAGATTTTTGTGACAATAGAATGAACTAAAATTCAATTCCAATGGGTTTGTAAAAAGTCTATGACTTGATACTAAGGTTAATGCAATATGAACCAATATAGATCACATAACTTTTTACCAGTCACCACTAACCTGCTCCTCTTGATCTATTCATTAACTAATATCTCAAAATATTATCTTTTCAAAAATACATTATTACTATTATTCTAATGGATGTTTCTGACTTGCCATGGCTTTGAAAAATTGCTTGTATTGAAAAAAATGAAAACAAACTTGCGTTTTGCAGTCCATCAATTGTATTCTGGGAATATAGCAATTTTTATGCTTAAAGAGATTAAATAACAGGACAAGTTCAGTCAGAAAAATAAGTTTAGTTTATGGAGTTTAGGGGAAATATTTTAAGTGGATGTTTCAGAAATTAATTCAGACTACATTAATGACAATGTCTTTATGTGTTTGTGTAATATACAATTGGTAAGCTCTAAGAATGAGACAAGACAATCTTGTCTTGGAAACTACTTGAGCATTTCCTACATTCTGAAGTTCCAATATTATTTACTGAATTATTTTCATTTGGAACAATACAATTTTTCAGTCGGGGTACTGTGGTTAGCCAGAGAATATACGGTATCTGAATATTGGTTTTGAATGTCTGTATTATAACACTTGATTCTATCTCCACTAGAAGATTAACCAGAAAATATATTCTGCCTGCTTTAATTTTTTGCCATGTTAGGTCGTGGCAAACAAATATGATGCATAAACATACAAAAAAGCAGAGAAATAAGCCAATTAACATATTAAAGGAGTATGTAGCATAAAATTTAAATAAAATTTAAGTCACCTATGAATAGTGAATAAAGAATTCATAAGTATAGGAGTTCAGATTTTTAATTTTTCAAACACAAGTGCCTGCTAAATTCAGGTGATTCCATAAAAGAAAAACTCAATTTCTACAATTATATTAGAGAAAAAAGATACGCATTTTAAGATGTTCACACCACAGTTTTCATTTCATCCATTTGCCAGGACAACTATCTTTCAATAAGGAAGGATGATAAGTCATCTCCTCCCCCCACCCCCCCAAAAAAATCATCCTACATTAAGTCACAACCCCCCCCACACACAGACTTGCCTTTATATTCAAGGCTAACAGACTGGAAAGACTGTTCTAAGACAATAATTGCCTATGGGAATCTATGAACACATCAGGTTTTATCATCAGTTTGGCTTAAAAGGAAAAAGACAGTCCAGGCAGTGGATGAACATACCTTGGGCTTGGGTATCATTCTGGGTACCAATTCTAAGTTCATTTCTCATAAGCAGCATCATCTTCAAGCTTCAGTTGTCTTCTCTAAAATTTACACTCCAGTCAGTAAGCCCTTGGATGGATTATTTTATAAAATATGTATTCAGCAACTAAAATCACATGTGACACAAAAAGACAACAGTGTATGCATACTTGTGTTGGTTTTTATTATTGTATTATCATTATAAGCATCATTAACATCATCACAGAGTGAGAAAGTAAGCCAAGAAACCAAGATAATTTATGATGGATGAAACACAGCAGTGACAAAATAAAGCAATTCAGAAAATCTGCAGCAAACTCTGGGCATGAAGCAGATGTTTCTGTCTTGCAGACCTCAGCATGTGCTGCCAGTACAGGACAGCTTTGTGAAAGTACTGCTCCAGGCTCATAATGAATCTGGAAGAACACACATAGCCCCAAACTGTCACCCACACTACTCAGTGGCAGAGGTCATTAAATGCACATCCTTTAGGCTCCTCTGCCAACCATCCAGTGTAAGAAGAGCTCATGTGATTTGGATCCTAGTACAAAACATGACATCAAAAAACATGACACCAAATTCCAAGGCATGGGAACCACAGATGCACATATCACATATTAGGCTTTTCTAAGTAGAATTTCAGCTTACATTCTTCTATTACAGCTGAAAAGTAATAAGGCACCAAAACCAAAACACAAACAAAAAAATCTCCCAGTTCATCTAGCTTTTCCATAAAGCAAGGGTATGCAAATCACCTAAGATGATACCTCATGGACATGCTCAAAATTACAAGTAGTAAAGCTATATGGGCTGATTTAAATCTTTCCTGATCAGGATAGGGTGTTAGGAATAAAATAGGCAGCAACAGGTTCACAAAAATTCATTCAGCTGAGAGGAAGGCAAGGACAATGCTAGTAGGAGGGTAGAGAAAATTATTTTTAAGGTGCTCCCAGTATACACAATGGGTAATAGGGCACAATTATTAGATACTGTAAGTTAAATGCAATGGAAAGCACAGCATAATGGTCTCCAGAACTAGATGAAATCATATCAGTTTTCTACTCAAAATCTTTCAAAGCCTTCTATCACTAAAAATAAAATTTTACTTTTTTTTAAACCATGGTCTGAATCATCTTAACTAACTTTCTAGTCAGAAAGAAAAAATTGTGGCTTTTACAGATTGTTTAATCAACATTTAATGAATACATTTTTATGATTTTATTGTACCATCATCTTCATCACCACCACAAGTCAAATCAGCATGATCACCATTAATACCAAGAAGAAAGCTGTGGTATAAAAGGACGTTCGGGAAACTAAGTTGGTAAACTCTATATAGGAAGCAGGTGTTTCTTGCTGGTGGAACTATTGACCTTTAAAAAACTAGAATTGATTACCGTCTCAAATTATTCTTAACCTGATTTTTTTTTACTCTTTTCTCTTCCCTGGCTCTTAGGAAAATCTCCTGAAGAGATATTTTTTTCTATTCAATTCAGTATGCTTTTTACAACTCTGAATAATAACACAGCAAATAATAGAGTGTAATAGAGAGTAATATTCAAAATATTTAACAAGTATGCCTTTCTTATAGATCAGTCAAGAGGAACATTTTCTTGTTGACTAAGCTGACTCCTAGAAGCAGTGTTGGCTTAAATGCTAATATTATTTATAACATATTATGTTATATATAACCTATAAATATACCATATACAATATAATACGTGATACATTATTAACATTAGTTATCAGTTGCTAACCCAAAAATTGTTAAGGATTCCTGTTTGTAAAGAATATGTTGGGGCAGGGAAGGTGGCTCAGTAGTAAGAGTGTTTGCCTTGCATTCATGAGGCCCTGGGTTCAATTCTTCAGCACCACATAAACAGAGAAAGTGGGAAATGGAGCTGTGGCTCAAGTGGTAGAGCACTAGCCTTGAGCTGAAGAGCTGAGGGACAGTGCCCAGGCCCAGAGTTCAGGACCTACGGCTGACAAAAAGAAAGAATGTGTTTATATCTCACAGATTCCGTGGACTGATGTTTAGATATAGCAGTATCCTGTGTTCAGAACATCACAGTCTTCAATTAAAGGTTTGAGATAAACTGTATACTGTTCTGGAGCTCAGGGTGCAGCCATAGGCTCACATCGGTATTAGGAGAATCCATTATTATTAGTTTACAATGTAAACTAAATACAGAATGGCATCAGTCAAATTCAAAAGTTTGGTCCATTCGCAAAACATATAGTAGACCTATATATCTCAGTGTACGAATCTTGAGAACCATTGTAAAATTCTGCATACTACAATAACTTTATAAGAAAGGACTGGTCATCAGCCTCTTCACTCAGTAAGTTTTCCTTTACAATATGGCTTTCAGGTGTAAATTGCAGACATGACATGGTTCCTCTTTTTGAGCTACAGAATCTGGAGCTAAGGAGATAGTAAGAATGTCCTTGGGGTTAAGAAATATAATTGCAATAGAATGGAAAAAGCTTTCTTGTGATGCATTATATGGGTTTTAATGGTGTCTATGTGAAAATTTTATAGCTATTCAATTAGCATCCTTATGGTTTATTTATATATTTATTTTTAGAATTTGAAAGATAGCTAAAAATACATATAAATGAACAAATACTTTAGAAAGGTTTCACACATCAACACTTTAACCAGAATACCCCCAAGCATGCCATATCTTTTTTGGAAATTTGTTTAAAATTTATATAAAATTGTATTTGGTATTTGGTATTAACTCACTTCAAGCAAATGACCAGCTATGTATTTAGTCATTGATGTGTGAAACTTATGCTTTTGAATAGAAACAAACAGACACTTTACATAACACATAGGGATATTGAGAATTCTAATGAGTTCTTTTTTTGGCACATATTTTTGTTTCTATGATAAGACTACCTTTTCAAACTATGTAGTATTTTAAGACTCCCATTTCTGTCTATCAAATAAAGAATATTTGTCTTACCACTATGAAAAAAACCCAGAATACCTAAACAGGTAAATAAAAGCACATTAGAATAGAAAAAATAAGGCAGCACTTTCAGTTTCTAGATAACTAAAACTATGAAAGGAGTAAGGAAGTTTGGGTCAAAAGGGAAAAAAAGTAATGAATTCCTCCATGACCCTGGCCTTCTGTGTATATAGCTGATTTTCAGATATGAACAGAAGTGAGACTTAGCCTTGTCTCCTTCAGTAGAGGGATCATAGATTGAAATGCAAAGAAACAAAGGCAAGTAAGTCTTTTATGGTAAAGCACTGTGTAGAAGGTAGACACTCTAATGAAGTACCTTAGAAGAGATGTCTCTTTGAGACTTTGGCCAGGGTTCTGTCTTTGCACTTGTATGATGTTACTTCCCATGGTCATAAAATGGATTCCAGAGTCATGTAAGTCAACTATTGGCCAGACCTCACAGAAGGTTGAGATAAATTCAAGTTCTAAATAGGCAGAATGGTATAACCTCACTGCATAAACCAGGCATTGAATAAAATCAATCACAAAGGTGTCTTGATGGTACAAAAGGCACAGGGATCTCTGAATTAAGAAAAATGTGCTAAGAACTACTCTATGAAAACTGTAAACTAGCCACAAAGTAGTCTGAGCAGCCTGATGGGAAATTAACTTGCTTTTTCAAAAGAATCTCACTGGGAATATTTAAATGGAAAGAAAAAAGAAAACTTTATTCAAGCTGGTGTAAAGGAAGACAAAATTGAACTTAACTCGTCTGAAACAAAAGACAGATAGTTGAAGAACTTGGGTGAGTGAATGGAAAAGTACTGGTGGGTCAGGAGCTGGGCTTAGACCATCTTTGTTTGCTAACTGTATTTACTGAAGTAAGACTGCTAGCCTCCTAAGAGACCAGGAGATCCCATATGCTTGGCAATTACATTTCAATAAAATAGCATTTCAGAGGGACAAAGGAAGAATTTACAGTGGCAGGACATCTACAGGAAGTGCTTTTAGGAAGAGGTAGGTCATGAGTGGTCAGAAAGAAATCTATCTGAGCCAAGGAGAATGGTAAGCAACTCTTGATTGGTGGTTAAAACCAATTACCATAATCTGTAAAAGAAAATGGCTTGCTTTATAGATTTCTGACCCAACTAACCAGTTCTTCCAATTATCTATGCCAACTACTTGACAGAAATCTCTCACTGTGTCTGTTTTGTTCTGCTTCTTTGTAGTACCTGACAGAAACAGGGTTTCCCACTATCATGGTAGTCCACGAGAGGTTCACTCAGGTTTTGCACATCATTTCTGTGACAACTTGAGTGGTATATTAATGATGGGTACAACTTCTTTTTCACTGTTTCCATCAAGAAGCAATTCATTTGGAATTCGGTTTCCTTCTCCGAGTTTAGGCTCTGACAGCTTAACCAGCAGAAGGTGGTTGTAGTGATATTTTGACAGTTCTCTTCAGTATTTATGAAAATTGGCAACCTTTGCTTTCATCATTTTGAACCATTTGCTATTGATACTCCTCATTTGGAATTCAATCACTATGCCAGAAGTCTAAGCCGTGTAAAGAGGCCTATGGATATGTGATCCGGTCAAAAGGACAGTGTAACACAAGTCACGGGTGTAAGCTGTATGAGGTTGGAAATTTTAATTTAAAGGCTTGTGAGTTTTAGTTTACGAAGTTAAATTTCTGTCACTTTCAACCCAGATAGATCCAGATTAATACGTGTTTATCAGTTCTACTATTGTGAAATTTAAGTGTCTCATTTACTTCCTTCATTTCTGAGTCTAGCAGCCACATTTCAGTCCTCTTTAAAGGAAACTGCTCTAATAAGAAAATATCAAATTTCCAGTTACTGAACACAACAAAGGCTTCTTACTGAGACAAATGGCAGTCTGATTAGGGCAATCTGGGTCAATGGGTGGCCACCCCTATCTTGTTTCCCCCATTAGGGGGCTTGGATGCTGCCAGCCCATGATTATTTCATTTGACTTAGAGATTTCTGCATCTAGCAAAAAAGAAATATGCCTGAAAAGGAAAGATATAACCATAGATGTCTGTATTTGGTCAATCAAAAACTTGGGCTTTTTTTTTCCTACAATTTACTCACATTTATTTAGCTGTGATTTACTTGAAAGAGTTGCAAAGTAAGTTTTCTGATTAGTAGGACAAAAATAACTAAATATCTCATTTGGTGTGGATTTGGCCTTATCTAATATTTCAAAGTCCTTTAATAAAGAATTTAGCCTTTTTTGTACATGATCTTTAATCATTACCAATAATAAATTTTCTCTCTTCCCCTTTTTCTCCTCTTTAGGTGAGGCTTGCCTTTGATTTACTCTGACTGACAAAGCCTCTGTTACTATAAGGGAAAAGGGTTAGAGGAGAAAACATAAGAGGAGGTATCAGGGTCTTGTCATAGTAATCTGCTATTTATTGGCAGATGGCTTAATTGATTTCTGGATAATGTCACAATGGCTTATTTCTGTGAAGTTGTTAGCCAAGCACTGTTCGAAATATTGCTTGATTATATCATAAAGTATGTTTCCAAGCAATTGTCTCATGATTTCTGTCAGTGTATTTTCACTATTATTATTTGCGTCTATGATAACTGTTCTC
Organism: Dipodomys merriami; assembly: GCF_024711535.1. Lineage (NCBI taxonomy): Eukaryota > Metazoa > Chordata > Mammalia > Rodentia > Heteromyidae > Dipodomys > Dipodomys merriami. The sequence continues at coordinate 32,283,101 of NW_027202271.1, forward strand.
CCAATGGATTTTCACATTTAAGTAATGCTTGTACTTTATAATTCTGCTAATAAGTGTTTTTGTATGGTTTAGAACTTGATTATCCTATAATATCCCTTAGTGGTTGGTCCTGTTATTGGGAGGTGGTAGATCTCTAGGACGTAGGTCCAGTAGAAGGAAGTTAGGTCATTTGGGGATATTCTGAGACCCAGCACTGTTTTTTGTTTTACTTGCCTTCTCAGCTACATTAGACCATTCTTGTTTTGCCATCTGCTCTCTACCTGATGCCTTGCTCTAGGCCCAAATAAGGAGGCAAGTGGACTGAAAAGCTGAGAATACGAGCCAAAATAAATCTTTCTTTCTTTCTTTTAATGCTGGTCCTAGAGCTTGAACTCAAGGCCTGGGCACTGTCTCTGACCTTTTGTAATCAAGGTTGGTGCTCTATCATTTGAACCATAGCTCTACATCCAGCTTTTTACTGGTATATTATAGATAAGAATCTCGCAGGCAGAGACTTTCCTTTCCTGGCTGGCTTTGAACTTTGATCTTCAGATCTCAGCCTCCTGAATAAATGGGATTACAAGTGTGACAATAATAAATCAGTCCATGGGACAATTCAATATTTCAAACTTAGGGGATTGGTATTTTCTTTAAATATTGCAACAAATTACCCCTCCCCTTATTACCACAATCTGTTAATAATTTTAATATTTAATTCTTTATTTCATCCTTTTCTCTTTCCTTTTTCTTTCTAAATGAAACTGGCCTGGCTGATAGCTTAGTTGTATTAACATAAGCCATATGACAAGGGAAAAGCCTGAGGCTTCTTCCATCCACTCAAGACCTAAAGAGACAATATCTTTGAGGTTTCGGGCTATTATAAGAAGCTCCCAAGTCTTTTCTTGTATAAATAACACTGGAACACTGTACAAATAAATATGATCCACTGCATACAAGGCAAAGTTATAACCACAGGTTCAGAGTGTGTGTCTGTCTGTCTGTGTGTGAGTGTGCATGTATATGTTACTATAATTACATGAGCTCCCTAAAGCCTAAGTTATTCTTTCATTATATGAAATTAAAATCTGCCCTACATAGTCAATGAGCAAGACACAGATAAAACACAATTGTTTTCACAGATCAAAAACTCCGCTGTGCAAAAAAGTAATATTCATACCTGGCTTTAATTTCTATCTTGATCTACAATTTTATCCAGTTTCAGGAGCTGGACAGCATAAATATTTTAATCATTTCATTCTTAAAATCAAATACATAATTGTTTCTCCATACTCTTTTTTAATTCTTAAAGTTGACAATAAATTGTAGGGAGTATGTGATAAACAAGTGAGTTTTAGTATGGAGCAAATTCTCCTATGTGGCTGTGATCTATCCTGTGTTCCTATTCAGGGAGACATTGAAACACAAATTCTTGCTCTCTACCTCTGTTGGCATTTGTTACTGTGGCCTTTCCCATAGCACAAGTATTTGTTTCTGAATTTATGATTGGGTTGAATTAGAGTATTTTTCTTAGCTTCAGGTAAAGTTTGATTATTTCCTTGAATATTTCTGAGACTGGGAGGCCTCATTAGATATTCTTTTCCCTGAAATCCCAGGCAGCCATTTGGTCCTTCTGACATCTATATCAGTGTTTACCCATGGTGTATCTACTGGTCTTTTATAGCGTAGTTCAACAGTGATCTTCAAATATCCTCTACTTTTATTTTCCCAAGTTCTATCTCAGTTCCAGAATATCTTTATCAAAAAGCTTCAGTTCACTTTTCTTTTAATTCTCTGTTTTACTCCCCAGCTAAGAATCTTTTTTAAAAAATTAAGTGTTAGGCAATCAGAGACTACCAAAAACATTCAGAAACTTTCTTTAAACCAATGTTCACTTAGCATACACGAGTTCAAAATTTAACAGGTTCATATCTTCTATTATTCTACAATACTAATCTAGTTGGAACATTAGTGGTCTCATTTTTCATTCCTAAGAAGAGGCTTCAATCAAGTGTAGCTTGAAAGTGAGTTTCACAGAGAAACTAAAGTTTTAACACATTACTTTTGCACATACAAAGAGCTAAGGGTAACTAATGATGACTACCATAATATTGTGACCAAAAGATCAATGTTGTTATATGTTACGTTCTATGCAAAACTTTTTCTATGGATCTTATTTAAAACTCTGAACCTCACCAGGAAGAATCATTATCTCCATTTTACTGATGAGAAAATATACTTAGGAAAATTAAATGATTTTTTAGTCAAGGACACACAAGCTGCAAGTGGTAGAGCTGAAGTTAAGTCCAGTCTGTATTACAATGTAATCTCCTTAACCATGTACTTGTTCTTTCTTCTTTCCTTGTCCAATTTAAGTCTGAATTTTTCATAATGATAGAAAAGCAAGATCAGGTTGAAGCAAGAGATATGAGAATGATAGGCTTGTATGACAGTACTGCTGTTTTTTTGTGATTATATCTTTAATAATGGAAATAAAAGGTACATGAAGATGCAAGATCTTGTTACTATGAAACTGGAAACACTGTGCTTTTGGATTTTCTACTGAGAATTTTCTCAGCATATGTCATTACCTATTTTTCTTAGGGAAAACTTGCTGATGAATTTGTTGCCTTAGCATTTTTATATGAAATATTAACCTTTAAATAAATGTTGAATAACTTGATCAAAGTGCATCTCATGAAAACATTAGCTCATCCATCCTGTCGCTTGGAATTAGTCAATTTGAGTTTTAAGAACATCAAGCCTCTCTCTAGTTACCTACTAGTATGAAAGAGCTAATTCCTTCTCCACAGCTCCAATTTATTTTTCTCTTACTTTACTTCATTTTTTACCTTGATATTATTTGTCAAATGACCTGTGAAAACCTGAGTTCAATAATCAAAGTGTTTTAGTACTGTGAGATGTTTTTATGAAGAATTTTTTAACATTATAGTTTGTGTATCTATAGAGAACAATTTATTTGTCTCTGGATTCTATTGCTTTAAATTTAAACCTTATTTTGGGAGGTTTAAAGGAACAAAAGTGAGTGCATACACAAAGAAAAAAATTTAAGATGAAATATTTGCAGAACTTTCTAAGATTTGTGTGAAGATAATGTAGAACCAGGTTTAAGTACACTTATTAACTATACATCCAAACCATGTCTGAACCAATCTCAGCCTCTTGAATTGGTACATTATATGGATGAACCATCTTGCTGGGCTTACTAAGAAATATATATTTTTTAATGATTTTCTTTTTTTTTTAAATTTAATTTAATTTTATTTGTGAACATACTGTACAGAGGAGTTACAATTACATGGGCAGGATAATGCGTACATTTCTTACCAAGCATTGCAGCCTCCTCCTGTGTTTATCCTTCACATCCCTTCCCAGCCTCCCCCCTCCCCCCCAATCCCAATCCTTCTCCTTCCCCCCCCTTTCCCCCCCCTCCGCACCAACGTTGTAAAGCTCGTTTTGGACATGACAACTTGTACTTCTCATTGTTGCAACAGGTCCACCTGTATCCTTAAACAACTGGTTTTTCCCCATCTCCTCCACAAGTTATACTGACATCAAATATAGTGAAACCAGGGGTTATACTGTGGGGGAGGGACATACAAAGCAACAAAGAGATAATCTTATAAATGCGTTAGAAACATATGCATGGAAGAAAAAAACCTTAAAATACACATCTAAGCGTTCATTTTCCTGACATCACATTATCTGACCTTTTCCGCTTGACTCATACATATACTAGATATTACAAATAAGGGAAACCATGGGACCTATGTTTCTTTGGGCCTGGCTTACTTCACTTAATTTAATTTTTTTCCAAGTTTTTCCATTTCCTAACAAATGGGGCAATGTCATTCTTTCTGATGGAGGCATAGAATTCCATTGTGTATATATATACCACATTTTCTTGATCCATTCATCTACTGAGGGGCATCTGGGTTGGTTCCATATCTTAGCTATGGTAAATAATGCTGCAATAAACATAGTTGTGCTAGTAGCTTTAGTGTGGTCTTGTTTGTAAACATTTGGGTAAATGCCAAAAAGTGGGATTGCTGGGTCATAGGGGAGTTCTATGTGAAGTCTAAGAGATATTTTTAATCATAGAGAATGACATATAAATTCTTACCATCATGTACACCATATGTTCAATGTCAAGTTATAGAGGTCTGGAAATAGGCTTGGGTAAAAATTTTAGATTTTTTTCTCTTATGATCTATGAACTTGAGCCACCTTATAGAGTCAGTAGTCATTTCTTCCTTTGTCCCAGATTTGTTCTGCTTCTTGAAGCTAAAAGACAGCCTTATAAGCAAGGGTTGGGCTAATTAATTTAGAGGTACATTTTCTGAATCTGTATGAATTGTGTACAATTGACCTTTATCTTTTACTGATGAGGAAACTGGTTTTTAATCAAGAAAGTATTGCTCCACAAACTTTCTTTCTTTCTTCTCCTTTTTTTTTAAACTAGATACTAGATACTAGATACACGTTTATAGTGGTTTAGCAGCACAGAAACTGTAAAGTTTAGAATATAACAGAAGCTGGGAAAAATATTCTTAAATTCTGTCTAGTAATGGAATCTCAATTTTTTATCTGAAAATATTTCATCTGTTCCAAGAGAAGTGGTAAATACCCACAAGCTTTGTATGGCATTTGACACCAAATAGTGAAATCCATGACAAAAGTATTTTTACTTTCATGTTGTATTTAAATATGTGCATTTCTTTCACAGATCAGTCTTCTGAACCTTTAACAAAAGCTCCATCCCTAGGAGCTTACAGACCTGCATCCTTTGAGTCAGAGTAAAAAATAAAATGGCAAAATTTACTGCAGAATATGTTTCAACTACAATTTCCACCGGGAGAAAGTTATAGGTAATTGTACAATTCTAGTTTCTCCAGGCAGTTAGGTCTGTAAGAACATGTTTACAGCAACCAGAAACAAAAGTCCTATTTCAGTGGTATTTCAAGGAAAAGCACCCCACCCCTTCTCAGCACTGTAAATAAAGGACTATGTCTAGAAGGAGGAATTTTAAATGCCACTAGAGACTTCTGAAACCGTAGATACTATCTGAAGAATGCTTTACTACAGTCTTTAAGCACAGGTCTTCAATGGTGACTGCAGTATATAAATGGAGAGATGGAGAATTAATTCATCGGACAGTGGAGCAGAAAACTCACATCTGTTCTTTCTACAACCCAGTACACCCCATTTATTAATGCTGTTCTCTGCACTGTCAAGTCCAGCCAATTAACTTGCACAGACTGGCTTCTATAGGATAGATAGACAGTGTGTTTATCAGTGGGAATATAGTGCTTTTAACTCTTTTTCTCTATTAGGAGAAAAAGAAATTCAATCTCTCCTATGTTTTACCTAAGCTGAGGATACGTTTACTGTCATTGGGTAATTTTCAGATCAAATTTTTGAAAATTCAGTTAATCAATAAGAGTATATAGATCATTTTGCTTGATATTACATGTATCTATATATTTAACATAATAATATGTAATCATTTTTGATTCTTGATAAATGATTCATTTCTAAAAATATTGACTATGTACATAAGTGGATATTTTTCTTCATGTATTGGTAATTCACATTATTACTAATCTACAAAGGTAGGAAAAACTAAAGGGTATTTTTCACTGTGATTATTACAGAAATGATAGCATTATATATTTATATGTTTGTGGCTAGTATGAAGTCCAGTGAGATTATAAACAACATACTACATTTTTGGGGGGAAGTCCATATGAATAGTGTTCAAACTGCCAAATCAACATCTCAGTTAAATGTTAATAAACATCTTCCAACTGATATAATTAAAGCCTTAATTTCCCCCCTATTTTCTTCTAATATAACCACACCATAAGCCTCTTCTCTCAGGGTCCCCAATCTCAATAACCAGCCCAGCCATTCACCAGTGGCTTGGTTGTCCTGAAGACATAGAGGCTCTTCTTTCTTTAACATTCAATATATTAGCAAAAGATCTTCTAATACTAATCATTGAATCTGATACTACTGTCTACTATTTGGACTTATTCAGAATTTTTCCTACCTGGTAATTTTGCTTCTCTATTTGTGCCTATACCTGCACAGTCTATTTTCTATTCTGCTGATCTCCTAGTGACTTCCTATCATGCTTGGATAAAATTCAAAAGGCACCATATCCTCTAACCTTCACATCCCCAGGAGATAATCTCCTGCACCTCCACCCTCACTTTTATTCTCCCTGCTGGTGTCAGCTGACCCCCAGTTGCTTCTGCCTCCTGGTATTTTTGCACCAGTTTTTCTTGCTTCGTATGACTTCTCTTTGTATAGCTGTGATGCTCTTGTTCTTACTTGATTTAGTCTCTGTTGAATGCTATCTTCTCAGAGAAACTTTTAAAACTCATCTTTCAAAAGCATTCCTCCATCATTTTTAACCCATTGCTGTTGATATTGTTATTCATTCATTTTCTTATTAATATTGATATTCATTCATTTTCTTATTATCCACTTACATTAGGATATACAAGAAGGATTATTGTCATGTTTTGTTTTATCTTATATTTTACTATCCATATACCCAGAACTATATATAGTATACAATGAGTACATAGTATATATTTTAGTGAACAAATATACAAAATTATTATCCAAATTATATGAACTTTATGGTAATGCTTCTCACAAATACACTTTTGTCAAATAGCAGCATTGGTTATCAAATTCAGCAAATATTAACTTACTGAGATTATTATCAATTAACAAAATGGAACTCCAAAAATATTCCAAATCAAGAAGAGAGAAAACAACACTGAAATGTTGAAAAAATCTATAAAAATGTTTTAATGAGCACCAAAAATGCATATATTCCAAGTGAAATCTTCCTAGGTAGCAATAAAAAATAGAGAAGATGGTGTTCTTATTTGGCTGTGTGTAGACACAACCTGACACTGATATTTACCAAGAGTTATGAAGTTTTATTGCTTGAGCAGATGGTGAACCAAACTCCTGGGAATATAATTGGCCAGGCTTTTCAAACAATAAATAAAATACTGTACTTATGGCAGAGAGGGATCCATATAAAATGGACACAGAGAACAGAGATTATTTGTAAAGGTTAGAAGACTTTCCATGTTCCACCATAGTCACTAGTCATTTTCTTCTTCCATGCTTCCTATTGTCTCACACATGAAGTAATCACTTAAATCTTATTTTTCTTTAAGTAAAACAGTGTGTAGTGATGCCCTCCAAGTCTAACTCACAATTGTGTAGAAAAAGAGTGGTTTTTGCGAAGAGAATGTCCACTTGAAGCATGGCTCTGAAGGAACTCTCTCCAGAAACACCTTGAAAAACCTCAGTGCTATCTCTGGGGCCATTTCATGCTATTCATAACATAGTAGGAATTAATGTGTAAAATGAGATAATCCTAACAAGCAAAAAACATTTTTGTCGGATGGTTTGACAGAATATTGAACTACATATATATTTTAAGAAATTTTTTTTAGGAAAAATACATCTGCCAAGTAAGTTTTATTTCTGTGTCCTAATTTTTCTACTTCTTTTGTCTCTTGATTGAATTCATTCAGAATACAAAAGCAATTTTAAGTGTAAATACACCAAATACCAATTTGAAAGCATAGAAGCAAAAGCTCTCCCTCCAGACTCATATCCCTTCTACGTGAGAATATATTCACCTCATACAAAAGTTCTGAAAAGAGGCAAGGCATTCAGTACCAACTCATAATAATAGATCAAAATCTTTTTTGAAACATCGAGAGAGAGAGAGAGAGAGAGAGAGAGAGAGAGAGAGAGAGAGAGAGAGAGAGAGAGAGTGTGCATGTGTGTATGTGTGTTTGTGCACTACTGCACTGGTCCTAGGGCTTTAACTCAGGGCTGCTGTTCCTGTGCTTATTTGTTCAAGGATATTATTCTACCACTGCAATCACAGATCCACTTCTGGCTATTTTGTATATACTTAAATCGAGAAAAGAGTTTCATGGAATTTGCTGTCTGGTTTCAAACCTCTGTTCTCAAATCTCAGCCTCCTGAATAGCTAAAATTGCAGGCATGAACCACCACCGGCACCCAGCAACAATGAGATTTTTTATCAAAGAATTGTTTTATCTTTCTAACCACTTTAGAAAGACAATGATGCCTAGCCTTAAGTAACATTGAACAGAATAACAAGAACTCCACATCCTGTCTGTGTCAAGGACCACGCTCATTCAAATCTTTAGATACTATTTAAGTAAAAAAGACGAATGCATTATTGGACACTTGTATCTTAAAATGCATTGGGATGAAAAGAATCCAGAATCACATGTATGGAAAGAGAGAGCCTCCAACTGTGTATGGGATTGCTCTGAGTCTGCTGAAGGACTCTTCATTTGCATCTCTTACTCTGAAGTGTAACTGGCCACTTCGTACCAGATAGGAAAATCAGTGAGAAGAGCTTATTTCATATAGAAGATGGATAATTATCTTTTTTCCCCACATATAAATGAAATAAACCAGGAAGTTAACCATGAGATGGAAAACTTATAGTTTTTAAATGAAATTAGAATTGGAGGTCTTCCTAGCTATGAAAACATGAGATGTAAATAAAATGCAAAGATTGTTTCTTTGAATGTAGATAATGCTTAAGACAAAAAGTTAGCTTTTAACTGTAAACAATTCACAGATAGAAATGACATTGCCAATATTACCATGGTGTTTCTCTTTGGAGGGTGTTATGTGTTATCTCTAGGTGTATGAATCTGCATTCTTGACTTCTACTGAAGCTCTTATAAAACCATGTCCAGTCCTCAAGTGTTTATAATTCTTCATAACTTTTATCAAAAATGTGATTTGAGTAGGGTATGTATGTAAACTTGTATAATAACTATAAAAGGAAGTTTGGAGATTCCTAAACAATCCCTAAACATTGAAATGCCACTTTTAAGCATTTATCTAAATGATCCCTAGTCAAGATACAGTGGAGACACTTGCACACCTATGTTCATTGCTGCCCTATTCACTATAGCTGACTTATGGAAACATCCCACATGTACTTCAATGGACAAATAGATCGATAAAAAAAATATATATATATGTATACTTATATATACTTATTTATATATTTATATACTTATATACATGCATACACACATATATTCATGCATGCATGCATACATACACATATACATACATACATACAACAGAATTTTATTCATCTATTAGGGAGAATAATTAGTTATTTTCAGGGAAATGGATTGGTCTAGAAAAAATTATAACTACATGAATAAAGTTGGGCTGAGAGAGACAAAGGCAAAGGTTCCTCTGACTTGTGCAAGTTAGATCTAAATTATAAATGTGTATGAAAATTTATAGTTATATGCATATATACATAAACTGACCAAAGTAGTGTATATGCAAGATAGAAGTCCTGGTATACATAGGAGAGGAGTCCAATCATGAAACTCCTCTGAACAACTAACTTGTTCTAACAAAAAGAATACCAGAAAGCAGAAACACATGTTTGGACATGAGGAATTATGCAGAGAGAATACAAGGAAAGAAAAAGCATGTCTGTTAAAAGTAGTCATAACACTCAATGTGCATATGTGAGAATGGAGCCAAGCAATTTGAGTGGATGGGTGAGGTTGGAACAAATTGAAAAGAACTATGGAAAAATGGCATTGATTAAGATGCATTGTGCTTATAAAGGACATGCTGAATTGGGGTAAAAAAAGTTGTAATGGTTTATTCTTTTTCTCAAATCACTATATTTAATTATGATTTATTGTTACTCTTGTTTCAGACACTAAATATGTCATTGGATTTTTTTAAAACTTTTTTTTGTATGGCTTTATTTTGAAAAACCCAGTCCAACTTAATCTAAGGTCAAATGTTAATGTCAAACATCTCATCCAGTGTTTTCTACTCTGTACTTGTTCTGGAAGATATTGTGTCTTTTAGCTATTTTCTGCTCTGGGAAGACCAGTGTCTATTTTCTCCCAAGGTGTATGAAAGGATGGATTCCAACAGAGGCCCTGAGTAATGTGTGTCTACTATCTGGACAAGAGACTAGGAGTGCTTTGGGATAACCTATCTGGACACTACCATCTCTGACTCACTTTCCTGTTCCTGGGATCTTCCTGTATAATAAATAGGCAAATTCTGGTGGCCAATAGTAGAAAATTGGTTTGATTCAGGTGTGCACTAAATGGCAGGGTACATGCTAGCCCATCCTTTTTCTGTATTAAGTTCTCATCATCCCAATGGCTCCTAACAAATAGAGACAAAATTTGATAAGTGTAGTGCTTCCAGTGAAACATCATCCCTGTGTCCTTGCAGCCATCTTGTGCATTAGACGTGGTTCTTCAGAAAAAATCTATCCTTGGCTTTTACCAGTGAGCCAGAAATGAGCTCTCCCTTGCTAATATGAGAATTTATTGATTACAGCTACTACATTTTAGAAATCAAGGCAAATTAAGAATTTGAGAGGCAGATGATGTGGATGAAGAAATATCTGCTTTGGAGCCCAATAACATGGGTTCAATATCTAACCCTCTGTATTATGTACAGGTAATTCACTCTCCAGGAGCCTTCATTTTTGCATGCTTCCAAGTAGATTTAGTAATGCAGGAAGAGGTGATGAAAGAATTTAGTGTACCACATTATAAAAAAAATCCACCAAAATTTCTGACTATATAAATACAGTTCTTTCCTTTAGGAATGTTCTCAACATTTTAAATTTAATTTTACTTTATTATAAAGGTGAGGTACAGAGTGGTTGCAGTTATATAAGTAATGAGTACATTTCTTGTTGACAGTGTTACCTCCTCCCTCATTTTCTCCTACTTTCCCTCCACCCAACTCTTTCCCCTGCCTTGTTGTAATATTCATTTCCAACAGTGTCTTCTGAGTATCACTATTGCATTGGTTCACCCTTTATCCTTTGTCTTACCATTTTTTTTATTTTCCTTTCCTTCCCCAAATTAGATAAATGTATATACAAGACACAGGACACTAAAAATCAAAAGCAGTGACAACAGGGAATAAACAAAAGAAGGGGGAATGAAAAAAAAAGAAATAACTTAACACAATGAAATTTTTTCAAAACACAAAAAACCTCTTGCTTCCATATCTTGGAATTCATTTCAGTTAGCATCATTTTATATGGTCATATGTAAATAGTTATTGAGCTATTGTGATCCTTTGCTAGGACTATCCTAGACATAAACTAATTATACAAATGAGAGAAATCATGGAATCTATGTTTCTTTGAACATGTATTACTTCATTTAATATGATTTTTTCCAAGTCTTTCTATTTTCTTATAATAGGGCAATGCCATTCTTTCTAATGGAACCATACAATTCCATTGTGTACATATACCACATCTATTGAGGGGCATGTGGGTTGGTTTCACATTTTAGCTATGTAAATAATGCTGCAATGAACATAGTTGTGCTGTTAGCATTACTGTGGCCTTGTTTATTACCATTTGGGTAAATGCCCAGGAGTGGGATTACTGGATCATAGAAGAACTCTATGTTTAGTCTTTTGGGGACCCTCTATACTGCTTTCCAGAATGGTTGAATCAGTTTACATTCCTACAAACAATGCAGTAGCATTACTTTTGACCATATCATTGCCAGCATCTGTTGTTATTAGATTTCTTGATAATGGCCATTCTAACTGGGATGAGGTGGAATCTCAATGTAGTTTTGATTTGCATTTCTTTTATGGCCAGAGATATTGAACATTTCTTCATGTGTCTATTGGCTATTCTTATTTCCTCCCCAGAGCAGTCTTCCCATTGCCTCATTGTAATCTACACAGAATCAATAGAGATCAAAAAAAGGATCCTTAAAGCTGCCAGGCAGAAAAGATCAATCACCTAATAAAGAAAACCAATCAGAATTACTACAGATTTTTCTGCAGAGACCATGAAAGCAAGAAGAGCCTGGAATGATGTCTGACAGTCCCACAAGAGAAACAACCAAGGATAGTGTAGCCAGCTAAACTGTCCTCCATAATTGAGGGACAATAAAAACCTTTCAAAGCAAAGAAAAAAAATGAGACCATATATCTCTACCAAAGCAGCATTCCAAAAGATGTCCTATACATAGAAATCCAACAAGACACAGTATGGACAGAGAAATGGCCCCTAAACAGAGACTCAGATAATCATAGTGAGAAAAGGCATAGCCCCTAAGAAGGCAGATAACTACCAAACACCTCTCAACCATATCTCTCAATATTAATGGACTTAACTCTACAATTAAACATCATAGAGTCTAGTTGGATCATAAAGCAAGTTCCATCTATCTGCTGTATTCAAGAGATATACTTTGCCCACAAAAAGAAACATATTCTGAAAATAAAAGAATGGCATAAAATCAATCAGGCAAATGGCCCCAATAAGCAGGCTGAAGTTGCAATCCTACTGTCCTCAACTTTTCTATGCAATTCTATGTGTCCTCATTCTACATACACATTCTCTCTCTCTCATTTCCCAAGAGAACACTTCTACATCTCATTGATTTTCATAAGTCTTCTACTTTGCTAACCCAAACTATCTGAGCATAGAAAAGAGCATGGCAGGCATTTGACCCTCAACTCTGTCTTACTACATATAAAAGCATCTAATGTACAGTCTTTTAAAAGTTGTTTTTCCTTCAGTTTCCAAAAGTGAAGTCTATCCCCAACCCACTCAACACCTATATATTTAATTTCTCCCTCCCTCTCAACCTATAAAAATACTGACGCCTTTCCAGGCCTAAAAACAACAGAGAAGAAACATTAAAAAGAAAACAAAAATAGCCTTTGGTCTTTCATTGTCCTCTGGCTACATTCTACAAATGCCATTTCTTTTCAGAGGAGCATCATAAAAGAGTTACTAAAACTAAGTGTAACTAACTAAAACTACTAATTCTCCAAAACCTTTCTTTTATACAAAACAAATAAACAAAACAGAACAAAAAGAAACCCAAATACTTATCCTCCAGAGTTCTTCAGTGAGGTGAGATCCATTCAACTTTCTAAGACTGAGCCCTTTGGATCACCCTCAATTCCTCTGACTACTTCACCAGATTTTAAACATGCATGCGTGTGTGAACTGCTGCTTAAATATCCGATTAGGTTTCCACTTCTTTGATTTCTGTCACTTCACTATTTTTATAGATTCCTCTCAAATTCTGTATAGTTCTTCTCAGTCAACTTCTTTTTTGTCAGTGTAACAAATAGCTGAGATAGTTTATAAAAAGAAAAGGTTTATTTTGGTTCCTAGGTTTAGTTATTCTAATCCATTATTGATTGGTTCCATTGCCTTTGGGCCTGTGGCAAGTCAGTGCATTATGGCAGGATTAATGCAATAAAGAAAGACTCCTCATCTCATGGCCAGGAATAATGAGAAAAAGAGGAAGGGACCAATGACTCACTATCCTCTTCAAAGGTATAGCCCCAGTACCCTAAAGTCTCCCATTATACACTCCTAGTTATAGGTTCTACTGCATCTCACTAGCACTTTCCTGGACTAACTCTTCATCAGTTCTAAGTTAGTGCATAAGAGCCTTACCTCCTTCTCTTGGATCCCTGCTTATACTTATATAGAAACCTGGAGTATCCTATTAGAAGGTGAGACGATTCATGAAAGAGAGATAGATAACTGATCTCATCCAAGGCCCTTCCTGAGGTGAATGCAGTTACATGGGGAAATTAAATAAATAAATAAATAAATAATATTACAGGCCCTCATTAATAGAAATGATATATTGATGACTAGACTTGCAAATTATATAAATGCTCATTGTTTCAAACCCTTAAATTTTGCCTGGGTTTGTTATACAGAGGAGTTGCTCACAGATAACATGTGTCTATGTTAATAGACTCTAAACTTCTTGGAGGCCGAAAACATGTCAAGTATGTATTTGTACTGTATTATTATATTGAATAATATTCCACCTCTATTTACTTTTGGTATTATTTTCATATGCTAATAAAATTTTCTTGATAAATATTGTATCTATTTGGAATGGCATCTTCTCCTACTGTCATTTATGTCATCTTATGGATGAAGTCATGGGATAATTCCTCACTGTGACAAGGATGTATTATCAATTTTATTTTGATAGCTCCTTTTGCTATTAAGAAGTCTATTATCAGCTTACTCTGTTAGGCCCATTTTTGCTCTGCTAGAGTTTAAAATGTATTCAGTTTCTTGTCTGGTATTTCTTTATCTTGTCTATTTCACGAATCATATTCCTATTTATTTTCCTTTGCCAGTGTCATGGTAAGCAATGTCATAAGTCTGCTGTATCTTTCTTTCTTACTGATCTTTTTCTCTACATTCTTAACACATATTATTCCATTCTAATCTTAGTTTGCCTGCTAAGAGACCAGATCTCTCTTCTAATATCCCTTGAAAAATGTGTCCTCAATGAAAATATTTTTTACTTACAGGATACTTGAGATCTGATTCTTATCTTTTGGCTATATTCTCTTGTGAATTTTAATGAGTTGTAGTATCTGAATACTTTGCTTGAAGCAGTGTAACTCAGATCCTATTTTCCTATCCATTTCATGACTGCTTTAAAGCTCACCTTCAATCACTAAAAAGTGAAGCTGCATTCCACAACCATTACTTGTGCATGTGAAGTCAGCTTCAGAAGAATTAGTCTTGTGTCATTGACAAAACACAATAAGAGAAAGTAGGAGAAAAATCGCCATAATGATTCAGGTTAAACTTTGTAACATTAGGTGCAGTGTATTCACACACACACACACACACACACACACACACACACACACACACACACACACACACAGAAGAGAGAGAGAGAGAGGAAGGGAGAGAGAGAGGGATCGAGAGGGAGAAAGAGAATGAGAGAGAGAGAGAGAGAGAAAGACTCATGGGCTGTGGTCCTTATTTGGAAAAAAATGAGAACAAATGACCAGCTATTTTTCATGTAATGCTGAACTAAAAGATTAGGTACCCCAGAGGATCTGATACTACAAAATTTATAGTGGCCTATGGAAAAATATTAAGAAGAACAAAGATTCTAAGGAAAATTACAGTGATTTCTGTTGTCTGGACGTAATTTTTATTGCAGCAGCTTTCCAAAAAAAGGAATGATGTCTGTGAATTTTGGGACCCAGAGTGTGAGAATGAAATAATTCACTCCTGATTGCCAGAATATTATGATGGAAGGTACTGTGGGGATTTGGTGTGAAAAATGACAAGCTGAGTCTCTGTTCTTTTTAGTTGATGGTATTGTCAACAAAGATCTTATAGACTGGCCATTAGTTGTGTTCAGAGAGCTGGCCCAGTGTTCAGCGAAGAGGAGCCCTTACAATGGACACCATTTTATGGGGTAATTTTGCACAAGTGCAGCAACTTATTTTGAAAATGTTATAGAGTTAAGCAATGCTTTTAACTTATTTTTTTCTCATGGATACATAGGTATAAAAATTGAAGAATATATTTCACTTGGTACCTTGAATTCTAACACAAAAACAGTGAATTCCATTTGAGTATATGCAACCATGCTTCGTTTTATTGTTTGGGAAATAAGTTAAATTCAAGATTGGGAGGAAGTGATAAGAAATAAATGTTTTAGCAATCTTGATTTTTGGATTTGAATATATTACTGCAACAAAAATTGATTTGCTTACAAAATAGGAAGGCTTTGACCCTCTTTAAGCTATATTATATTCACTCAAACCCTCAAGATAAATTACTCTGAAGCAGGTGAGCTGAGTTGCATCACTATTTCTCAGACTTATAAACTAAAGCCGCTATCATCATACTAATTTTCATAGGCGTACACAAAATCAAGAATCCATATTCTGTGCTGTAAGTCACAATTAAGGCTCATTCATTTGACTATTCGGGGATGGGTGGGGTACTTGAAAGAACCTTAAAAAATACAAAAACTGAAAAGTCCTTCGGAAGGACAACAATACCCATTGTTTAGTTCTTGCTTCCCTTTAACTTCATATGCTTTCCTGGTCACCTCTTCACGTCTTTGATTTTGTGATTTCCCCTTCTCCAATTCTTTCTCATCTATAACAGATGACCTGTGTCTATTTCTTTATTTCTTCCTGCACTATGGATGTGAAAAGGTTAATCTTTTTAGCTACCCAGGGGATACATTTTAATTTAGCAAGGGTCTTATGAGAAAAAATGCCTTAACCTGAAGAAGAAATGACACATTTACCAATCGGAAAGGAGGTTTCAGATGGTATTATGCAAATGAATGCTTTTCTTTGGAAAACTGAGGACTTGAAATGTTTCTGAAGTTATATACTGTTGAAGTAATCCCTGCACTTCAACTGGCTTAACATTACATATACATTAGTAGGTAAAATTTGTCTCAGAAATATATAGAAGATGCCTTTGGAATTCAGATAATGTAAGATAATGATGATAACTTAAAATTTAGTATATATTATAATTTAAATTAAAGCTAAATGAAAAGTACTTCAGTTGGCATGTTCAAGACTAAACAAGGAGCAGAGGAATAATTCAAGGTGATGATTTAGATTGATAAAGTGGTCTTTCCAAACCTAAAGTAGTATCCAGTAATGTGAATACAACCTCCACTATTATAACTTTATGCAGTGGCCTCAACTCTAATTGAGAAGTTAGATTCAAGGGCTGGACTTCAGCAGGATGACATTAAAGGTCAGGGACCAGCTACTGCATTAATGGCTGATTACCACCACTAATCAGGAGACTTAGATATTTCTGATTCTCTTCAGCTTGAATGTGTAGATTTAGCACTTATGCTCACATATGTGGAAGTCTGCAATGCAGTTAGTATTACTTGAGAGTAATATTTAATTTCTATTGAAGGACAAAATTTACCTTATGATTGTTTTTTCAGTTATACAATTCGTATTCTGACTTGAAACAAAAATTTTTAATTAAAAAAGCCAATTGATGGTAGGGGAAAAGCAGAGGAGAGGGTAACAATGCTTGGAAATGGACTCATTATCTTGCTCATGTAACTGTAACCCCTCTGTGCAGCATCTTTACAATAAAAAAATATATATATATAATAAAAAATTTAAAAAGCCAATTGAATGTTCTTTCTAACACTGTTAAATGTACAAAGGCCATATTATGTCCCCTCATTAAGGTGAGAAAGGACATGTATTCATAACACATGTTTATAGAGGTGTATAAGTAATTTCTACTTGTGTTAGTATGCTAACAATAAAAGACATTTAATAGTGCTACCATTGTCATTCAGACAGACCCATTCAGACTACATTGTTAAAACCTGAGTGATTTAAGGAAACATCTTAGAAAAAATATTACTGGTTCTAATAATGAGTTTAACAATATTTGAAATATTTGTGTTTAATTTCTGTGACATTAATTTAGGCTTACTCAATATAAATTGCAAAATCAACCAAGTGCTCATGCCTGTATTCCTAACTACTCAAGAGGCAGAGATCTAAGAATCAAGGTTCCAAACCAGCCCAGGAAGAAAAGTCCCCACAAGATTCTTATCTCCAATTAACCACTCAAAAACTGCAAGTGGTGCTCTGGCTCAAGTGGTAGAGCACTAGCCTTCAGCAAAAGAGGCTTAGGGACAGTGCCTAGGCCCTGAGTTCAAGCCCATAACCAACAAAAAAGTTTCAAAATCATTCTTGACCCCTGAAATCTGAAATAACGTTTCCTTTTCTTTGAGTCAAAATAATCTAAATCTCCACATCACAAGTATTTTGAAGTATGTTCTACTTTAAGGAAATGAATGCAGACATATATATTTCATGATAGTTGCTCACATTTCAAAAAGCTGTTCTAAAAAAAAAGATTCATGATCACATTTTTTTCTAAATAACATGCTCTCCTAGCACACCTAAGTGCTGGTTTACACATCATTAACTACTTGACAGAGAGGAAAAGGCTGAAAATAGAGGAGAGGCATTTAGAACTAAAGTAATAGAATCACTAATAATTGAATATAAAAACAAAATTTACCTGAAATGTATAAAGTAAGTCAATGAGGAAAGATTATTCTGTTACCTGGACAATTTAAAACTCATATCTGTGGCAGAAACATAAATAGCTTTCAATTTATCTTCTTTGGGTAATTGAAGATAGGTTGATTATGGAAATTTCTTTAGCTATCTTCAAGTCAGAACAAAGGTGACTATATTATCTTTTCCTTTGCCTAATTGTCAGCCACAGTGGTATGAGTTGTTATAGATGCCCATGGCAAGTTAATACTCCTTCAACACGGACTGAGAAATACAGATCAATAGCACACAGTGGCTATAATCAACATGCAGATTAATGAACAGGCTACATCTACTAGGGAACACTAGAACAAAGACCAGTTGAGCATTTTAATTGCTAAGTTGCTGTTCAGTCTCAAGTCCCCATCAATCTCCATCCATTATGACCACTGATGCATAGCAGACATTAAGAGGAAAACAATAACATAATGATTCATAAGTGCTAGGGTGCAAATGAGTGGTTTAGCTCTGGGAAAATCATGGCTGTGATTATTTTGTAGTTCAAACTACCTAAAAAATCTGACATGTTATTTCTAATTTTCATTGTTTCCTGAGCCTGACTTCCCCATATTTTATAAGCTGCTTTTAATGGAACTAATAGCATAGCAAAAGGTGAGTTGAGCATTCTTTTTTCTGTCTCCACACAGATTTGAATTGCTCCTTCAAAAGAAAATCAAAGACAAAAAAACTAAAAAGAAAAAAGACTTATGAAATCACTTAAAATATTGTGATTTTTGTAAGGGCAAGATTCCTCACGGTATAATTATGTATTGTTGATCAAGTTAATCTTGGCATATTCAATGGGCTTTCTCTTCATTTTCTTGAATGTTGAGAGCTTAGTTTGTATCTTCAGTTTCCAAATTTTTTTCTAGAAGTTGACTTCCACGTAATTCATAAAAATGTTTCCTGATCAAGAGGAAATTTTCTACACTTGTGTTTGAATTTTTAAAAATACTCCTGTGATAGGCCCATCCCCATATGTGAGAGTTTACTTGTGTTCCTCCAGTCTTTATATTTTTTGTAACCAGTAATAGGGTTACTTTAACAAATTAAGCAACTAAAGCTTAAGTAAAGTCATACTTCCTATAAGTGAAGATAGAGTCAGGCACTGGTGGCTCCTAACCTGCTCAGTGGGCTGAGATCTGAGGATTGTTGTTAGAAGTCAGTCCAGGAAGAAAAGTCCCTGAGGCTCTTATCTCCAATAAATATTTAGTAAACTCCTGAAGGGCACTGTGTCTCCAGTGGTAGAGCACTAGTCTTGACTAAAAGAAGCAAGAAACAAAGGACCTGTTCTTAATTTGTCAAATTGTTTTTAGATGACTCTATGGTCTTTACCTCATATATGGTAGATACACATGCACATCTGAGGGAAGCTGGGAGAAGGATAAAGAATGGGTGGAATGAAAATGAAAAAATACAGCAGATGGGCCCATCAGCTACACCGGACATTGATGAAAGTGAACTAAGCAACTTAGGGCAGCAATGGGGAGGAGAGAATGAGAAAATGAGGGAACGGCTGACACTAAGCAAAAGGAAAGACATGTACCTATTACTCAATTTTGAAGAAATAGTTCTATTGTTAAAGTTCATCGATAAGCTTTGTAGATTAAGATAATTATGCCTATGTAGATTAAGATAATTAACCCTAACCCTAAGATAATTAAGATAATTATGTGAAGGTTAAAATGTGTTTGTGACTCTAGCTAAGTCTAACTATGCCACAGTAACGTGAAATGTATGTAATCACATAATCTCAATAAAGAAATTATTTGGAGGGAAAAAAAGAAGCTCAGGGATGCTCACATCCTGTGTTCAAGCCTCAGGCCTGGGAAAGAGGGGGGGAAGGGGAAAGAAAAAAAATGAAGTTAGGAACATCGACAGCTGTGACTCCAAAAGTTGTGACATTTTATCCACAACTTGTTGAAACTTAAGCCCCATATCTGGACTGATTTTTCTGAGCATTCTTACTAATAAGGCTTAAGGTTTTTTTTTAATTTTCTTTCTGAATATATCCATTTGGAGTGCCAAAGCACTGTCTTATAGGTTACCTTAAAGACAAGAACCTTGTACTTTTCTATAAATTATCTATCTAAAGTTGCTTTAGGTTTCTCTTTCTGATAGTTTCTGCAACTCCATATCCTCAATCAAATGCATTCTGCTTGGAGAATTAGAATATATCATTAAGTCCAGATTCAGGCAACATTTTGTCTTGATTTATATGCACCTTCTCTGTGACAAGTCTACATATTCCTTAAAAAATTGCATACTTATCACAATTTTAGAAGATACTAATACTAATATTTGCTTTTATGCACAAATTTAGATACAGAGAAGCATAATATTGGAATACATGTTCAAGGCTCCAAACCGAACTCATCGAAGCCCTATGGCGGTGCTCTTGTAGTTTCTCAGAGATCAGCTTGGCATGTTGCACTAAATAACCTTTAGTGAAGAGACTACTATGAATAACTGTTCTTGCCTTTACCCAAGTACAGTGATTTTCTCTCTGCTTCCTTTATTTGCCCAAGTAATTGGTATAAAATTTGAAGTTGTATGACAGCCTCCTTACCAGAAATCCACTATATTAGTCCAGATAGTTTTCAAATCTCTGACACTAATGTTGGATTCAGCTTGCAATAGCACAAGAAACAATCTCAGAAAGTAGAAGTCAGGAAACTGAAACTCCAGCCTAGGTTGTACAAAATACTTGACCTTGGGCTAGTACCATCAGTTTTCTTGGTGTCACAGCCCATATATAAACAGGAGAATTATTTAATATCATGTGATCTCACCACATCTCCTTGTAAATTCAAGTCAATTATGGAACCATATATTAATTATCATTTTCCAAGTCATTAGTTTTTTTAGCTATCTTTTCTTAGTGATTTTTAAAGTTGATTCTTCATTACATTATGCTAGTTGGAGATTAATACATTTTTTAACAGAGTCATTTGCATCTCTGCAAAGGAGATGGCCTTCCATATGCTCCTGTCTAATTAGGTCAATCCTTAGACACAATATGGATTGTACTACTGTCATATTTGTGTGCTCATCTTCAATCTGCATGTCACTGAAATATGAATGCAGTCTCAAGTATGTTTAATCTATGGAATTTGACTTTTAGATTTTATACTGCTTGGATATATATTTATTATATACATGTATTATATGTGTGTATATATAGATCGATGATATAGATACAGATATTTTGTGTTTGCATTTTAAAACTCAGGGTCTTTCATTTACTGGCATGTGTATACTTTTCAGTTGGGAAACAGTTGTTGAGTTTAATTAAAGCTGTTCACTTCTACTCTGACAACATTGCATTTACATAAATCAGCAAAGACCAAGTGTTATATTCAGTCCTAGTGGGATATTTTGAAAAAAAAACTTTATCTATATCATTTTGTTCATTTGCATTGTTTTTGAAAATTCAGACTATATAGCTATGATTTTGATTTTGAAGTACAGCATTTGAAATTCTGAAGAAATATTTTAATTTTACTAGGAAGATCATACGGTTTTAGTCATGTCCTATTATTCAGATACTTCTTCCTCTGATAAGCTTTTCAATCTGTGCTTCAGTGGTACAGAATTTTGGAATAAAGCAATGAATTGGCATGTGAGGTGGTGGAGCAACAAGTTAGTGATATGACATCCAACATTCTATTATCACATGCAACATTCTGTAGGATATTCTGAAATACACACAGTGTATATGGGACACATGGAAGAATTGATCCCAAACCTGTGTAACAGGCAATGGACAATTAACATTCATGCTTTAATTGATTTTCTGGGATTTTGTAAAGTCTAAATATTTCTGTTTCTTTTGTAAATATAGTTACCTTCACAAATATGAACACTGATAAAACTTGGCCCTAAAGGGATTATCTTTTAGATCAACACTCTCTTTAATCAGAAGAGCAAAATAAATTACTGCTATGTAAAGTGCAGTTCCATAAATACTTTTCATAAAGCACAACTGAAAATTATGAATGTTGGAAAAATTCTTTACCCAAAATTTCTTTTCCTTTCACTTCTATTGCTGAGCTATCAGCTATAACTTGTAATAACTTGCAATAAATGAAGGTAGAATTCAAGAAACACAGGTACCACAACTTACACAGACTATGCATAAGTACAAAAGAGTCCTTTATGCTTTAAGCTAATGAAGGATTAACTGGAGATAAGGCATGCATAGACAAGAGAGAATATTTCACTTGGAAGCTTCTCTCCCAAGGGCATATAAATGTTACACTAAAAATTGAATGAATGGACTTTGAAATGAAGAAAATACATGTGACCATAACTTTTCATTTCTGTGTTTATCTTTCCTTCCCTCTCTAGCAACTGTAGGGTCATTCAAATAAAGAAAAATGAAATCCTTCTTACTTGTATCTAGGAGAAAGAGCTGCATTAGATTCCCTGAGCTTCTGTAATAAATTACTACAATCTGATTTGCTTGAAACAACAGGTATCTAGCTCATCCCAGTGTTGAAGGAATAAATGTGAAATCAAGTTATTGACAGACCTATAATCCTTGCAAAGGGTTGTCAGGGAAAATCTTTTCTTTGTTCTTCAAGCTCTGCTAGCTTCAGATGTCCTTTGGTTTATGGCTGCCTTAACTCCACTTTACCTTCTTTACATAGCCTTCTTAGACATCTGTGTTTAAACATGTACGTTTTTCCTCTGCTTATGATCTTCTGGGCAGAAGATCAGCTTGTACTGATCAGCTTGTATGGCCTATGAATGATATTAAATATCAAAATGTCCCTTGGCAAAAAAAAATAGCTGCCTACCCTTCTGAAGAGAACATGCCATTAATGGCTTACTTCTGCTCTGACAACATTGCATTTAAAATCTCCTATCCTTTTGATATGTCAAATTTAGGGCAAAGTATCCATCTCTTCCTTCTCAGTTTCCTTATCTGTAAATTGGATGATTGAGAAAAACTTTGCATGTAATAAGAACCCTATCCATCAATAGTAATCTTGTTAACAGTCATCAATTATTTTTATTTTGATGATGAGGAAACAGATTGGGATGTGTTGTAGAAACTATTATACATCACTCAGCCAGTGGGTTACATACCAAAGACTAAGAATTTAGGTGGCGGGATTTCTACTTTTGCTTTTTAAATAGAGGTAAGGAAAAGAAGAAGTCAATAATACCCATGATATTTCATATATATATATATATATATATATATATATGAAGAATATAATCTTGAAATTTAGATATCATAGAAGCAGTAGAAGGCACAATATCTGTGGGGTGGGAGAAGGGATCGAACAGATAAGAGTTTTGTTTGGAGAAAGTTGAATGATTAATTCAACTGGATATGACACTAACCTACTGAATAACTTCTTAGTGCCTAACAATAAATTTTAGATTCCTTTAAATCACCGACAAAATCTCATGTTACCTTTGTTTTATCATACATTATGACCTATACGGCTTCTCTATCTACCTTCTTCCTCCCTCATTTATATCTTTCTTGAAATTTTATGAGCAGGCCTGTTTTTTTTTTTTTTGTATGTGTGAAGAATGTTCTTTACACTAGTTTTTCCACATGAAGACTTCTCTTCCAAAACCATCTCCTCACAGATCTTTCATTACCTACCTTCTCTTTAATACCTTCTTATCTGTTTCCTTTGTGTTTAAAAATGTTACACTACCTGGACTTTATCAGGGTGTGCATTTGAGTTTTCAAACACAGGTCTGTACATCTGTCTACTCCACTGGTATATGAACTCGCTGAGAATATGGGCTTTGCCTTGACATCACAAAATTTCATTATCAACTGCCAAATAATGATTTATCGATTGAGTAAATAAAATAAAGGAGTTTTATCAGTATTTAGAACTAAAGCCTGTCATTGGATTTAGTGTTGGTAATATGTCTGTCTTACTCCTGCCTTTTGATTTTACTTTCTCATTGCTTGCCTGTACTTTACAGAAAAAAAAACACTTTCTTCAAATTGGTTTTTAAAGTCTTAAAATGATTTCCTCACAAACAGGAGCAAACAGAATAGCTTAACTTGTCTTAAAGGAGCCAATCACTGCAGTACTTGTCTATGTATATCCGTTGTTTATGTATAAGGGCTTCTTTCTCAGAAAAAAAAAACCCTCAACATTACTGTGTTAAAAACAAGTAAGAACTCTTTTAAGTAAAATTGGGTAAAAACCTGTGAATGCAAGTGTACAATGTTATGCTTTGCGTGCTATCTTGAAACAGGACTCCAATCTCCACAATTGGGTTATTAAATACCTTTGGGGAACATCCCTAAGGTATTAAAATATGTGCTGAAACAATGCCTGAATACCTAATTTGTAAGAATAACTCAATAATAATTCCCTAATCACACTCCCTAATCTGCTGTGTGCCGGAAATCTTGTTGTCAACGATGCAGCAAAAGGAACTATTCTTGCCTCACAGACATTTATGACATATATTTCCTACAATTCCATTTTCTTTCTTTTGCTCAGGGCTAGAAAAATTTTCAGAATCTAGATTATTTGTTTTAAGAAAAAAGTTTCAAAATATACCAAGAGAGCAGTATAACATTTATCTTGTTCATAGTTTACCAGAAGGCTCTTCAAGAAGAGCCTGATAGATAAATGAGTATATATATGCCATCTGTAGAATTGCAAAAAAAAAAAAAAACAATCAAGTGAAAATAAAAATATAATTTCAACATTCTGGTATTTTTTTATTTTTAAATTATATTTTATTTTGTTGTAAAGGTGCTGTACAGAGGGGTTACAGTTACATAAGTAAGGTAATGAGTACATTTCTTATTGAACATTGTTACTCACTCATTTTTCTCCCACTATCCCTCTTCTCTCTTTTCCCTACCTCCTGAAGTTGTAAAGTTCATTTCCAAAACAGTGTCTTGTGAGTATCATTGTTGCATTGTGTCACCGTTTGTCTTTTGTCTCACCATTTTGTTATTCCCCTTCCCTTCCCCAAATTAGATAAACAAGATGCAGGGTATCAGCATCAAAAATAGTAACTACCAGGGATAAACCAATGGAAAAAGAAAAATGGGAAATAAAATAAGAAGAAAGAACTAGATACAGTACATTGGCGACAACAACGTCAACAATCAAAAAATGACCTGTTGCTTCCATATCTTAAAGTTCATTTCAATTAGCATTGTTTTGTAAGGTTATATGTACATAGCTATTGAGCTGTTATGATTCTCTGCCAGGACTATCCTAGGCATACACTAATTATTACAATGAGGGAAACCATAAAGCCTGTGTTTCTTTGGGTCTGGCTTTCTTCATTTAATATGATTTTTTTCCAAGTCTTTCTATTTCCTTATGAATGGGTCAATGTCATTGTGTGTATATACCACATTTTCTTCATCCATTTATCTATTGTGAGACATCTGAGTTATTTCCATATCTTAGCTATGGTAAATAAGCTTCAATGAACCTAGTTGTGCTGGTAGCTTTGGTATGGCCTTGCTTGTGATCATTTGGGTAAATGTTCAGGAGTGGGATTGATGGATCATAGGGGAGTTCTATGTTTAGTCTTTTAAGGAACCTCCATACTGCTTCTTATTGTCCCTTTGTTTTTTAAGTCCTTCTTTCACATTTGCTTGATTTTTAGATTCATTAACTGTTAAGGTTTTATCTTTCTTCATGTCAGTCTCTTTGATTAACAATGACGTATGTCTTTATCAAATACTCTCATTTCTGCGTTTGCTCATATTTTCCTGTTACCTATAACTATGCTTACAAATGCATTCTCTGTACTCTTTAATACTGTTCATAAGATCTAGTTAAAAATTAGCCTATTAGGCACATTTTATCCTTTCAAAACCATGTAGATGATGGCTTTATTCTCTAGCAACTTTCTCATTGTTCTCTTATGCTATTAAAGTAATTATAAATGAATGGTTTAATAGACAAATTAACTTCTCAATTATTGCCCTCAAGTAACAATGTGATACTTTCCAATCCTTTGCCTGTGGGATGAGGAAGGCCATATTTTCTCCTTAATTTTTCTATTATTTCCATATAAGCTACCTAGGGAAGGTTTTTGGCTCTAAGACTCAGATCAGCAGTGATTAGTATTCCTTTGTATTAAATATTTTAGAAAGTGGCAATAATTTCTGAGTTCAAGAAAGAGTTTCCCCAGGCATGCAAAAAGCAATTAAAAAACCACATAGTTGAATGATCTAACATGGCTTAAATTTCATGATGGAAGTTGTTATGTTGGAATAATATAGAAATTTCAACATAATACAATTTTTGAGGTGTTTATTTTGTAAATTGTAAAAGTGGGCCTTAAAGATGCTCTAAATGGAATGTCTTTGAGAGACTATGCTCATATTTTGCATGCTAGGTTTTGTAGGCCTTCATTTAATTGGCCTTCTTATCCTGGAGTAGGAGTAGCTGTGGTGGGTGAATAGTGTGATGCTGTCTCTTGAAATATTCTTGACATTTCTTTAACAATGTTGTCATGTAGCTGTCCAAGAATTTGGGGCCCAAGAGCATCTGTGTTTTCTTTTTGTTACTATTGTTAATTACCTTTACATAGTTATACAAATTCAACATGTGAGTACAATGGATGTTAATCAATGTCACCACTTTCATCATTCTCTTCAATCTCTCTCAACCCTGCCCATCTTCTCCATTTCCTGGATTCCATCTTCATGTAAGAACATTGAATATTATGATTACATTCTCCCATTCTTCCTCTCTCGATTCCTCTGCCTCCCTTCCTTTGTCCTCAAACCTTGCCTCCCCAGACAAGACATGTTCTAGTTTCCTGGTATTCATTTTGTTAAAATGTAGGTTAGTATTTCAAAGGAGCTACTCCACTGGAATCCTTCCCAGTATCTACCATACTTTAGAAAATATGTTTGTGTATATTTAGATATGACCCTGTATAAGTTTATAGACATACTTCTAATTTAGACCTAACTCTTAAATATGAGAAAACATGTATTCTTTGACTCTCTGAGCCTGACTTAACATATATGCGATATATGTGTGTATGTGTACATGTGTGTATATATGCATATATTTATATCATACTTTATTTTTTCTTGATCAGTTCTTCTACTGAAGGGTCTCTGAGCTATTATACATAACTTGGCTGTGGTGAATAGTACAGTGGTAAATATGATTGGGCAAGTGCCTTTCTGCATCCTTGATTTTTTACAACCACATACACAGAGAGGAAAATATGAGGAAACAGAATACAGAGGCAGATTATAATGTGTTCTGTTTGCTTCTGTCCTTATTTATTTTCATTAATTATTGATAATATCAGATTACTCAAAATTACAATTAGCCAAATAAAATAATACCTACAGTGTCTGTGGTTTCCCTAAAACCAGCATCCAGATAGGATTTCATTTCTGTCTTCCAGGGTCTGTCACAGCTCTTACAACTGAGGATTGAATGGAGTTGTCAGCTCAATCAGATCTGCTTTCAGGACCACTCATATGGCTGTTGTCCCTCCCCAATTCTTTGAGGTTCCCCAGCTCTTAGCTTGAAATATCTCTGTCATGCCAGATAGATATCTTTAAAGAACTACTTCTTTTCTCCAAGATTATTTACACTTTCTGAGAGAGAGAGAGAGAGAGAGAGAGAGAGAG
This sequence comes from Dipodomys merriami, assembly GCF_024711535.1. Lineage (NCBI taxonomy): Eukaryota > Metazoa > Chordata > Mammalia > Rodentia > Heteromyidae > Dipodomys > Dipodomys merriami. The sequence goes on from NW_027202271.1 coordinate 32,310,720, forward strand.
AGAGAGAGAGAGAGAGAGAGAGAGAGAGAGAGAGAGAGAGAGAGAGAGAGAGAGAGAGAGAGAGCATGCTGGGATGAAGAGAAAAACAGAAGATAAACAGGGAAATGATCAATTCTTTTATCAACTCAGTCTAGGAGTCTATATTCTATAACTGTTGCTGTATTTTACTCATTAGGAAAGATGTATAAGGTCCAGCCCATAACAAAATACATGGCTACCAGTAGGGGTTTAAGTGCTGTTTTAGTGGCTGCTACTAGAATTTTCCCTCTAGCCACCAATGATTCATGCCCATACTATATTAAAAAAAAACACTCAGCCTCTCCTTAGTTCCCCCAAAGTCTCATTTTGTTATAATATCAGCTCAAAGCCCAGAAGCTCTTTATATAATTTAGGCTCAAGTACAGCTATGGATTCCCAGATAAAGTTTCTTAAGTAAGGATCTTTGAGTATTTTCTCTTATCTGTAAATCTATATACCTGTAAAACTAAAGAGAACAGTTAGTTATATGTACACCCCAAAGTTAGAGTTATTTAAAACATGTAGCTAAATTCCTCCTCAGGAAATGTAGGAAAGAGAAGGACAGCCAGACAGTGAGACAGACAGACCAGCAGTCAGACAGAGAGAGACAGACAGAAACAGAGAGAGGCAGAGAGAGACAGAAAGGGGAAGAGAGAGGTTAAGACAGATGTCAGAGTGTTTTTGTAACCTAATACTTGAAATTACATCTCATTTTGTCATAATTTATTTATTAGAATTGAGCACTAAATCTAGCCTACACTAAGGGTAGAGGTTTTATACGTATATGAATCCTGGGAGACAGGCTATTCTGGTGACTTCTTTCTAGATATCTGGCTACATTTTTGTCCTGGCTTATATTGAAACACTCCAGGCTTTAAAAAAATTCCCACTACATTGATAAGTTAGCTGAAATTGATTCCTGCTGCTTGAACCAAAAGGCTATGTAACTCCAATCACTCTGCTCTTAACTGAATTCTTTTTACCTTTTCCATGCTTTAAAAAAAGATTCAAACTTGTCTTAGAATATCTAGTTGCAGCTGGAAAGTTTTACTACCAGTAAGATTCTATCAAAAACTTTCTTTTTCTATTCTTGTGCCTAAATTACCTCCTGGAAAGATTCCAATTACCCACTGGACACTTTCAGAACATCGGTGTTGATATCTCTGCCGCATATGACACTGCTAATTGCTGCTTTTTTTTGATTCCTCTAACTTCTCAGTTTATTCCTATGTGCTTATTTTGTGGGGCTTTTTGAAATCCCTTTACTTTTCATATATAGGTGAAACCATATAAAGTGTTTCAGTAAGTATGTATACACACACAGGTTCCATCCATGTATACATATATGTATACACTAATTGTTGACATCTAAATCCCCATTCCAAATGACCACTCACACCATTAGTTTAGCTCTCAGTTCAACATTACTTGATATCTAATAAACATAACTTAGCATCTTATCCCACTTCTCCTCCATTCTTTGCACACCTCAATTGTCAATCTAGAAACTTGGATTTCATCCTTGATCTTCCGTTGCTTACATTCTACTCATTTAATTGATCTTACAACTCAAGTTCATTTTTCTTTCTGAATGTCTTTTGGGGCCATTTTCTCCCAGCAATTCTTTACTTTAAAAATAATAACTCACTGACAGTTTCTAGCGATATGGAAGATGAGAAAGAGGTTAAGAATAAAGCAGCCTTAAGTAAATCCTGGTACTGATCTTTTCCTACTTATTACCTTTGTGATTTTTCGAGCTAATCACTTAACTTCTTTGTGATGCAGCTTCCTCCTTATAAAGGGAGTAGATTAAGAGATGAGAAGGTACCCCAGTGCAGAATGCTTACTCCTCCGGGTAAATTCCTGAATTCATTCCAGAACAGAAAAAGGTGTAAAATTATTTTAACTATCTCATTTATTTTTTTAAAAGATTGAGTGAAAAATATAAATAAAAAATTTAGAAGAATGTCAGACCTATAGGAAATTATAGAGTAGTTATTGTCAGTTGTATTTATTAGTTGATGACTGAAATCACTTCCTAAGTGAAATTCCTTTTTACCTCCACTCAATGTCAAAACCATTCTAACACACCAGTGGAATGCAAATGTTCTTCCTTATTCTTAGAGCTCTTAAATGATTTTCATTGTTCTTGAATTAAAAAATAAAAACAACCATTTCCAGTACCAACAATGACTCACACAGTCTTTTATTTCCATTGAACCTTTCAGTCATGTTTCTTGTGATTCTCAGACACTCACAATGTGAAGTTATTCATTTCTTCCTTCCTTTGAGTATGTTAGGTCAGTATTAGAGCTGATGATGCACTGTGCTGCCCTCAGAGCTCGTGTGTGATTCTGGGAGCCATCATGACTTACTTACCTTGCTGTCTGCTTTCCAGTCTCTCTCCTTATTGCCCCATGATGTAATTCTTCTAATGTTTTGACATTAATATTTGACATGCTTTTCTCCAGTGAATCTTTTATACCATTTACATGGTTACTTCATCTCATGAGGCTCTTGCAATATTTTTCAGTTAGCCAACTTACAATTTTTTTAACTTACTTCTTTCTTTGTCCAGAGACAATAAGCTTCTGGAAGGTCAAATCTAGGTCCTTTATCATTGCATCTGAGTACGTAGTAACATGTCCAGGGGGAACTTAGCCTGTAATAACATGTGTGTGGAATTTCTGCATACTTCCCTGGAGAGATGTTGAGGCAAGGGTTAGGTGAAGAAGAAGCTTTAAGACCATCTGGGTAATAATTTGCCTGTGTATAAAGTTACAGAGTCTATGTACAAAGACATTAGGGCTAGCAACAAAATAAAGGGACCTATGTGAACTAGAGTTAGTTCCTTTATAAATTGCTTGTCCTGGGATCATAGGGTTATCTAATATTTTTGCTTCTGTGAGAAAATGTGTATGTGCATGTGTGTGTGTATGTGTGTGTGTGTGAGAGAGAGAGAGAGCAAGAGAGAGAGAGTCACAGATAGGTAGACAAACACATTTAGTTAGCTACATTAAATGAGTTATTTTACTGAAATTTCTGATAGCAAACAGATAAACAAATCAGTGGTTGTGGTTTAGTTAGCAATTGGCACTCTATCCAGAATGTAGACCATGCTGTTCTTGCAGATAGCATCTCCCTAGATGTCTGGCATCCGAAGCTCAGCATAGACTCCAGGAGATACCAACAGCAGTGACAGTGCCCCTGGTGAGTACTAGCTATGGAAATCATCTTTCTTATGTTGGCAGCTACAGAAGACATCTGTGCAGCAAAGTTGAGCCAGAAAGGAATAAAATGGTACTTGTTGCACAATAACCAAGAAGACTAATTTTGTAACTTCCTTTAAATATTCCACACATACGTATCTGCAGAAATGTCTAGAAGGAATTTGTGCAGATTTGAGAAGATGAAGAGAAAATATGGCAGATAATATAAATTTCTACTTTTGACTATTAACACAAATCTAATTTATTTCCACTGTGTTTTGGTGTGTCAGTATATATACAATATCAGCCCTTCGACTTGAGTCTCTCTTAACTCTCAAGTGAATTTTCTTGAAATGAGTTAAAGTATCTGTGTAGGCCTCATATAATATATATATATACATATATAAATACATAATATCTGTATCTGTATATGTATGTGTATGTCTGCATGTGTTTGTGTGTGTTGCTTATATGTATTGGTTAGTCAGTGTGTGTGAAAAATTATGGTTCAGTAAAAATCCTATGCCATACAGTTTAAAACTACAGGGGATAGGGGAGTTTGGTTCTCATTTGTCTGTCTGCTATATATTGTCTTGGATTTTTCCTATTTGCAGTCTTCATTCTAGGATCTGCCTTCAATTTTAAACCCTCTTTGATGATATACTGTACTTTAGATAGAGCAAAGAATAAAGATAAAAAACCTAGCAATGATTCTTATGGCCTTGTAGTAAACTTCACTTTATATTTCACTGGCGTTCCTGACTTCACAGGGAAGCACACTACAAATAATTTGGTAATAGGTAAGGATGATTTATCTTCTCAATGCACTTGCAAGGAGTAATCGAGAATGGTAATTCAAGCAGATACTATCTAGAGATGAGGGTAGTCTTGACAGTCCAGTGGAAGATGATTTCATACAGAAACCACAAATAAAACTGTATAGGGATTCACATAACAAAAAGGGAGGGGTAATAAGTAAAAGTAAGCATCTACAATTCATCATGTGTTGATTATGTTACCTTATTGTCTAGTCTCATTATACCTGTAATAATTAGGACAAAAACACCCACTAGCTGGTGTCAGAGAAAAGCACTGAATTTTAAGTTTAGGTGTAAGACATTACTACTAGTACCTCAGAGAACTTTCCATCTCCTTAGTGAATATTGACCTGATTTTTGACGTGTTCAACATCCCTTAGAGTGATGTGTAATAATGTGACTGCTTAGCTCTTTGGCCTTCCTTCCTCAAAAGACAGTATTATGTCCTACACTATACTTTATCTTTCTCGGTGTCATTGTTTAGACTTTGTCATCACCCAAACACAGATTTTATCTTTAATCTCAAATTTAAACATTACTCTCCATTCCCTATTCATAACCTACCAATCTACTATTTTTATCCATTTTTAATTCACTATTGTAATTCAGAATCAGAACATAATCCCAAAGGGTCTCCAATCATTGATTCTATTTTTTGATATTTCTTCTTAGATACCTTGTCTATTCTCTTTAGGCTGCTTAAATTTCTTCATATTTTACGGTTTGATTATATTTATTTTACAAAGTATAATACTAATAAACCTGTCAGTTTACTCTACTCTACCTACATCCACACAAATGAGGTCCTTTTTCTTTCTGGCCAGTCCTGAGTCTTGAACTCAGAGCCTGGGTGCTGTCCCTGAGCCTTTATGTGCTCAAAGCTAGTGCTCTACCACTTGAGTCACTGTGCCACTTCTGGCTTTTTTCTGAGTAGTTTATTGAAGATAAGAGTATCATAGATTTTCCTGCCTGGGCTGGCTTTGAAACACGATTCTCATTTCTCAGCCTCCTGAGTAGCTAGGATTATAGTCATGAGCCACTGGCACCCAGCTGAACTGAGCACTTCAGATGACACTATATTCACAATTACTATTCTCAATAGTTCTGTTGCATCTTAACCATCAAATTATTCATATTTCTTATTCAATCACCCCTTTACTACTCTTGATAGGTATTTCATATTTTTGCATTCTTCTTAAATCTCCAACCTTTCACCCTTACATGAACTCTCAGTTTATTGAGAATTTTGGAGTTATCAGAGAAAATTATTACTAGAACTCAGCATAAAATCTCATATGGATATAAGATTGGTCCTTATATTGAACCTTTGCTCTTGTTACTATACACATGTTGTCATTGCTTCTAAAAAAGGTCCAGTTTCCCACTTGAATACAGAGATTAGTAGAAAATTTGTGAAATAGAGCACTAAGTATTATGTATACTTAAATATGCATTCAAAACTCACAAAACCTCTTTATCTAGAGCAGAATATCTTACACCAGTCATACAAGACAATGTCAGTAATCTGGTTTCTAGTAAACATAGCCGATTAACTGTCAGACCAGGTAGAGCAACTGGACTCATTGCCTTGACTTTGAAATCTTAGGATCTAGAGATCTGAAGTAAAACTTAACATTAGGTGCAAAGACAATTTTTAAAGTTGTTTCTAGAATTACATAAAGTAGGAAAGATCAGGTTGGACAAAGGATGTGACATCTATAAAGATGTCATGACTTACTGCTTTAGAAGTGAATGTTGGAAAAGAAGAGATGGGCAGGGGTGCTATGCACTTTCAGTACCATGAAAGAAAATATCTTTAATAGAAGCTTCTTGTAAAAGATACAGAACCTCTGGCCAAGGTTACTGAAATGGGCTGCTGTGTGCATAGGGATAGGTCTGTCTTCCCCAAAGAAGAGGAAATACAGAAATGGTATCGAGCCACCTAATAGCATTCTCTTTTGGATCTCTACAAAAATGTCTTTGTAAGCTCATCATTTTATCTAGGTGGGGAGATGTGTCCAAATGGGGTGAGGGAAAGCTTTCCACTTCTTAGGTGACAGAATAATTAGAGTTGCATTGAGAGGAAGCAGAGCATTGTGAGGTGGGCCTAGGAAGGGTAGACATACAGCATGCATTGTTATCTCCTAGAGAACAGGCTACTCTCTAATGAGTACAAGAGATAACATTTGTGTTTTAGAATTACATAAAAATACAGCAAATGTTTTTAGTTAGCAGTTGGTATGAGAGTCCTTTGAGGAAAGTGATCTATGTTGTTAAGAAGTACTACATACTTTGCAAGTAATATAGTAGAAAGGAATTCTTGCTGCAGCTGATCTGGAGTCTGGGAAAATCAGGGGATCCAGAGCAAAACTAATGGCTGTGACATTCATGTGGTCTGCAAAAGGACTAGTCACCCGTTCCAGCAAATGTTCAGAAAACCCACAAACCTTGTGTTTAGTTTCTTCAAAAGCTATTCTTGGGTCTGGTTTATGATCAAGTTTGGGTTTTGGCAGATACAGATGTTTCACAGATAAGAAGGGAATGTTTAATAGTTCACTGATGCATTTTTTAAAATTTCTGTAACATTTTAATTTTTCATATAGTTCTTCTACACGCAATTCATAAAAACAAGAAAGCCACGAAATCCAGGAATGGTAGGAAAGCTTAGCTTTTGAGAGACTTATGCAGGAGGATTGAAATCTGAGCCTAGCATTGGATAATAAGCAGGCTCCTATATTAAAGAAATAGAAAGACTTGGGATAAATTATGTTAAGTCAGGCCCAGAGAGACAGAGTTTCATGTTTCCCCTCATATGTGGAAGTTAGAATTAGCTTATAAAAAGTTGTCATGTCCAAAACGAGCTTTACAACGTCGTTGTGGGGGGGGGAAGGGGGGAAGAAAAAGGATTGGGATTGGGGGGAGGGGGGGAGGCTGGGAAGGGATGTGAAGGGTAAACAAAGGAGGAGGCTGAAATGCTTGGTAAGAAATGTACGCATTATCCTGCCCATGTAATTGTAACTCCTCTGTACAGTATGTTCACAAATAAAATAAAATAAAATAAAAAAAGAATTAGCTTATAAACATAAAAGTAAGCATATTGGATGGTATGCAAGTATATAAAAATGTATTGCCAAAAATTTGGTAGATAAAAGGGAGAATTCAAATAACACAATTCTTTAGAAAGGCTAAGTCAAAGTTCAACAAAATAAACACCAGGAAACATACTTGAAAGCAGTGGGATAGGGAAACAAAGCCTGGAAACCTGCTCTTGTAATGTGGTAAGAAATATCCAGTGAAAGTTTTCACAATGTATGGATGGGCTGGGCACATGACTCAAGTGATAGAGCACTTTCATAGCACACACAAAGCCTGAGTTAAATGTTTTGCCCCATCCTTCACCAAAATGTTTTATGGTGTATTTAGTATAGATATCTGATAGGTAAAAACAGTAGAGATGAGCAATAAAGAAAATTATAATCAGGCACAAAATAGATTATTATTTAGCAAGTAATTTGACCACTTCAATGACAGTAACTTCTTTTCTATTTTGGCTCCATTATTAAATAATCATAAAATGTACACTCCAATTGTTTTGCTATGAAATGTTTGTAAATACATAAAGCTTAGAGTAACTTCTAACTTTTTTAAAGCAGGTCTTGGGGCTTGAACTCAGGGCCTAGGCGCTGTCTCTGAGCTTCTTTTTGCTCAAGGCGATCACTCTACCATTTGAGCCATAGCATTACCAGGTCCAGCGTTTTGAGTAGTTTATTGAAGATAAGTGTCTCAAGGAGTTTCCTGCCCAGGATGGCCTCCAATCATTATCAATCCTCCGATCTCAGCCTCCTGAGTAGCCAGGATTATAGACATGAGCCATTCTTACTTCTATGCCAACTATGTTTTCATGAGTGTCTTTAATGGGAAGTATGAGAGTTTGACTTAGACCCTCACTGAATGTTGAAAAACTTTTCTGTCTATAACTTTGATATTTGTTGAATAGAATTTATATACTACTCATACATTTTTAAATGTTGCATTTAATATTATTTGCCTTGATTACTGAAATGTTTGCCAAGCTTTAAAGTTGTGTCTCAATTTCCTCATCCTAATTCTCACCCCAGGGTGGCATTCACAACAGCTATCGAGAAGCAATTGCATTATGTTCATTTAGCATTGCTATTTTATTTGAAATAAGGTACTTTTTGATGTGATCAGTTCTAATGAAATTTTTCCTCCAGGAAAAGGTGATATATATCTATATGTATATCTATCTATCTATATCTATCTATCTATCTATATATATATGAGAAAAGCTTTTTAAATTATTGCAGGAGTACCTTGAGATTCAACCAGCAGGCTGAGAGAGTTAAGTCCTTTTCTGAGACAGTAAAGAAGACATATAACCAATGCAGAAGAGACAAGGTGGGCAGATACAGGGCAAAATAGTTCTTACCAAAGTGAGACAGATGGCAAAGCTTCAGTTTTGCATGAAGGATAAAAGTAGGAGGCCCTAGGGAATTCATGATTTTTTCCCTTTGAACTCTGTTACTCCTTTCATCTTTTTGAATTAGGCTTCTTTTAACTCAATCACTTTAACCTGACCTATTTTTTTTTCTATTTCAGCTCTGTTATGTTTTTAGACCTTTACATTTTCCTTCGTAGCTCTAGCTAGGCCTAGACCCACCTGAATCTTGAGCCAATCACATAAGCAGCAAAAAACTATAATCTAGGTTTATTTTTAATTCCTACAACTTCAGTCTGACTTGAGATCATATCTTTAAACTGAACTTGAGAAATTCCCAGTCATCATTGTGTGTGTAGTTAGTTAATCCATGTTTTTTTAACTGCCCAGACAATCATGGGTCAGGTACTTTAGTTGTCAATGCTAGCAGCTCACTGATCTCACTACCTTTGATACCATTCTGGTCCCAATTGCAACCACAAGACTGTGCCTTTCTCTGTTTGAATGGATTCATTCTACCTCACCAGTTCCTGCCTCTAGGGTCAAAGCTTCAAAGCAAATCACAAACCTCACTTCAGCCTTACGCTCTTATCCTTGACCTTGTTCTTATTGGTTTTCCCAGAAGCCTGAGTCTGTTTCTTCTCTCCAGTATCGACAATTTCTTCTGGATATGCTATCAAGAGTAAAATTTGTTTACTTTGATTTTTCTAACTACAGCAGAGCTCCACAACTTCTCAAGACTACCATTCCTCTTCCATCATGGCTTTCTGAGTTACGGCCTGTGGCTTTTGATTGGCTCCATTGTCTGATCCTGTCTTAGACTGTGCTTTTGACAACAGCCAAATTCATCTCTTAAAAGATGAGATCCTTACTCAAAACCCTCTAATGTTTACCAAGGCGTTCAGTGTGAATCCCAGAGTCCTTAGAGTAGTCTAACAGATACTTTATAATCTAAATGCTGTATTTCCCATGCCTCCTCTCTACCATTTTTTTAATTGGTCCCCTAGTCTGTCTGTTAACGATTGCTCCAGTTGACCGTTCTTACTTCTTTTAATGGCCTTTCCATATAGATATGATTCCATTTGCTCACCTTTTTCTCCAGATATATATGGTTTACCTCCATAAAAGTATTTAAGAGACTTTCTCTAAGTGCTCTTATCTAAAAGAGTACTCATGCCCAGTCCCAGTTTTGATTACAATACTTTCTTTCTCCTCAATCCTTATCACCATCTGTCATAAAACATTTTACCTGTCTCCATCCAATAGAGTGAATATCAGTCCCATGAAGATGAGACTGTTATTCATTGCTCTCATGTCATGCATTAAGAAGAATGCCTATCCAGGTGACAGCCTCTCACGTTTATAATCCTAGCTACTTGGGGGGATAAGAGTCGGAGGATTACAGTTCAAGGCTGATCTGAACCGGAAACAACAACAACAACAAATCCAAATCTCAGGACACTCATACTTCACCCATAGCTAGGGATAGTTGCTTGTGTCTGTCACACCAAGCTAAGTAAGAGGTTGAGATTGGGGGGATCATTGTTCTAAATCAGCCTGGGCAATCAATCAATCAATAAATCTACAAGGCTCCATCTCCACGAAAGGTAGCTATGTGCTGATGACTCAAGGAATGATAGGAAGTGTAAAATAGGTAGTTTGTGGCTCAAGCAAGAGAGGAATTGAGACCTAAAAATCATCATTAAACAGGACTAGAGGTTTGGGCCAATTGATTGAGTGCCAGACATGAGGCCCCAATTTTTTTAAGTGTATATGCAAAGAATAAGTCAATTTTTAATTTTTCTGCTATGAAAAATAATCTTGAACTTTAAATAGTAGATTTTGATATATACTTGCTCTTCTATTTAATACTTTTAAAATATTTTTATCATCTTTACATAATTATACAAAGTTGTTGCCACTTAACAAAGCAGTTAAAACATTCATTTCATATTTTTCCAGTCAGCAAGGCATTCAAAATATACATTAATCTTTTGTCTAGCTCATGTGTGCTTTAGGTTACTTCCTTCATTTATCAATGGAAAATTTCCCAGTATGTAAAACTGAAATGATATACAGAAATGATATAATGGTATTTGCATTATACTTTTGTCTAACTAATCATCACATATGTAACTATCATTGTCCTGAAACACTGAGATAATTAGATTGTTCTCTCAATTATTAATACATTTACCTTTTTCTTTTTGACATGACATCATTTTGGTGGATTTAACTTGAAGTTAGTTTAGATATATTTACTTGTAATATATCATCTTATAGAAGTAAATGAATTAAGAAAATGTTCATGTGATTTAGAATAATGAATTTAAAAAAAATTGGTAGCCAAAATTCCAGTTTGTTTATAATACATCCAGTATGTTAGGCATTCTGGGAATTCCTTAATAATCTATAATGCAATTATCTACATTATATGCTGAAGCATGCCTTTTTTCATTCATGTTTCCTTTTTTAATGTTAAAAAGTATTTTTAAGATTATGCTTTTGTAGGCAACACATTTTCTTATAAAAAACATTTCTGTGAGTTCTTTTATATTTATTTGGAACAACCAAAATCTTTTGTTATTTAAGAAGGTCAAAGATGACAAGGAACTATTAATAAAATCATGCTTGTTGTTGAATAGGGTCACTGGGTAGCTCCTAAACAACTCTGGAATGTAACTATCATAATTTACCAAAGAAAGACATCAATGTGAAGTAAGGTAGGGCTTTTCATTCTTCACAAGATACATTAAAGGAGAAACTATGTTAACAAAGACTATTTTCCTAGAGAATGACAACTTGATGGGTATTCTGAAGAACATTCTATAAGAATAGGTAAGCCATGCTTTTTGAATTTCACTTTCTTCATATATAAAATTGTACTAGGTGAATAGATAAACTTCAAAGTTTTTTCTGGACCTAGAATTTATCAATTTTATGTATGGTTATATTTTCAGGCTTCCATATTGAAAATATAATGATGAAACACAATGACTGATAAATTCAATGCTGATACAATCTTCAGACACTTCAAGAAATAATTGTTTTCCTTAAATTTAATCCCATTATTCAAAAAATAAATGAATAATACATACATTCACTTGAAATAATTGGCATAGCTAAGTGGAAAAATAATGCATTTTTTTACTGTTTATCTTCTGATTTGAAATGTCTGGAGGCTATTTATTGTCAGTGGGAAGTTTGCTTGCTTTAGCTTCATTTATTAGAAACAATAGTTTCTCTCTCTAGTGGATGGATGAGGGGAAAACATGGAAATCATGTCCTTCTTCAGCAGCACAAAATAGGGATACAGGTGGACCCATTGCAACAATGAGATGTACAAGTTGTTATGTCGAAAAACGAACTTTACGACTTTGGGGGGTGGGGGGGATTGGGAGGGCATTGGGGGGTAGTTTGGAAGAGATAGGAAGGGGAAAACAAAGGAGGAGGCAACAATGCTTGATAAGAAATGTACTCATTATCTTGCCCATGTAATTGTAACCCCTCTGTACAGTATTTTCACAATAAAAAAAATAAAATAAAAACTAAAAAAAATTAAGATCACTATTTTTTCACATCTGCCTTTGGCTTTAACATCAACACTGCTTCTGTAATGGAATTTCATCAGATTAATTACCATTGTGAAAATTTTGTAGTGACTGTTATGTGTTATCAATCCAGTGAGTACATTTCTTCTCGAACTTGTTACCTCCTCCCTCATTTTTCTTCCTCTTTCCCTTCCCCACCGCCACTCCTCCCAACATCTGTGTTATTTGGCACACATATGCATTCCATTTTTATTAACATCCATGGGTTATTCTCCAGATATTTTGAAGAGATTACCTTCTATCTCTCATTCCAGATTTCTATTGGGATGGTATGCTTCGACTTCGTTCTTAGAAATGGTGAAGTCAGTTACCAAATGTCTTACATCCATGCTAACCTCATTTCTGAAGTTATTTTTTGAGTGGGATTCTCCCCAGTGACTGAGTAAGGTTCTATAAAAGTGAGAGCCATTAGTTACAATTCCAGGGCAGCAACTTCAGCATAGGATCCTATGGTATTTATTTACAGAGGCACCAAATTCCTAGACTCTAGAGATTTTGAGTTGAGGCAGAAAATCTTGTAGTCCTCACAGGACAAGTAAAAATGGGAGGTATGTAAAATGCAACTACACAGAATGCCACTTTCTACCTTTTTTTTTTTGGTCTTTCTCATCTATTTCCTTTCCTCATTTTCTCTTCCCCATTCAGCTTCTCTCTCTCTCTCTCTCTCTTTCTCTCTCTCTCTCTCTCTCTCTCTCTCTCTCTCTCTCTCTCTCTCCATATATATGTATATATAAATATGTATGTATGTATATATATATATATATATATATATATATATATATTTGGAAAATACCATACAGAGGGGTTACAATTACATGAGCAAGGTCATGAGTACATTCTTACTGAGCATTGTTGCCTCCTTTTTTGTTTTTTCCCTACCATCCCTGCCCTCCCATCTCCATGATTACACTTCTCCCTGCTCCCCTTTTTTTGAAAATAAAAAAGATTTCTTTCTCTCTTCTTAGAACATTTACTTTAGAAAACATGTAAGTTATTTCTCTCTTAATTATATGTAAATCTTTTAAATAGATATATAAGCCTTTTGCCTGGTTGATAATCCAGGAATGTCCTTCTCAAGGACCAGGGGCAATAATGGGAAAGGAAATTGTGCTCAAGATCTCTCCATCCTTCTGTAGGTCATCTTTCTCTAAGCTCTTGCCATAAAGATAGGACAGGGTATTAAATCAAGTAATTTGTATAAAATCAAATCATTTAACACAAATAGTCAATGTAATCACTAGGTAAATTAAAGATCAACTGTGCGTAATAAATAAATGGCAATGTCAAGTTCCCTTACTACAGAATTAGTCCTTCATCTTTAGGATGTATAAATAATGAGTACAATCTGCTTGGCTATCTAAAAGAGTAAGCTTGTTCTCTCTCTAATCCCTTAGTGGATTTCCTAGGATTCCTATTATATGGCTTAATGTTTAGTCAATATCAATATCAAACTCACATTCTTTCTCTACTGCCTTTGTAGATTGTGTTTTTGTGTCTGGAGAATATTTTATTTTTAATTATATTTCCCCAATAATCATGTTTGAACAATCACAGGCATACACACATGCACACACATGGCTGTGTTCATAATCACACCAGTGGAAAACCATGTTTGAAAGCAAAGATGACTTCCATATTAGTGTCTTGAATAGGAGTTGATGAGGCTGTTTCCTGCTGTGTAGTCCTTATCCAAAAGTAAAGCGGAGGGCCTTGTACTGGATAAAATTTGAGGGATAATGGCTGAAAAATTTATGGAATGCTAATATTTGGAAATATGTTTACTGAGTAAACAAGTCTATATCTCAGGAGGCAACAAAGTAAGAGAAAGTCAAGGACTTCATGTAGTCCATCTGAGTGGGTCTCTGCTTCTCTGCTTACCAAGTGAACATGGAGTTAACCACACTCAGGCTCAGTTTCTTCACTGAGAAAAATAGCTTTAACTGTACATATTTAATAGACACACTTTGTGAATACCATAGGAAGTATAAAGTGTTTAGTTAGGACCCTGTGCATGTTTAGTGCTCAACATATAATTGTTATAATTACCCTTGAACCTAAAGGTTTCTTCTAATTACAAAATTACAACTTCAATCTTCTTAAGTCTCAAAGGCTACTCACTCACTAAGCTCCTTTCATTAAGATGCAAATGCCTTCTGGGTAAGATTACCTTTTAAGCTAATTTTAACACCTTGTAAGTAATAGTTTCTAATGGACCAGTATCTGAAAGTGAAATATCCTGAGCCTAAAAAGAACAATGCAAAGGATGAATACCTTCATTGGGGTGATGATTCTAAAGACTGGATGAGATCTACAGGCTATGTGAATTGAAGGTGGTGGGGGACGGGCAGTCTTTATCATTTTAATACTTCCCCCTTGTGATCTGTTTGGTCACATTAATGAAGATGATGTAGTCTTTTTTGTAATGTATAATCTCATTGATTTTTTTTGTATTTTGTATTTTTTGTATCATCTCATTGAATACTTATCTAATGTTATTATTTATCACTTTCTCTAAGTCTGAAAAAGATCAGGAATCTCTCCTGGGCTAATTTCTTCTGAGCAGAGGCTATGAGATTAAGGATCCTACCACAGGGATACTTAGCCATTTCAGCGCCACTTTCTACCATATCTTCTGGGAAAAATAAAGAACTGAAATTGCCTCTGGGTTTTTTAGGGATCCAGTTTTAAAAAAAGGTATACGTATAGCCACTCATGTTTCACAGGCATTTTGACCTTAACTTAATTGCAAAGAATACTGGGAAATGGAATGTCTTTGGTTTCCTAGATAAGGAAGTAAGATCCAAAAGGAACTTACCTGTCTTTGTCACCATCAGGAAAGTTTTCAGTGTCTTTCTTGATCTTCTAGATGAAGGTAATAGCAGTCCCGGATTAGTCACAAAGACAGGACTGGGTAAATTCATTTAGGAAAGGCTTAAGAGGCAAGAAAATAAGGAAAAAAACCCCAAAGCATTTCTATTGAAAAGAACAAGATGTTTTCTGGAGAGTCTATGTGTTGTTGAACTTAAAATCTTCAGGAATTTTTCATGTTCTAGGCACCAGTGAAGCTCAAGAAAGTAGCAATGATCTACATTATGAGTGAGTAATCAGCCAGAAGCAAATGGTCTTCATATCTAGAAATAATACTTGCTATGTTAGTGTGGATGCCATTTCACAATTGGGCCAATCTTCTCTATGCATCAATCCTGAGAATCTTGAAATATTCTGGAAGTATGAATGACAGGAGCAGGAAATAGCCTGGATCCCTGCATGTGAGACTGGAAAGAGAAGAGAGATACAACTTGGGCAATTTCCCTGAAGAAAGACTGGATTTCTTAATCTGTTGTTAAAATGTAATCAGCCTGAGCCATGTGTCCTCAGTAATTATAGATTTGCTTTGATTCTGAAAGTAAAAGGTACCTATTAGACATCTGAAGCACATCTTTAATGACTGTCATTTGTAGGCTTTGGAGAATGTCTTATCACACCTGGAGATATGGCCTTATAACAGCTGGTCGGGAAACTCCTACCACATCTTATTTTGAGTCACTGGTGCTAATTTTGTAATGAGATCATTAATATGAGAATCAGGAACAGATAATTGCAACATACTTAACCAAGAGTAGAACATGTCCACTTCCCTCATTCCTACAATTTTAATTTAATCCACTTTACCTCAATTCAGAAAGATTATAGAAGAGTGGTTTGCCATTTTGAAGCAAAGGCTATGGTGTTTTGATGGGAAGGATGGGTAAGTGCAATAGTGACCTTGATCACAGTGGGCTTCTTATACTAATTTTAGATAAGATAGATGTGTTGTGTTAAGATTGTTTTATTTCAGATAGTACAGATTAACTATAAAATGTAGTAAATGGAAGTAAAATATATAAAGAATACTGCTAATTCCAACTCTGGTAGAAGAACAGGTATCATTTGCTACCTCAATTATTTTATTCTCAGTACGTTGCTCTTTCTCTATATGGAGATTACATATATTATACATACAATACATAAATACATGCATACTTGGGTTTTTGAAATGTACTTTCAAACCTCATAATGTGTTTTAAGTTTTTAATTTGTTAATCAATGATTTCTTTAATGACTATATGAAATGCTGTTTTGTTTTTGTTACTCAGTACTAGGATTTGAAGCAGGGCCTCTAACTTGCGAATTCTTCTAACACCTAGGTTATCCTTCTGGTACTCTTTGATTTTCAGTTACTTTTCAAATAGTCTTTATATTTTTTTCTCTGCAGTTAGAATTGGGCTATGCTCTCCTGCCTATGCCTTCTGGGTAGCTGGGGAAAAAGGTACAAGTAATCATGTTTAGGCTAATTTTTTTGCCTGGACTAGACTTGATTCTTCATGTATTCTTTCCTTCTGGTTTATTATCTATTTCCATATTTCCCTTAACTGAAACTTAAGACCCTCTCCTTTTTGCTGGAACAACAGTGTAATAAGCTCTTCTACATCTTATATTCATCTGTCATTCTAGTTTTTTTTTCCCCTCTAGTTATTTGTCTCTGGAGATATCTCTTACCTGTTCAAAAGCTTACTTGACAATTTAAAATGTATTAGCTATTTATAACCAGGATTTTAGGTATTTGAAAGCAAGGGGGTTTATTTTATTTAGAGGGAAATGTACTCTGTCAAGTTATCAGAAGTACAAAATTATCCCTATTGCTGTCTAACTGTGTGTAGAATACCTCCGCATAAGTACATGTTAAAGATAGAAGAAAATGGTTAGATATTATTAATGTTACAGAATCCTGCAGAATATATTCAAATTCAAACAGCATAGCTTATAAGATTCGATTACATTTTTACATTATTGCTTGAGGTAAAATTAATTTTCCACATTTTCCTTAATGTTTGTGTTTTAAAACTTAAATAAAGGTTAAGACAATAAATATGCAAACAGTTAAGAAATTTCTGGTAAATATCCAAGAACCTATAGGGAGATACATTTAATTTTTCTTTGAGCCATTGAATAAAATTCATTTATTACAGGAGAGATAGTGGCTTTTTGCAAAATTTTAATATTTGATGTTCTTCCTAATAATACTGAAGAATAACTTGGGCAATCAATGCTGAGGGCCCTTGTCTGATACATACTAACATTCATCTCTCATTCTGTAGGCTTTCTATTAATCTTGCTAGCTATGTCCTTTGCCATGCAGAAACTCTTCAGTGATGTAATCCCATTTATCCAGTCTTTCTTTGATTTGTTGTGATTCTGGAACTTTACTTAGGAAGTTTCGACCCATGCCTAGGATACTTAGTGTTTCCCCTATACCTTCCTGTAATATTTTCATGTTATCTGGACTTACGTTCAGGTCTTTGATCCGCTTAGAATTGATTCTGGATCAGGAAGATATATAGGATGTAGCTTCAGTTTTCTGCATGTGTATAGCCAATTCTGCCAGCACTATTTTTAAAGAGACTGTCTTTCTTACATCCTATTTTTTGTTTTGTTTTTTGGTTCTCTCATCAAATGTTAGGTGGCTATATGTCTATGGGTTCATTTCTGGGTCCTTGATTCTGTTCCATTGGTCCTCAGGCATATTCTTGTGTGATTACCAGGAGTTTTTAAACTATGTCTTTGTAATAGAGTTTGAAGTTTGGTATTGATATTCATCCAATGCAATTATTCCTGCTAAGGATTGTTTTGTGCTTCAGGGTCTTTTATTATTCCATATGAATTTTTGGATTGCTTTCTCTATATCATTGAAGACTTTTGTTGGAATTTTGATGGTATTGCATTACATTTGTAAATTGTTTTGAGCATTGTATCTATTTCAGTGTTAATCCAACACAGGAACATGGAAGGGGTTTTCCATTTCTTTTTTTGAGGGGGGGGGGTCCGGTCGTGGGGCCTGAACTCTGGGCCTGGGCGCTGTTCCTCAGCTCTTCAGCTCAAGGCTAGCGCTCTACCACTTGAGCCACAGCGCCACTTCCAGCTTTTTTCTTTTTGCTTATGTGGTGCTGAAGAATCGAACCCAGGGCCTCAGGCATGCAAGGTAAGTGCTCTCTACTACTGAGCCACCTTCCCAGCTCCAGGGTTTTCCATTTCTATAAATCTGCTTCTATTTCTTTTTTTCATATTGTTAAAGTTTGAATAACAGAGGTTGTTCACATCTTTGATTAAGTTAATTACTAGGATTTTTTTGAGGATATTACAAATGAAATTGCTTTCCTGATATAAGGCTTGACCATCTCCTTGTTGGCATACAGAAAAGTTGCTGATTTTTGTGGGTTAATGTTATAATTTGCTACTTTGCCAAAGTTTCAGTTCCAGTAACCCTCCCAATAAATCTTCAAAGAAATAACAACTCAATTAATAAATGGGCCTAAAGACTTAAAAAGAGACTTCTCAGAAGAATTAGAAATGACCAATAGACATGCGAAGGTATGTGTAACATCTCTGGCCATAAAAGAAATGCAAATCAAACCAACATTGACATTTAACCTTACCTTAGTTAGAATGGCCCTTACCCCAAAACTAGCAATAACATGTTGGTGGTGGCTAAAAGGGAACATCACTATACACTGTTGGTAGGAGTGTAAACTTGTTCAACCACTCTGGAAAGCAGTATGGAAGTTTCTCAAAAGACTAAATATAGAGCTTCCCTATGACCCAGAAATTGAATCCTGGGCATTTATCCAATAGACCACAAACAAGGACACATTAAAGCTAACATCACAAGCATGTTCATTACATCATTGTTTACCATACTCAAGACATGAAATCAACCCAGATGCTCTTCAGCACATTAATGGTTCAAGAAAATTTGTTGTATATACACAGTGGAATCTTTGTTTCCATCAGAAAGAATGATATTGTCTATTGGTAAGGAAATGGAATGGCTTGGAAAAAATTATATTAAATGATAGGCCAGGTCTGAAGAAACATAGTTTGTGTTGCTTTCTTCATTTGTAGTAATTAGAATATGCCAATAAATGTACAAGTAAACACACTATATGATAAAAGACAAAATATACACTTGAGCATGATAAACTATATAGGACTGTAGACATTCATACATTGAGACCAAATGAGAATATTCTTAAGATAGGATCACAAAGGCTCAATAGTTCTGAGCATATGATCATATAAAATGATGTTTATAGAAATGAATTCCAAGAAATGGAAACAAGAGGTTTTATGGGTTTTTTTTTTTGCTTTTTTTTGTTTTTTTTCTTTCCATGTCCCTGTTTTCAATTCCCAACTCTTTCATCTTGTATGTAAATTTATCTGTTTGGGGAAGGTTGAGGAGGAGCACAGAAATATTAAGATAAAGGCTGAATAAATGCCACAGTGATACTCATTAGTCACAATGTTGAAAATGAATTATAAAACTTGGGGAAGGAGTCCAGATTGAAAACTGGCAGAAAATGAGAGAAATGTACTCATTATGTGACATGTAACTGTAACCCCTCTGTGTATCACCTTTATAATAACTAATAAGAGTTTTTAAAAAGTAGTTTTTATTTTTAAATTGAGTATTTTAACATTTAGCAATTATCTCTTAGAGGAGTACCATGGACTATTTGTGCTATTGTTTTTTAATTTATAAAATGATAAAGATGACTAAGATAGCATTCATTATTATATACAAATTAAAGTGTTATGCTATTTTTGATCAGAAGTATTTAATATATTTTAAGGTTTCATTATGATATATTCATTTTTTAAAAATTTTTATTTATTTTTTATTGTGAAAATATTGTACAGAGGGGTTACAATTACATGGGCAAGATAATGAGTACATTTCTTATCAAGCATTGTAGCCTCCTCCTTTGTTTCCCCTTCCTATCCCCTCCCAGCCTCCCCCCTGCCCCCCCAAACCTCCCCCCCCACCAAAGTTGTAAAGTTCGTTTTCAACATGACAACTTGTACTTCTCATTGTTGCAATGGGTCCACCTGTATCCTTATTTAAACGACTTGTTTTTCCCCTTCCCCTCCACAAATTATACCGACATCAAATACAGTGAAAGCAGGGGTTATACTGTGGGGGAGGGACATACAAAGCAACAAAGAAATAATCTTATTAATGCGTTAGAAACAAATGCATGAAAGAAAAAAAAACATTTGAATACATATTTTAGGGTTCATTTTCCTAACATCACCTTATCTGATCTTTTCTGCTTGACTCATACATATACTATGTATATGACATATTGTAAGAAATATTTATGTGCTTGAAGTATGTAAAGTTTAGTTAATATTTATATTAGTTCATATAAACTTTTATTATAGTCATTATTTTATAGTTCTCTATTTTAATAAGTTTTTTCTTGTGAAAATACTGTACAGAGGGGTCACAATCACATGAGCAAGGTAATGAGTACCTTTCTTATCAAGCATTGTTGCCTCTTCTTTTGTTTTTCCCCTACCATCCCTTCCCTCCCATCTCCACAACTACATTCCTCCCCCACCCCACATAAATTGTAAAGTTCATTTTTTGACATGGAATCTTGTATATCTCATTGTTGCAATGGGTCAACCTGTGTCCCTATTTAAACAATTTGTTTTTTCCCTTCCCCTCCACAAATTATACCAGCATAAAATACAGTGAAAACAGGGGCTATACTGTCGGGGAGGGACATACAAAGGAACAAAAAATCACGTAGTACCTTATAAATACATTAGAAGCAATAGCAAGAAAGAACAAACCACTTGTGTCTTTATTTGGGGGTTCATTTCGCTTAACATTAACCTATCTGACCTTTTCTGCTTGTTTCAGAAATATACTAGTTATTGCAAATAAGAGAATCATGGGGACTTATGTTTCTTTGGGCCTGGCTTACTTCACTTAATCTAATTTTTTCCAATTCTTTCCATTTCCTAACAAATGGGACAATGTTATTCTTTCTGATGGAGTCATGGAATTCCATTATATATATATATATATATATATATATATATATATATATTTATGCATATATATATATCACATTCTCTTGATTAAACAGTATGTCTAGAAATAGATTTAAGGAATGATAGTTTGAGCCAGAATAAAAAACATGACTAAATTAGAACTTCATAAACAAATTCAATTTTTTGGTTAAACTTTCTAAAACCTGTAGGTGTAGATGAGATTCACTTATGCTCCTGTTATTTGATTAAAATATTATGTATATGCAAATATTTTTGGAGAGATATTGTTTTTATAACAATAAGATCTGATCTTGAAATGAAAGGATGAGAACATTATAAATGAACTAAATTTTGTTTAAACTTTCTAAAAGGCATACTTGTAGTAAAGATGCATTTAAGCTCCTCTCCCTTAGTGAAAATATTACTTTCAAAAGGATTGGAAAATATGTTGATTATTTTTTAAGGCAGCAAATAAACTCTTTATCTAAACTGTAAGACTCCAGTGAGATATATATATATATATATATATATATATATATACATATATTTGCATACATATGCAGTTATACACACACATATAGTTTTATTATTATTTAGCAACTAACAAAATCTAGGAAAAGCTTGTAACTACATGTTATATAAACAAAACAATAACATTACTATTTTGCAATATTTTACTAATTCAAAGAAGATAAAACATTCTTTGTCAATTATTAAACCAGCTTGTTTATGGTAAGAAATATAAAGGGGGGTAAGAAATCAAGGAGAAAGAGGGAGCTTCAGCTTCCTTCAACTATAGTCTCCATGAATTCTCAAAAATAATCCCCCAAAATAATATCAGTAAGACAGATCAGTGCCCTTGCTCTGCAACTCTAGCTCCAAAGCAATCCTGATCCTCCTGAGCCTATCCCGTCCTCTCCTGATTTTATTTCCAACCAAATTATGTTTTGAAGTCTCAAATTCTACCCATTAGAAGGAAATCTAGGAGCCTGGTATTGAATGTGAAATTTTATCTATCTATCTATCTATCTATCTATCTATCTATCTATCTATCTATCTATCTATCTATCTATCTATCTATCTATCATCTATTCTGTGTGTGTGTGTGTATGTGTGTGTGTGTGTGTGTGTTGTGTGTGTGGTGTGTGTGTTGAGGTCTTCAAGCTTGCACTCAGTGGCTGGCTATTGTTGCTCAGCTTCTTTTGCTCAAGGCTGTAAAGGCTGTAGCACTCTACCACGAGTCACAGCTCCATTTCCGGGTTTTTGATGGTCAATTGCAGGTAAGATTCTCATGAATTTTCCTGACCAAGTTAGCTTTGAACCACAATTCTCAAATCTTAGCCCTTGTGTAGCTAGCATTACAGGTGTGAGCCACTGGTGCCTAGCTAGATTGAATATAGGATTTTAAGTCTCTACCAAAATTAGGCAAATACCATTGTTAATTCATAGGAAAAACACATACATATGAACTTGACAGTTCTTACTGCTAATATACTAATTTTCCCCAGTGAAAAGGAATAACAGAAAAAAAGGAACTGCAAAGATTTAAATATATGTGGGTCATGAAGTAAAAAGAAAAGTTAGTAATATACTGTGTGTATGGATTTGCTTATTAATGTTCCCTGGAATAACCTAATATGCAATACTTTAGAATCTCTAATATATAAGAAAGGGACATCTTACTTTCATGATATTTTTATTTTTCTTACAAGTTTTTAATATTCACCTTTTCTTCATATCAAAGTGCATTCTGTTGTCGAGTAGATATGAATAATATCAACAGCCCTTAGAAAAGTAGTCATTTAAATCTCTATCAAGAACTATTTTTTTTTAACATTTTATAGATTTAAAAAGTTCAACAAAGTCCCTGTAAATCTCAGTGGAAATCAGTAGCCCTAGTGAAAAATTAAACTGTGCAGTAAGAAGTCTTAAAAGAAAAAACACCACCTGCTGCTCTGAATGAACTTTCTCTGAACTTAAAATATCCCTCTCATGATCCAATCATATCTGCACATTAACTTTTAGCCTCTCATAATGATATTTTAAAAAGTATCTTTCCTGTCTTTTTCTAGTCAAACAGGTAACAAATACTTGTTCTTCCCCTAAGGCATTAAAGGCATTCCACTTGGTGCTGAGGAAATACAAACTACGGAAAGGTTTATGTTCAACACAATATGAATGCAACTGGAAGGTCAGCCTTAGAAGATGAAGTGGAGTGATGAGAAACAATGATACATGTGCCATGATTGATTACATATTCTATCATCACGGCAAGCTTAACATCCAGAGTTTAGAAGTGTTTCTTTTGCTGGACGTATTGAAAAAGGGTCTGTCATACAGAGTTTGGAGCACCTTCAGGATTTGGGAAGAAGCTTTATCATCTTAGATAGAAGCCACCAGGTCTGTCAGAGATGAGAAACATTTTACACTCATTCTTTAGTCAATGGAAATGTAGCAGTTTCTCTTCCTAGCTGTTAAGCTGTAACGATGATGATGATGATGATGATGATGGCATTAAAAGCAAAAACAGACAAAATAGTAGTTTTGGAAGATTTACTATATGCACTACACTGTTAAGCATAAATACCATCTCTACTGAGCTAACCATTAGATCAATGGGAAGGACAGTCAAAATAAAAACTTAAAAGGATGACTAATGGAGACCTAACTTTTCACATTAACTCTTCCATCCTCTGCCTGTGTAACTTTGGTGAAGTAACTTAGTATCTCCCGCCCTTTCCTCTAAACTGGGAATTCTATTATTATCTATTAATGTTAAGTGAAATAATACATGCAAAAACAAAATTAATCTATGGTTAACCCAAAGTGTTTCTCCTTAATGTTAACTACTGATGTTTTCAATAACCATATGAAAGGGTGATTCTTACCTCTATAGAGAGAAGGAAACTAAGAAAAAATGAAATAGTACAGCCAGGACTGGATTTTTAACTGCAGCATATCAGATTCTTGCTCTTGGTACTGACTATAGGCCATGCTGAGAGTTTTGAACTAGAAATAAAATGGCAACAAAATTAAGTTTTTCTTGCTGTGGTGGAGGAAACAAATGAAAAATGTAGACATTAATACATATTTAATTGAAGACTGAGTTAAATACACAAAATGAATACACGTATGATTTTATAAGAGACAAAACTTAGTGAATTTTGTGTGATTAAAAATGTTTTCCAGAGACTTGGAAAAAATTATATTAAGTGAAGTAAGCCAGGCCCAAAGAAACATAGGTCCCATGGTTTCCTTTATTTGCAATATCTAGTATATGTATGAATCAAGCAGAAAAGGTCAGATAATGTGATGTTAGGAAAATGAACCCTAAGATATGTATTCAAATGTTCTTTTCTTTCATGGGATTGTTTCTAACACATTTATAAGATTATTTCTTTGTTGCTTTGTATGTCCCTCTCCCACAGTATAACCCCTGCTTTCACTATATTTGATGTCGGTATAATTTGTGGAGGAGATGGGGAAAAACAAGTCATTTAAGGATACAGGTGGACCTGTTGCAACAATGAGAAGTACAAGTTGTCATGTCAAAAAACGAGCTTTACAATGTTGGTGGGAGGGGGGTGGACAGGGGACGGGGGACGGGAGCTTTGGGGGGGGGAAGGCTGGGAAGGGATGTGAAGGGTAAACAAAGGAGGAGGCTGCAATGCTTGGTAAGAAATGTACGCATTATCCTGCCCATGTAATTGTAACCCCTCTGTACAGTATGTTCACAAAAAATAAAAATTAAAATAAAAAAAATGTTTTCCAGAGAAAAGAAGAGTTTTGTGTAATATTGAAGAAGACAGTAGAGGACTAGCAGACACAGGGATTTATAATAATTACTAAGTATCTTGATAGTTTTCCAAAGCACTGTGCAAAGTCATTGAAAACTGTTAAGCAAGCCAGGCACCAGTGGCTCAAGCCTGTAATCCTAGCTATTCAGGAAGCTGAGATCTGAGGATCGAGGTTCAAAGCCAGCCCGGGCAGGAGAGACCGTGAGACTCTTATCTCCAATAAACCACTAGAAAACCAGAAGTGGCACTGTAGCTCAAGCAGTAGAGCACTCGCCTTGAGCTGAAGAGTGCAGGGACAGTGCCCAAGCCCAGAGTTCAAGCCCCACGACCAACCAAAAAAAAAAACAAAAACAAAAAACAAAAAACAGTGTGAAGTAATTAACTAGTGATCATAACAATAAGAATGTTTTTATTCTAATTTGTTATAAATATTGTCCAGGAAAGAAATGAAAGGAACATGAAAGGTTGATCATGAGATAGATGGTGATAATTTATTAAAGTTTAAGATCTATTAAGATAATTGCCTTAAAATATTTAATGATCAATTAAATAGAGAATAAGGGAGGAGATGTCATGAGAATGACCCCGTGATTCTGGCTTACCAGGAGAATTCTGGTACTCTCAGGAGGGGAAGAATATTGAGGTTAGGAAGAAAGATACTGTGCTGAGATCTAAGGAGACTGAAGTACTGTTGGCATCCAAATGAAGACACTCAGTCGAAGATAGATGTATAGCTCAAAGGTACAGTATAGAGATGATATTTAATGTCGTATGCCTGAATGTTGAGAGGCTAGATCCAAGAACAGATGTCTGAGTCATGAGTAATTGTGACATAAAAAGGGATTGCAAAGAGAATGAACATACAGCTGGGAAACCAAAAGAGGGAGTCTATAGAAACCAAGACTAAAGAAGGATAACGTGAGGGAGAATAGATGGAGTGATCAGCAGTGGAAAATGCTGTGGAAATATTGAATAAGGGGAGGACAGAACCCACACCCATGAAATAGTGTGGCATGGAAGTCAATGGTGATTTTTATGGGAGTTTTTACTAGGAATAAGCAGAGGAGAGTGAAGAGTGGATTGGGGAGTGACTGCTGCTGGTGAAATAGAGCAGTTCTTTCTAAACATTCAATTTTCAATAAAGAAGAGTAAGGGAAAAGTGTGAAAGCAAATACAGAGTGGATGAATGACAGGGATCTCTCTAGATGTAAGGAAATGTTTTGTAAACAGGAATTAGAAGCAATAACTGATAATGTAGGCATCCTAGAATTTAAAAAAATGAAGAGATTCCAAAGCACAGATTGAAGGGGTGTACTTAAATAAGAGATGCTATCTCGTCAATGTACCAAGATGTGATGTGCTGGCACAACTAGATTTCTCTGTCATGTGTTTTGTATGAGCAACTTGAGTTAAGTTCCTCTTGGATGGTTTTAATATTCTGTGTTCACACTATTGTTTCCCTGAAAATCAACTTTATCTGCTTTTTAGGATTTAGAGTAAAGTTATTTTTTGATTACCATATGCACCCATAAACAACTAAAGCTTCTGTCTGTGGTATTTAAACTAGTTTAATGATTGAACAATTTTCTTATACAAAGTTAGCCCGAAGCCTTAGGGTAAAGGTTGTATGCTAAAATCAATAACAAAGGCTAGATATCTATCTGGTTTAATGGAAAGGATCAATGTGTTGTAAAAGAGCTTTTGAGAGCAGAATGTTTATACTGGAAAAGAGAAGTTTATTTTTATCCCCAAATTGTGATACAAAGAATTATATTAATACTTTAAAGAAGATATTTCAATATTTGTATATAAATTACTGGATAAATGAATAAATACTTAAATGTTTTCATATCATAATTCATTTTTCTCTTCTTTTTTAACCTATTTTTCTATTTATATCCCTCCTTGTTCTTTTAACACCTTATGCAATTATTCCTGTTATAACAATTATTACATGTTTTTCCCAACTCTCTTCATTTTTCTACAGTTAAAGAAATAGTTATATATTTTTTCCTTTGAATATTTGAGAAGGTTGTTCCATAAATGTTTCAGCTTTTTTTACATAGATGACAATTCAAACTTCTGTGAATAAAAACAGCCAGGATATTCTTGCTACAAAATCTTTTATATGAATGTTATTTCTATTATGTGTGCCTATGCCCATATATGTATCTATATCTACTTATCAATAGATGATATCGATGTATCGAGATGGTAAGTGTAGAATACACAGATATAGATAGATATGTATGATGTATTCTTCTCAGGAGTAGGGTTTCTTTATGATGCATGTATGTAATAACATGTTGATAAATTTTGTTAAGCTGTATATGAACATAATTGTAACAGTGGATAAACATATTTTTTACTAGAAATATTTTTATTCCTGGACTTCCACTAAATCAAGGTAAAAATTTTCAAAAGAAACATTAAAAATTTATTTGATCTATAAGATTGATTAAAACATTTTGAAAAAGGGACATGGATAGAAGAAAATGATTTTGTTATAAAGTTGTGCATTGAGGGCCTGTGACTTGTTCCTATAGAAGGCTCGGGAATCCTCTCACTACCTCCTCAAGACATTAACAGACTGACCAGACAGTGAAGTGTTTCAGATTAAATATGAAATACCCAAAGTAATCATAGGTTAATAATAAATAACCCCTTAACAAAAATGTGTCCAAAATATCTCAGGGTACGTATTTACAATAAATAATATACTTCATTTATTCAATTCAAATTTAACTGGAAGATATTTATTTTTATGTGTTATAGCTGACACACTAAATTGAAAGTTTTGATATTTCTAGCCAGAGGCAGTGTCTGAGACATTCAAAGGAAATCTGGACAGCTGAAGATGATCCAAGGAAACACTCATGGTAAAACAGTGACTCACACTTTTCTTGTTTGATCAAATAATATGTTTTTCTCCTAGGACTAGATGCAGGAGACAGGCAAAGGAGACATCAATATGACTCTGTATATGTTCCCAGAAGGTGCTTCTCCCTGAGTCCAGATCATTCCTCCAATAGAGGCCCTGATTACTTCAACGAGGCCAGAGATAGAATACTACTTCTAGAAGCTGAAGAGGGATATTCAAATAGTAAAATATAATATGTTTTATATAATTTATATAGATCAATGAAACCTTAAGAAAGAGGAAATAGTCCATGAAAATTTCCAGTAACACTCAAGAATAGGAAAGAACATGAAAGTGAACATCAAACTTAGCCATCAAAGTCCTGTAACACTCTCCTCCAATAAATCACTTCCTATCTTACTTCATTTTTGATTTGCATAGACTTGCCAGGCACCAGAAATTTGAGACTTTTAAATTGCATTAAGTTAAAGAACTTTTGATATGAAATCTTTGTTTTAATTAATTTTGAAGGGAAAAATATAAGTAAAGTTATAAAATTTCTCAGTGGCTGGGATAAAAACCATAACTGCGAAAGTAAGCTTTTCCACTAAATATGCATATATGCATATTATTATATATAATATGTATATAGATAAGTATATAATATATAAAGTATATAAGAATATATTATATAATATATGCAATATATTCATAATATATTCATAATATATTAAATATAACACATAATATATGTATAACACACTATTATATATTATGTATATAATATATGTAACATATAATATATTACATGTATAATAGTGTATTATATTATATATTAAGTATGATAATTATATGCATAATTGTATCTACATCACTTTATAATAATTCTTTCCTAATTGTCTGTAAACCTTTCAGATTACCCTATCTCTCTTATTTTTGACTTCTCATCATCAGCCAAGTGCTTCTTCATGCAGTGGTGAGACCTGACTGATTGGTACCTGCTAATGATGGTTGAAAGATGAGTGAGAATCAGATGGCCCAAGTGAATGGAACAGTTACTAAGAAGCCTAGAAATTCAGAAGAGAAGTTGGCCCTAGGAGAAGGTAATATGGAAAGAGAAACAATCAGAAGAAATTTTCAGGAACAATGGACATTTGGGGAGGTTTCAACTCCAGGATGCTTTGCAGATGGAGGTTGCCCATCAAATAGAGAAAATATGACTTAGCAAATAGCTGTCTTTGGATGGAACAAAGTGTGTTCTATATATAAACACAAGGAAAGGAGGATAACAGACAAATCATAAACAGTTTTTAAAACAATGTTTAAGGATTTTAGAATTTGTATCTTTAATTTTTTCAGATGTCTGAAGTAGTAGACAATTTGCAAAAGGAAGGTTTTGCCTATTCTCTTTTTAAAAAAAAATAATTTTATTGTCAATGTGAGGCATAGAGGGGTTATAGTTACATATTTAAGGTAATGAGTACATTTCTTGTCAAACATTGTTACCCCCTCCTTTGTTTTTCCCCCACTTTCCCTCCTCACCCACCTGAAGTTGTAAAGTTCATTTATAGCCTAGTGTCTTATGAGTATCTTTATTGCATTAGTTCACCCTTTGTCCATTGTCTGACCATTTTGCTGTTCCCCTTCTCTTCCCCAATTCAGATAAATGTATAGAAAAGACACAAAGTACTATAATCAAAAACAGTGACAACAGGGGACAAACCAAGGATGAAAATGAAAGAAAAAAGTAGTTTCCCAAAATGATTAAAAACAACAAAAACAAAGAAAAACCTTTTGTTTCCTTATCTTGGAGTTCATTTTGCTTAGCATCATCTTATATGGTCATGTGTACATAGGTATTGAGCTATTGTGATCCTTACTATCCTAGTCATAAGCTAATTATTACAAATGAGGGAAACCATTGAGTCTATATTTCTTTGGGCCTGGCTTGTTTCACTTAATATGATTTTTTCCAAGTCTTTCTATTTCCTTCTGAATGGGGCCATGCCATTCTTTCTGATGGGAGCATAGAATTCCATTGTTTATATATACTACATTTTCTTGATCAATTCATCGATGGTGGGACTTCCATATCTTAGCTATGGTAAATAATGCTGGAGTGAACTTGTTTGTGATGATTGCTTTAGGATGGCCTTTTTGTGGTCATTTAGTTAAATGCTCAGAAGTGGGACTGTTGGGTGATAGGGAAGCTCTATGTTTAGTCTTTTGAGGAACCCCCATACTGCCTTCCAGAGTAGTTGAACAAGTTTATACTCCCACCAACAGTGTAGGAGCATTCCCTTTTTGCACATCCCTACCAGCATGTGTTGTTAGATTTCTTGATAATGGCCATTCTAACTGGGGTGAAGCAGAATCTCAATGTTGTTTAGATTTGCATTTTTTTAATGGCCAGAGAAATCGAGCATTTCTTCATGTGTCTATTGGACATTCTTATTTCCTCTTTAAGTCTTTAGTGAGCATATTAATGTGGTGGTTGTTTCTTTGAGGATTTGTTTTGGGAGGGGGAATTAATTTTTTGAGTTTTAAGTATATTTTAGATTTGAGGCCCTTGTCTGCTGTATGGCTGGTGGTCTCCCAATCTGTGGGCTTTCTATTTATATATAGTATTAGAATTCCTAGCTAGAGCAATAAGGCAAGAGGCAAAAATAAAGGAGATATACATAGAGGAAAAAAAGAAGTAAAATTCTCTTTGCAGATGACATGATCATGTATTTAAGGAACCCTATGGACCACTCTCCAAGTTACTTAAGTGGATCCAAAGCTTTTGCAAAGTAGCAGGGCATAAAATTAACCCTCAAAAATCAGTAGATTTCAGTATGCCAACAATGAGAAGAACAAAGATGAAATCAGAAAAACAATGTTATTTGTAATAAGCAATAAATGAATAAAATACCTAGGAATTAATTTAACCAAGGAGATAAAGGATCTCTATGTTGAAAAGTTTTAAGACCTGAAAAAGGAAATTAAAGTAGAAATAAGAAGTTGAAAACCCTCCCATGCTCCTAGATTGAAAGGATTTATTTACATCATGAAAATGGCAATACTACCAAAGGCTATCTACACTTCAATGCAATACCCATCAATACCTCAACTCACTCTTTAATAAAATAGAAGAAGCTATCTAAAAATCATATAGAAGAATTTAAGACCTCTAAAAGAACTGTGCTGGAGGAACATCAATACCAAACTTCAAACTCTATTTCAAAGCCATAGTAATCAAAACAGCTTGGTACTGGCACACGAACAGGCCTGAGGACCAATGGAATAGAACTGAAGACCCAGAAATAAACCAGTAGACCTATGGCCATCTAATTTTCAATACAGGAACCAAAAAATAGGATGGAAAAAAGACGGCCTCTTTAACAAATAGTGCTAGCAGAACTGGTTAAACACCTGTAGAAAACTAAAGTTAGATCCTTATATATCACCTGAACCAGAATCAATCCCAAATGGATCCAAGACTTTGAGGTAAAAGCACACACCCTAAAAACATTACAGAAAAGAATAGGAGAAACACTAGGGCTCCTTGGCACAGGTTGAAACTTTCTCAATAAAGACTCAGAAACACAACAAATCAAAGAAAGGTTAGACAAATGGGCTTGCATTAAACTGCAGAGCTTCTGATGGCAAAGGACATAGCTAGCTTTTTCTTTTTTAATCTCCCTGTTAAGCTCTGAACTAGAAGAGAAAGCAGGAGGGGTCAGAGGCAGTGGAAGGGTAGAGAAATGCCCACATAATGGGTATTATTTCACAATATCTTGGAAAGAGTGATAAGTGTTGGTATAGAGCTGTAAGTAAAAGAGAAAAGGTTCACATGGAGAGTTTAGCGAAAACACAGAAAAGATTTTTAACATGATAGAAGGAGGAAGGAATGAAAAATGACCTGATGTTTTATAGCTGGGAAAGAATGATGGTCTCTTTTAAAGAAATAGAAAAATGCACAAAGAGAAGAGATTTAAGTTTCTCTATGATATATTTAATTGAACAAAATATAAACAAACTGAATAGACTTAATATATTATTACTTTGCTAGCCACACAGGAAAATATAGATTTATTTTATAGCTATGAGAAATTTAAACCTTTCCCCTAATTTGCTGACAAAAGTAAAGTTTGTCTGCTTAAAGTTCAATGTAGCTGACTTTCTGTTTTTGTTGTTATTATTTTATCATTTGGTGTTTTAGTTGTCTTTAGAAAGCACAGCAAGAACCTAAGTTTCATAGGTTTTCTTTATGAGATTGAATTTTGTTCATAAATTGTTTCTATTAAGTTCAATATTAAATATAAACTTAAATTCTTTGAAAGATTATTAATTAGCCATGAATTTAAAATGACAGAAATTTATTTCTACTTCATATAAGAGTCAGCTGGAACACAATTTTATTTTGGAAAATTCACTTATTTATATCAGCACAAATTGTATTCCAAGATCCAAGGTGACTGCTCTTCCTTTTGATTTTTCACAAGTTTAGCTAGACAAGCACAAATGTGTTCAGATCCTATTGGTTGTAACATGGATATAAGGTTTGAGAAACATTGCCTTGGTGGGCATACCAAACTAAATTTCGGACAAGAAGGATTCTTTTAAAAAATGAAAGAAGATAGTACTCTATATTGAAAGCCAAGTCTGCTTACATTTCTTTTCTACTAATAATGTATATGTATCAATTGGCTTTCCTTTCTATTGTGTCATTATCCTTTTATTAGTTTTGATATAATTTTCTTATAAAAATTGTATATAATTTTGCACATAGTAAAAACATGCCAGGGCACTTAAAGATAATGTAAGAAGCTATGCCATTTATGCAAATAACTGAGTCTTTAGATTTATTTATTTTCTACATGATTGCCTAGAAATGATACATTAATTGTAGGTGATAATTTCTTCTAGTTTAAAATGCTTCTCACCTTGACATTTTTCTTTTTTCTCTTTCCTTTTCTTTTTTTGCCTGAAGTGTATGAAGTGTACACAAATAATGGCAGATAAAGGTGATGGCAAATCACCTAGGTGACATATAACCTGAGTGGACAAGGAGATGAGATGGTCTGTTTTTCTAATCACCATTTCCCACACTTTGCTGGTAGACCCATCTGAAGCCTCTGAAAAATGTCGCTCAGATAAAAAAGATGAATGAGCTGTGTATGTGAACAAAAGAACTGTCTCTCAGACACAAGCAACACTGCTTAGAGATACCTGGGTGGTTAATGACAGAATAATTTCCAGAGATTGTATTTCCTCAAGATGTGCACAGATAATATAATATTTTTGCCGTTCTATTGTGCCTAGAGATTATGGGCTGTGAAGAACATAGAAAAGGAAACAGGTTGAAGAAAGACAAGAGCTTTTCATATGCTCCTACACAGGAGTCCTCACAACAATTGGGCAATGATGCTGACAGCAGGAATTCCATGAAGTGCTATTTGAACTTAGATCCAGTGACAATGATGGGTTCTTTACAATGTATAAAATGTGTGCTCAGAGATGGAGTTTTTCAGACCTTAATGTATATCTGAACCATCAGGAGTCTTAGTAAAAGGTAAATTCTGAATTATTACCTAGGGAGCTAGTTGTATATTTCAGATAAAGTCCCAAGTGCTGCTGCTGGTGTTGCCCAGACAAATTCCTTTCTTTCCTTCCAAGAGTAAAAAATGCCTGAATTTTATAACAGGCAAAGTCAGGGACATCGTTTCATTATTAAAATATATTTTTATGGCATTACTGTGTTTTCTGTTGCTTGTTTGCAGCAAATACTTCTTTCCTGCATACTAATCATCATTACCTGATTGTGTTCATTTGGAGTTAATGTGTGGACATGTATCTGCATTGGTCAATAAGATAAGGTCAAAATATTACATGTGATTTGCTACCTTCTCCATCTTTCATGGTTTAGTACATTACTACTACATTACTATATTACTACATTCTTGATCATGAACATCACCAGAGTGGAGTCCCCTACTACTAAACCTTAGTGGACAAATCACATGAGAAAAAAATTATTTATTGGACCCACTAAGATGTGAGGAGGCATTTCACATTTATTCAATGTGATTTACACTTACCGATATAAGTATTAATGCAAAAGTCATGTCTTGGTTCTGATAAAAAAATATTCTTCCTCATTTTGTAAAGCCCATAAAATCTTTGTGTTATTTTCCTCTGTACCTTTTTTATAATAGCAATAATGTAAGTTTGCTACATAATTTATGAAATGATTTAATGAGTGCTGAAAACCATGCTTACCTTTTTTTCTTTACTTTCTTTTTGTTTTAGTCCACATAAAGTTATGTTGATTTGTAATTTGAGATCTTTCAGGTAAAGGGAATTTGGGTTGTGTTCAGATAGTTATTTACAGTACATGATGGATTTAAATTCAGCTGGAGCTGATCCAGTGGTTTCTAATCTGTTGGATGATACTTAACACTAAGACTGGAGAATACAACAATGGAGGGGGCAGGTCTGAAAAATAGACTAAGCCACAGTGATGGCTATTTTCTATTTTCAATGTCCTGTTATAAACGTTTCATTTTTTGGCTCCTTGAAAAAAATGTATTTTAGGATTCCTCTGAGTACCAATTTTAACTTGGCCCTCATTTGGCAACATGTCTCCTATTTTTGAGGCAAAAATTATTTTAATATTTGATGTACCTCAAAAAAATAACAGTATTAGTCAGCATATCTTTGACCTTTTTCCTGGCTTATAGTTTAAGTGACTGGGATTTCTTTTTTTCTCTCACTTTTCTTCTTGCTCTATAATCCATCTGACAGAATAAGGATCAACTAACTACTCAAAATATAGACAATTTATAGTTACTGTGTTTAAAGCAGTCTGTTTTAGAGCTTTTTTCATTAGTTTTTTCATTAGTTTCATTCATTTCTCTAGGTTTTTTCCCTGTATTCTAATTTAAACTTTTAAGGACACATTTTCCTACTTATACTTTACTACATATATGTTGTTTAAGCAAATATAAAACCTTTGCAATTAGTGTAATATTTGAAAGCCATATATTCAATTATTTTAGTATGCTTTCTTGTTCTGAATATTTACTACTAAAAATGTAAAACCCACCCACTTAAAACACATATGCTCTAGTTGAAAGATAAAGATCATAAATTGAAAAATATGCAAGAGTATAATATTATAGGAAAAATTAAATTAGGAAAAAAGAACAGAAAATATCCTCAAGGATGAATACTACTTGTGAAAAGATTTACCTGAAAGACCTCATTGATTAAATGGCGTTTCAGCTGAAACCTAACAGAGGAAGTGGTGCAAGTTATGGGCTAATGATGGAAGAACTTTCAGGCAGAGGAAATAGCAGGTATCAGTGGCCACACTGATTTAGTTCGATGAAATAGTTGCCAACTTCCCATATTACTTTGAAGGTTGTTATTGAGAATCAATAATAAGTGGCAGATGGAAGGGGAGACAGGAAACCACATGGAAAGGTCTATAAATTAATTCTAGGTGTGGAAAATCACACTTTTTCTTTATTCCACTGATTACAACTTAATTATACAAATGCATCTAAATTCATGAGAAGCTGGAAATGAATTTTTGTTGAAGAAGAAAGGTGTTTGATAACTAAATGGATACTTTCTAACTTAGCAAAAATATACTCAATTTGTTATATTATGCATAATTTGCTATCCATGAATCACTTGATGAATGCAATTCTTATATAAATTATTCATAAGGCTATCTACTTAGATCCTATATTATTGACAATAATACTGTATAAAACCAAATTCTAGAAGCCATCTCAATATACTATAGTAGTAACATGTGTAAATTTTGTTTTTTTCTTCTGTGATCCATGTCGTTAGTTTACACATTTGTAGTATTTCTGGTTTTGCCCATGTTCTTTGGTCTGCAGTATAACAGCAAATGTAATGCAAGGAATAATATTTTTTAAAAAAGGTTTCTTTTTTTTTGCTGGAGTTGGAAAATTTGCAGCCATTAATATGTGTTTGAGTCCAGATCAACCTCTTGGAGACGTGTTTCCCAGTTAACTCCATCCTAAAATGACAACACCCATTGCCACACATGCAAGGAATGTCATTGCCAGATGTGGGTGGCTCCTGTCTATAATCCTAGCTACTCAGGAGAGTGAGATCTGAGAGTTGTGGTTTGATGTCAGCTCTGGCAGAAGTCTATGAGACTTATCTTCAGTTAACCAGTTAAAGCCAGAAATGGGACAGTGGTTCAATCTGCAGAGCACTATCCTTCAATAAGAGATACGGACACATACGGACCTTGAGTTCAAGCCCCAGAAACACACACACACACACATCACAAAAATAGAATGCCATTACTGCAAACCAACCTTACAGAACACTCTAAACTTGTTAGAGTTGCAGCCATGCAGGTGAACCCAGCACAAGTACTGCCAATCTAAGTTCAGTCTAAGCTGTTGAACTTCAAAATTGGGATTGCTTTTCGATGATACTACATTTTGAGGTGATTTGTTTGTAGCAAAACCAAATAAAACTAATAATGTTTCAGAATATAATAATAACAAAGATTTTGATATTTCAAAACTAGGTTTTTTTTAACCCATGCTAGATATCAAACCTACAGCTTTGTAGGCAAAAATTCAAGCACTAACTAGTAGTGCAGCTCTTTTTATTCTTATTCTATACATGCACACATATATAACAAAAATAACTGAACATCTTCATACTTTGCACATTTCTATACTGTGTTTTCATTATTCGGTGTATAATTCAGTTCTTCCAAAATATAAAAACCTGTAATAATATATCCTATTGGTTTCCTAGTGAACAGCTTCCTATATGATTTTATTAATCTTGGAACACACTTCCAAGATTAAAACAGGACTTAACAAAAATAATATAAATATGTTTATGTTAATAATACCCTTTTGCTAATTGAGTTTCCAAATAAGCAAAATTTTATATTTAACAGAAATATATAAAGTTAATTTCTTTGATGAATATTTACAAGCATCTGGTAAACATGACATCTATTATTTTATGCTATAATACTAGCTTAATGGATAAGTTCATGCATTAATTTTTTATATTTTTATATTTCTGAAATACCTTTTATATGATTTACATGTAATAGTCTTTTTCTTTTGATATTTAAAAATATAGTTGATTTGGTTCCACTTTCTTGATTACAATCATATTCTAGTACTGATTAAAGAGATTACATTTTCATCCACTAGCTTGTACTTCAGTGTTCAGTTCTCTGTCACACTTAAAAATGATACTTTACTGATGATTAAATTCTTCTTTAATGAGAATGTGGTGATTCAGATATTTACATTGTGAATTTTTCTCCCTCAGAAATCAAAGACCAATTTGAGGTGCTTGTTAATAATTACAAAGAGTATACATATTTCCACAATTAAATGTTACCCTACTGATTTTTTCCTGTATGCCATGTTTATGTTGTACCCAAGCATACAAATTTTATAATTGCTGAACCAGTACAAGATAATAAGACAAGATCTGTCATTTCAAAACTATAAATGAATGAATTTTGTTCATATGATAGAATTTTGAGAAAATCAAACTAAAATCATATCTTGATAAACTATAGGCAAAAGTAAATATAACCGTCCATTAATTCTGCAAGTCAATGAACCTAGTAAATATAAAATGTTACAGAATTAAATTCAAAGATCTTCTGCTGGGCTATGTGTCCTGTTTTGTTTATCTACTAAGCCTTGTTAAATGTTGCAATTATTAAAAGAAGAAAAAAGACAATTTAGCAAACTTTGAATAGAAATGGATCAAAAGTATATGTAAACAAGTACAAGAGACAGATAAAGACCAGCAAAAATAGCAGAAAAAGTTAAATATTCAAGGAAGTTATCTCTCAAAATTACTAAAGTATGAAGACATATAGCATGATAAAGTTAATTTTTTATGTGTGAAAATTATTTTCTACTGTTTCTTTTGAAATCCAACTTTGAAAAATGATTTTTTGCCTTTTCTTCTGGGCAAGAACATTTTGGGTGCATTCATATTTTTCTTTGTTAACACTGTAAAGGTACAGTGAACACAAAGGATGAGATAGATGTGGACATGTTCAGGTTAAGGCCTCGAGCCTTCAACTATAGCAAGTCATTCATTAGTTTGGAATACAATAGCAAACATACTCCAAACAGCACATTTTTCGGAATATGTATACATCTTCTTTGCAAACCAGAGCCTTAAGCCTGCAGGCAGTTGAGAATAGTGAAAAACAAAATTATTTCCTTTTTCTTTTTGTTTTTTGAAGAAGGCCATCGAATTAATGTTACAAAGCTTCCATCCCCATTGTCACAAACTTCTAAAATGTTTTCCCTCAAGGCTTTATTTAGGGCAATATTTTGACTTCTTAGACTAGTGTCATACCATTCTTCCCCTAAACGGATGTAGCTAATCAGGAAATAGACTCTACACACTAGAATAGTTCTTAAAGATATTAAAGATATTACTTGACATGTGAAAAGCTGTTATAAGAGCCCTGCACTGTAGTATAATTAAATACAATTTAGATTTGTCCTAAATCTGCCTATCAAAACTATTTGTTTGAAAATCAGCTTCTTTATATCTCTCTGAATATGCAGCAAGTTCTTTTCAATCAGTAATACAATGGATGATTATTGTACTACTCACAGAAACCTTTAGTATTCATTAGGATTTCATTATGGAGTTAAGGAGGAAATGGAGAAATGGAATTGCCTTCTGTCAAAAGAATTCACCAGTAGTTTGCTTTCAGGAGACTGATTGCTGCAGAGAGAAGGGGGAAAGATAATGTGATTTGTTAATGATAACCAAACAATATTGTGGACAACCTCATCATCAGTGTCTTTCATTAGATTCTCATTATTCAATGCTAAGAATACTTTGCATTTTCATTGTTCACACTCTCAGAGTGAGACATGCTCCATTCCTACAGCCCTTCTGTCTTTCACTTGAAACAACCACTGGTTGAGAATAAGCAGCTGCAATTAAAATAAAGGGAGGAAGATAAATATTGCCTGAACACAGCTATGCATACAGAAGTTTTTACTCTGAAAACCTGTGATGCTCAGAGACAGCTATGGCTAATTGTTAATTTGGTCTTGGAGGTGAGTGCTGAAATTAGCAGAGTACTTTTCCCCATTCTCAACAATTTGTAATTTGTAAGTCATTGTTTTTATTGGCAAAGGCATACTCATATAGCCATGAATTATCATAAAGCTAGCATTTAAATAGAAAAAGAACTGGCTCCAAAGAATTGCTTTGTAAAAATATAACCTGGGATTCTTTTTTTAAAAAATTTGTTGGGGGCTTTAAGCTTAGAACAATAGCTCTAAGTAGTGTCATCTTAAGAACTTTGTAGCCAGTTTTAACAAGGCAAATAAAAACATGAGATAACCTGTTATTTCTTTCCAGGTCCTTTCCAATCCTACCAAAATGACTGTATATTCCTATTCATTCCCATGCCACTGCCAGAGCTGCTGTGTGAAAAGCATGCATTTTGTCCCCAGTGAAGGTGGGTTTAAGGCAATGAGCTTTCCAATATTATATGGGCAACACTAGAGATATAGCATGCCATTGCGAAGTTTCTTATTCTTTCCTTTTACCCAATGTCACTTTTTTCCATAAACAGCATCTTTCAGTCTTAATTCCAGATATTATGGAACAGAGAAAGACTGTCTCTACAATGCTTCATCTAAAGTTCTAGCCATCAATTACAGTAATTTTACAGCATTTTGTTATATAATAATCAGTGGCAGACCGTTAACTCACATATTTGTAGCACTGAATGTATACTTTCAATTTGAAAAACATTTTGTTTGTTCTAGAAATCATAATTTGAAAAGTCAAAACCATAAATATTAGAAAAATGTACAATATATTCTCTAGGCAATCTTCTCAGGCAATAATTGAAGGCTCAAGATACTGATTTTCCCTCATTCTTTTATTGTGGTAAAAGACACATAATATATTAAGTGTTCAGTTTAGTGGTCTTAGAGGATTAACATAATTATACACCTATTACCATCAATCTCCATAACTTTTCATCCTGGAAACTTGAAACTGTGTAACTCTTAATTATAAAGCCCCTCCTCCATTCCCTCTCTTCATTCTAATTTTTTAACTTTATAAACTGTACCCCACATATAATTAGAATCACATTATTTTTCTTTTGGTCATGGACTTATTTCATTTGGAATAATGTACATTGTAGCATAGTTCAGAGATTTTCTTCCTTCCAAATTTGAATAATATTCAGTTATGTGTATGTGTACTCATGCTTCATTTTGATATTCCATTAATTTGTCAACAAATGCTTTCAGATTTTCCAATATTTTAGCATAAAGGTTTGCAAAGTATTGCTTTATTATGTTCTGACTCTTGCTTATTTCTATCATGATGTCCCCATTTTTGTCTCTAATTTTATTTATTTGGGTGTATTTTCTTCTTTGGTCAGGTTTGTTAAGGGTCTGTCAATTTTGTGGATTATTTCAAAGAACCAATTCATTGTTTTGTTGAGACTTTATATGGCTTTTTTAGTCTCTAATTCATATATTTCTGATTTAATTTTAATTATTTGTTTCTGTCTACTGGTTTAGGTTTTGTATTGTTCCTCTTTTTCAAGGAGCATAAGGTGAATCATTAAATTGATACACCCACTCAGAGCTATACATTTTCCTCAGAGTAATGCCTTTGTTTTGTGTTCATTTTTATAAATTCCATAGATGTTTGAATTTATGTTCTGATCTCTTCAATGATCCATTGGTCATTCAACAGTATATTGTTCAGTCTCCCTGAGTTAGAGAATTTACTTTCATGTCTTTTGGTATTGAGCTTTAATTGTATTGATTGTGATCTGCCAGAATTCAGGGAATAATTTCAATATTTCTGAATTTGCACATATTTTGTTTTGTAACATAAAATATGATTTTTTTGGATAATACTTCATGTGCAGCTGAGAAGAATGTACATTCTGATGGGGCTGGGGGAAATATTCTGTAGGTGTCTATTAAGTCTAGTTGTTTAATGCAGTTATTTAGATCTGAGGTTTCTCTTTTGAATTTTTGTTCAGATGATCTATTCAAAGTCAACAGTGATGTATTGAAGTCATTAACAATCAATGTCTTTGGATCTCTGTGTGTTTTTCAGGATAAGTATTATTTGTCTAATGAAGTTGGATGATCTGGCATTTGCTACATAGATATTCAGAACTGTTATGTCCTCCTGTAGGAGTGATTATTAGTGCATAATGTCCTATTCTGTCTCTTCTCACTAATTTTAATTTGAAGTGTATTTTTATCTGATATTAGTATTTCTAATGTGGGTGAAGGGGCATTTTCTTGAAAGATTTTATTCCAGTCTTTCACTTTCACTTTCAGAATATATTTGTTTTATGGGCAAGATATGTCTCTTGAAGGCAACAGATGGATGAATCTTGCTTTTTGATCCAACTAGTCAATTTACGTCATTTGATTGGAGAGTTAAATCCATTGATACTAAGAATTAAGATGGAGAAATGTTTATATATCACCCTGTAACAAAATCCATTCGGAATGGATCAATATAAGGCCAGATAACACGAAAATATTTCAGGAAGGGATAAGGAAAAACTAAGGCTCCTTAGCATGGATCAAAACTTCTTAAGTAAAATTCAAGAATCACAACAAATCAAAGAAAGAATAAATAAAAGGGATTTCATCAAACTGAAGAGTTTCTGCATGGCAAAGGACATAGCTAGCAAGATAAATAGAAAGCCCATAGAATGGAAGATCTTTACTAGCTATGTATCAGACAAGGGCCTCATATCTAAAATACACTTAGAACTCAAAAATTAATCCCCTAGAAACAAATCCTCAAAGAAACAACAACTCAATTAGTAAATGTCCTAAAGACTTGAGATACTTCTCAAAAGAAGTAAGACTGGCCAATGGCCATTGAAGAGATATTCAACATCTCTGACTATCTCAAAACAACATTAAAATTTTACCTCACCTCAGTTAGAATGGTCATTTTCAAGAAAACTAACCATACCAGATGTTGACAGTGATGTCACCAAAACACAAATGCTACTCTACTGTTGGTGTGAATGTAAACATAGAGCTTCTCTATGACCCAGAAATTGTAGTCCTGTGAACTTATTTACTAGACCACAAACAAGGCCACACTAAAGCTATCAGCACAACCATGTTCATTACAGTATTGCTTACCATCGCCAAAATATGGAATCAACCCAAATGCCACTCAGTGGACTTGTTTTTCCTTTTTGACCACTGAATATAATACTTTATAATGATAAATTGTATGATTTGAGGTAGATTTTTTTTAATCCTACTTGATGATTATTTTAAATATCCTGATAGGTTACTGAATTTTGTCAACTATTTTCACTGCTTCAAGTGAGATGAATTTTTACCCTTGTTCAGTTAATTTTGTGTACTACCTTACTATATTTTCTTATGTTGAACCATTTTTCATTGCAGGAATAAATTGTACTTGATCATGATCATAAAATACTGCTATACTTTGTTGCTAGAGATTTGTTGATAATTTTATGCTGATGTTTTATATTACAGTTCATAATGGATCTGTAGGGTTTTTTAACAATGTAATTGTCTGGTTTTGTAACAGTATTATCAGCCTCATATGATAAATTAGAAATATCTCATTTTCCATATTTTTTTGTAGAAAAATTTAAGGATTGGTTTTAGTCATTCTTTAAATGTTTGGTGTAATCCATCAGGTACAGGGTAGTATTTGTTGAGGGATTTTTATTTTCTCATTTGATTTCCTTACAAGTTATAGGACAATGAAGATTTTGCTTGAAATTTAGCTCTGGTACATTATGTAATTCAAGAAGATTGTGCATTTCATCTAATTTTTTAAAATATTTATTGGCATTCAATTGTTTATAGCACTCTCTTTCAAGCCCAATGATTGCTTTGAATCAGAACTAATGTCTCCACTTTTATTTTTGATTGAAATAATTTGAATCTTCTTTTTTTTTTGTAGTACACCCTGAATCATCAATTTAGACTTCTCAACTTAGTTGACCTTTACAAGAAGCCAGCTTTTGGTTTCATTGATTTTTCTCTATCAGATATTGTGAGTTTCATTTTTCTCTGTTCTAGTCTTTATTACG
This sequence comes from Dipodomys merriami, assembly GCF_024711535.1. Taxonomy (NCBI): domain Eukaryota; kingdom Metazoa; phylum Chordata; class Mammalia; order Rodentia; family Heteromyidae; genus Dipodomys; species Dipodomys merriami. The sequence goes on from NW_027202271.1 coordinate 32,353,514, forward strand.
TCTTCTGTCTTGTAGATTCAGGTTTGGTTTGTTCTTCTATTTTCATTTCATAAGTTGTAAAGTTATCTTGTTTAAAACTTTCTTGTTTTTTTGATTGGTTCATAGCTGTATATTTTCTAGTGAACAATTTTCATGCATTTTGTAAAGATTTGTAATGGTATATTTTATTCGCTTTGGTCTGTAGGTATTTCTAATTGGGGGGGAGTTTTTGTTGATCCAATTGTTATTTAAGATTTGGTTCTTAACTACTACAAACTAGAGAAACATCCTGGTTAACTTCTGATCAAAGAAGAAAATGTCTGTTTAAAAATAGACAAAGACATAATTTGCGGTTTTATGTATGGTTCCTTATGATAAAAAATTTCACTTTACCAGAGAAAATATTCCCTTTTGTTATTGAGTTGATGTGTTTGATATATGTCTGTTAAGTCAAAGGAGATTATTGTATTTTCTTCTATTACTTTACTTGTCTTCTGAGCAGTTCATATATACCATTGATAATGGGTTATTGTTCTCTGCAACTAATATTGCAGTACTTTCCATTTTTCCTTCTATTTTGTTAGTTTGAGCTTCATATATTTTGTTGGCTACTCATCAGGAATAAAAATGCTGATAAATGTTATGTATTCTGAGATTATTAAAATGATATTTTTACACTCTTTCAACCTATTTGTGGTTACCATAAGATTACATTCAATATATGTAAATAATTGAATGATATTCAAAAGCATAGGAAAGCTCTGCTCCGCAATATTTTGTCTTTATTCTACTCAATTGTTGATGTGCAATATCACATCTTCATGTACTATGTGGTTCAAACAAAGCATATATATATATATATATATGAAATTAAATTAGTATATTTTTGCCACTCCTGTGCCAGGAACTCAGGGTTTGGTCACTGTCCATGAGCATTTGTGCTCAAGGCTAGTGCTCTTCTACTTGAACTACAGTTCTTGTTTTAAAATATGTTTTTTTTAATTGTAAAAATACTGTACAGAGGGATTACAGTTACATGAGTAAGGTAATGAGTACATTTTTTATCGAGCATTGTTGTTTCCTCCTTGTTTTACCCCTATTTTCCGTTCCTTCCCCACCTCCCCAACAACTCCCCCCTCCCAAAGTTGTAAATTTTGTTTTCAACATAGTATCTGGTACATCTCATTGTTACAATGGGTCAACCTGTATCCCTATTTAAGCATTTTGTTTTTTCCTTTTCCCCTCCCTAAATTAGAAAAATGGAATCAAATACAGTGAAAACAGGGGTTATAACAAGGGGAGGAACATACAAAGAAACAAAAAAATCACATAGTACATCATAATATGTTAAAATACAATAGCAAGAAAGAAAAAATGATTTGTGTCCCTATTTTCGGGTTTGTTTACTTAACATCATCTTATGTGGTCATATGTACATAGCTTTTGAACTTTTCTGCTTGTCCTAAACTTATACTAGCTATTGCAAATAAGGAAAACCATGGGACTTATGTTTCTTTGGGACTGGCTTAGTTACCTTAATATAATCTTTCCAAGTCTTTCCATTTTCTAACAAATGGGGCGATATCATTCTTTCTGATAGAGGCATAGAATTCCATTGTACATATATACCACATTTTATTGATCCATTCATTTACTTAGGGGCATGTGGGTTGGTTCCACATCTTAGCTATGGTAAATAATTTGAGCCACAGTTCTAGACTCATGGTTTTTGTAGTGAATTGGAGGTAAAGTCCAGTGGACTTTTCTGCCTGGGCTGGCTTCAAATTATGATCCTCAGACCCCAACCTCCTGAGTTACTAGTATTATAGGCTGTAGCCACCTATGCCCAGCTCAAACAACAAAAAAAATTAAATTTGTTATTTTCTTTAATTTTTTTAGAAAACAAATGTTGAATTATATACCAAGACTAAAATGTATTAGCTTTTAGGTCAATGGTTCCTTTTTTGTATGTAAACATCAAAATGTAGAGTTTTAAGGTGTTGCTACAGTTACCTTAACTTCATGATTGCTTATCCATTTTCCATTTTTGAAAGTTTTATTTCTTCTATTTTTCTCAGGTAAATTTTTGTTTCATCCCACAAGACTCCCTGAGGATTTTTTAAGGTAGAGCTAATGACAACACACAGACTGAGTATTCACCTGAAAATGCCTTAATTTCTCTCTTGCTTTTGAAATAGAGTTTTATCAATGTAGGATTCTGATTTGGTGTTGGAGGATGGTGGGAAAAATTACCCCGGCAATTGTTATATTACTTATTCTGGATATTATTAAATGAAAAAAAGCAAATTATTGTCAAGTCTTATTTCCCTATTTATAATTTCATAGATATATTAGTATTTATTCTAAACACTAGTCCAGGATTTATATTCTGATTTTGCTAAATGTCATTCTAAGAACTTATGTAAGTATATAAGTAAATGATTGACCATTTGGTTGAGTAGCATCCTTTGTTTTTAAACACTGTCTCTTTCACTAATACTACAGTTAACACAGCATTATTCACTCCATATTATACAATTAACATTAATTTTTTCAAAATAAAAAATGATCTCCTGAGTTTTGCATTTTTACAATTTAAAGTATGACACATAACAATTGAGGTAAAATAAGTCATTCTCAAAGCTGTGCATCTTTGTGTACTGGCTAATAAGTATATTTTGCTATACAGTTCACTGTATTGTATAAAACATACTGATTCTATTGTGCCAGGCAGTTATCCACTGTCAACTTCAAGAAACTGGCTATAGTTAAAAAAATTTACATATAGATTTGGAAAACTCCCTTATCTCTAATTCTTTACATTTAAGATTTTAGTGGAGGAAAGTAGAGTAATTTAACTAGATAAACAATAATATCTATTGTAGGAAAATACTTAAAGAAACATAAAAGTCAAATAAAGCAGTGTATCAAGTCTGAAACTAGAAACAGCAGAAAATTACCTAGAACTCTTACTTTTTTTGATAGCTAAATCAAAGGGGTACAAAGGTTGCCATTCATTGAAGCAATTTATGAATACAGTGAATCTTGATCATTGGTCATCATTCTCACCCATGATTTCTTTGTTGCTTTGTATGTCCCTCCCCCACAGTATAACCCCTGCTTTCACTGTAGTTGATGTTGTTATAATTTGTGGAGGGGAAGGGAAAAAACAAATCATTTAAATAGGGATACAGGTGGACCCATGGCAACAATGAGATGTACAAGTTGTTATGTCAAAAATGAACTTTACAATTAATCTTGCTAGCTATGTCCTTTGCCATGAAGAAGCTCTGCAATTTCATGCAATCCCATTTGTCCAAACTTTCTTTGATTTGTTGTTTCTGGGTCTCTATTAAGAAAATTTCAGCCTGTGCCAAGGAGACCTAGGGTTTCTCCTATTCCATCCTGTAATGATTTCAGAGTGTCTGCTTTGACTCCAAGATCTTTGATCCATTTGGAATTGATTCTGGTGCAGGGTGATATATAAGGATCTAGCTTTAGTTTTCTACAAGTGATTAAGCAATTTTGCCCGCACCATTTATTGAAGAGGCTGTTTTTCTTCCATTCTATTTTTTTAGCTCCCTTATTGAAGATTAGATGGCTATATGTCTGTAGGTTCACTTCTGGGTTTTTAATTCTATTCCATTGGTCCTGAGGTCTGTTCTTGTGCCAATACCAAACTGAATTTTGTGTTATGAATTTCATTCTTTGCCTTTTAATAAATCAATTTATGCATCTGATGCATCTCAGTCTATGTTATCACATCAAAACTTTCACTCCCTCCAACCTTTACCCACCTCTGCCTTTATATTTCTCATTTATGTGAAATAGAAAAGGAAAATCTTGCCTGCCCAGAACTCTCAGTGTGAGAAACAGAACTCAAGAGCTGAAACTGCCCTCAGAACAAATGCATTTTAGTGGGTGCTGTGACCCAGGGATGACACACAACAATTTTTATAGCACCATCAGAGGCTGTGAGGCCCAGAAGAGATTGAGGTTTCATTTTTCTTTCTGCTGATTTTATTCAGGAACTCCCAACTATAAATACACTCTGAAGTTAATTTTGACAGCACAAGCAGCATTCTTTACTTGAATATATGAGTTTGACTTTTTGAGTACAAAGATTTTCTACCTTTACTTAGTATCTATAGTATATAGTATATATATATATATATATACACTATATATAATATATATATATAGTACATATATACTATATATAGTATATATAATATATATGTACTATATATATACACTATATATACTATATATATATATATACTATATATACTATATATATAGAATATATTAGAAATACTAGACATAATCCTACTATGTCCTAGATATAATCTCTTTTCTTATCCTATTGTGTAGCAGCAGCTTAACCTTTTCTTAATAGAACTATAGCTTTAATTACTCTAGCTTTGCTTTCTTTTTGTTTTTCCTTTAGATTACTGGTCAAGAGTCTGGAGGAATCTAAAATATCAACTTGATTTTTGATTATGTGAAATCCTGAAACCTTGAAAATAAATTTCTTCTTTAGATAATTAAGAACTATAAATGAGCAGGTTACAGAGATGAGAATCAAGAAAGCCTCAGTGTGTTTGCAGATTCAATGGAAAAAAGCCACTGTATTTGATGTTGGTATAATTTGGGTAGGGGAAGGGGAAAAACAAATTGTTTAAATAGGGATACAGGTGGACCCATTGCAACAATGAGATGTACAAGTTGTTATGTTGAAAATCGAACTTTATGAAGGAACTCTATGATAAAAACTTTAAAAACCTGAAAAAGGAAATCAAAACAGAACTTAGAAAGTGGAAAAGCCTCCCATGCACCTGGATTGGAAGGATCAACATTGTGAAAATGGCAATACTTCCCAAGGCTATCTACAAATTCAATCTGATAACTAAAAACATTCCAACCTCATTCTTCAAGGAAATAGAAGAGGCAATCCAAAAATTCATATGGAACAATAAAAGACCCCAAATGGCAACAACAATCCTTATCAGAAAGAACCGTGCTGGAGGAATATCAATACCAAATTTCAAACTCTACTACAAAGCCATAGTAATCAAAACAGCTTGGTACTGGCAGAAGAACAGACTTCAAGACCAATGGAATAGAATTGAAAACCCAGAAATTAACTCACAGACCTATAGTCATCTAATATTAAACAAGGGAGCTAAAAAAATAGAATGGAAGAAAGACACCCTCTTCAGTAAATGTTGCTGGCAAAATTTGTTAATCACTCGTAGAAAACTAAAGCTAGGTCCTTATATATCAACCTGAACCAGAATCAACTCCAAATGGATCAAAGACCTAGGAGTCAAAGCAGACACCCTGAAAACATTACAGGACAGAATAGGAGAAACCGTAGGTATGCTTGGCACAGGACAAAATTTTCTTAGAAGAGTCTCAGAAACACAACAAATCAAAGAAATGTTGAACAAATGGGATTGCATGAAGTTGCAGAGCTTCTGCATGGCAAAGGACATAGCTAGCAAGATCAATAGAAAGCCCATGGATTGGGAGAAGATCTTCACTAGCCATACAATGGACAAGGGTCTCATATATAAAATATACCTGAAATTCAAAAAATTAAATCCCCCAACAACAAATCCTCAAAGAAACAACTGCCCAATAAATAAGTGGAAAAAGACTTACAAAGAGGAAAGAAGGATGGCCAATAGACACATGAAGAAATGCTCAACCTCCCTAGCCATAAAAGAAATGCAAATCAAACAACACTGAGATATCACCTCACCCCAGATGGAATGGCTATAATCAAGATCTCTAATAACAACAGATGCTGGAGGGGATGTGGACAGAAGGGAACCTTACTGCATTGTTGGTGAAGTGTAAACTTGTTCAACCACTTTGGAAAGTAGTATGGGGGTTCCTCAAAAGACATCATGTAGAGCTCCCCTATGACCCAGCAATCCCACTTTTGGGCATTTACCCAAATGTTTACAAACAAGACCACACTAAAGCTACCAGCACAACTATGTTTATTGCAGCATTATTTACCATAGCCAAGATATGAAACCAACCCAGCTGTCCTTCAGTAGATGAGTGGATCAAGAAAATGTGGTATATATACACAGAGATCAAATTTTACAGAATATTATTCCTAACTGGAACTGTAAGTACATTTTCTGATATGTATTCTGTAATATTACTAAAACAACTTCCTTTGGGCAAAGAAAGGCAACATGAGATCAATAAGTCCCATGGTCTTAAGTCATTTGGTACATGTATTTTGTGAAAGCATTGCTTATGTAATGCAGTATGATGGTAAACTCATTCCATAAGTCTATGTATGGTGGCAGTGGCATAGATATGAAAGAGACAAAAAGCAAACCCATGCACAGAATAGGTGTCTTTCCTGGAAGGACACGTTGCTGTTCCCCAGTAAACACATTTCTGAAGTTAGTTATCATCTGGGTGAGCTCTCTCAGGAAATAACAGCTTTCAAGGTGGGGATATTGACCTCCTTTTGGCAGGCTGCACACCCAACAGCAGTAGAATGTAAATCAATGATGGATGGTATGGAATACACGTTGGTGCACCTCTTATTGTATCTTTTCTACAGCAGTGCAATTTTGTATATGGTCCATTGAGTAACCACCTGGGTGACTGGAGTATGAGACCATTTGACATTTATAGGATGTCTACTTATTAAGTGCCTACTCAGCAGTGGATTGTGTTTACTGAGTAAATGTCCATGAATAGGCATTACTAAATTTTGACTATCTCTGTTTTCAGTTAAAAAGAACATCCAGATTTATGGCTCAAAATCTGCTTACCTGTGGTTTTTTTCCACTCTTCTTTCTCAATTATCTTTGAAATGAAGTATTGGCATGTCTCTTAAGCTATAGGAAAAGGGCATTTGTAAACAAGTAAAATTTTCCCTGATTAGTCCTGGAGAAATCTCATCAAGTCATCAGCATGGATTAAAAAGTGAGAGGAATACTAAAGGAGGACACATCACAGGAGTCTAAGCCATCTTCTATGCTAATTACTTGTGCTTCTCAGACTGATCAGACACTCATCCCAGATACCACATTTCCATTTTGTTGGAATGTGTCTACACAAGAATCGAGTCATGGATCAATGAATCAAATAATTCCCCAGTTCAACCAGCTCAGTTTTTGTAGTTCTTGGAGATCTATGAACAAGTACTCAGTCTTTATGAGAATCCAATGTCACTCTAGAAGCTATTTTTTCAAAAGGAAATGTGATACCAACAGATGAGGTTATAATTTTGTTCTAAAAGAGTGGTAGTCTAAAGGCTCTGGACTTGTGTAAAATCTCTTCATTTCAATGAGACCTTCTTTAGAAAATGTTGAGAAATCCTGACCCAAATTTCAGAGAGAATGTCAAATATTATGTTTGTTGATTTCAGTTTTGGGTATTTTAAGGATATGAGTTTATAAACTTCATAGCAAGCCAGATGCCTGTAATGCTAACTACTTTAGAGTCAGAGATTGAGACTCCATTTTAGGGATGGGCTGAGTACAGTGGCATGCACCTTTCATCCCCAATGATATATCCAAGCACAAATAAGAAGCTTGCAGACTAGGCCAATGCACAGATGTTAAGAGCATGGTTCATATGATCAGGTGCCTGGTTAGCAAGCCCAAGGTGTCCAGTTCAATCCTAGTGCCACAAAACATCTACAATAAGAACAACAACAAAAAATGAACTCAAGGCCACGAGCATTTTGGAAAATTACCTTGTGATAAAGTTCTACATCATTTTGAGGTTAACTTCTATGATTTGGTTTACATATATCTCACTAAAGCAATCAGTATGTTTGCTATTTCCAGCTCAAAAGGTCCGGTCAATATGTGTGTAAATGCAAAATCATTGATTTTTCTTGAAGGAATCAAATAATCTATTCTCTGCAGACTGTATTATGACAGAAGATACGATTTTACTTATTTCTGAAATCAGATTGTGAAGTGTTTGCTTGTCCTCTGGTGAAAGCAAACTGCTTCTGTTTCTCTGTTAATGACTGGTTTAAAAATGCCAATATCTACATAAAGTGGTCTCTCCTTACGTGTAGCTGATACATTCCAATATCTCAGTGGATCCCTGAAACCACAGATAGTACCAAATCTTACAGAAGCTGTTTCCCAACCCCCATACACATACCTCTGATCAAGTTTAACGTATTAATTAAGCCCAGTAAGGAATTAATAGCAATAATGGAAAATAATATATAAATTTTTTAAATACTGTTATGAAAGTTACTTAGCAGTTAAAGATTATTTCTGGGAATTTCCACTTAATGCTGATGGCCTCAAACTGACAGCAGACAATTGAAATTGGAGAGGATAGATGAAGAATTCTATTATACTGTTTTTTAAATGGCTTTTTTGATGAACCAGCGTGGCTTTGTTGTGTAACAATCCTCCATCTCAAACAATGATTGTCTATTAATTGACATGATGATAGTTTGGGCTATGTTCAATCTGGTCATCAGTTCTGCTTATAGAAATAGATGAGTGGTCTACCTTTTCTTCCTCATGAGCTCTTAAAAATGATTACAAGCCAGGTGCTGGTGGCTTATACCTGTAATCCTAGCTACTCAGGAGGCTGAGATCTGAGTATAATGGTTCAAAGCCAGCCCGGGAAGGAAAGTCCATGAGACACTTATTTCCAATAAAACCTAGAAGACCGGAAGTGGTACTGTAGCTCAAGTGGTAGAGTTCTCGCCTCAAGCTGAAGAGCTGAGGTCCAGTGCCCAAGCCCAGAGTTTAAGCCCCACTACTGATAAAAAAATTATAATTTTTCTATTAACTATTTTGATAAAGTAACAATCACAGCCAAGTATTAGGCTTGATATTCCTTTTAAATGGTAAAATGCTTTCAATGTTGGAATCAGAGCACTATTTCCATGGGGTAGAGAGGAGAATTTTTCTGTAACAACAAATGAATTCTTCACTCCTGAGTATGCAGTTAATTAATTTATTCCATTTGTGAAAATCTGGATTTTTTTAAAATTTTAGTTCTTTATCCATTTCCACTCAGGATAAATGTATAAAGGTCATCAAGGAATGGTTAGTGGCCAGAAAAGCTGCAAACTAAGGAAATCTAAAAGGTGTGAAATTATACATTTTCATCCTTTGATTCTGGGGAAATACATATCTTGTTAGGTCTTATATTTTAAAACACACCAAAGTTGAGTAAAAAGCTCAATTTCACTAATATGTGAAATGTGACATGCTCTAAAGTTGACTATTGCCCAGCAACACACACACACACACATACACACACACACACACACACACACGTATGTGTGGGTATATATATATACCCACACACACCATATATATATATATATATATAATTCACAGGAATACAGTGCTGGATGATAGAGAACTTTTGAACATATAAACTTCAGAATTTCCCCAATTGAATTTAAACAGACTTCAGTTTCTGTCATAGAGTGTTTTTTACATTGAATAATGTGAAATATAAAAAAAGTGGAACAAAGGAAATAATTTTTGCTAAATAAAAGCAATCATCAACTCTCAGATGTTAAACTGAGAGTTTATTACAGGAAGTTTATTATAGGAAGAATACAGTACAGTGGAAAACCCTGGTGCTTTCACCAGGGTTTGGAGAAGGAGTTTTTATTTGCAGTGCAACACAAATACACATACTCAGTTTTACAGCTCTAGCATTCACAGCTAGACTTCTGAAAATTGTCAACATCTACAAAATGGTTTACCTTTAGTTCTGCCCAAATAAGCAGGAAGGCCAAGCTCCCTAAGCGCAGGTTCTCAGTACAGGCAGCAACAGTAAATAAGAGAGAGGCTCTTAGAGAAACCAAGTCAGAGATGAAAGCTAAGGATGGCCTTGGGGACCAGTCGAAGCTGTCATGACTCACTGTGCTTTTATAGAAGAGGAAGTCTAAATCACTACCATGGAGCTTCTAGGAAAATCGGCTGGTGACTTCTTTCTTGGCAGGAAGCATTGCTTTTACCCTAAAAGTAAATCTGTAAGTAGCTGAAGATTGTAAAAAAAAAAAAAAAAAGTACATGATAAAGGATAGCTATGTTATTTAAAAAGTTAAAAGAAGCTGGGCGCTGGTGGCTCATGCCTGTAATCCTAGCTACTCAAGAGGCTGAGGTCGGAGGACAGCAGTTCAAAGCCAACACAGAGAGGAGAGTATGAGAGACTCTTTTATCTCCCACAAACCATCAGAAAACCAGAAGTGGTGCTGTGAGTAGAGTGGTAGAGTGCTAGCCTTGAGCTGAGGAGCTGAGGGTCAGTGTCCAGGCCCAGAATTCAAGCCCCACTACCAACAACAACAACAACAAAAAGGTTAAATGACAAAAGGGAAATTTCTTGTTGAAATGTCCTCCTTTTCTATGGCCCAATCAGTTTTTCTCTTCATGGAAACTTTGCTTTGCGTGTCTTCTCTGGTCTCAAATAAACTTATTAGATTTGTTTCTTAAGAACATTTGAATACATTAGAGGTAGGGTAGAGAGCAAAATAAAATTAAAGAAGCGTGTAACAATAGGTCTCCCTGACTGTTTTCTGCTCAACTGCAATTTCAAATACAACCTCCCCCACCCCTATGTTTTAATGGCCTGAAGTCACTTTAATGATATTAAAATATTTTCTACTGGGGGGCAATTTTATTGTTAAATTATACTATCACTTGGAAAAAATCCTGTGGATTATTTTTACTATCAAGTTGTCCAAATGTACCAGGCAACAAAAGAACTATGGCTTTGTGATGCAGAATAGAACTGTGGCTGATTTTGAAGACATACAGCCTTGATTGTAAAAGCTGTCCTTAAACAGGCTGACTCTCAGCTATGCAGCTGTCATTCCTTTTATGACTTCTTAGTGTGTTATATTGCTTGTAGAAATGGATTGTTCAGAGGCAAGGATAGATAATGTATTAGAAGCCATGTAAATCAGCATTTATGAATCAATTTCCAGTGTGATTTCAGCACTGCTGCAGAATCCTACATAATATCTCATAATAGAGACGTATGGAAGTCAACATGCAAATAATAAATAATTCAAGAATGCTAAACATTACTATGCACTTAGACAAATAACCAGTAAAATTCCCGACATTAGAGAAAAGAACAATAATCAATGTTGCTTATGACATCATCTCCCTCATGAGATGTTCACTATCCCTCTCTTCAGTGAGTAAACTCTTGGGGATGTGGCTTCATTAACATATGTTGTCATCAGAGTACTTATCTCTACCTAAATTGGAAAAATGGAAATGCTCAAATTAAACTCATATTTAACATATGAAACTTCCAGACAACACTCCCTTGACAGTGAATATCATTGAAATATACTGTATTTGCTTAGAGAAAGTTGAGCTTTCTGCTATTTGGCCCAGACATTAGGAAATGAATCATTTTATTTTTGCCTAGTAATTAACTTTAAAAATTTTGTTTTCTTTGTTTCTTAAGTAAAATGAAATTTATTGATAAAGAGGCTCAAAAAATGTATCTTCCCTAAAAGCTTTATTTTATTGGGAAAAATACTAGATAGAGAACAAAGAAAATATAATGTAGTACTTATTTTTCTTCTATTGTTTTAACCATTCCTATCTATTTTGAGATGCACATTATATAGTAGCCCTGTGAGTTTCAGCCCTCACTTGAGCTGGTTAAGTCATGGTGACTAGTCATACCTTATCTAGAGCAGTGTTGTTGCCCAGAATCTATGCATTCCTGGTACTAAAGAAAGTAATTCCTATGTGTCATCGTTTTGTCTAATTTCTTTCTGATTAAGCTCAAATCATCTTCTTATTTTGATTCCAGGTCATTAAAAAATTATTTGGGGGAAAACATAAAGGGAAATTCTTACCCATCTAAAGTTATTTATAACAGGCATAACATTCAACAATTTTTCTTAGATCAATCAGCAAACATTCCATCATCTTCAGATTCTTATGCAGTTATAATTAGACAAGGAAGATATGAGAAATATCACAAACACTGTGTGGTTAAGATAATGTCTCTCTAGAGTTTCTGTTTCTACTTATACTTTCTTACCTTTATATACAGATCATAGAGAAATCTTATAGACGCTTGGTACTTTCAATTTAGTAAGAATTTTTAGCAATCCCATTTTGTGAAAAAGTTTTAATGACAGGAAGTAATTTCTTTGTATTAGCTATACCAAGAATACGATTTATTATTTATTATTTATTTGTATTTATGACAGTACTTCAATTTGAATTCAGCATCTTGCTACTTGCTCAGCAGTTCATCACCTGACCTATACATATCTAGTACTTTTTTTTTTTTAACTCTGGGCCTAGTAGTTGTCCCTCAGCTCTTCAGCTCAAGGCTAGCACTCTACTACTTGAGCCACAATGCCACTATCAGTTTTTCCAGTGGATTTTTGGAGATAGGAGTCTCACGGACGTTCCTTGCTTGGGCTGGCTTGAACTGCGATCCTCAGATATCAGCCTCTTGAGTAGCTAGCGTTGCAGGTGTGAGCCACGGGCTCCCAGCTGCCCAGTCCTTTTTCACTTGTTATTTATTTATTTTTGATAGGATCTCACTTTTTTTTCTCTCAAGGCTGGGCCTGAGCACAACACCCTTATTTCTGCTTTTTACATAGTTGGAATAACATGCCACACAAGTACATGCCAACCTGCCCATCTTTTTCTAATGATATCTTGTAAAGTTCCTAATGTCTGCCTCTTCATCAGTTAGGGATTACAGATGTGTGCCACTGCATCTTGTTTCAATTTCTATACATGCAATTTATTGCATTGATATACTAACCAAACAATGAAGCTCAGTGGACAAGAAAATAACTTTGATCTTTGGTTTGTTAAATAATGATATTAGTCATAGATATTAGGACAGTAAAACATCACCTACAAAAAACAAATCATCAATAAATATCTAAACTATGTAAGGACAATAGTAAAATTCATAAATGATTATTCAACACTTGTTATTGAGGTGAGATGTGTTTTTATTAAAACATTCAATTCTGATTGAGGCCACTACAAGGTAGAAAATAAAAGCATATGGGAATTTTAGAATGTCACAGCTTCATATTTCACAGAAGACCCTTTGGTCCCTACTTCCTTACCTAGACCTTCATAAATGAGCATAGATGATAGCTATACCCTCACAAAGATTAATCTTTAAAAATATACATGAGCTTGAACCCCAAATAATCAAGTCAGGGCAGCTATTAGTTTTGTTTCAGGGAAGCTATTAGTAAGGATTAAATATTTAGCAGCTCCATCTTTTAAGACTCTTCTTTAATGTGTCTATAGTGGCATTGGTGACATCCCAGGGCACTTTGGTAATGAAGTAGCTCAGGATTGCATTAGATAACAATGGGGTGTGGATGGAGGTGGATAGGGAGAGATATTAGCTTTATTATTTTTTTTTACAAGGAGAAGGCATGGGAGGAAAATTTTAGCTTATTTTTATGAAAAATGTTGCAGCAATTTTAAAAGGAAATAGCTCTCAAAGAATGTAAGTATGTTAAGTAAACATATTTTGTATGTTTTTTGAAATCAATGGCCCTCATAGGATAAAATACTACTAGCCATATACATCAGTTGTTATCACATAAAATTCCAATTATGTATTCAACTATGTGTCATCTAGCTATAGTGATAGCAGGGTTAGAAAACATGGGGAATGACTTCTCTATGAAGCTCATTTCTGTAAAACAAACTAAACACTCACATTTTCTTAAAATAATGTCCATGACAACAAAGTATATTGTGACTGTTAATGCTTTTAAAGCATTTGGGTAAAAATACAAAGGTAATTAGGGAGCCACAACAGTATCGAGTCACACAAAATACAGGATTTCTGATGACTACTGACTTTTTTCTTACATTAAAATCAATATTGCAGGGTCTTTACTTGTTTTTATCTGAGAAAAATGTTATGTTAGCTTTCTTTGCTATTCAAGGAGAAAAGAAAATGTATCATTTTTCTGCCAAATGATGAAATTGGGAATATGTTGTGCTTCTATTCTCTGAGAAGTAAGAATATTTTTATGTGGTGTGTGCTTTCTTTAGAGATACATCAAAATATTGGCATAACACAATTTTAAAGCTTTTCTGAACACACTACAGTGGCAGTTTTAATTCAGATTCAATGCTTTCTTAGAGTACCATGATGACATAAGGTTAAAGACAATCAATTTGTGTGGGTTATTTCACTAATGTACACTTTCCCTAGGAAAGATCTAGGCAAGATTCCTAATTCATATTTATTCATTTGCATAATGTTGTCTTTTTGAATCCTAAAATGTGTAATTGATCATCTAAAAGCAAGCTCAGTCAAAATTGCAGCACAGGGAAACTATTAATTCATATCATACTACTATGTTGAAGACCTTAATAACCTTTAACCCCTCTTACAGGCCCTTGAGATAAAAAGTAATTGTTTGTGGAATTTGAGAAGCTATTGATTGAAAGCTCAGTGACATCTCCCTAGGTATACTAAGACAGGAAAGGCACACAGAGAATGAACTAAGCCTGTATCTATTTGCTTTCCAAAATGGCTTAGGAAGTTTATGGAGGAGAGAACATTGTTTTTCCAGGATGGTAGAGATTTTTCATCTTCTGAGATTTAGTTTTAAGCTACCCCTAAACGAGGTTTAAAAATATTATTGTCAACCGCTTAAAAAATGGAGTTATTTTATTATGATATTTAATCAGAAGCAAGAATTTTAATTCAACCTGGTACTTCAAGGACATATACTGTTATGAATTTTCTTTGATTAAAAAAATCTTCCTCACCCCCAAGCAAGGGCGTGGACTAATCATTAGATCTAGTTCTTTGATGTTGCAAAAATGCTTTTTCGAAGATCATGAAGAGGGGGAAAAAAATCTGAGAATCGCTACAATCTTAAATATAAAATGTAGAAGGGTATAGAAACTCCACAGCCTTCCTAATACATTTTTATGATAAAATTATGTTATTTTTAAAAACTGAACTTTAATAAATGGAACAATTTCTTTTAATTAATTTAGATTACAAATCTACATACACATTCTTAACGTGATTAGTGAGCATGGAAAAATAATGCCAAAAAAAGGAGAGTAGTGAAATAGTAACAAGTCACACTTACCATCATTTTCATAATGGGGGGTAATATGATCTTGAACTGAGGCCTTTGTGTTTGCTAGGCAGGTGCTTGTCACTTGAGTCCTTAGAAAGGTAAGCTACATATCTATTATAGGTATACTTGATGTTTCTTTGTTTGTCTCTCGTGGGGCTTGAATTCTGGGCCTGAGTGTTATCCCTCCGCTCTTCAGCTCAAGGCTAGTGCTCTACCACTTGGTCACAGCGCTACTTCCTGTTTTCTGAGTAGTTTATTGGCGATAATAGTCTCATGGTCTTTCCTGCCCAGCTGGCTTTGAACTGCGATCCTCAGATCTCAGCCTCCTGAGTAGCTAGGATAACAGGCATAAGCCACTAACACCTGGCTACTTCATGTTTCTTCATGTTTTGTAAAAATACAATTCTCTTGGGGCTGGGAAGGCATGCCAGAGGCCCTGGGTTCGATTCCTCAACACCACATAAGCAGAAAGAAAAAAGCCGGAAGTGGCACTGTGGCTCAAGTGGTAGAGTGCTAACCTTGAGCTGAAAAGCTGAGGGATAGCGCCCAGGCCCAGAGTTCAGGCTCCACGACCGGACCCCCCCCCCCCAAAAAAAATACAATTCTCTTGCCACATTAGGGACAAAACTTTGGGCCTTGAATAAGCTGGGAAAGTCAAATTGGTTAAGTGCTTTGCCATTTGTCATATGCACACAGATTTTCTGGTTTGCTGTTGGTTTCAGTTTTTAAATTCTATTGTTTTAAAACAGGATTTCATTATTTTTTTCTCTTTTTTTTTCCCCAAGCTTATATGGCACTTTGTAGACAAAGCTGTCTGAGGATTTGTGACTAGAATGTTGTATTGTAATAGAAAGTCAGCCCCAGAGAACACTCTCTCTCTCTCTCTCTCTCTCTCTCTCTCTCTCTCTTTCTCTCTCTCTCTCTCTCTCTCTCTCTTATTTTTTTTTTGTTAGTTTTGGGACTTGAACTCTGGGCCTGGGCACTATCCCTCAGCTCTTCAGCTCAAGGGTAGCTCTACCATTTGAGCCACAGCACCACATCCGGCTTTTTCTGCTTATGTGGTGATAAGGAATCAAACCTGAACCTAATGCATGTGAGGCAAGCACTCTACCACTGAGCCACCTTCCCAGCCCCGAAAATTTGTTTTCCTCCACTGTTTTCTTAGTAAGCCTCCTATTTCTTCCCTCTGTAGCTGGGATTGCAGGTGTATACCACATGCCCAACTAAAAAGAACAGAATATTCTAGACATCAACTCAAACATATAGTTGAACTATTTTAAATTTGCTCTTTCTTAGGAATATTTAAAAATCTGTGAGAAATGCAAATAGATCACACTCTCCTTGACATATAAAATTAGAATGTGGATAAGCTTTGCTGATAAAGAGGTATTTTCTGACAAAAGTAAACCCTTCTAAAAATTAATGAAATATTTTATATCTATAGATAGGGCTCTATGAATATGATACACATAAAATATTTTAATTGATTAAGTACAGTGTAATCTTCTTGGATGTGATTGAGAATTTCAAAGTTTATTTTGCAATGACAGATCTTTGTTAACTTATTTGTCAATGTGTAACTAAGGAAGTACAAGCAACAACTCCGTTAGTATGTTTAAGAATAAAAGTGACTGATTTTTTTCACACAGGATGAAAACACTGTTGTTTCCATAGGCCCTGTGAATTAAAAAAAAAACCCAGCCTGTTGTTCTTTATGTACTAATAGTGTACTATGTGATTTTTTTGTTTCTTTTGTATGTTCTTCCCCCATGATATAACCTGTTTTCACTGTATTTGATTCTGGTTCCTTGCATCATGTATATACATTTTTCTAATTTGGGGAGGGGAAGGGAAATAACAAAATGCTTAAATAAGGATACAGGTTGACCCATTTTAAGAATGAGATGTACAAGACACTATGTTGAAAACAAACTTTACAACTTCGTGGGGTGGGGAAGGAGGAGTTGGGGAGGTGGAGAGGGAAAGGATGTTAGGGGAAAACCAAAGGAAGGGGTAACAGTGCTCCATAGAAATGTACTCATTACCTTATTCATGTAACTGTAACCCCTCTGTACAGTATCTTTACAATAAAAATGTGTAAATTAAAAAAAAAGAAGTACAAAAAAGGGGGAAAAAACAACCAGAAGCAGGTCCTGTGGATCTCCATCCTCAACACATAATTTGTAGGTCTTAATATGGCTGCTCTGATAAAGTGCTGGGAAGGTAATAAGTGCAAATGAAAAACTGCTCCATTGCCCAGCTTTCCAGCAAGTTTACCTTGGGAATATATTCACAAATCAATGATTTTCTCGTTGAAATGCAATGCATTTTGGTAATGCTGGGGAAGCTGGAAGCTATAGGGAGTGAGGAAAGCTATAGCAGTTGTGAGAACAACAATTATTCCTAGGCAAACTTGATTTGATAGAAGGAGTAGCTGACTTACTGGGCTTGAATTGCTTTTCTCTTTGATAATTACAAGAAAGTATGGAGAGAAACCAAGGTTGGAAAAAGACTTCTCCAGATTTTGTGTGACAATAAAATATCCATGTCAAAAAGCATCAGGTAGTTTTGTCTACTGAGGGCCAAGTAAACAATTTCAAGGCTATAAAACCAGGGGGAGGTGCAGAGGGAGGGAGGGAAGGGGGGAGATAAAAAGGATAGGAAGGGGAAACAAAGGAGGAGGCAACAATGCTTGATAAGAAATGTACTCATTATCTTGCCCATGTAATGTAACCCCTCTGTATGGTATTTTCACAATAATAATAATAATAATAATAATAATAATA
Source organism: Dipodomys merriami (assembly GCF_024711535.1). NCBI lineage: Eukaryota > Metazoa > Chordata > Mammalia > Rodentia > Heteromyidae > Dipodomys > Dipodomys merriami. The sequence continues at coordinate 32,371,385 of NW_027202271.1, forward strand.
ATAGTAATAGTAATAATAATAATAATAATAAAGACTTAGCTGACCTTCTGGATAGCTGAGCATCAACACAAAAAAAACAGAATGTTTTAATGAACATTTAATATAAACGTATGTACAATCACAAGACAATCTGAGATATAATGGTTTAGTTTAAAAATACATACTGTAGGAACCATAAAAAGTCTTCAAAAACCTTGTGAAATATGATCAATGTATTAGTTCTTACTTCTGGGGAAGAATTTTAGTTACCACTCAGTTCTTTTGATGCTAATAGTTGCTAAAACAAAGTCAAACAGGACAATTTCCATGAATTGTAAATAACATGGCAGAGGTTTGTTCAATACCTGAACAACCACAGCCTTGCATTCAGAACTGCTATGAAGAGATTTCTTTCAGTTTTTGCAAATTGCTATCATATTGATTACATAAAACTCTTCTGATTTTTGGTCATATCTGCAAATCTCCCCTTTCCTTACTTAAATATTGCTATATTGGTTCTTTTATTAACATTTTTTTATTGTAAAGGTAATGTACAGAGGAGTTACAGTTATACAAGTAAGGTAATGAGCACATTTCTTATCGAGCATTGTTACCCCTTCCTTTGTTTTCCCCCTAACATCCCTTTCCACTGCACTTCCCCAACTCCTGCCTCCCCCCACCCAGATGTTGTAAAGTTTGTTTTCAACATAGTGTCTTGTACATCTCATTGTACACTGAGTCATCCTGTATCCTTATTTCAGCATTTTGTTATTTCTCTTCCCCTCCCAAATTAGAAAAATCTATATACAAGATGCAGGACACTGGAATCAAATATAGTGAAACATATAAAAGAACATACAAAAGAAACATACAAAAGAATGTACAAAAGAAACAAAAAAATCACATAGTACATTATATGTACATTAAAAACAACAACAAGAAAAAAAAAGCATTGCAGGTTGTTGGTGGCTCGCCCCTGTAATCCTAGCTACTCAGGAGGCTGAGATATGAGGATCACGATTCAAAGCCAGTCCAGGCATTAAAGTCCATGAGACTCTTATTTTCAATAAACCACTAGAAAACCGGAAGTGGCAATGTGACTCAAGCTGTAGAGTGCTCTTCTTGAACTGAAAAACACAGGGACAATGCCCAGGCCCAGAGTTCAAGCCTCATGACTGACCAAAACAACAAAAACAAAATCAAAAAACCTCTTGTGAGCCTATTTTGGGGTTCATTTCTCTTAACCTCATCTTATATGGTAATATGTACATAGCTTTTGACCTCTTCTGCTTGTCCTAGACATATACTAGTAATTGTAAATTAGGAAAACCATGGAACCTATATTTCTTTTGGCCTGGCTTACTTCACTTAATATAATTTTTTCCAAGTCTTTCCATTTCCTAACAAATGAGGTGATGTCATTCTTTCTGATGGAGACATAGAATTACATTGTATATATATATATACATATATATATATGTATATATATATATATATACACACAGACACACACATATATATACATATATTCACATATGTATATATATGTACATATGTATATATACATATATACCACATTTTCTTGATCCATTCATCTACTGAGAGGAATCTGGGTTGGTTCCATATCTTAGTTATGGTGAATAATGCTGTGATAAATAATGCTGTGGTAGCTGTAGTATGGCCTTGTTTGTAATCATTTGGGTAAATGCCCAAAAGTGGGAGCTCTATGTGTAGTCTTTTAAGGAACCTCCATACTGCTTTCTAAAGTGGTTGAACAAGTTCTTTTAACACAGTATAAATTCAAAATAGTAAAAGGTAGAGCCAGTATTCTTATATCTTTCAATGTACCTTGGTCTTTGTGACCCACTTCTAACTGATAGAATGTGGTATAGTAGAAGTGTGTGGCATTTAGAATCAACAAGCAAAATACATTTGCAGCTTTTCCTCTGGCTTATTCTTGAGTCGTTTGCCGTGGATGTCATCTTACAAAAATGTGTAAGCATCTCTTCAGAGACATATTTATGCCAAGGAACTGAGTCTGGTATGAAAAAAGATGCATTCTATTTATAAGATTATCTCTTTGTTGCTTTGTATGTCCCTCCCCCACAGTATAACCCCTGCTTTCACTATATTTGATGTCAGTATAACTTGTGGAGGAGATAGGGAAAAACCAGTTGTTTAAGGATACAGGTGGACCTGTGGCAACAATGAGAAGTACAAGTTGTCATGTCCAAAACCAGCTTTACAATGTCGGTGGGGGGGGGGGAGGGGGGAAGGAGAAGGATTGGGATTGGGGGGGGAGGGGGGAGGCTGGGAAGGGATGTGAAGGGTAAACAAAGGAGGAGGCTGCAATGCTTGGTAAGAAATGTAGGCATTATCCTGCCCATGTAATTGTAACTCCTCTGTACAGTATGTTCACAAATTAAATTAAATTAAATTAAAAAAAAAAGAAAAAAGATGCATTCTGTGATTGGCCTTAGAGTAAAACATTTTGGAAGTGATCTTCTAGTCCCCATTAACCTTTCAGAAGACTGCAGCTCTTTTTTTTTTTTTATTGTGAAAATACTGTACAGAGGGGTTACAATTACATGGGCAAGATAATGAGTACATTTCTTATCAAGCATTGTAGCCTCCTCCTTTGTTTCCTCTTCCCCTCCCTTCCCAGCCTCCCCCTGCACCCCCACCCAACCCTCCCTGCCCCACCAAAGTTGTAAAGTTCGTTTTCCACATGACAATGTGTACTTCTCATTGTTGCAACGGGTCCACCTGTATCCTTATTTAAACGACTTGTTTTTCCCCTTCTCCTCCACAAATTATACCGACATCAAATACAGTGAAAGCAGGGGGGAAGAGACATACAAAGCAACTAAGAAATAATCTTATAAATGCGTTAGAAACAAATGCATGAAAAAAATATTTAAATACATATCTTAGGGTTCATTTTCCTAACCTTTTCTGACCTTTTCTGCTTGACTCATACATATAATAGATATTGCAAATAAGGGAAACCATGGAACCTATGTTTCTTTGGGCCTGGCTTACTTCACTTAATATAATTTTTTCCAAGTCTTTCCATTTCCTAACAAATGGGGCAATGTCATTCTTTCTGATGGAGGCATAGAATTCCATTGTGTATATATACCACATTTTCTTGATCCATTTATCTGCTGAGGGGCATCTGAGTTGGTTCCATATCTTAGCTATAGTAAATAATGGACTGCAGCTCTTACGAGTTTATAAATGACACTAAGCCACAGTCCTCCATTCTGACTAAACTGTTCTTGGGTTTTACACCTATCATTCTTGTGAGACAATAAATGCTTAATTTTTTAACTGTTAAATCTGAGACTAATTTGTTGAAAAATAGTAGAGAGGCTATGAAACTCGATTTCATACTGGTCTTTCAGAGTAGTGGACTGTATCTTGTTAAAGGGTTGTTCGTTGGATTCAATTCTTACTGCTTCCCATCTTTAGACACATGGAAGGAAGCATCCCATTGTACTTTTGTCCTCCAGGGATGGGCTTGGTTTTTCCAAAGTCCTGCTTTGTATGCACAGAGGCACTGTGTGGATCCTGGGAAGTTTCTTAGGAAGCTCTGAAATGTTAAGGTATACTGTCTAGAAACTGGCATATTTGTGCGTCTCTGGGCAAAACTGTTCTGAATCTATGCGGTTAATCTCTATAGCAGCAGCTGGTTTTGAGGGAGAAATAACAACCAAAAACATGTCTGGGGTTCCCAGAAAGAAGTTAGTCCATGTGGCTCTGCTGTGATGCATAGGAGGTGTTTGATATGAAACACTTTATGGCTCCCTGTGAAGATACCAATTACCCTTGGTACAAAGTCCAGGCCTTTTTAGATCTAAGCCCCTCTTTTGTGTCTATTCTAAACCTAATGGGGCTTCTACATCATGCTGTACTGTACAGCATGAACTTGTGATTCCTCAAATAGCTACACTGGTTTTATTCTTCTGAGCCTTTGAAAATACCCTTCCATTGTTCAGGAATACTCTTTACTTCTCTTAGTTAGCTTCTATCAGTGAGCTCCCTTGAAGCCTCTGTGATCCATTGATAATGATTTCTAGTATGCAGAAGCTTCCTTTCAACACACGTTGCATTTCTATGCTACTATTACACGAGAGGATAACCACACAGTAGACTATGTATACTTGTGGCCAAAGAGACCGTAATATTAACAGAAGAGTCTGTGTCTTTTTTTGTGTTTTATTTTTTGGTTGTTGTTGTTTTCTTCCTCACATCCTGAGAAAATTAGTAGCACTTGATGGTTCAAACTGCATTCAAAATTTAGGATTGCAGAGAATCTATGAAATAATTACACAGAAAAATTTGGACTACTAGAACTCAGGAGAAAATGCATGCATTTTGTGTGTGTGTGGGGGGGGAAGGATAGGTTATTTAAAGTAAAATGTGACAAAACAGTAATGGCACTGGCCTTATTAGTGTACAGTGGTGTTTTAAAATGAACATCATTCGAGTGGTCTAGAGATACTATAAACTGTGATGTGGCAATTACTATCTGGACTACAATACGTGGTGTAAATCAACAGTGGCATTAAATCTTGTCTAAATGGCCACAACATGAACTAAAGCTCCCTGTGTAGCACATATTTCTTTTTAGTTGATTTCACTCCCTTTGACTTGTAGTTTGTGAACAGTCATTTAAGGACAGGAAAATCAAGGGTCATTTTATTTCAGTATTGTAAAAGAAATCTCTCTAGGAAGGCTTACAATTTGGAAGTAAACACCCAGTAGGTTATACACATATTTGTAATGGAAAGTAAGATAATCCTGGCATAATAATTTAGAAGAATGGAACTATCCTTATTATAAGAAGTTTTATACTTGCTATAAATATTCTAGAAACATAGGTCCTATGGTTTCCCTTATTTTCAATAACTGGTATATGTCTGGGACAAGCATAAAAAGGTCAAAAGCTCTGTACATATGACCAGATAAGATGATGTTAAGCGAAATGAACCCCAAGATAGGGACACAAGTTGTTTTTTCTTTCTTGCTGTTGTTTCTAACGTTTTTATAAGATACCATGTGATTATTTTTTATTTCGTTGTGTGTTCCTCCCCCATGGTATAACCCATTTTCACTGTATTTGATGTCAGTATACTTTGGGGAGGGGCAGGGAAAAAATAAAATATTTCAATAGGGATACAGGTTGACCCATTGTAAGAATGAGATGTACAAGACACTATGTTGAAAAACGAACTTTACAGTTTAGGCAGGGTAGGGAGTGGGGGAGAGTGTAGTTGTGGAAGTGGGTGGGAAAAGATGGTAGGGGAAAAACAGGAGGAGGCAACAATGCTTGATTAGAAATGTACTCATTACCTTGCTCATGTAACTGTCACCCCTCTGTACAGTATTTTCACAATAAAAAAAAATCTTTCAGAAAAATAAAAAAATAATAAAATAGTGAAGGATAATTTTACTTTTGTAATTCCTAAGCTGATTCAAAGAAACTGAAAATATTCAAAACAAATAATGTTTAAGTATCTGACTATTTTTATTTTATGTTTTACATTTGTTTATTTATTTATTTGTTTGTTTGTTTGTTTTTGTTGGCCGTGGGGCTTGAACTCTGGACTTGGGCGCTTTCTCTCAGCTCTTCAGCTCAAGGAGAGTGCTCTACCGCTTGAGCCACAGCACCACTTCCCTGGCTACTTTTAAAATAGCCTTCATAAATGGATAATCTCAGAGAAGGATGTGATCTAATACAAAATGATAAGATTTCAAGTCCAAATGGTAAGGTTGTATTTATATAAAAAATGCTTTTCCATAGTCCTCAATGGTGGAATTAAATACTAAATTTGAAAAGAAATGTAATATTCAATTGTGTTTGTTTCCAATTGTGCTTGTTTCCCTGAACAAATAATTAAACATTTCATGTATATGATGGTAGCCTACAAAAACTTTTTCAACTGTAAATCATTCTTTTCTTTCTTTAATTTTTTTTGGGGGGGAGGCAGTACGGAGATCAGTCCCAGAAGATCATGTACTCCTACCATAGTTAACTATTATTCACTTAAATTTTTTTTGTTTGGTCTGGCCTCATATTTAGATCCTACAACCTGTACAGTACATGGCTCATGCTCAGCTTGTTTTGAGATAGTTCCCTCTTACTTTTGACTTGGTTAGTCACAAGTTGTGATCCTCCTATCTCAACCTCCAAAGCTGGTTGAATAACAAGTGTTATTCACCATTCCTGGCTCTGTTACTGTGGATTCTGTGATCCTACCAATATATTGCCTCTTTTTCAGTGATGTTTCTTGTAGACAATTTATTGTGCTTATTCTGTAGAAGAAAAAGAGGTGGTACATGTGCTGCTTTCAATCAAGGACCTTCTGTAGCAGCCCTACACTGGGTGCTACAAAACATCCTTTTGTAGTTTGGGAACTTTTGAAAATAAGATTACTTTTGGCTATCATGGGGCTTGAACTCTGTACCAGGGCACTGTCCCTGAGCTCTTCAGCCCTCTACCACTTGAGCCACAAAGCCACTTCCGATTTTCTGGTAGATTATTGGAGATAAGAGTCTCATGGACTTTCCTGCCTGGGCTGGCTTTGAACTGTGATTCTCAGATCTCAGCTTCCTGAGTTAGGTTTACAGGCATGAGCCTCCAGTGCCCAGCTAAAAATAAGATTTAAATACACATTTCTCAACCATTTTCAATCTTTATAACCAGTCACCATTTTCAATCAATATTATCCATTTGTTTTCTAGATTCAAATTAGTTAGATTTGTTTAGGTCACTAATATCTTCTGTTGCTACATATAATACACTTGTAAATGCCATTTTATTTTTTATATATTGTATGTAGTTTTCATTTGACCTTTTAATTTTCTGTTTTACTATCTCTTTATTTGTCTTATAAAAATGATTGGGGAAAGGAAGGGGAATAACAAATGGTGAGACAAGGGACAAAGGGCAAACCAATAAAACAGTGATACTCACAAGACACTAATGTTGGAAATGAACTTTACAACTTGGATGGAAGGGGAGGGGTAGTGGAAGAAAATGAGGGAGGGGTAACATTGTTTGACAAGAAATGTACTCATGTCCTTACTTATGTAACTGTAACCCCTCTGTACATCACCTTTACAATAAATTATTATTCAAAAGTATTGTAATCATTGAGCCATTTGAATTTACTTAGATATACTATTCTTGCTAGAATTTATCTAAAACTTTTATTAAACCATTTCAAAGGAAATGTGATACAAAATGGCTTTCACTTATTTGAATAACAACTTATTTGAATGAAGACTTCCAATTGCACTAAAACATTAGTGCAAAAGAATTCAAGTTGTGTCCCAAACCACAGGTTGGTAGATGGAGCAGTGGAATCCAATGATATGACTGATTTAATTCCTGTGGCTTCCATATGCTCATCTATTATAGGGATGTTTCAAATCCATCTCCATAATCCAGTATGAAGACTCACAGAATAATGCCTTAATGATTCTTGTATCCTAAAAAGGGAAGAGAGGAAACTTTCATGGGAGAGCACAAACAGTCTTGGGCACTATCATTCTTTGTGGTTAAATAAATCACATTCTTTTATGGTCTCAGCATCCCACCAGTAAATAATCAATGTAAGTCACGCTCTCCCAGGGATATAACTAAAGCCTGCTACCAACAGACAAGGTCATTGTATTTAGAGATATAGGAATATATATTCTCTAAGGAGTAACTGGTCCTATTTCCTTGTCTAAGAGAGTTCTGAACGAATTTTAGTGCACTGATATATTTGCTGTGAGAAATGACATTTTAATGCATAGTAAACTGAAGAGTGTTCTGATTTTGGATTGAAATGGTTGCAATTAATTTGAAATTAAACAGTTGCAATTATTTTGCCTCTGATGTGGACATTCAGCTGCAGTATCAGTGTAGTACAGAGAAAAGAAATCCCAGTTTCTTGAAATCTCAGTTGTATTCAGATTACTGGTACGGGTTCAGTAGCAAAATTAGAAAAATCAGATGACTGATTTCCTAGAACATATTTTACCTCTTTTGAGTTAAGTTGAGTGCCCTTCTTTTTTTGTCTGCCACTTCACTGCACGAGTGACGACAATTTTACATGATGCAGCACAGTTTCCTTTTAGGATGACAGGGTGGGAAATCACTTGGGAGACTTGAACAGCCAAAGCCCTCAAGACCTCTTCAGCATGTTCAATAAAAGCACAGATCTGTCATCCATGGAATAATAGACAGGATTCTTCAGGATAAACAAACTGTGTGGATTTTGTGGTAGAGCATTAAGAGGAAAGGAATGTAAATAACAAATCCAAAAATTTTTTGTTCTGTAGGCTAGACACATGCAAATTAAAAAGAAAATTGGAAAATATTTAGTTGTTACCTGCATAAGGTCTGGTCTGGCTTTGTTTTAAAATCCTTTTGGAGATTAATTGATTTTTGTGAACATATTGGTTTTTTTACTTCCTGTGAAATAACTGTAAGATAAAAATATAAAAATGAGCAATAGCCATCCATAGGTGTGGGATTCCTAGGGAGAGAACCTCTTCCTTCTTCCCTATCTTTTTCACTCCTCAACTTTCTGTCCATAAGTAACATAGGGAACATGAATTTTTGATTTGGGGAGAAGTTGAACTTGTTCTTTAGATGTTCTGTTAATTTGCTTACAGTGAAAATGTTAAACTTATATCAACTCAGGAAGGGAATACTGACCATCATGCAGTTTCAAACATCAACGGTCATAGTAAGGGCATATGTTTCCTGTAGACAACAGACCAAAAATAAAACGCCAGTGACGTTGTAATCCCATGGTTTTCTGGTAGATTTGGAGATATGGTTAAGTGAGTCAGTTAAATGATTGAAATATCTTGTCCATTGGTTTCACTTTCATGCAATGCAAAAGAAGATAGCACCTGCTGAGTATTTACAGTGTATATGTGGTGTTGGGTTGAGTAGCTCATAAGAATTATCTCAAGGAGTATTTATGTGTAGCATAGGCAGAGAGTATCCTTTCTTTTTTTTTATTGTGAAAATACCATACAGAGGGGTTAAAATTACAGGGGCAAGGTAATGAGTACATTTCTTGTTGCCTCCTCCTTTGTTTCTCCTTCCCATCCCTTCCCATAGACCCCCCCATCCTCCTCCTCCTCTGCTCCCTCCCCCCCAGTCAGGCCAAAGTTGTAAAGTTCATTTTTCGACATAAAGTCTTGTACATCTCATTGTTGCAATTAGTCCACCTGTATCCCTATTTAAACAATTTGTTTTTTTTCCTTCCCCTCCACAAATTATACCAACATCTAATACAGTGAAAAGAGGGGTTATACCGTAGGGGAGGGACATGCAAAGCATGTTAGAAACAATACCAAGAAAGAAAAAATATTTGAGTCCTTACCTTGGGGTTCATATCTCCTAACATCAACTTATCTGACCATTTCTGCTTGTCTCAGACATATACTAATAATTGCAAATTAGGGAAACCGTGGGGCCTATGTTTCTTTGGGCCTGGCTTACTTCACTTAATATAATTTTTTCCAAGTCTTTCCATTTCCTAACAAATGGGGCAATGTCATTCTTTCTGATGGAGGCATAGAATTCCATTGTGTATATATACCACATGTTCTTGATCCATTCATCTACTGAGGGACATCTGGATTGGTTCCATATCTTAGCTATGGTAACTACTGCTGCAATAAACATAGTTGTGCTGGTAGCTTTAGTTTGGACTTGTTTGTGATCATTTGAGTAAATGGCCAAAAGTGGGATTGCTGGGTCATAGGGGAGCTCTATGTGGAGTCTTTTGAGGAATTTCCATACTACTTTCCAAAGTGGTTGAACAAGTTTACACTCCCACCAACAATGCAGTAAGGTTCCCTTCTTTCCACATCCCCTCCAGCATCTGTTCTTATTAAAGTTCTTGATTATAGCCATTCTAACTGGGATGAGGTGGTATCTCAATGTTGTTTTGATTTGGGACTATTACAAATGGAGTTGCTTTCCTGATTTCAGCCACACTTTTCTCATTGTTGGCATAAAGAAAAGTCATTGATTTTTGCGGGTTAATTTTATACCCTGCTACTTTGCCAAAGTTTTGAATTATCTTGAGTAATTTGGGAGTGGATTCTACTGGATTCTTTAAATACAAGACATGTCATCTGCAAAGAGGGAGAGTTTTACGTCATATTTCCCTATTTGGATCCCTTTTATGTTTGCATTTTGTCTTATTGCTGTATCTAAGCATTCTAATACTAAATTGAAGAGAAGTGAAGAGAGTGGACATCCTTGTCTCATTCCTGAGTTAAGAGGAAATGACTTTAGTTTTTCACCAATAAGTATAATGCTGGCTGTAGATTTGTCATATACAGCCTTCATTGTATTGAGGAATGTTCCTAGATTCCTAATTTTTCCAGAACCTTCATCATAAAGGGGTGTTGGATCTTGTCAAATGCTTTTTCTGCATCTATTGAGATAAACATGTGGTTCTTATCCTTGCTCTTGTTGATGTGATGAGTTATACTAATTGATTTACGTATATTGAACCAGCTTTGCATCCCTGAAATGAATCCTGTTTGATCATGATGTATGATTTTTTGGATGAATTGTTGAAGTTGATTAGTCAAAATTTTGTTGAGAAGTTTTGCATCAATGTTCATCAAAGAAATGGGTCTATAGTTCTCTTTCTTTGATGAGTCTCTGCCTGGTTTGGGAATGAAGGTTATGATGGCTTCACAGAATGAGTTCGGTGGTAAGCTTTCTCTTTCAATTTCATTGAAGATTTGGAGGAGTATTGGTGTGAACTCTGCTTTGAAGGCCTTGTAGAATTCCACTGTAAATCCATCTTGTCCTGGGCTTTTCTTGGATTGGGAGGTCTCTTATTGCTGTTTCTACTTCAGTGCTTGATATGGGCCTGTTAAGATGGTTTAACTCATCTTGGTTTAGTTTTGGTATGTTGATATTTGCTAGGAAAAGGTCCATTTCTGCCAAGTTCTCAAACTTACTAGCATAAAGTTTTGAGAAGTATTCCCTTATAATGTTCTGAATTTTGGTTGTTTCTGTGGTGATGTTTCCATTCTCGTCTCTGAGTTTATTTATTTGGGTGTGTTCTCTTCTTTTTCTGATAAGATTTGCTAAGGATCTGTCAATTTTGTTTATTTTTCAAAGAACCAACTCTTTGTTTTGTTGATTCTTTGTATGTTTTTTTGGATTCTAATTCGTTTAATTCTGATTTAATTTTAATTATTTCTTTCTGTCTACTGGATTGGGGTTTATCTTTCTGCTCTTTTTCAAAGAGGTTCAGATGTCTCATTAAATTGTTGGTTTCCGATCTCTCCAATTTTTTTATGTAGGAACTCAGAGCTATAAACGTGCCTCTGAGTACTACAAGAGAGTATCCTTTCTTGAACTTGTTTGGCTAAAAGGGAAGCAAGGCTTAGGGAGGTTGGTTACCTGTGGCTCTCTCATCCTACCTGCCCTTCCTTTTCCAGATATTTCCCTACTTCCAGCCACTCTGCACATCTCTAGTCATTCAAGTACCACATTACACACCCACTTCTGTGCCTTTGCCTCTTGTCTATGCAAGGAATGACTTTCTTATAGACAATCTCTTGGCTGTTCTACCTTTCATTTTATTCCTACTACAAAATCAGTATTTAATTGAACATTCTTTCACTCATGCCTCAACTTTTGAATCAACCTCTACCCAAACATTTCTATACACCAAACATACTTATTTTCTTAACAGTGTATTTACATCAAACAAAACATATAATGAACTTGCATATCATTTTGTTCTTGATCTCTCTGGTGAGAGAATAAGCTCCATGAGGACTTTATTTGTTTTATATAATATTCTATCTCCACTAAGCACTGTGAATACTCAGTGCGAATTTATTAAGTAAATGAATGAAATCACTGCCCAAAGGAATGGCTTGAGTGGGGAAGGCATCCAGTCCATTAAGTGTTCTCTGCCTTCTTTAAGCACTGGAGAGGACTAGAATTACTGACATTGTTATGATGACCCTCCTTGGGCTATGAATCTAGCATTACTGACTCATTTGCCACCAAATTAGCACATGTCTTTCTTTAGCACTCTCAGTTTTCTCATATATACTGGGGATCAACCTTTTTAAAAGCATTGCTTTGCAGGAAGTTAATTCATGAGAAAATAATTTGATAATGGCAACTGACACTGAAGGTAAAATTATTTAGAAGATATTTGCATACAAAATTCCAAAAATGAGATTCCTATATTTTAAAATTAAGTTTGTTTCATTGCATATTTAACAAAAATGTCTCAATTGCTGCTCCATTCTTTCTTTTTAAAGAATGAAAAAAATGAATTAAGTTGTGTTTTCTGAAAAAATAAATATATTGATGGCATGATAGACTACTTAGTTTAATTTGGACATGTTTAGTATAGCAGTAAATGGATTCAATTTTATGAAGTTGTGAGTTTAATCCATTTTCCCAAGGTCTTGTCTTAATCCTTTAATGTCTTAATATTTCTGAAATCTTTTGTCTTCTCATTCCACTTATTTTTCCCTCTTTGAAATGTTTAACTCATCTAACAGTTGGATCTTTATCTCTAATATCATGTTCAAACATTCCCATGGACTCTTTCATTTTATTTTTATTGTATCACATATCATTTTATATTAACAGATGTCAGTTGGAATTGTCCAGAGACATACTTTTAAAGGCAAGTTCATTTTCTGCCCTTATTTAGCCCAAGAATGACTATCAGTTTCTGAGCTGTTATGCAGCAGGAATTGTAGATGAATGTTACTATCCATAGCCAAAATGGTAATGGGGAAACTGAATGTTGATACTCAACAATGATAAGCATTATCTTACTACTCCTTGGTCTCCCAACATAAGCTTAAAGTTTAGACTAAGTGAAGCCACTGATTGCTCCTTTTAAGCAGCTCCAGGTAGGAGCTGTTCCACCAATTCATTTTTTTCCCCATAAACGTATCCCAAATCTCCTCATTAGAGGTCATTTCTCTGAAATTATGAGTTTAAAATTTTATCTAGCCCACAGTTTTATAGCAAACACTAGTTATTTTCAGCTCAATACAAGGGATATAGAAACAGATTTGGTGCTTTAACACTTGCCATCAAGTGCAAGTTATCTCTGTTTCCATCTCAATAATCTGAGAATAAGAATTTCATTGTGAGGGTTTGAATGAAGCTCAGAGAGACAGTGAGTATAAAACTGAAGTGGCAAGCACCTCTAAGTCTTTATGAGATAAGTTTAGAAAAAAAATTACATCTTAACCTACAAATGAAAATCTACTTGAAAATAAAGTTCCCTAGCACCATCACCTGGAAAAAAATTGCCTGATTGTTTGGCAATCTGAAGAAGATTAAAGAATAAAAATAGTAACGAATGGGTTTCATTGCTTTCCTTAGCAAGCAATAGATAACTGTGAACCTTGTGTGTCTTAAAAAATAGGATTATTTATTATTTTACCTAAAAAGATGTAAGAAGGTAAGCAGAAGATACCAAGACTCTTTTCCAGCCTCACATTGATATCTGACCCTTCTCTCTCTTTGGTTGCACACTGGGTCCTGTAATAGATTCTTAGGTACTCCAGTAATCATACTTGGTCAAAAACATCATGCAGACATGGACCTGCCTCAAAATCTTTGCTTTTACTATTATTCATTCTGCTAGGGCTATCTTCCTTCCATGCTGAATTAACTCATTTTTTGATTAATATTTGTTCTCCTTTATAATCATAGATAAATTCTGTTAAATATTTAAACTGTATTTACAAAGTTAACAATTTTTAGTTAGCTTCTAAATAATATTTGCTTTCCATAAATAATAAACATTTCTCAAATAGGTGATAACTCTTATTTTAAGGTTCATATATTAAGTAAGAGTGTTGATTAATCACACTGGTGGGCCAAATTCTCCTACATTAATTGTAAAATCAAATGCATAAATTTCTTCATATAAAATATTAATAGCAACAGTTTTATTTTATGGCTCTAAATAGTCCTAAAGTAAATTGTAAAGCTATTGAGGACTCAAATCTGACTCTGCAATAAGAAATCAAGTATATCAGGCTTCAGGATGTTCAGGATTATCTTTTCAAGTAATATTCATGTTGTTTGCTTTGGAAACTTGAAGTGATTGAAATTTAATAAAACCTGTGCATATCCATAGTTCATGGGATATAAGCAATTGTGGTCATATAGAGGCTTCCTTATTATTATTATTATTATTATTATTATTATTATTATCATTATCATTATCAGTATTACTTGTCAATTATGCGGCTTAAATTATGGGCCTGAGTGCTGTCCCTCAGCTCTTCAGCTCAAGGCTAACACTCTCCCATTTAAGCCACAACACCACTTCCAGTTTTCTGTTGGTAAATTGAGTGCAAGAGTCTCAAGGCCTGTCCTGTACAGGATGGCTTTGAACCATGATTCTCAGATCTCAGCTTCCTGAGTAGCTAGGATTACAGGTGTGAGTCCCCAGAGCCTGGCTTGGCTTCCACAATTGTTGAGCTATAGTGGTGGTATTAATTTTTAAATGAGATTGATCTATAACTTCCTTACTAATGGTAATATCATTTGATTAGTTTTAGTTTTCTTTGCCACTTGAGATACGTAAATGTTTTTGCTGTGTCAGTATAAAAATTATTGGCTATAGGCCCAAAGAAACATAGGTCCCATGGTTTCCCTTATTTGCAATAACTAATATATGTCTAGGACAAGCAGAAAAAGTCAAAAGCTCTGTACATATGACCAAATAAGATGATGTTAAGCGAAATGAACCCCAAGATAGGGACACAAGTGTTTTTATTCTTTCTCACTATTGTTTTTAACGTATTTATAATATATTATGTGATTTTTTTTGTTTCTTTTGTATGTTCTTCCCTCATGGTATAACCCCTGTTTTCACTGTATTTGATTCTGGTGCCCTGCATTTTGTATATACATTTTTCTAATTTGGGGGGGGGGAATGGATATAACAAAATGCTTAAATAAGGATACAGGTTAACCCATTGTAAGAATGAGATGTACAAGACACTATGTTGAAAACAAACTTTACAACTTCATGGTGGGTGGGGAGGGAAGGGATTGTAGGGAAAAACAAAGGAGGAGGAAACAATGATCAAACAATGATCGATAGAAAACATTATCTTACTCATGTAACTGTAACCCCTCTGTAAAGTATTTTTACAATAAAAACATATATAAAAATCATTGGTTATGAGAGAATGCAACATCATTTTCACATATGTTTGTCTCAGGGTCACATACTAATGACAGTTGTTATAGTTTCTTATTGTATTTGTGTTTTCTTCTTCTGACTTTTAAGCCACAACTTCTCTATCACTTTACACAAAGTGCTTTTGCAAACAGATTTATCAAATATAGTATTCTTCTTCCCACATTTCTATCACTTTTTCTGGCTTTATTTTGCTTCACTGTACTTTTCATTCCTTAATCTATTATTTATCAATTTACTTACATGTATTTTTTTTCCTCTAAAATATAACTTGTATGAAGTGCAGTGATTTTTATTTTCTCCTCAGACACTGAAGACCCAAAGACTATGTGGCATGTATCAGGCACTCCAACATTATTGAAAAAGAGATGAAGGGATAAGAGAAGGTGACCAAAGGCAAATGCCATGTTTATTCATAAAATTACATATTGATAGAGGGAATAACATTGCCATGGCTTTGACTCCTGAGAGTTCTTGTGAGAGCTGGAGATAATTTCCTCAGTCATGGATGCAGGATGGATGTGTGACCAAAGACAGTCATGGTTGCAAAGGTTGAAACACACACACACACACACACACACACACACACACACACACACACACACACAATCACAAAACTGTGTTAAGACTACTTAAATTATTCTAATGACCATATGAAGGAGAAACAAAACAGCAGAGAATGCTGTTTTGATAAAACACAAAAACAATTATACAGGTTGGTGAAAATGGCCTTTCTCCTGCTAAAGATGTTGCCATATCCCTTATAGTCTCACATCATTATTTGATTTTACCATATCCTCTATAGTCAGAAATGTGGTTAAATGCCTCTTAGTGTAACCTCTTGATCACATCAGAAAGATTAACAAAATGAAATCTTAATTATTTTTTATTTGAGACATATAAGAAAATCATTCTTATCTTATTTACTGGTCTTTCATGATTTTTTTCTTAGGTAAACAATAATAACTTATACAATTTTCTGTAATTTTCTATTGGCAACTGCTCTTTAATAGACTTTTCACTAGCTTAAATATAATAGTATGTAAAGCATTCCTGCTCACTTGAGAAGATGGTGGCAATTCTATGTTGAATAAAATGTTGTAATCTGACTGGCTAATAGAGAACACTAATAGCATGAAAATTCCCTGCCAGAATTAGAAGCTATATTACAACACAGTATCCATGTAGCAGTGGTCCAGAGTGAAATCTTCAATACAAACCAGAATCTGGCTTGAGTGGCTTTACCTGTCCTGATGAATTGGCATCATGGAAATGTCTAAGGCTCCTCAGGTCTAATGTTATCATCTATTCACTCACATAGACATTAATTCTCAGGAATCACAACCTTAATACAATTACCTTTAATCATCTAGTAAGGAAGATGCTGGAGAGTCTTAGCGAGAGATAAGCAGAAAAGGGAAATTACAGAAAAGATTTTTGAACAAAACTAAACCAAACACATGCACTTGTCTGAAAATGGTCTCTAGAAAACCTTTTATATAGCTAGGAGCAAGGGGCTCAAGTGTCTAATCCTAGCTACTGAGGTAGCTGCAGTTTGAAACCAGTCTGCATAGAAAAGTCCATGAGCCTCTTATCTACAATTAACCACCAAAAGGTTGAAAGTGGAACTGTGAATTAAATGGCACACTGCAAGCTTATTGTGAAAATGCTCAGGGCTAACACCTTGGCCCTGAGTTCATGCCCTAGTACTGGCATAATAAAAATGAGCTAGTAAGTCATACATAAAGAAATATAGGTCCCATGGTTTCCCTCATTTGCAATAATTAGTATATGTTTGGGATAATTTTTATCAGGTGAGCAGAAAAGCTCAACAGCTATGTATATATGACCATATAAGGTGATGCTAAGTGAAATGTATCCGAATATATGGACAAAAGAGGTCTTTCTTTGTTGTTGTTGTTTTTAATGTACTATATGATTTTTTTTGTTTCCTTTCTAAGTTCTTCCCACTATGGTATATCCCCTGTTATCACTGTACTTGATTTTGGTATGCTGCATCTTCTATATACATTTGTCCAATCTGAGGAGAGGAAGGGGAATAACCAAACGCTGAAAGAAGGACACAAGGTGACCCATTGCAACAATGATACCCACAAGACACTATATTGGAAATGAACTTTACAACTTTGTGGGAGGGCAGGGAGAGTTGAGGGAGGGTAGGGGTGGTAAGGGATAGTGGGAGAACAACAAAGAAGGGGGTAACAATGCTTGATAGGAAATGTACTTATTACCTTACTCATGTAACTGTAACCCCTCTGTGCAGCATCTTTAAAATAAAACAAAAAAATGAATTATATATTAAAATAAACTTGAGTGCTGGGAAGGTGGTTCAGTGGTAGAGGGCTTGCCTTGGGTGCATGAGGCCCTGGGTTCGATTCCTCAGCACCCCATAAGCAGAAAAGGCTGGAAGTGGTGCTGTGGCTCCAGTGGTAGAGCTCTAGCCTTGAGCTCAAGAGCTGAAGGACAGCACCCAGGCCCAGAGTTCAGGCCCCATGACTGGCAAAATAAAATAAAATAAAATAAAAATAAAGTAAAATAAACTTGAATTATGACAAATGAACAAATATAACATTCTGAATGTAAAATAGAAGCTTAGAGAATGAAATAATCACTTTTATCCTGTTGATAATTCATGAAATTAATCTGAGTTAATTTAAGAGACTTATTTTATATAGTCACATATTAAGAGCTTGAACTAAAAAACTTCTAGCTCACAGCCTGATGTTCTTTCCTTCCTGATACACTTAGAGAAAATCCATGGTAAAAGTAAATTTTTTTAAGTTTTTGCACGTTTTTATTGTAAAAA
This sequence comes from Dipodomys merriami, assembly GCF_024711535.1. Taxonomy (NCBI): domain Eukaryota; kingdom Metazoa; phylum Chordata; class Mammalia; order Rodentia; family Heteromyidae; genus Dipodomys; species Dipodomys merriami. The sequence continues at coordinate 32,389,439 of NW_027202271.1, forward strand.
TGCTGTACAGAGGAGTTACAGTTACACGAGCAAGGTAATGAGTACATTTCCTATCGAGCATTGTCTTCTCCTTTGTTTTCCCCCTTTTGAGTAAAATTTTACTCAAAAATAGGCATATAGGTACATGTCTAGTCCAGGGAAGAAAATTTCATTCAATCTGTCTAAGTATAAACTGTCTGAATTTATGAAGTTTAAATATTTGTTGAATGATTATGATTCAATTCTCATTTGTCAAGTCCTGAATATTACCCTAAGCAATGGAAATAAAATCATAAATACGAAAGGTAAGTGTCTCTCTCTCTCTCTGATTTTCTTTTTTTAATTTATTTTAATTTTATTATACAGTTGTTGTAGAGGAGTTGTTACATAAGTAAGGCAATGTGTACATTTCTTGTCAAACATTGTTATCCCCTGTCTTATTTTTCCCCCACTTTCCCTTCCCCCAAAATCTCCCCACCCCCAAATGGTAAAGTTCATTTCCAGTATAGTGTCTTGTGAGTATTGCTGTTGCATTGGTTCACCTTTTGTCCTTTGTCTCACCATTTTATCATTCTCCTTCTCTTCCCCAAATCACAGGATATCAAAATCAAAAACAGTGACAACAGGAGATAAACCAAAGGGGGGAAAAGCACGAAAGAAAAAAAGAGATAACTTCATGCAGTGCATTTAAAAACAACAACAACAACAACAACAAAAAGACCTCTTCTTCCCATACTTTGGAATTCTCTCTGATTTTCTTATATGCACACTTTTTGTCCCACCTTTTCCCCAACACATACGTGTATAAATGTAGATATAGATGTTTTTTCTTTGAAAGAATGCATATAATCCTTTTTACAAAGTGCAATGGACTGAAGTGTAATAACCATGAGAAAGGTGTGTAGCAAAAAAAAAATCAATATTAAGGAAACTATTACCAAGTCACAATTAGATGTTTGTGATTTACATGACTATAGAGCAGATTTTAAAAGGATTTTTTATTACTTTCTAGCAACTGATGAGCCTCTTAGATTAGGCAGTCATTTCACATACATAAATACAGGCAATTAAAGACAAGATTAATTTTATGACCTTTTCAGAGTGAGAGGACTATAGTGAGAAGAGATCTCATTTATTCAGCTTCATTGAGAAGTAGGAGTTTTATAGATGTGAATTTCCTAGATAACAGAGTCATTCATTCATTAATTTGACAAATATTTGTGGAGCTCTTTCTATTTGTCAAGTCTTATTCTTAAGACAGAGATAAAGAGAATACAAGATGGTCTTGCTCTATTTTCATGCAATTAGCAAGTGAACAAATACATAGCTGTGATCCGACAAGTACTAGAAGAAAATGAAGGGAAATATGAGTTTGAAAGAGACTTTGAAATAAGTAATTTTGATTAATTTGTTCACATGACAATTGTTCTCAAGACCAAGTTTATTATTGTGAATGTTTTACAAATATTTTATAAGAAAATAGAAAAGGTTTTATAAGGATTGGGCTAATAGGAATGGTCAAAAGCCTCAGGTACCATTAGTGGTGTTTGGTAAACAGAAAATAGAAAAGTTAATAGCATCATGTAAATTGTTATATGAATAAAATAAAATTCATTAGTTGGGAACAAAAGTTTTCATCAGAAGAGAGAGATTCCTAACTCACCCCTTACTCAAGAACATACTGCTAAATTCCTGATAATATTTCTTACTAGTCCTGAATTTCAACATACATAGTTCAACATGTATTTCCTCGTTAAGTCCTCGACTAACTTTCAAATCCTATTTTACATACTTTCCCCCTATGAATTGGCATACATGCTATAGATTATTAAGTATAAGAGAAACAAATCACTTAGTGTGCACATGCTCATAAAAATGATGGAAACAAATGTAAGATTACTGTGAGAGGTTGTAATGAGAGAAATTGACCAGGCTAAGAAAGGAATGAATAGGTAAACAGAGATATGACAGAAACCCAGGAAGAAAGGGAGGGTAATATATATGTATTTTGAGGAGGAGTCCTTCTTAAAGAAGGACAGGATATCTGTTGTAGAGACCAATGGAGACTATTCAAGTACAGATAATAGAGAGTAGAAGGGTTGAACTTCCTATTAATGTTTTGCATATGTAGAAGCCAGGCTGATCTTGCTTAATTATCATAATCCTAGTGGTTGATGTGATCATGAAACTCTCCCTAGGTCTTCATAAAGACTTAAGAAAGAATAGGTCAGAGTGCTACGGGGGATCCACAGAAAGGTTTCAAGCTGAGCAATGTGATGATCGGATTCAAATTTTAACAAGATTTCATTGGCTTCTGTCGACAGAATGGATTTCCAGGGATGAAGAGGGACTGCCAAGGATCCCGCTGGCAGGTTATTGTGAGATTCCAGCTGAGAGACAGTGTAGACTTGAGACAGCACACAGTGGCAAATCGACAGAATTTGTGTCAGCACAAAAGCTTGTGACCTGTTCACGGAGTCCCTTTCATCTGAGCCCCAAAACAGATATTGATTGAAAAGTAGAACTACAAAAGGAAAGCCCTTCTTTTCATCTGTGACAGGTACACTGCCATACATTTTTTTTTTGCCTATTTGCACCTATGTGTGTCAAAATCTATGTTTTAAACATCACTAACAAGAAATCAATAATGTTAGTCCACAAGATCACATGCATAGCATTCAGAAATAGTCAAGATGTACTTGTGTTCCTAGTAATATTCAGAATATCTTGAATATAATGTAGACATTTTTGTGGGGCAGGTATTAGAAACTAGCAATGGATGGCTTCTTATTATTGAAAGCTGAATGACTTTAGATTCATATGTAAAAAAAAATTGTAAACTCTGCAGTACATCGCGGGGATCTCCTTTTAGACTGTGTTAGTCTGTTGTGAGGCTGCAGGAAGTGTTGTCTAACCAAGACTCACACAGCTGACTTTCTCTCCAAGAGGTGTCTTGGTCAATTGAGATGCTTTGTCTAAGGTCCTATTATCTTCTCTGTGAGCACCCTATGTAATGATTTATACATGCATGAGGCTAAACCTAACATTGGTACCTTCTTCCACTTAGGATTTTTTTTTAATTGTGAAAATAACATAGACAGGGGTTACAATTACATGGGCAAGATAATGAGTACAATTCTTATCAAGCATTGTTGCCTTCTCCTTTGTTTCCCCTTCCCTGCCCCCCCAAGTCCCCCCACCAAAGTTGTAAAGTTCATTTTTCGACATAACGACTTGTACATCTCATTGTTGCAATGGGCCCACCTGTTTCCCTATTTATACGATTTGTTTTTTCCCTTCCCTTCCACAAATTATACCAACATCAAATATAGTGAAAGGAGGGGTTATACTATGGGGGAGGGACATACAAAGCAACAAAGAAATCATATAAATATGTTAGAAACAATACCAAGAAAGAAAAAAAATATTTGAGTCCTTATCTTGGGGTTCATTTCGCCTAACATCAACTTATCTGGCCGTTTCTGCTTGTCTCAGACATATGCTAATAATTGCAAATTAGGGAAACCATGGGGCCTATGTTTCTTTGGGCCTGGTTTACTTCACTGAATATAATTTTTTCCAAGTCTTTCCATTTCTTAACAAATGGAGCAATGCCATTCTTTCTGATGGAGGCATAGAATTCCATTGTGTATATATACCACATTTTTTTGAACCATTCATCTACTGAGGGGCATCTGGCTTGGTTCTATATCTTAGCTATGGTAAATAATGCTGCATTAAACAGTTGTGCTGGTAGCTTTAGTGTGGTCTTGACTTAGGATGTTGAAGGATCATTCTCTGCTGAGATCTCTGTGGTACTGCCAAAGGCCCGAATACAGCTCTGCCACAATTAGCTTCCAAATTAATACTGCTTTTCTTACATCTTAGCAGATTTTGTTGTAAAGAACACTTTCCCCAAAACCCACCTCCATATTAACACATAGATTTGTGGTAATATAGTCAAAGGATATGTCATTTGTTTGCAATGTAAGACACTTCATTCTGTATTCACTAGCTCCTCCCAAGGCTCCTTCATAGTTAGAAATTCTTGAATATTACTGGTTACCTTTCAGAAAGTTAAGAAATCATGTATGTTTTTAAAGATTCCATTCAATAAAATAAAAATGCCAAAAAAATTAAGTGAAATGAACTCCAAGATCGGGACACAAGTATTTTTTTCTTTCTTGTTACTATTTCTAACATATTTATAATGTACCAGTTGATTTTTTGTTTCTTTGGATATTCCTCCCCCACAGTATAACCCTTGTTTTCACTGTATTTGATGCACTTCTATAATTTGGGGAGGGGAAGGGAAAAAGCAAAATGCTTAAATAGGGATGCTGATTGACCCATTGTAACAATGAGATGTACAAGACACTATGTTGAAAAACAAACTTTACAATTTGGGGGGGGGGTGGAGTGTAGTTGAGGAGGTGGGAGGGAAGGGATGGTAGGGGAAAAACAAATGCTTGATAGGAAATGTACTCATTACCTTGCTCATGTAACTGTAACCCCTCTGTACAGTATTTTTACAATGAAAAACATATTAAAAATTGGACTTATTAAATTTAAGAAACAATCACCCAGTCAATGTAATTGGTAGCATTCTCTTTAAGACATTTGAGTGTATGTTTTTTTAAAAAAATTTAACCAAGGATCTTTACACATGATTGAAGAGGAATTAGACATTTATCACATTAAAAATTAACTCAGGTCAATTTGTCCACCCGTAGCCAAAGGTTGCTAGCCTTTTAGTACCATGAGCAAGTATCTAATTATAAAGTAATTTTGGATAAAAAAGTAACAGTGGTGTTGGCGTTTAACCTTATCCTGGATCGACAAAAAGTAACACACTGACTTGTATTCAAACTTCAGTTATGATGATTGCACCTTGAAGTGTTTGATATAGGGAAATGTTTTCATCCACCTGGAAGGAAACTTTTACTTTGTTTACTGATCTTTCCATATGCAACGAAAATTTGGGCTAAATAATTTGTAATGATATTTTGTATATGATACTGATTTCTTGTTTGCTTGAAAGTCATTCAAATGTATTGTATAATTCCTAATTTCATTAAAATTTTCTGTAATTCAACCTCAGATTGTCAATCTGGTTAATAAAATTAGCCAAGGCAATGTATCACAGAAAAAAATACCCCCACACTAAAAATACTTTCTCCTTATTTTAGAGTTTCATTAACAACTGGCCTCCATACTTCATTGGTTTGGATCACTCACATGAAAACCAAAACATTCAAATTACTTTTTGAAGGGCACAGAAGAGAATTTATTCTCTTGCTAAGGTAAACTTTAATAAGATTTTTTTTAATTCTTGCATTATAGCAAAGAATTTATGTAGAATTTTAGAACAGTCTTAACCGAAAATTCAATGAGGATTCATACTCAAGCTGGGCTTTTTCTTCATACCTGTGCTTTGTAGATGTGTATGGCTTAGAAGGGAGAAAAGGTACAAAGACTGACTGCCATTATTGCAAATCATATCTAGTTCAGTAGAAAATAGACTCTGGAGAATAATACCGCTGTGGTGGGGGCAGTCAGTGCAGGCCAAGGTAATTTAATTTATCTAACTTAAATCAAAATTTCAATACTCATTCATGAGAGTGTACATAGATCTCCTATTTCTCATTCTTAGTTTTCAAGCTGACTTGAGTGCTTGTCTCCTTCTGAAGTCAATACTAAATACCAGCATATAGTATAAAATTGTTTGTTGAATAGTTAATAGATGCCATATGGATTCCCCATATTATTTTCAGTCATACATTGTATTATTTTGTATAAGTTGCAGAAAAATCCATAGGAAATCAATTATATAATCTAGCATACCAGATTATGTTAGTTGTTAAAAATCTACCATTACAACTTCACATATTTATATCTTTGGAATGAATAATAAGCTTCATTTCTCAAAGGCACTGAACTAGAAAATGTTCATAAAGTCTTGTCCGCTGATTAACCTAAAAGATAATAAAAGAATATGAGTATCATAAAATTTTTAAAAGTGTAAATGAGTAGGTAATATAAGAGGTAAGATTTAAAAATCTAAAAGGAGAGAGAAAGCTATTTGTAATCCACCCCATTTTCTAAGGTATTGTGTTAGACATAAAACACAAAATGCCTTAAACTGAAATAATGAAATTGGTTACATTCATCTTTGTATATTTTTGGTTTTGTTTCTTTAATCTCGAGAGGCACAAATATAAAAATAGCTAAATGCCTGTAGAAATATTAAGAACTCTCAATTATTTTGAATTTAAAAGTAATTTTTTACTAATGCTGTTGAGCATTGGGTATAATTAGAATGATTTTAGCAGGCTGGTCTTTGAATAATTAAAGAGATCAGATTAATTTGAGGAGAAACATTATTATTTAAAGCAAAACAAAATTGTTAGACTACTTATGAAAGACAAGCACAGGGATGGAGACGGGTCAGAGCAGCATTTTCTAATTACTTAGCTTTATTATGATTGTAGATTGTCTTGAACCAAAAAAAGTCCACTTGTACTGCCTATAGACTTTGAAGTTCCATCATCTCTTCACAATTGTTCCTTATAGAAAATAGTATTAAAATAATGCTGTCTGTAATTCTCTTATTTTAGTTCACAGTTTTTCAAATTATTGCCTTTTAATGCATTTCTGAATAGGAAACATAAGTAAATTATAAAAAACCTGAAAGACACTAAAAAGTAAGATTCCTTACTCTGTTTTTCTCTGCCAGTACTGTTCCAGAAGAACTGTTTACTGAAATACACTGTATATAATTATGTATTTTTAAGTATTTGACATATGCTAGGTTTTCTGGACACATCTTTTCTTTTATCACTCAAGACAACATAATATATATTTTTCTGTATTAATCTATACAAAATTAACAACAGCATGGGATACCAGAACTTACTTAATGAGCTCAAAATTTTATTTGTTTTAACTATTAAAAAGATGCTAATCTGGGAGCTGGTGGCTCACTCCTGTAATCCTAGCAACTCAGGATGCTGAGATCTGAAGATTGTGGTTTGAAGCCAGCCTGGGCAGGAAAGTCCATGAGTCTCTTTATCTTATTTTAAAGGTGATGTACTGAAGGTTTACAGTTACAAAAGTAAGGAAGTGAGTACTATTCTTGATGACTGTTATATCCAACTAACAAGCAGAAAACTGGACGTGGTACTGTGGCTCAAAGTGATAGAACACTAGCCTTGAGTGAAATAGGCCTGAGTTCAAGCCGAGAGAGAGATGAGGGAGGGGAGACAGAGAGAGAGAGAGAGAGAGAGAGAGAGAGAGAGAGAGAGAGAGAGAGAGAGAGAGAGAGAGAGAGAGAGAGAGAGAGAGAGAGAGAGAGAGAGAGAAAGAGAGAGAGAGAGAGAAAGAGAGAGAGAGAGAGAGCTGGAGCTAGAGGTGGAACTCAAGTGATAGAGCACTAGCCATGAACAAAAGGAGCCCTGGGACAGCACCCAATCAAAGAGTTCAAATCCTAGTACTGGGAAAAAAACTCACAAGACAAGAAAATACTAGAATGAATAGATGTATTCCTTTCAACACATTATTGAAATGAATCCTACAGGTTTCTCTTCTGGTGACAAATAAATTGATTTCAAGCTTAACAAATGACTACCACCATCTAGAAAGCTCTTACCAATTTACCCTTCCCACAATCAATATGTGTGAAAGCTTATTTTGTTAAACACAGGTCAAATAAGTGTTTTACAATGCTTTAGTTTAGCCAATGTGAAAAAATAAAACAATGGAAGATAGTTCAGTGTGCACACATGTTTTTAGTGTGGCTGAGATAGTTTTTTATTCATTTATTGTATTCATTTAACTATTAATGACAGGGCACCATCTCTCTTCCAAAAGTTATGTGTTGACATCTTAAACTGTAAAAATCCTGAACTTAAAAACACTTTAGGTTTTTGCATTTGCAAAATTGGTGAATTATTTACAAGCATCAATTTTCACACCAGGTTTGCAACTGTATTGCTTCAACTATGTTGGGTAAGTGGTAATGTCACTTTCTGAAGCAAAGGATGAAAAGATGGATTATAGAAAATGCATATACAGAGAGACAGATATTTCAATAGCAATTAAATAATTGTTTAATATAACACTAAATTACAAAGAATGTGTGTCGTTGTGAAATAGAATACCATAAATGCAAAATTGCATTTGAATTTCTTCAAACCTTGGTTTCTATAAATACCTGAATTTGATCATCATCAGTGAAGCTATTGTGTCTTTGTTTAGAACTCATGGAGGCTATTAAATGTAATTACTTCCCCCCAAGGCTTGCATGGGAAAGGTGCACACAAAGGTGGGGCTTCTAAATTATAACAGATTCTCATGAATAAGGATGCCATTTATTTATTGCAATTTGGAAAAAGCAGCAGGACTGAAAGCTGCCTGTTTCAAGTTCTGGACAAGAATAATGCATTGTATGAGAGAAAAAGCATATCTAATTTTGAATAATATGCCTGAGGAAATTTTCAAGAGAATCTATTCTCCATTCCTTTGATATATTTTCTGCTGTTTTTTGGACAAGTTTTCCAAAGAAAGAAGGGCTGAGAATTTAAATCTCAACACACAACTATTGCTTATCTCTGTTTACTATCAATTAACCTTAGCATTTCCAAATTCAATTTGTACATTCTTACACATTGAAAATAAGACAATATACAGTGTCCCATGATAATTGTAATTTTTCTTTATTGTTATATTAGAATATTGGCATTAAAATTCTGTTTGTAGTTTTCATTTGTATGTTACAAAGCACCTGATTAATTGTTAGAAATATTCTTGTTGCAGTTATTTAATTTCCAAAAACTCTTATATATTACTAAACCATATTTCTTCCCTTGCAAAATATGTCTTAAATATAATTTGTTAAAATAGTTTGATTGTTTGGTGTGTAAGAGAATTCTATGTGTAACAATTTGTTTATTCTAGTTAAAAGTCAACTATGACAACGAAAACATAACACAAGCCCTGTTTGGATTATCTGTTCACATTTACCTAGTCTCTCAAATGTGTAATGAAGACTTAGGAAACAAAAGTGAAATATTACACAAAGAACTTAGCCCTTGTGCATGAGAGTGATTATTGCAAAGACTACTATAATATTCTGCAATGAAGCCACTTTGGTTATTATGAAATTGTTAGCACATTTTACAGGAGAGATTATTTAAAAAATAAACCATGGGCTGGGAAGTTGGCTCAGTGGTAGAGTGCTTGCCTCGCATGCATGAGGCCCTAGGTTCGATTCCTCAGCACCCCATAAGCAGAAAAAAGCCGCAAGTAGTACTGTGGCTGTGTAATGCTGGAGGGAATCTGTGTCACTTTCACACAGAAAGTTTAAGAGCCAATGAGGAATTCTCCTTCTTTCTTTCTTTTAGGGGTGTGGTGGGAGAAATCATACTCCAGTCATGGAGCTCCAGAGAATCATCAAGCTTGTGTATGAGCTGCGGGCAATGGCATAAGTAATGCCAGCACTCAGAGAGGGAATGTATTGAGTTCCAGATGAGCCTGGGCTCCCCAAGAAGACTCTCGCTCTCTAATATAAAAAACAAAATAAGAAAACCCATGTGAATGTATGGAACAGAAATGTGTCACAGTTCCATATATATATAGCTATAATCGCTGAGGACTCTATATATATTCATTATTTCTTTTGTGCCAGTACTGACATTCAAACTCAGGGCCTGTCACTTGTCTTTGTCACTCAAAGTTAGTCTCTATTACTGGAGCTACATGTTCATTTTCACTTTTTGCTGGTTAATTGGAGATAAGAGTCATACAGATTTTCTCCCAGGCTGTGTTTGAACCTTGATCCTCCGGTATCATTCTTATGAGTAGCTAGGACTGTAGGCATGAACTACCAGGTCCTGTCTAATGTATTACTTTTTATATTAAGCTCTTAGAGTTAGAGGTTAATATAAAGATTTGTTAGAAATAAGCAAGATGATAAAAGTAACCACAGCATCTAGGTATATAACTAGTATATGTCTAGGACAAGCAGAAAAGGTCAAAAACTATGTACATATGACCAGATAAGATGATGCTAAGTGAAATGAAACCCAAGATAGGGACACATGAGGTTTTATCTTTGTTGCTGTTGTTTTTAATGTACTTCTAATGTACTATGTGATTTTTTGTTTCTTTTTAAAAATTTTTATTATTAATTTTACTTTATTATTATTATAGAGATGATGTACAGAGGTGATGTACAGAGGGATTACAATTACAGGAGTCAGGTAATGAGTACATTTCCTTTAGTACAGTGTCTTCTTTTTTATTATTCATGTTTTTTAAATTGTGAAAATACCGTACAGAAGGGTTACAATTACATGAGCACATTTGTTATCAATCACTGTTACCTCTTCCTTTGTTTCTCCTTACCATCCTTGCCCTGCCCTCCGATCCCCTCCCATCTCCCCCTCCCCCGCCCTCCGCAAAGTTGTAAAGTTCGTTTTTCGACATAATGTCTTGTACATCTTATTATTGCAATGGGTCCACCTGTATCTCTATTTAAACGATTTGTTTGTTTCTTTTGTATGTTCATCCCCCATGGTATAACCCTTGTTTTTACTGTGTTTGATTCCAGTGCCCTACATCTTGTACATACATTTTTCTAATTTGGGGATGGAAAGGGAAATAACAAAATGCTGATATAATGATAGAGATTCACCCATTTTAACAATGAGATGTACAAGACACTGTGTTGAAAATGAACTTTACAACTTTGGGGGGAGGCGGTAATTGGGGTGGTGGGGCAGGAAGGGATTGTTGGATAAAAATAAAGGAGGGGGTAACAATGATCGATAGGAAATGTACTCATTACCTTACTCATATATGTAACTCCTCTGTACAGTATCCTTACAATAAAAAATAAATTAAAAAATAAAACCTGATATTTATACTTCGTTTGGGCCAACGTTTTTCCAAAAAGTGTCGGAAAAGAAGTAGTTGGGCTTAATATGAGTCTTTCCTATGACTACTCTGTACTACTATCATAATGCAGGAAAGGTCCACATGTTCCATGAAAGCAACCATATTTTGTACACAAAGAATATTCGTTGCTGTTTTCTAGTAAAGCTATCTATACAAGCAGGTGGTGGCTTGGATTTTGCCATAGGGCAGTAACATGCTATCCTTTCCCAGCACTACTTTAATATTATGAAATGATGATGAGGGCAATGAAAGAACAGGACTTAAAAGAGTGGAGTTGAATTCAAATGTTTTTAGAGGGCATATAAATGTTCATAGAGCTCTGTTATTTGCTATGGGAAAGAAATTTATGTATATTGAGTATTCTCCATGTGGCAAGCAATCTGTTAGGTACTTTATAGACATAATTGCTTTTAATGTTTATAGGTTGGCATTTTGCAGATAAGAATCTAGAGACACAGAGAGGTTAAGTGAGGAATCCAAGTAATCTCAGAGACAAGATGAGAAACCAGTCATCTCGGAACTCACGTTCCAGACACTTTTCATGTTTTTGTAACTGCTAAGTAGAACAAGCAAGACTGAAAGGTGTGAATGTAGTAACATTTTCTTCCACATAATTGCTTCTAGGAATCTAATCTGTAGGGTCATTATTTTCCTCTCATGTAATAAAATTTGGGCAGATAGCCCAGGTAGCTTTTATGTGTTCACTCCACACTCCAAGATAAAAATATATTTTTAAACTACTCAGATAGTTTTAGTCCCTGAAATAATCTCTGTTCAGTAATTAATATGATCATTCCAGTATAAGAAAAGCTTCATTCAAAAAGAAATATTTGTCTCAATTTTAGTTCAGGTCTGATCCAGGTAAAGATTGTTCACTTGCAAAATAGGGAGGCAATGTGTTAGACAGTTCTCCTTCTTTCTTTTATACTTCCCAGCTCCCTATTATTTCCAATTCACCTTTAGATAATTTCTTTTTTTTGGGGGGGTCCAGTTGTGGGGCCTGAACTCTGGGCTGGGCGCTGTCCCTCAGCTCTTCAGCTCAAGGCTAGCGCTCTACCACTTGAGCCACAGCGCCACTTCTGGCTTTTTTTCTTTTTGCTTATGTGGTGCTGAGGAATTGAACCCAGGGCCTCAGGCATGCAAGGCAAGCGCTCTACCACTGAGCCACCTTCTCAGCCCTCACCTTTAGATAATTTCTATCTGCATCTTCTGATTTGTCCTGTTTGTAGCTGGAGATGGCCAGAAGGGAGCAGTGGAACAAACAGTCTTGCTTGTCTGAATCTGAAAATTATCTGAGGTAAAATTTGTGTCAATATTGGTAGTTTTGTCCTCTGAGCTTTCCTTTTTCAGTAATAAATGAGCCACGCTTTGATGCCCTTTTCTTCCTCAAGTGTCTCTTTCCGGGGTTCTTCTTGGGCAGGATCTAAAATAACTCCATGTGTTCCTCTCTGAAACATTATTTATGTACTCTACTAGGTTATCCCAACTTCTAGGCATCTTTGTAGAGAACTTCTTTGAGGTAGAAGTTATCCTTCTCTACATAACTTTCTCTAGTCTCCAAGATTTTCAAAAGCTATGTTCAACTGCTACAATAGTGGTCTCTATTTAGGTGGTCAAGGAACTCCCTATGAAATGTAGAAAATTAGGGCCTGTTATCCTATATCACATGTAGAAGCTATTAACAGCCTTAGGTAAACACACACAATACTTCACGTTTCCTTAAGATACTTTTAGCTTGGTTGTGAGCACAACACTAATACTCTAGAAATGTTTACAAGGTTCTTATAGATCAGCAGGGACTTAGAGATCAATAAATTCATTCCTTAACTGAATTGGCGATATTTACTCATTGCCCAGTGTTTGTAAACTGTTGGCTTAGTGCTTAAGTAAATGCAAATGAACTTCAATATCTCTGGTTTGGAAGAATTTACTACCTTTTTAAAAGTCTTGTTCCCATTTTTCCCCTAAGTCTTTTGGGTTTCCTGTTATTTTAAACTGATTTGCTTGCCTTGTAAAGCAAGATAAATATTGAAAGAAAGGAACAGAATTAGAGTAATCCAGTCTTGAGAAGGAAACTCACTTCTCTTTTATCATTTCTTTCTCAAACATTCCTTCATTAGCTCTCTAATAGTACTTTTTAAGACATATGCAACAGGTGCATAATGCTATCTTAACAGTATATAAAAACAGATGCTAGGGTTCTTACAGAGACTACTCATATCACTGAGGATGAACAGATCTACACTGAATTTCTGGGGGCTTAAGCAGAGCATGGGCCATCTTGGTTGCTGACCTGGTATTATTGCACATGACTTGTTCAAACATAGTTCCTTATTCCTAGTTCCTCTGGTTTTAATCAACATGGCTTCCATCAGTATGGAACATACCAAATGGGCTGGTCTTCTTCAAATAGATACATATTAATATTTAAAAAATAAACATTTACAAGAAGTTCAAAAGTAGAACATCATAAAGTGAACTAAACTAGTGATAGTTTATCACAAACATATGCAGTAGCAAAGTAGTGATGAAGAAATGAAAAATTAAACCAATAGCTTTTCCCAGTAACAAAACTTGGGGAAATAATTAAAGTCTAGCAATAGCCAGTGCAGTTGGCAATGTGAAGAAACTCACACTCTCTACTTCTAGTAGGAGTTTCAATTGGTAAGGCCAGTTTAGAGAACATTTTTTCTTTCTTTTTTTCTTTTCTTTTTTGTTTTTTGGTCTGTCATGGGGCTTGAACTCTGGGCCTGAGTGCTATCCATCAGTTCCTCAGCTCAAGGCTAGCACTCTCCCATTTGAGTCACAGCACCACTTCCAGTTTTCTGGTAGTTTACTGGAGATAAGGTTCAGGGTTTTTCCTGCCCAGACTGGCTTTGAAGTGTGATCTTCAGATCTCAACCACCTGAGTAGGTAGGATTACAGGTGTGAGTCCACCACTGCCTGGCCTACAGAACAATTTGACAATATCTAGTGAAGGCAAAAATGGGCTGACCCTGAAGCTCTTCAATTTTCTCTAAAATGTGTACCATAAGTCATGTTGAAATGTGAATAAAAAGAGAACTACACATGACACCTTAGCAGTGTTCTTTGCTGAAAAAGAATCAACAAAAGTATAAAGTTAAGAGTATCTTAGGGCTTGGAAGGTGGCTCAGTGGGAGAGTGCTTGCCTTGAATGCATGAGGCCCTGGGTTCGATTCCTCAGCACCACAAAAGCAGAAAAAGCTGGAAATAGTACTGTGGCTCAAGTGGTAGCACTAGCCTTGAGCTGAAGAGCTGAGGGACAGTGCCCAGGCCCAGAGTACCTGCCCCATGTCAGGAAAAATAAAAGAATATCTTATTGTCCAGGAAAGAAAAGATTATAAAAGGTGTGTATATATATGTTGCTATAAACAAGTATGTCAGTTGGGTGCTAGTGAATCACATTCTGTAATCTTAGATATTCAAGAGGTTGATAACTAAAGACTGTGGCTTGAAACCAGATTGAGCAGAAAAAGAAGAGACTCTTATGTCCAAATAAACAGCAAACAAACAAACAAACAAACAAAAACCCACAAGTGTGTGCTTGCTAAAGTGGTAGAGCACTGACAGTGAATAGAAAATAATCAAGAAAGAGTGCAAGATGCTAAGTTGACAAATGCATATTGTTTTATCTCACAGAAATATTTAGTATATATGATATTTTACAACAAGAATATATCATATTTCCAAATAGAATCCTTATTTTCAAAAACATTGCTTCTGCTAAGGGAAGGACAATCCAATTTACAAATTTATTAGGTAGTAAACATTGACTTTTAAATTAGTATTGAATTAAATTCATGAAATTGAACTAAATGTTGATTTATTATTTATTGACTTTTGTTTTGTAATTTTATTATAAAATACTCTTGTGTCTGGAAAATGTATGTGACTCTAATTGTGGAAGAAGTGAATTACTAGGAAATATTTAAATGAAGAAAATAACAATAGATCAACATTCTGAAATATTTTACCCTAGTGACATATTCCTCACTGTTCCTGATATTATTATTTTTTGTTTATTTTTATTGTGAAAATACCATACAGAGGGGTTACAATGGGCAAGATAATGAGCACATTTCTTATCAAGCATTGTTGCCTCCTCCTTGGTTTCCCCTTCCTATCCCTTCCTCTTTTCCCCCCTCTTCCCGCCCCCGCTTTCCCTCCCTTCCCCCCCCCCTCCACAATTGTAAAGTTCGTTTTTCAACATAATGACTTGTACATCTCATTGTTGCAATGGGTCCACCTGTATCCCTAGTTAAACGATTTGTTTTTTCCCTTCCCCTCCACAAATTATACCAACATCAAATACATGAAAGCAGGGGTTATACTGTGGGGGAGGGACATACAAAGCAACAAAGAAATCATCTTATAAAGATGTTAGAAACAATCGTATGGAAGAAAATACATTTGAGTCTTTATCTTGGGGTTCATTCTCCTAACATCAACTTATCTGACCTTTTCTGCTTGTCTCAGACATATACTAGTTATTGCAAATACGTTCTTAAATCTCTTTTTTAGTATCAAATGGATTACTTGAGACATTATCTTCTCATTACTCTGCTCTTTATCTCTATATTCACCTATTTGTCATACAGGTTATCTAATATTCTATTCTCATGAATATAATCTAATTTTGTCTTAGCTACATTAATGTATTTTAGCTGAAAAAAATTTAACAAATTGCTCATTTTTATCCCTCCTTTCAGAGTTTGATTTTGGCAGGTTAATTCTTTTTTTTCAAATGTTGGTTTTCCTCTTTGTAAAATAAATATATAACTAAGTATTTGAGAATTACCTTAAATTAAAGCATTAATATTAGATTGTAATAGTATATATAGAACGTAGTTGCCTATAAAAATGAATGTTCATTTTCAACTATTTCATTTTATTAATTAAAAAATAAGAAATAGATGCTTACTTTTGTAATCTTTCTGAAAATTTCTCTGAAAATCACAGGGTCATTACTGTCACTTGTTTAAATATTGACATGAGTCTTTAAATGAATAGTAGATGGTGCATTAAGATATATCCTATATACAAAGAAAATATGAGCTAATTTAAAAAATTACATTCCAAAACTAATTTAGAAAAAGTGAAGAAATGAAAAATCTAAAACATTT
Source organism: Dipodomys merriami (assembly GCF_024711535.1). Taxonomy (NCBI): domain Eukaryota; kingdom Metazoa; phylum Chordata; class Mammalia; order Rodentia; family Heteromyidae; genus Dipodomys; species Dipodomys merriami. Next base: position 32,405,518 of record NW_027202271.1, read on the forward strand.
CACTCTATTTGATAGTTACACGAAATTGCATTACAGTGCTCATATTTTTGCTATGTATTTATGTTTTAAAGGCATGTATAGTTTTTTACATAGTAAAAAATAAATATATGTATTTATTAACATATATAGTAACCACATCCATATAAATGTGTATGAATACATAGACACAAAACATATATAAATGCCAAATATTAAAACAAAACTATCACTCAGAAGGAGACTTTCCTCTCTGAGAAGGTTCAAGATGTTGTCTGTTTAAACCATATTCCCTTTACAATTATTTTATGCACAATTTCTAAGGTCCAGTCTTTCAGTGGCTAGTTAATGAGATTAGTAATCACAAAAGGTAAAAGAATTATAAAAAGAAGCCCAGGCCTACACATACAGCTTTTGTTTACAAATTTTTCATAACAAATCATTAAGAAACTGAAAATTAAAAAAAAAATTCCTTGAATTGTTTCAAGTAAACTAATACTGTTACATTATGCCCAACATTTAGCTATGAAAAAAAAATGTGTCAGAATGAAGTAAAAACTCTGGGTGTTTTCACTGTGGGACATCATAGATTAGGGGGAAAAAGACAAGTAATCACCTGCTGAGAGGATGTTTTAACCCCATGGCTTAGGATGCATTTCCTCTGTCTTGGCAAACAGGTAACATGCTATTTTTGTTCTTGGCATACAGTCAGCTTGTGTTCTTGAAATCCAGTCATACACTGGATGTGGTGACCCGCTGCCATAGTGAATTCCACAGGCAGGAGCTCCATGCTATGAAAAGTGGAATTCAACTAGAGAGGTTCATGAAAAAAGTGGAAGTTTCTCAAATTAATTTCTCAGAATGCCCTAAGCTCCAGCCATGCCCGCACTTCCATGTTCTTTGCAGTTGCTGCGTACTTCTGGGCTAGGTGAACCTGGGTGAGTTGACGGCCTCTCCCTATGGCAGTATTTCCTTTTCAAAGGGCAGTTGCCTTGGTTCTATAATTTTGTGCAGGCAGTAAGAGCCTTTGTGGTTGACCAAGCTGTGCTGACAGATAACAAGTACAAAACCTAAAGTTTAAACTCAGAAAAACTTTGTCAAATTCTCAGTGGAAAGTTGGAAGAAAGCATTATTTCCAAAATGAACATTTCATCCACTGACAACAGAATATGTTGAACTGCAAGGGGCTCAGGACACTTAAAAGGTTTTATTAAATTTGATTTGAACTCTCAGCCTCCTAGTGAGCCTGTGAAGAAGGGAAGCATGTGGGATGAACCAATTCAAAGTTAAGATGCAGGACTAATGCTTTGGCTCATGTACTGTCACACCTTGGATGCATAAATGGTTGGTATGTCTTAGAACTTCCTGGATGCTTTTACTGTCATTGTTTTCTTGAATCCTCTTGCTCTTGTTGATTGACTAACCAATCTATCTTTTTTCTTATTAAAATATGCTAATGTTGTTTAATGTTATTTTACTTCCAGCAAAAATTCCAGTCAGTTACATGTTGTACTGGCCAATAAAATGTAAGTGAAATCTGATAAGGAAGTTTTGGTTTTTTGGTTTATTTTGGTTTTTTAAAAAATATTTGTTCTTAGGAATAAAAAAGAGAAATGCTTGGAAAGATGAAGTTTTTTGCCTTTTGTCCTCAGACATGAGAATTCATGTTCCTTCTTCCAAACTCGGAAAATCAATATAATGGTGAAACCATCCTCTTCAATGAAACCACACAATCCAAAGGTCAGTAAAGAAGACAATGAAACTCAAATATTGGTCCAAATATAGAGTTCTTTACTTCCAATGTTTGTCAACTGAAAAATAGTTTTCTATTGGTTTAAGCCATTTTTGTCACTTTCTTTGTTTAGAGTAATTATTATTTAATTACACTGCATGCCGACTCCAGACTACACAGTAATATTCCAAAGCTAGAAAGCAGAAAAGAAATTAGGAATTTAAACTCTCTTTATAATTTTAAGTCACATTATGCTGTGCTTTTTCTCAGTTCCTAATGGTCTTATGTAACTAATATTTTTGTAAGTGATTTGAATAAAGGATAAGCATTATATATTCAGTTTCCCAAAGCTTGAATGGTAGTTAATATCTCACAATCTGAGACACCAAGCCTGACAAACTGGATTTCCTGAGTCAAGATTTTCACCATAGATTGAATTTATCTTCAAAGTATTCATGCTTTAATGAAGAGTATTAAAATCCAGTGGAATCATTAAAAAGTAGGATATCAAAATCTGAAATTCAGACAATCTAGGCTGAAAATAGAATATATTCATCAATGGTATATAGATATTATTTTAAGCAGTACAATTTGATAAATTGCTAAGGAAAACAGAATATATATGTATATAAATGTCTATATATAATCATACACACATATATACAAACACACACACAATGGAATTGGATTACTGAATGCATTTTTGGCATCACAGTAATATCATTGATATAAGGCACTATGTAGTATCCAGAAAAACAAGTGATAAAACCATATGATTTAGCGTATCAAATACTGCTTATTTGTGAAGCAAGCTAGAAACTGAATTGGCCTGTTGATTAGTCACATGAAGAAATCTGGTAGGGTTGCTATTTCATATTCATTCTAGTACACGTGGAGACACTTTCTGTATGGACTGTCTTCATATAATTAATAATAATACCTGTTTTCATTAAGTGTTGTATTTTGGACCATTATTTATTTGATCTTCTTAGTTATTGAAGAGCAATGTAAATAGAATTCTGTGAGCAAAAATTGAACTCAAGTGTAGGTTAAAAGAAAGAGAAAAGAGTAAGAAATGGTAAAGAAGAAAATCAAATACTTTTGCCACAGTGTATACTGAGAAATAGAGTGAATGCTGAGGTGAGGACAAAACAATGCAATTATCTACCAAAGGGAGTCAGTGGATAGTGAAAAATGATTGATGTAAGAAAAAAGCAAAAGGTCTTAAAGTAATTGAGAAAGGAATTGGATTTGTGTTTAGTGAAGAGCTGGGTTTAGGATAGATAAAATTAGGATACCATTCTCCAAGGAGTTATTTCATTTCTGTATGTTTAGAGTGAAGCATTGATTGCTCTGTGCTCAAAACTACAATTCAAGAATATTTATGTAGTGAATGGCTTTTGTAAAGAGGGATAGAGACTTCACAATACAGGACAAGCTTGTTGATAGCCCTGTAATAGATGTAGTGTCTCTCTGTGAAAGAAAAGAAGGAGGTGTGAACTGCCTTTCATAAACATTTAAATTCTCTGTGCACAGGGATTCTCTTCCATGATATAGCCCATTGTGTGTTGAGATCTCATGTGCACTCTTCATGTTGCCTGTGGGAATTGGAGCTTGGAAAACTGAAGTAAAAATTCTGATACTTGGGAAATGCTAAATAATAAGCTCTTGCACATTTCTGATCCAGAAATAAATATGTCTTCCTCTGTAAATGGATTTTGTAGGATGACTGTCTTTGTTTGGAAAAGGAAACTTTTATAGGAATTAACAATAAAATCTTAGATAATTAGAACTAGCCTAGCATTTTCATTATATACTCATAGTATGTAAAATTTAAGTTGTTCATATAAAATTTATGTCTAATAATTTATATTTGTGATTTTCTTGGCTTGTTGTACAATGTTTTGTCCATTCTCTTAAAGACAAGTGTAAGAAGTCCTTATATTTTTGTCTAGTAATTGTCCATTATATATTTATTTATTTATTTATTTATTTTTTATTGTGAAAATACTGTACAGAGGGGTTACAATTACATGGGCAAGATAATGAGTATATTTCTTATCAAGCATTTTAGCCTCCTCCTTTGTTTCCCCTTCCCATCCCTTCCCATCCTCCCCCCGCCCATGCAATCCTTCCCGCCCCCTCCCCACCAAAGTTGTAAAGTTCGTTTTCCACATAACGACTTGTACATCTCATTGTTGCAATGGGTCCACCTGTATCCCTATTTAAACGATTTGTTTTTCCCCTTCCACTCCACAAATTATACCCACATCAAATACAGTGAAAACAGGGGTTATACTGTGGGGGAGGGACTTACAAAGCAACAAAGAAATAATCTTATAAATGTGTTAGAAACAATCACATGAAAGAAAAAAAATTGAATACATATCTTAGGGTTTGTTTCCCTAACATCACCTTATCTGACATTTTCTGCTTGACTCAGACATATACTAATAATTGCAAATTAGGGAAACCATGGGACCTATGTTTCTTCGGGCCTGGCTTACTTCACTTAATATAATTTTTTCCAAGTCTTTCCATTTCCTAACAAATGGGCAATGTCATTCTTTCTGATGGAGGCATAGAATTCCATTGTGTATATATATATACCACATTTTCTTGACCCATTCATCTATTGAGGGGCATCTGGGTTGGTTCCATATCTTAGCTATAGTAAATAGTGCTACAATAAACATAGTCATGCTGGTAGCTTTAGTGTTGTCCATTATATTTTATTTTAAGATAATATCTTGAATCCACATTACTGGTTGTCTTTTAAATGTTCTCCCCAAATAGACTTAATTATCTCAAAACCATTTAAACCTTTCCTTACCTAATTTCTGAAAACATTCTTTTAAATAATAAAAATAATAAAATTGCTAGTAGAGGGATTTTTGTGCTATGCATTTTATGTATTCATTTATATGCATATGTAAGTATATTTAATCTATTCTTTCAGACTAATGTGTGTCATGTTATAACGTTTTGCAAAAGGGGCATAGATTTTTGTTCTCATGCAAAATTAGAACTTCACTGAGAGATTAAATTCTGGAAAGGTGTGTGTGTGTGTGTGTATGTGTGTGTATATTATTGTAAAAATCATCAAGGAAATATAAAGGTATCTTGGCAGAATGTTGAGGTAAAGGTAGACTTTTACAAATATAGATCTTTTCTACAGAGAGGATGTTACTTTGGTCTCTAGGTTATATCAATTGTAAGGAGTGCGTGGAAGTCTCCTGATGAGACACACTCATAGGTAGAATTTATTTTAGAAGTCATGCAATGAATTTTGGCCATCATACAACAATATCTGCCTTGTACTTGCTTGGGCTTTTATTAACTGGATTCAAATCAACCATTATATTGAATTTCTCTAATGTTGATGTATTTTCCAAAAAGGTATTACTTATTCTTAAAATGTAGATCAAAACACAATGCATAGCAGTGGTTATTTTGAAGAATTCCCTATTATCTATTTGAAGTAATTATTTTGAAATTGGTCTTGATGATGAAAAATCTCTAGAGAAATCCTCTAGGCAACATTTGTAAAAACATAAATATTTCAATTCCCAAGAAATTACAAAATTAGAAGGGCTCTTTTAGTTTAGAAATACGAATGTAACACCTGAACTCTTGCAAATATTTTCCCGTAGCATGAGTATGAGACTTTATGTAGGAATAAAAAATGGTGATAATTGCTGAATAGCAGAAAGGTCAGAGCTCTAGTATATTATATTTTGATCTTTTGAACTTCCAAGCTACTTTTTTAAACTCAGCAATACATTTTCTTTTATTTAAATCACTTAGGGCTTTTCTGCTTTAATGGTGAATAGCTTATAATACTTATTACATTGTTTTTAAAATTTTAGTTCATGTCTGATGGTTGAAATTAGGTGATGATCATAAGAGAAAACTGGAAAATGGCTTCAAAAATTCTATTTCTCTTGCCTCAAGAATGCATGTCCATATGATTTTTCTTAAAATTATTTGCAGGAAATATGGAATTGTATTATTATTTATCTAATATCCTTTACTAATATGTACAATTATTCAATTTTATTTTATTTTATTTTAAAGTAATTTTAACAAAATCGTATTGGCCCTTTTACAAGTAAAATCATGTTCCTTCACGTTCACTTACACATGCCTCAGAAATAAATCTGATGATTTTTCCCCATAGAACTGAGGCTTTTTTTTTTGTCCGTTGTTGGGCTTGAACTCTGGGCCTCGAAGCTGTCCCTGTGCTCTTCAGCTCAAGGTGAGTGCTCTATTGCTTGAGCCACAGCGCCACTTCCAGTTTCCTAGTGGTTTATTAAAGATAAGAGACTCACGGACTTTCCTGCCCGGGCTGGCTTTGAACCTCGACCCTCGGATCTCAGCCTCCTGAGTAGCTAGGATTACAGATGTGAGGCTTGAAGTTCGTTTTTTGACATAGCATCTTGTACATCTCATTGTTGCAATGGGTCCACCTGTATCCCTATTTAATCAATTTGTTTTTTTTTCCCTTCCCCTCCCCAAATTATACCAACATCAAATACAGTGAAAACCGGGGTTATACCATGGGGGAGGGACATACAAAGCAACAAAGAAATCACATGGTACCTTATAAATACGTTAGATACAATAGCAGCAAAGAAAAACACACTTGTGTCCTTATCTTGGGGTTCATTTCACTTAACATCATCTCATGTGATTTACGCAGGGAGTGAGCAGAGTTGGGGGAATGGGGGAGGGAATATAGTTGTGGAGGTGGGAGGGCAGGGATGGTAGGGGAAAAACAAAGGAGGAGGCAACAATGCTTGATAAGAAATGTACTCATTACCTTGCTCATGTGATTTAGTTCCTACAGACCCCAAGATCTGTCTTTTTCTTATGCTTGCTGCTAGTGGCAATATGTGTTGTTTGCATCACCATTGTTAACTGTGTGACCACACATGTTCTAATGCTGCTTTGCTGTGATTTTTATTAGACCTGACACTGAGCCTTTCTTTCTGGACTGTTTACCACGAGAATGGATATTGCCTTCTTTATCATGTGCCCTCTCTTTTGGGGTTCTTTTTCTGTCTTGTATAATGATGGGACCTAGCAGGAATTCTGATGTTAAAATACACATTATACAGTATTTTGATATTTTTGTACTGGAAAATCTACCTCTGAGATAATTTCTATCCATTATTTTCCTGTAGTCCTACAAATGGTTTACTACCATACTGAAATCTTTTAATATGAAAGTCAGTATAAGAATTGGGTTGCACCCAAATATATTAATTTAGTTCATAAATCAGTTTAATTCATTTCTATATATTTTCAGAAGAGAAATTAAAATCTTCCTCTGTCTACTTTCTAATTTTTCCAATACTGGGTAAAAAAGCTGCTAGCTCAAATAGATTATTTGCTAGAATCAAGTTATTGATAATCATTTAAAAATTGTTAAAATATATCAATTGTGCTAAACATCTCACTTTTGAAAACATAGATGCAAAATGAGGTAGTTAGAAAATGACCTGAAGGAAAATGTTCTATGTGCTATCCGGACAAAATTTTAAGGCAAAAATAACATGAAATAACAGGAAAATAAGAAGTATAATGATTTCAATTTGTAGCACAGAAATTGTTAATTTATGAGTTGAATTTAGTGTTCCCAGAATAAAAAAAATGTTATCATACAACTTAAATAGCCTCTCCAGATATTAAGTAGTAGAGCTGACTTATGTTTCTCTTAGAATTTTTGTATGCATCTCTCCTATGAGCCTCCTGGGAAGACTCGCTCATAGAATTTATTGTACATCATTTAATTGTCTATCTTTTCTTTCTATATCTTTATTAGCCCTTTGTGAATTTCCCATTTACACACTTTACTCATTTTAATGAGTTGTTGATCTTAACATTTTTTGTTAAACTATTACTAGTGATGATTTCATACTTATTCATTTGGATAAACATTAAAGTCATTCATTCGACTGTTAAGACTTTAAAAAACAATGGACCTCTCCAGGAAAATGGTATGCTAGATCACTTGAAGGAATGACACAGCTAAAAATACCAAAAGAATTAGATATAATATTTCACAACATTTTAGATCACAGAGATTGAACCAATAACTAAGTGGATCAATGGAATTAGGAATTTAAAGGAGTAAATATACGATTTTTGTCCTATGAGCATTTTCTAACCCAAGAATATATAAAATTTCTGTTTGGTAGCCACTGGTGACATGACAAACAGAAGGTAAAGTCTTGGGTTTTGCAAAGTACAGACTCCAATAGAACCTAAGACATATTACATTAGTATTTCCAAAAAAATTGACTTTTTCAGTCAAGGGGCCACAATCACTACCATCAGAAGTTATTATAGAAAGCAGCTTAGAGCTTCGCAGAGTAAAGGAAAAGAATCCTAAACAGTAAAAATGGAATATTGTCCTTTTATGTATTTGTAACTGCAACTAGACTTATGTATATATAAAGCATTGTTAGTTGATAGAACAAAATTGCAGAAAGTTCAGTTCCAGATGGAGTGGGTTAAAAGAATCACTTACATAATATTTGAGAAAATGAACTGAAGAGTTACCCATATCCCTTCATATTCAGAGTATGGACACCATATATCAATTCCCACGCACTCTTATTTTATTTTCTGTTCATTCGTTCAGTATTTGGCAGAAATCAGATAGGTTGGGCCAGACTGTATTCTTAAAAGAGCTGTGCTACTTGAGTTCCTGCTATTATTATGTGTGATTTGTGAATATGATATCTTTGTAAATAAGTTCTTTGTAATCACACTTTAAACCAGGTCAAATTAGATGAGGGTGAATTTTGATTCAAATTAACTGATGACTTTATAAGAAAAGATAAAAAGCAGACCTACAGAAAAGAAGCTCACATGAAGACGAGGCAAAAGAGAAGGTGATTCAACTGTCCAGGGTTCTGAATACAGGAAGACAAATGTATTACTGGGTTAAATATAAACTCCTGTATTAATGCAAGATTCTACATTTGATCCTGAGGAAATAAGTAAGTGATCAGGAGTCATACTTTGGCAAATGATACAGTATCTTTTTTAATATATATTTTTTATTGTAAAGATTCTATACAGAGAGTTTACAGTTACATGAGTAAGGTAATGAGTTCATTTCCTATTGAGCATTGTTACCCCGCTGTTGCACTAGAGCTGGCTTTTTTTTAAAGATACTGTAGACAAGAGTGGGTTATTTTTTTTATTTTTTATTTTTTGGTTGGCCGTGGGGCTTGAACTCTGGGCCTGGGCACTGTCCCTCAGCTCTTCAGCTCAAGGCAAGCGCTCTACCACTTGAGCTATAGTGCCACTTCCGGTTTTCTGGTGGTTTATTGGAGATAGGAGTCTCATGGTCTCTCCTGCCCGGGCTGGCTTTGAACAGCGATCCTCAGATCTCAGCCTCCTGAGTAGCTAGGATTACAGGCATGAGCCACCAGTGCCCGGCAAGAGTGGGTTATTTTTTAAAGATACTGTAGACCAGGGTAGCAGTCACCTTCCCTTGTCTATAGTAACTTAAAAAAAAAGATAGCTATGGTGATTCACACTTGTAATTTTAGCTACTGAGGAAGCTTGAGATCTGAGGATTGAAGTCAGTCCAAATTATTCTTCATAATCTTAATCTAAAAACTTAAGAACCTTTCTTATTCTATTTGGTTGTGTCTGGCAAGTATTTGGGCTTGTTGGTCTTTTTTTGCCTTTCTGTTTAATTTTGACTTAAGTGTGTTGCATTAAAGTAATATATTATTAGCATCTGTTTCAAAACAAGAACAGAAGAAGAGTGTCATTAGTATTCTCTTGGATTAAATACATAGAAGCATGATCAAATTTAAAGGAAGAAACAAAGCCAACACTTGAGCAGAAGTTGCAGTGAGGTCCTGAAAGTTAGCAAGCAAATACAATTGAAAAGAGAAGTCCTGTCTAATATTGCGCACAGGAAATAACTACTCTGACTAGTGCTGAAAGCAAAGCAAAGCCATGTAGAGAAGACACCCTGGAGTAATTGTTTCTTTCCCCAAAACTACTTTCTAATCTATCTATCTGATGTACTTTCACATGTGTCCAGTATTTAACAATGGGATATGTGTCTCAGCAGAACACCAATACAAATAGAAAACAAAAATGCATTTAAGCATATGATAGAGCTATTCAGAAAAGTTGACTTAATTTTGAGAGGAGTCTGAGTGTCATGCTGATAATGTTCAAATCATGATTAATGATTTATGATTAATACCTTAAAATTTGATAAAAATTGACATAAATATAAAAATTTGAAAATGTACCTACTTTATACTTCCAAATAATTCTTGGTTTTATAGATAAAGCAGAGATTACTATTAAGATCTACAATACAACATGGATACTGAAAAATCTAGCACTTATTCTGAATTTATAATGTGTGATTATTGTTTCCAGATTTAATTCTCAGAAAAACTTATGCAATCAGTTCTACAACCAACCCATTTAAAGACACAAAGGGAGTAAGTAATGTATCAGTGTTTATAATCTTAACATGAAAATGGCTTTAAATGTAACTATAAGAAAATATAAAATACAAATACATGAGCTAAACTTAGAAGTCCATTAGATAGTAAGGGAACAATGAAGTAGACCTCTAAACAGCAAAGAAAGGAATTAATACTTTTAAACACAGATATTAATGAAATTGAAAACAAGGAAATAAAAACAGTAGAACTTACCATTAAAAGGAAAAGCCAGATCTTTGAAAAGATCAGTGAGGTAGGCAAGCCTTTGGAAAATATGGTCAAGAACTAAATAAAGAGAGAATGCACGAAGGAGGAAAAACAGTCAAAATTTAAAGAGATCATGACTGTAGGTCTAGAGAAGATTAGAATAGCATTTTTGTAAGAACACTATATGAAACTTATCGCCAAAAAATAATTAATGCTAAACAATTTTTAAGACAACTGTTAGTATGCACAAATTGATCCAAGAAAAAGGAAACAAAAGCAGACCAAAACAATTACTTTATAAAAACTAAAATAATTGTTAACAATTTACCCTTATGCAAAGGTAATATGTTTTGATATAGTTTATAGAAAAATTTAAACAATCTTTCAAATGAAGGACAATTTCAGTCTTAAAGGAAGTGTATTAGGATATAGAAAAATAGGAAGTTAGACTTTTTGTGTAATTCACATAAATCCTAATGACAAAATTGGAGAAAAACACCAGAAAGGATAAAATTATCAGCTAATATTATATCTAAGCAGAACCTTAAGGCTTACAAGTTATTAGTAAATCAAAATGTTTCTTACTCTTTTCTCTACTCTCCCTGTCTTTTTCTTTTTCTCTCTTTTTGTATGTGTATTTGTGATTGTGTGTGTATGTGTGTGAAAGTGAATGTGTATGTGAAATATGGTAGAATAGGTTATAAATCTCTAAACAATGCTTAAGTTCTCATTTCCTATGATAAATATTATTTGTAATACGAATACTCATAAGGAGAACTACTATCTGAAATTGTGGTTCCTATAAGCTCTGGGAACAATTTCTCTTCCGTTAATTTTATTACTGATTTTGATCTTTAAAACTACCAAGAATTTGTAATGAAATAAGAATTTTATGCCTTTGTTATTGATAACTGCTGCTGTATATCTGTTCTATGTGCTTTTTAGGAAACTGATCCATTCTTCTCATGTTATTGATATCATTTCCTTTATTTTTTTACATTTTATCTTATTGTAAACATGCTTTCCAGAGGGGTTACAGATACATGAGTAAGGTAATAAGCATTGTTGTTGCACATTATTACCCACTCTTTGTTTTTCTCCTACTAGTTTTTCCTACTCATATTTATTTCTTAAACAGATTCATTGTGAATTTTTAGGTTTACTTATTATTACATAAAGACAACTAAAAAATCTGTATTTCTTATTTTAGTACTTACCCATGTTTGTTTTTATACATCTGCTTGTTGTATTTTTGCTTATTTTATAAACATGAAAATGTAATTACATATTTGTAAAGTTTGTATCTGTTTCATTAATAAAGTTCAGGTAACTCTTAATAAAAATTGAAATAGTTTCAGTAAATGTCACTTCTAGACCTAAAATTTCACAGTCCATAGACATCTATTTAACAAAAACAACAAAAAAAGATAAACAAGATAAATTTAAAGAGTAACACTTGTTTTATTTTCAAAGTTTTTCAAAAAACCAAACTGTAGAGGGCTGGAGCTCAGTAGCAAAACATGAGGCTCTGGGTTCAAACAAGTAAATAAAAAAATAGTAAGATATATCACACATAGCATAATAAATATTATTCAGACAATATTAGTACATATATACATTTATTATATATATGTGTATATATACATATAATATACATCATAGATAGGTGATAGATAGATAGATAGATAGATAGATAGATAGATAGATAGATAGATAGATGTCTCACTCTATAGACCAAGGAAGCCTCAAAATCTTGATTCTCCTTCCTCAATCTCCCAATGCTTGATTATAGTGTGTGTAATCATGCTACTTCAATGTATATATTTTTAGTGCATGCATTCCATCAGATGTTTAGCCAAATATGCTTCATATAACTTATTATTTAATACTGGCATAGTGTATTTATAAAGCTAAACTTAAATGAAAAGCAAAACACATATTCCCACCCATTGCTCTGATCTGAATTTTATCTAGATGAATTATATCTAGATGAATTTATGTATGTGAAATTGCTAATCACATAGTACATTTTCTTTTCTTTTCTTTTCTTTTATTTTTTGTGAACATACTGTACAGAGGGGTTACAATTACATGGGCAGGATAATGCGTACATTTCTTATCAAGCATTGCAGCCTCCTCTTTTGTTTACCCTTCACATCCCTTCCCAGCCTCCCCCCCCCCTACATTTTCTTTACTTATCTCCAAATACCTTCATATATCTTGACAAAAGACACACAATTTTGGCTATTAGAAATTGCAATATAAAATTATAATCTACATAGAACATTCTCCAAAATAAACCACATTTTAGGTCACAAAGGAAATCTATATAATTTCTGAAATTATGCCCTGCATTCTCTCAGGCCACAATGGAATAAAATTATCGTTCAACACCAAAAGCCACCAAAGAAAATCCTGCAATACATAGAGACTGAACAACACAGTTGAACCATCAGTAGGTCATCGAAAAAATTACAAAGGAAATTCAACAAAAATGAACATACATGTTACCCACCCCTCTGAGACACAGCAAAGATAATACTCAGAGGAAAATTTTGCCTTTGAGTTCCTACCTCAACAAATTGGAGAGATCTCAAACCAATAATTTCATGATGCACCTGATGCTCCTTGAAAAAGATCAACAAGCCAAATCCCAATGGAGTAGACAAAAAAAATAAAATTAAATCAGAATTAAATGAATTAGAGTTCAAAAAAAGAATCAACAAAACAAAGAATTGGTTCTTCAGAAAAATTAACAAAATTGACAGATCCTGAGTAAATCTTAAAAAAGAAGAGAACACACCCAAAAAACAAACTCAGAAATGAGCATGGAAACATCACTACAGAAACACTGAAGATTCAGAATATTATAAGGGAATACTTCTCAAACCTTTATGTTAACAAAATTGACAATATGGAAGAAATAAAAGAATTTCTAGCAAATATTGATATGCCTAACTAAACCAAGAAGATTAAAACCAACTAAACAGACCCATATCAAGCATTGACATAGAAACAGCAATAAGATACCCCCTACCCATGAAAAGCTCAGGACCAGATGGATTCACAGCTGAATTCTACAAGGCTTTCAAAGTAGAACTCATACCAATACTCCTCGAACTCTTCAATGAACTTGTAAGTGAAATTTCACTACCAAACTCATTCTTTGAAATCAGCATAACCCATATCCCAAACCAGACTGGGGCACATCAAAAAAGAGAACTATAGACCCATTTCTTTGATGAACATAGATGCGGAACTTCTCAACAAAATTCTGGCCAATCAATTTCAACAATTCACCAAAAAGTCATACATTATGAGCAAAAAGGATTCATTTCATGGATGTAAAGTTGGTTCAATATATGCAAGTCAATGTAATTCATCACATCAACAAGAGAAAGGATAAGAACCACATGATCATCTCAATAGATGCAGAAAAAGCATTTGACAAGATCCAGCACACCTTCATGATGGAAGTTCTGGAGAAACTAGGAATCCATGAAACAATCCTCAATATAATAAAGGCTGTGTATGATAAACCTACAGCGAGTATTTTACTTAATGGAAAAAAGCCAAAGACATTTCCTCTAAAATCAGGAACAAGACAAGGATGTCCACTCTCTCTCCCCTCTTCAACATAGTATTAGAATGTCTAACTAGAGCAATAAGGCAGGATACAAATATAATCATACATACAAACATAAAGGGGATCCAAATAGAGAAAGAAGAAGTAAAACTCTCCCTCTTTGCAGAAGACATGATCTTTTTTTGGGGGGGAGGGGGGGTCCGGTCGTGGGCCTGAACTCTGGGCCTGGGTGCTGTCCCTCAGCTCTTCAGCTCAAGGCTAGCACTCTACCACTTGAGCCACAGCACCACTTTTGGCTTTTTTTTCTGCTTGTGTGGTGCTGAGGAATCGAACCCAGGACCTCCTGCATGCAAGGCAACCACTCTACCACTGAGCCACCTTCCCAGCCCATGATCTTGTATTTTAAAAAAAACCCTTTGCTCCACTCTCAAGTTACTGATCCAAAATGTTGGCAAAGTAGCAGGGCACAAAATTAACCCTCAAAAGTCGATGGCTTTTCTGTATGCCAATAATGAGAAGAACACAGGTGAAATCAGGAAACCAATTAATTTTCTAATACCTGCTCCCAAATAAAATACCTAAGAATTAATGTAACCAAAGAAGTGAAGGACCTCTGTGAGGAAAAGCTTTAAAACCTGAAAAAGGAAAATAAAGCAGAACTAAGGAAGTGGAAAAACCTCCCATGCTCCTGGAATGGAAGGATTATCATCGTGAAAATGGCAATACTGCCAAAGGCTATCCAGAAATTCAATGCAATACCCATCAATATCCCAACCTCATTCTTTAATGAAATAGAAGAAGAAGCAATCTAAAAATTCATAGGTAACAATAAAAGACACCAAATAGCAAACCAATCCTTAACACAAAGAACAGTGCAGGAGGAATATCAACACCAAACTTCAAACTCTACTACAAAGCCATAGTAATCAAAACAGTGTAATACTGGAATAAGACCTGAGGACCAATGGAATAGAACTGAAGACCCAGAAATGAACCCGTTCACCTATAGCCACTTCATCTTCAATTAGGGAGCAAAAAAAAAAAAAACCAGGATGGAAGAAAGACAACCTCTTCGGGTGCTGGCAAAATTGGTTAAACACCTGTAAAAACTAAAGTTAGGTCCTTATATATCACCTTCACCAGAATCAACTCCAAATGGATCAAAGCCTCAAAACATTACAGGAAGGAACAGGAGAAACTCTAGGACTCTTTGGCACAGGCTAAAATTTTCTTTTTTTTTTTTTTTTTGGTCGGTCATGGGGCCTGGGTGCTGTCCCTCAGCTCTTCAGTTCAAGGCGAGCACTCTACCACTTGAGCTACAGCACCACTTCCTAAAATATTTTTCATAAAGACCCAGAACACAAAAATCAAAGAAAGTTGGACAAATGGGATTATATTAAACTGCAGAGCTTCTGCATGGCAAAGAACATAGGTAGCAAGATCAATAGAAAGCCCACAGATTGGGAGAAGATCTTCACTAGCTATACAACAGATAGGGGCCTCACATCTAATATCTATTTAGAACTCAAAAAATTACATTCCCCAAAAATAAATCCTTAAAGAAACAACCACACCATTCATAAGTGAGCTAAAGACTTAAGGAGAGACTTCTCTGAATAGAATATAAGAATGGCCAATAGACAAATGAAGAAATGCTCAACTTCTCTGGCCATAAAAGAAATGCAAATCAAGAAAACACTGAGATTCCACCTCACTCCAGTTAGAATGGCTATAATCAAGAAATCTACTAACAACAGATGCTAGAGGAAATGTGGCCAAAAGGGAACCTTACTGTTGGTGTAAGTGTATACTTGTTCAACCACTCTGGAAAGAAGTATGAAGGGTCCTCAAAGATTACATTTTTCTTATTTGAGGAGGGGAAGGGAAATAACAGAATGCTGAAACAAGGATACAGGTTGATCCATTGTAACAATGAGATAAATAAGACACTATGTTACAAATGAACTTTACAACTGGGAGGGGAAGGGAGGAGTTGGGGAGGTGGAAAGGAAAAGGATGGTAGGGGGAAACAAAGAAGGGGGTAACAATGCTCGATAGGAAATGTACTCATTACCTTATGTAACTGTAACCCCTCTGTATAGTATCTTTTCTATATATATAAAGACTAAACAGAGTTCCCTTATGATCCAACAATCCCACTTCTGGGCAATTACCACAAACAAGGCCATACTAAAGCTACCAGCACAACTATGTTTATCAAGCATTATTCACAATAGCTAACATATGAAATCAACCCATATGCCCATCACTAGATGAATGGATCATGAAAATGTGATATATAGGTAGGTAGGTAGATAGATAGATAGATAGATAGATAGATAGATAGATAGATAGATAGATAGATAGATAGATGAATTCTATGATTCCATCAGAAAGAATAACACTGCCCCATTTGTAAGGAAATGCAAAGACTTGGAAAAAATCATATTAAGTGAAGTAAGCCGGGCCCAAAGAAACATAGGTCCCATGGTTTCTCTTTTTTGCAATAATTAGTATACAACTAGAATAATCTTATCAGATGAGCTCAATAACTACTTATATATGGCCATATAAGATGATGCTAATCAAAATAAGCTCCAAGACATGGACACAAGAGGTTTTTCTTTGTTCTTGTTGTTTTTAATGTATTATGTGATTTCTTGATTCTTTTGTATGTTCTCCCCCCATGATATATCCCCCGTTGTCACTGTATTTGATTTTGGTACTCTGGTATTGTATTTATATTTATCTGAATCAGAGAAGGGAAGTGGAACAGAATGGTGAGACAAAGAACAAGGGGTAACAATGCAACAGCGATACTCACAAGACATTATGTAGGAAATAACCTGTACAACTTGGTGGGATATTGGGGAGGAGGGAAAAGGGGGAAAATGTGGGAGGGGGTAACAAGTTGGACAAGAAATGTACTTCTTACCTTACTTATGTAGCTGGAACCCTCTATACTTCACTTTGACAATAAAAAAGAAAGAAAAATATTATAAACTATGAACAAGTTATTAGATACATTTTCAACTAATATTTAAGCATATTTTCCACACGTTTATGCTGAATTAATTTATTCATGGAAATTGAAATGCTTTCTAATCCACAGGAATTTCAGAAGAGTATAGCATTCATAAAAGTGAAATGTGAATAGAAATGAGGGTGTTAAACCAGGCACCATGGTTCAAGCCTGTAATCCTAGCTACTTGGAATGTGGGGATCATGGCTCAAAGACAAGCAGGGAAAAATAATTTCATCTCAATCAACAGCTGGGGGAAGGGATGACAGTGTTAGCTATAAGGGGAACACATGACTGCACAGATAAAGAATAGATAGCTCATGCCTGTCATCCCTAGCCACTTGGGGAAATAACAGGAGGAGGATTGCATCTCACCTTGGAAATAACCAATGCAACAGGATCTGAAGTTTTGACTGAAGGGGTAGAGCACCTACCATATAACAGAACATTACTTAGAAACCCTTTTAGAGTCTTTTAAATAAGATTCAGTGTGTGGAGGATTCCAATGTACAACTTACACTCAGTCACTGTGTCAAAATTTATATGAATTTTAAAATTGTCAGTGTTTTATTAATGATTATATTATACTAGTTCTCTTTTGTTGTTGTTTTTGTTGTTTGTTTTTGTCAGTCATGGGGCTTGAACTCTGGGCCAGGGCGCGGTCCCTGCTCTCTTCTGCTCAAGGCAAGTGCTCTACCATTTGAGCCACAGCACCACTTCTGGTTTTCTGGTGGTTTATTGGAGATAAAGAGTCTCAAGGCCTTTCCTGCCTGGGCTGGCTTAGAACCACAATCCTCAGATCTCAGCCTTCTGAGTAATTAGGATACATGCATGAGCCACTGATGCCCAGCTTACACCAGTACTCTTGAATAGTCTCTCCAAATAACATTTTCACTGTTTTACCTTCAACTCTTTTCTTTCTTCCTTCACTCTCTTCCCTTTTGTCTGCCTTTATTTTAAGGAACTCATATAGACTTGTTTCACACACACTTCCTCTTAGTGCACTATAGCATAGTAAGATTCAGTCAGGTTTGGCCAATTTCACACTGCTGTTCTTCTTTATGTTTCTTAAATATTTGATAAATAAGTAAACAAACGTTTCTTAAACCTATAAAAGTGATTTTACATGTCTCCAGTAAAAGTAATTGGCAGTAACAAATGTGATAGTCACGTAATTATCCATGTAAAATTTCGGAAAGCATCATACAACTTCTGATAAGTCCAAAGGCCTCCGTCTCCTGATCTCAAATATTCCCTAAGCTCTCATATTGATAATTACATATTTTGGTAGATGATTTTAAATAGCTGTTTTAAATAAGATATCGTCTCATATTCTGTACTATATTGTTTAGATTTTAAAAATAGTATAATGTATTATATGTTTTAAACAATCACTTAGATTTAATGTTTATTACAATATTTTAAGCCTTCTTCTCTGAATTTAAGTATTCCATAGAATGAATATACAATGCTACTGTTCTATGCTGTAGAACTGTTTCTATTGTCGTTTTGATTTTCTGATTCTATTTCTGCAGACCCCCTCACTAGTTCATAATTGGTTATGAGATCTGTTTGAAATTGAAAGAAACAACATCCGTTATTAAAGCTGATTTCTGTTTTGAACATTATCTTCAGATAAGAAACTATTTCTAGAGGAGTAAACCTGTCTTGAATAATGAGGAGTTTTTGAAAACAAAGTTTTATTTTCAGGATCTTTATCCTTGTTAAAAAAAAGTCCAATCAAATACAGTGAAAAGAGGGGGAAGTACATACAAAGCAACAAAGAAATCATCTTATAAATATGTTAGAAACAATAGCAAAAAAGAAAAACTATTTGAGTCCTTATCTTGGGGTTCATTTCGCTGACCATCAACTTATCTGACCGTTTTTGCTTGTCTCAGACATATAGTAGTTATTGCAAATAAAGGAAAGCATGGGACTTAATGTTTTACTTTAATATTAACCTGTTAGGATTTTAAATAGCTGCTATTTCTTTATCTTTGTTTTACAAAGTTGAATATTTACATCACTCTTTGGGAATGCTGGGAAGACTTCTATTTTAATTCTCTCAGTAATGATTTCCAATTTTTACTAAATATTTCTAATGGATGACTCCAGAAGACATTCTTCTATTTAGGTCAGAAGACATTTTTCTATTTAGGTCAATTTGTATCTCTTATGTAAAGACATGTTGTTTATAGAAATATTAAATGGCAGTGATGGTATATACCATGTATGAATGATAAAAATACAATCTTTTAAAATTAAGTAATTTTTAGCTGTGTATGTGTCATCATTCTCAAGATTATAACTGAGCATGCTCATCCGTTGCCTGTTGGTTATGAGTTCTCTGACTTTCTTCAAGTCAAAAGCCTGATAACTATATATTCCCCATACTTGTCACCAGCAATAGTTGATGAATACAGATGCAAGGCTCCTCCATCAAATGGAAAGGGTGTGCAAATACCTTTTTGATTCCCTGTAGTACTAAATATACAACCAAATTAAATTGGATTTCATGTGCAGAAATGTTAACTGTGCATTTGGATCTTTCACTTTTTTGTTTGTTTTTTTTTTTTGGGTCCGGTCGTGGGGCCTGAACTCTGGGCCTGGGCGCTGTCCCTCAGCTCTTCAGCTCAAGGCTAACACTCTACCACTTGAGCCACAGCGCCACTTCCGGCTTTTTTCTTTTTGCTTATGTGGTGCTGAGGAATCGAACCCAGGGCCTCAGGCATGCAAGGCAAGCGCTCTACCACTGAGCCATCTTCCCAGCCCTCTTTCACTTTTTTATTTCTACCTAAAGATACCTCCACCAACATAGGGAAATAGAAATCATTCTGCTGTAAAGTACAGAATCAGTGATATATTAAAAATAATCTGAGGCTTTTAGAGTTTCCTCAATGCTTTTATAACCTGATTTCAGTGGGTTTCTTGGCTATGCCAATATATCACATGGGTTTCTAAATCTTATCTTCTCTTTCTTTTCAGGGATCTGGGGCTAATCACAGAGGAAGAAAAGGAAAGAGAGGGGTAGAGAGAGGTAGAGAGAGAAAAGAGATTGACTCTGGGTAAACCAAATGGCATTTCCATAGAGCAGATCATTTTTAAGAACTGTAGAGTTTTTCTCTGTCTTTTTCTTCAGTTGTTATTAACTCTGATTGCTATAGTATCAACTTCAAGATTTCTGTTAAAGTTCCCTCCATCTTCTTTCTTCATAAACATCGACAGTCTTTTAGCCATGGTACATGCATGGCACATATAGAAAGGAGCAGGGAATCTTCCACACCCTCAAGTGTGATGTCTTATCACTTCATGCTCTGAAGTGGAAGTTCAGTCATGGCCTCTCCATACCAAATATTGCCCACAATGATGTTGAAACCATGTGAAACCAGGAGCATTGCAAGACACAAAGATATAAAGTACGGACCTCTCTATCTCCCATAGGAACTCTGCTTTGACTGTCCTTTACTTTAATATAATCTTGCTTGTCCTTCTCTTTGTTTCTGTTTCTTTCACGTGCCTATCCAGACATCACATCAGAGATACTCTATTCTGAAGTACAATAGTAATTTCTCCCTTATTTCAAAGGCAGACTGTTTTCTTAGGATTTAAATTGCATTCTTCTGCTTATATTTATTTCCTTTAAAAATTATCAGTTTTTGACCAGCTAGATATGCTTCCAGTCAATTAAAATAAAAGACTTTCATCTATCCTCCTATCTCCATACATACTATAGAATCTTCTATGATTTTTCAGTAGGATGCAAAGAGAATATAAGCAAATTTGTTATAACTTTATTGTTTATTAGATTTTTTTAACCTGGGCAAAGAAGAAAATAATTTGTGTACACTATTGGTCTAGCAAGCAGTATGAAAAAAGTTGCCTTTGTTCAATTTGGAGCAGTTTGAAATGCTTGTACCAACAGACAGGGCACAGATGACTGTAACTCCTATTGCTCCCTTGGCTTCCAGTATTTCTAGACTTTCTATTGCTGATCTCAGGATATAATGACCACTGGTTGGTTATTTCTGCCTCTGGCCATGTTTCTGTTGGGAAGTGTACCCAGAGGAATGTGAAAAAGAAGTTTGTAACAAACTAATGGCCCTAGATAGCTGCCTGTGAACATAGCTACATAGACACTCTATTATAAAATTTTTAAAAGAAATCAGTGAAATACCTAGGTTTTTACAGGAGTAGAATTCAGTAGGGGATGGATTGGTTCAATGACATCTCAAGGCTTCATGTCCTGATGTTTCATTACAATCCATAACACATTCATGCTACCCAAAACTCCACCTGGGTCTTAGTGGATTTGACAGTCCTTAGAATTTCAAATTTTATCACCACAATTAATATTTTCTGATGTTCTTTACCTACAAAATTTATTTTATGACAGTTATGGAAGCACGTGTATTGCATTTACCAAATCATATTTTTCGTTTTTAAGCATTGCAAAGTGAGAAAATGCCTGTGGCGATGTTTACTTGATGGGAAGCACATGGTTTTGCAGAGTCTGACTGTGCATCAATACAAGGTAGGAGTTTCCCATCTCATGACTTGCTCATCACATGTTCTTAACACTATTAATAGTTTTGTCTCAGCACCAATTGACCCTATCTTGTCACCATAGCCAACATCAACATCTTTTACATTCATTAGACAACTGTAAACACAAGTCCTGGTCATTTTTGTGGAAGATCTTGATTAAATAAAATGTTCATTAAAGAGGAGGGTATAAATAGTAAATTGGTGTGGACCTTTTCACATAGGATTCTAGGTGGGAATGCTCTGATGCTGTAAATCTTGCCTTTCTCAACTTCCTTGTTGCAGATTCTCATATATATGTATATATACATATGTGTATATAAATCTATAACATATATACATACATATACATGAATACACATGCATGCATATCTTTGTATATGCATATATGCACACATATAGGTATATGTGTTCACACATGAATGTATAA
Source organism: Dipodomys merriami (assembly GCF_024711535.1). Taxonomy (NCBI): domain Eukaryota; kingdom Metazoa; phylum Chordata; class Mammalia; order Rodentia; family Heteromyidae; genus Dipodomys; species Dipodomys merriami. The sequence continues at coordinate 32,427,511 of NW_027202271.1, forward strand.
ATGCAGGTACAAATGTATTTGCACATATGTGCATACATATATACATAGATATCAAATTTTCCAAGGGAAAGTGATTTTAATCATATCCTGCACAGAAATTGAAATGCTAGGCATATGTATTTAGGCAAAATACAGTTGAGAATCCAGAGATTTGTCTAACTCATTTTAAATCCATCTTTAAATATATATATTTATTCATTCAACAAACTGGTATCCTACAAAGGGAATTTTTTCAAAGATACTTTAATTTAGGAGTGATTAAAAAATAATTAATAGAAGTTTGAACCCTACTACAGACAACATGTGAAAATGTGGATATCATCCAAAGGTTTAAATCTAATGTTAAATCACTTATGTGGGCATCAACCAAGTGTTATGTCCTCTAGTGAGGAAAAGCATACAAACTCACCTTTGTTAAATCACTGTGACATTTGCCTGAACTCAGGCTACATTGTAATACATTACAACCCAAATTCATGGGAAAAAAGTACTTAACATAATCAAATTTAGAGTCCTTTATCTGAACTCTATTTCAAATATCTGAAATAGATATCTTTTTTCCCCATTCTTCTTCACCTCATCCTCAGGTTGTATGGCAACAGATTGTCAAGGTTGGGGGCAATTCAGGTCAGCTTTGACCTGCCCACAGGATTCTGTCTTATTTTTTAGGAGAAATCTTCCAGCTCATTGTAAGTGAACATCTGTGCACTTACTGTTTCAAGTGCAAGACTTTTAACTGTGGAATGAAAGAAATTATAACCTCAACCTTTTAATAATTATGATCTTGGTAGACTTAGCAAGCAAGATGTCAATGTATAGAAAGCATTTGAATGGGAAATAATGGCTTCAGAACTACATTAAAATATCTAGCTCCAAGATGGAAATAAAGAAGTGAGAATATTATCATTTTATTAATAACATTTGTTGTAGACCAAAGATAAAAGTCTAACTCTTGCTAAATGCTTTTCAAGGTTTTCTATTTATCACTCAAAAAATGTTATGGTAAATTCACTCAAATAGGAAGTTTCTTCTTTGATCTAAGCAGTTTGCCACAGAAAAATAACTCATATGGAAAAAATATATATTGACAGATGCTTTTCAATTCTAGTATTTGGAGGTTCCTAAAGCTATTTTGTCAACTAGGAGGCATTTTAATAGATATAAAGTTCATAAGGCTGTCAAATTGGTTCCCCACATCTGAGAAATCTGTATGCATTTTAATAGAAAGTTAATATATTAAAACATTCCAATTTGTTCTTTCCAGGAAGTTGGATTAAAGAAGGAAGGAATACATTATTTTTAATATATCAGGTAGGTCAGAAATTAAGCCTTTGATGTTACAGGAAAATATTATAAAGTTATATTCCAGAAAGAGAACCAGGATATGAAAATATATAATATTTCAGAATTTATTTCACCAATAGACTCATTGTGCAGAAAATCTCCATACTGGCTTATGTATTATGTATAAAGCATGCTTTGATATTTTTAAAGAAAGATAATATTGAAAAATAAAGTATAAAAATTTCAACATTTATATTAGGCTTTTCCTGATATTTGATAATGAAGTTCCAAGCTCTGTCTACATTTTTTTAATAGATATACTAGAAGATATACTTAGAGTTTTTGAATAGCCAACAGTGTACTTAATACAAATTGTTTAGAGCTATTTAATTTCCTCACAACTTTTATAAAGCCTCTGAATTTTCTTTCTGAGACAGATTTTGAGTTAATAAGATTGTCAAGGTCCTGATTATGTACATTGGCACTGTGATGATTGTCTGATTAAACCAATCTAATCTAATCAGTTATATGCTTGACCAGAGAATACTCAGAACAGTACACCATTCACATTATGAGCAAGGGTAGTATGGAAAAATTTCCCTCATGCTTTAACAATTCATAACTTGAACTTGTAAAAGATTTTCAAGTTCATTTGCTAAATGTCATTTGTTTTACTGTATATTCAAATCACACAAGCAGGCTTGATTTTGTTGTTGCAATTAATAATTTTTTCACTTTTAATAAGTTTTTATTGTGAACATACTGTAGAGGGGTTACAATCACATGAGCAAGGTAATAAGTACATTTCTTATTAAGCATTGTTGCCTCCTCCTTTGTTTTTCCCCTACCATCCCTCCTTCCCTACCATCTCCACAACTATATTCCTCTTCCCACCCCCACCCCCGCCGCCTAAATTGTAAAGTTCATTTTTTGACCTAGCGTCTTGTACATCTCGTTGTTGCAATGGGTTAACCTGTATCCCTATTTAAACAATTTGTTTTTTCCCTTCCCCTCCACAAATTATACCAACATCAAATACAGTGAAAAACGGGTTATACCATGAGGGAGGGACATACAAAGCAACAACAACAAAAAATACATGGTACCTCATAAATACGTTAGAAACAATAGCAAGAAAGAAAAGCCACTTGTGTCCTTATCTTGGGGTTCATTTCACCTAACATCATCTTATCTGACCTTTTCTGCTTGTCTTAGATATATACTAGCTATTGCAAATAAGGAAACCCATGGGACCTATGCCTCCATCAGAAAGAATGACATTGTCCCATTTATTAGGAAATGGAAAGACTTGGAAAAAATTATATTAAGTGAAGTAAGCCAGGTGTTGAGAATTTTTTGAAAAATATCCGAAATACATTATTTTTGTTCATCTTTCAAGTATACATCACAGATACAGGAAGACCTACCTTAGGTTTCTAGAACTCAGTTCCTCTGCCCTTACTCTCATGTCTCAGCCTATACTTCTGTCTTCTTATCAATTAAATACCCATTCGTTTTTTGTCAGCTGTATCTTCATCACTTGGTAGATGATATTAATACATCTAACACACTCTCCAGACATCTAATTGTGGCTCTACTTTCCCCTTCACTTGAGAAAAAAAAAACCTTCAGTATTACATTAAAAGCCACAAAATACATGCAGAACACTCTATTTGTCTGGCCCATGACTCATAGTTGAGAACACCTGAATTATAAGCAAATGACTAGGGCCTCCATTCCATGCCAACATGGAATGATGGAGACTCTTATTTGAAAACTAAATTCATTAACAGAATCATGGATATAGCCCTTCAGTGTTAGTGATACATAATTTCACCTTTCTCTACTACATTCACCAGTCTTTTTTAATGGAAGAACAGTTATACAATATTTTTATTTTCTCTGTCTTTGCCATTCAACAAAGTATCTTATGAATGCATCTTGATGAATGTCACCCCTTTCAACATTCTCATCCAGCCTTCCCAACTTATCCCTTACCTCACTTTTCTTAATTTTTAGGCTATGTATTGATTTTTCCCCATTGACAAAGCAGTTTACCTATACAATGCATCTCAAGCTGTATCATCCCTTCAACATCTTCACCCCCCCTTTGACCCACCCCTTCCCTTATTTTTCTCAATTCTGTGGTATATACAATGTATTCTTACCTCTGTCTCCCACCTCCCCCACCCTCGTCATTCTTCTAACCCTCTTGCCTTGGCCTGATTCCCAGTCTGGCAAGTACTGGTTTCCTGGTACTTACCTCATTGGGCTTTGACGTAAATCCTTCTAAAGAACTATATACTATTTGAGGAGCAAAGGGCTGAACTCAGCAGTGTCCTACAGCACTCCTCACTATCTTGGACCAGGGACCAAAGGATTTCACAATCCCACCCTGACCTAAGCTCATAGAGCTACGTGAAGCACAGGCTCCCAGCCTCCAGCCCTCCACTACACATACAAAGTATCCATAAAAAAATCTTTTTAGTGACCAATAACTGATAGCACTGCCTGTTTGATAGTCGTCTACAGACAACATCAAATTTTTAATTACTCTATTTTTTACTTCTCTTTTCAATATATTGGCACAGAAAGTTGTTCTCAAGACTTTCTCCCAGTTCCTGCTCTTGTAAAAACTCCCATTTATCTGCTTCCCTTAGTTATGATAGTTTTGGGCGAACCACTTTTGTGTTTGTGTGTGCTTACATTCTAAACATATTTCAAAAACTATCTTTGTCTTAAGTTTGCTTCTGATTTACTTCAAGACACTCTTAATTTTATTTCTCAGAATGACTTTTTGAACATCATATTTGAAGTTTAGCACAATACCTGGCTTATAATTGTTTCCATGAACACTTGTGGATTGAGAAAAAGGTTTAGGCTTGTGCTATCAATGAAGCCCATTTAACCCCTAAGGGTCATTCTTGCTAGCTTCTATTAGCACTTGTCTCCTTTAACGATGTTTTTCAAACCTGCAAATATGAATTTCTGTTGTTAGCTAAATTGTGGCAAGAGATGTCTAGGTTAGTAAAGTACAATGTTGAATGTGTCAGGATTTTTCCAGAGAAGCATCGAAGACGAATGTGCTGTTGTAGGCAATGTTTGGCCTATTAAAGAAATGTGAGTAGACTGCTGGGAAAACTGTAGAAGTGAGGAAGATGGGACTTATTAGTAGACACAGGTACTGGGGATGTGCCTTTGAGAGTTATGTGTTGGTCCTGGCCCTGTCCTGTTAGTCTCTCTGCTTCCATGAAGAAAGCAGCCTCTGATACTTGCTTCCATTGCCTCATCTCTCATCCAAAGCAGTGGAAAGTCAATTTTGGATTGAAACCTCTAAAATCATGAGCCCAAATCAATCATTCCTCTTGTAAGTTGTTTCTCTCAGAAGATTATTCCTCACATGGACGGAAAGAAAATCAAACACAAACCCTTATAGCCCACTGATCAAACCAAAAACTTCAGCTCATGTTCTGCTTTAAAAAGTCCTGTTTGAAAATATTTGGAAGATACATGTCCAATCTTACTGTAGTTGCTATCATTGCTTATTGTTCCAGATAAGGCCTACACGTATTTATTTGCATGAAGCTCCTTCCTTTTCTTTTTTCTCCTAGTACTGGAGTATGGACATGGGGCCTGCTGTTTGCTAAGCTATGTTCCACAACTTTAGCCATGCCTGAATCCCTGTATTTTGCTGGTTATTTTGAGACCAAATCTAGTAAGCTTTGTCTAAGGCTAATTTTAAACCACAATCCTCCAAATCCCACTCTCTCCTGAGTAGGTATAATTACAGGAATAAATCATAGTTACCCAGTTAGAGATTAATTCTAAAGAGAAGATAAAGAGTAGGAGGATCAGACAGGCACAGAAGGAGGAGGAAGAATAGCTTAAAATTTGAATATGAGATAAAATTTAAATTTAACCTGGAGATTGAAGCTTACCAATCAAAAGACAGAATAAAGATATGTATAGGGAAGGAAGAGAAATATACTGGATCCTAGTGGAAAGAATTAGAAAGGAAAAGTAATTACACATTTATGACTCAGTTGTACTGAAGCTCATCAATACTTACATCCACTTGCATGTTGAAGTTATGATTGATACAAAGATGAAGCAAAATCAATCACAGGAACACAAAAGCAAGTAGAGACAGAAAAGGGAGTCACCAATGTATCAATGTGTTGTAATATAAAAAGATATAATAGAAAAAATTAAAAATAGAAACAACAGAAAGGATGCCTGGATTTGTCTGTCTGTGGTGATTTATTTTCTTATATCGAACAAGTTTGGACTGCGCTCAAGGAACCTCAAGTGTGAAATAATATCTGATTCAATAAATCCTTTGGGTGCAGCATGATTGAGAATGTGTAGATTTAACGAGCTCCCAAGTGATGAGGACGCATTTAGGTTGTAGATAACCCTGAGAAAGTGACACTATAACAGAGGAAATACAGCCCTGCTGGTACCACTGGGTACATGTTTTTATGTTGTTTGTTTGTTTGCTTGCTTTTTTTTTTTTTTGCTGTTATGGTTCAATCTAATTTTTGCTGATGGTAATCTCTCCTTTAGTGTTACTGTGATGACATCGATGTTATCAATGGCTTGCTTGGGAAGGGTTGAATGTTAATATTAGCTCACCTTATTGCTAAAGTCATTTCACTGTAGACTTGTCTGAAGCCCTCTGGCTCCATCTGTGGGCAAAGCTCCCAATGGCACAGCATGGAAGCCAGCCCAGCCCTGGTGGGCAGTCTGATCTCGGCCTCATTTCTCATCATCTTCTTCCTTCGGGAGGAGTCATAGATCGGATGAGGATTTTTACTATTCCATGGTTTCTGAAAGAGCATTGAAAACTTCAACAAGATAGAATTTTCCCATGCTCTTATTAAAGATGTTCTTCAATTTTTCAATTTTTCTTCCATTTTTCTTTCTCATCTAGCCTTCTGATTTTCCATTTGTATGAATTTACATTCATATTTTCCAGGTATTATGATGTACAATAGGCTATTTGAAGCACTGAGATGTTACTTCACATGTTTGTAAACTTCCATATTTAATTAGTTTGTGTAGTTGTGATTCATGATTTTAGACTATAGGAAATAATTATACTTATAGGTCTTGGAAGGATTTCACAGAAAATTGAATACTGGCCTGTTTCAGTATAATTTGTGTAACTTCTCTAAAGTCACATTATTTTGCTATCTGTTTTGCATTGAAAATTGACCTACCTCAATGATAATTAAGAGAGCATCAGAAACATGCTGAAAAGTGGCTAGTACCCACAATGTTTTTGGCATGTACATATGAATATACTCAAGAGTTTTCTAATAACTGATTCTTCACAAGAGAAAAATAATAAAATTCTAACGTACAATGTTTACTGGTTTCATGCTGTCATTATCCCTATCATAGCCAAATTAAGCTTCAAATGTAAGGCAACTGAACACAATTGAGGAGAGCACAGTTGAAACTTTTTTTGGGGGGAAGGGGTCCAGTTGTGGGCCTAAACTCTGGGACTGGGCGCTATCCCTCAGCTCTTCAGCTCAAAGCTAGTGCTCTACCACTTGAGCCACAGTGCCACTCCGGCTTTTTTCTTTTGGCTTATGTGGTGCTGAGGAATCGAACCTAGGGCCTCAGGCATGCAAGGCAAGTGTTCTACCACTGAGCTACCTTCCCAGCTCCCACAGTTGAAACTTTTAAGCTAATACAAACCACTAGAAATCTCCATGTTCATTCCACCAATATGTTTTTTTAATATCTTTGTTCTAGAAAAAATTCAGGTGGCTCATACAATAGGCAATAAGAGAAGATAAAATAAAATCAAGTAGCAGTAAAATGGTACATAATATGTTAATAAAGAGATTCAGAGAAGTTTGTGAGGCTAGTATGAGATTCAAACCTTGAAGATGTGAAACTTTCTACTTTTATAATAGAATGTAGCTATATTGTTTTTGTTAGGAGTCAGAGGGTCTTTCCAGTAAAAATGAAATTTTTGCTTATGGTACAGAGTCTTTTGTTAGGAGCTATAAAAGTAAAAGACTTTGCATAGTGTGTAAGGCTGCTATATTCTAAGCCATGATGCAGTATATCTCACAGTGAACTTTGTAAGAAATGCCACTGGTTTTTCACACAGCTGCATATGAAGAAGATGGAGGTGGAGAGGATTTAAGATTGTACAATCCAGTTATAACATTTACATTTCATAATCATCAAAATTAATTCCATATTCTTGCCTGTGACTGAACGGATGACATATTTCCCAGGAAAACCAACTGCACTGAGTTTCATATTAGTCTCCCTGAGAATTGCCTGTAGATAATATAGCTAAAAATAGTGCTATGTGCTTTAATAATTAGCTGAACTTGGAGTTAAGATTGTCATGTTCACATGAAAATTGAGGCACCCAGGAAGAATACATTGTCTCAATTAAAGGCCTTCATTTCTAATGAGAGGTGTGCTGAATTTATACATAGAATCAAGGCTAAAATTTTCTTCTTAGAATGATAATTAATCCTATTTTAAACTCAGGTTTGCTTCACTGTTAACCTTTCTAGGTTGTCTTTTTGTTGCACAATTTGTTGCTGCTCTTTCACGAAGTAAATTTTCCTTGTTACATCTGGTAAACCTAGGTTGTACTTTTATCATTGTAATTCAAAGATATTATGTGCCACCAGTTTTGGAGTAGGTACAAGTTACACATCTATGGATTAGATTCAACCTGAGTATTAGATAAATGGTAGATATCAACATATTTTGGAGTGCCCCATTTCTTATTACATATCTTTGTGCTTATATTCATATCAGAAATATCTTTTCTATTAATGTTGAGCTAGACTCCTACTGGCTATTCATAAAAAGTATCATTTGTGCCGGGCACTGGTGGCTCACACCTGTAATCCTAGCTACTCAGGAGGCTGAGGATCATGATCCAAAGCCAGTCCAGGCAGGAAATTCCATGAGAGTCTTATCTCCAATAAACCACTAGAAAACCAGAAGTGGTGCTGTAGCTCAAGTGGTAGAGCACTAGTCTTGAGGTAAAGAGCTGAGGGACAACACCCAGGTCCAGAGTTCAAGCCCATGACCGACAAACAAAAAGTATCATTTGTCAATATTGGTTATCATTTTAATTAAATACACACACACACACATATATATATATATTAATTGTAGGGAATTAATACCTGTAAAATGTTCGAAATAATGAAAAGTAGTCATTATGTATGTTGAGCTTACTGTTTTCAAAAACATTTAATTAGATAATATATAAAATCTGATTGTATAATTTGTTTTACTTCATTTCTTTTGTGGTTGCATTTTATTCTCATTGTACCTGGTTATTATTATATAGATAATAAATTATATTCTACATTTTATTCAGTTTTAAACTAGTTACCATCTAAATTATACCATCTATATTATTGTTCTAATAATTTCATTTCCTTGATATCACAAATAAAGGGATAAGTAATGATAATTTTTTACTTCTTCCTTTCTAATGTAAGTGCTTTTATTCTTACATAAAAGCACTTACATGTAAGTGCTTTTATTCTTATCTAGTATTAAATAATACTAGATAAACAAGCTTGAACTTTACAACTTTGGTGTGGCAGTGGGGAGTCATGGGCAAGGAGGGATAGTGAGAGAAAAATGGAGTGGGTAACAATATTTGACAAATAATATACTCACTACCTTACTTATGTAACTGTAACCCCTCTGTACAGCACATGTACAACAAAATAAAATAAATTTTAGAAAAAGCATCCTTGTCTTAAATCTGATTTGATGAAGGAGTTTTTAGACAAAGACCATAGAATTTTAAATATCCTTTTATTTAAAGCACACAGTAGTTTCATAAGACTGTAAATATATGATTGCCACTGTGCAGAATATTAACATGATACAGTAGCTCAAATTCTTCATAGTTCAACACTTTCATCCTAGGAAAATTGTCAAACAAAACAAGAAAGACATTGACTAATAAAACAGATATAAAGATAACAACACTGTCCTCAACTCGATATCTAGAGTGTTATGTCAATTTCATAAGTAACAGTTAATGTACATTATGTTTGTGAAAGACAAGGCAATGAGGAAGCAGACAATCAATCAAACAAGAGCTAGAACATATCAGTGAGCATAAAGAAATGAGCTTTGAGAGACTCAAATAGTGTAATTCCTTAGAAAGGCAAAGTTGAAGGTCAACAAAATAAACATCAGGAAGCAGTTACTTGAAAGTGGTGGAATAGTGTCAAGGGAAAAGGGTGGATGAACAAAGAGTAGAGGATGAGAATGTAGTCAATAAGTCAATGTATATCTTACCAAATTAATAAGAGTTTGAGAAGGGGTGTGGAGGGGAAGGATGGGTGAGAAGGTTGAAATGGGTGGCATTGATTAAGATGTACTACAATCATTTGTACTGCTTTGTTAAATGGCAACTCCTTTGTACAAGTACCTAAAGAAAGAATAGCCATAGCTCTAAAAGCAGGAGTGAAATATGCCTGAAAGGACAAGGCTTCCATACAGGTATTCATCCTTCAAGAGCACTACATGTTTCTATACTGTGTCTGATTAAATCTTTTGATGGCCCAAAGAATCAGCTGTCTGTCTCCATTACTAACTTGTCTCAATTGACATTGAAAGACAATCTCCTACTCACTGTATTCATAGTCACTATCTCTAAAGCTATACCCAAAGATCCTAATGAAAAAAATGTTTATCATTTTAATATTCTAAAGAGTAAATATTGAGAATTCTGGCTTCTATGTAAAAAAATACACAGAAATTAATTCTGTGCTTCAAACAACCACAAGCACTTGGCCAACCCCAAAATTTACAACTTCTCTCAGAACCATCTGGAAATTAAAGTTTCTGGAAAATCAATGCATCTGAATCCTAGGAAAATGCAAGTTCCTTCAAAGAGATTGTTTAAATCCATGGAATAAGTTGGCTAAAAGAAAGTTTTTACTGTCATTAATGAGAAATTTCAAAAAGCCATGTACAGAATAGCAAACTAATACAGACCTATTAGAGGTTTAGATATAAGAAAAACTCACTCCTGTAATTTTTTCGATTTAGAATTTAATGGAGAGTCTCATAAGACATAATCAAAGCCAGGCTCTGGTGGCTCATACCTGTAATCCTAGCTACTAAGGAGGCTGAGATCTGAGGATCGTGGTTCAAAGCCAGCCTCGGGCAGGAAAGTCCCTGAGAATCTTATCTCCAATTAACCACCGGAAAACCAGAAGTGGTGCTGTGGCCCAAGTGGTAGAGTGCTCATGTTGAACTGAAGAGCTAAGGGACAATGCCCAGGCCCTGAGATCAAGACCCATGAAAGAACAAAAAAAAAAAAAAGACATAATCAAGAATGCTAACAAATGAAAGAGGACAGTTATTGTAGAAAGCTTCTATTAAAACATTGCCAAAACTGAGGTCACTACTTCCATAGAGAATGTCCACCAACAGGAGGAGTATGATCCCAGCCTGCCTGAGCTAAAAGCAAGATCCAATCTCAAAATTAAGCAGAGAAAAATGGTTGGATCCATGGATACATACCTGTTAAAACACATGCCTAGGAAGAATGACACCATGAATTCAATCCCAAGTACCAAATGAAGAAAAAGAAAATTTAAAAACAAGAAGAGTGAGCGTCTCCACTATAGTAATGACTGGTGAAGCTATGGACACATCTCAGAAGTCCACAGCTACCAGCCTTTAACACTGGTCTCCAAGAGCCATAGATATGAAATAGCAATGGTAGCTGCAGGCAAGGCCCAGGACCCCAATGGAGATGATTTTGATGGAGGCCTTGGGGAACAAAGCATCCTCCAGTGTTGACAGAGTTGGAGTATGGATTCAAGGGAAAATATTCTGGAGTCTCTTTTTGCAAAGGGATAGTCTATTCTGTGCCTCTTCCATCTTTTTAATGTTTTCAAATTTCACAGGTCTAAAAATGGAAAGAAATAATCCAAATCATGCCTCGACATTCAGCTACATTTTTTTTTCTTGTATCCCTGCTGGCTCTGGGGCTTTAATGCTCAATGCTAATGCACTACCATTCAAGCCACAGCCCCACTTCCTATTTTTGCTGGCTAATTGAAGATAAGAGTTTCATGAAAGTCTCACCTGGGCTGACTTAAAATCTCAGTCCTCGGATCTCAGTCTCCTGAACAACTAAGATTTCAGGTATGAGCCACTGGCACCTGGCTCAGCCTCAGCTTCAGCTTCAACTTCACTAAATCCAATATTTTAAGTGTTTTTTAAAAAAATTAAAAAAATAAAGGGAGAAGTCTCATATCCTATTGATCTCTCTTGCTTTGTCTTTGCTTTCCTGTCATGGAGTGATATATGCAAAGGCCTAATCAGATGCTGCTCTCTTGATCTTGGATCTTCCACAAACCAGCAAATCTTTCTTTACTATGAGTTACTCAATACGTAGTATTTTATAACAGTGAAAAACAAATAAAACATTGTACGAGGTCAACTTATATAATAGTCATCTTTATTTCAAAATACTAGCAAAACCTTCAGACCTTTTGAAAGAGAAAAAGAAAACACTACTATCTTTGATAGCACTAATCATGAATAAAATATTTGGGTATAAATTTGACAAAAGGTTTATATGCTCTTTATAACATTTTATATAGATATAAATTTAACAAAAATGCTCACACTATATATATGTGTATATACACAATATGAATATAATGATGAGCAGTTGATAAAAGAAGATAGAGAATAACTACATAAAGAGGGTTAATGGTCTCATACATTAGAGATTCAATATTGCTATGATGTCAAAGAAACCTAATCAAAATCACAGCATGACTTTGTTGTTCATATTGACAGAATGATTCTAAAATCTATACAGGAAAGCAAAGGAAACAATAGCTAGACAATTTGGCAAATAAGTTGAATGACTGACACTTTCTGGTTTAAAGACATACAACGTACTCATCAAAATATTGTGATATTGATAAAAGTAGATTAATGAAACAGAATGATAGTTTCAGAAATTGACTCAAACAAATACAGTTTCCAGTTTGACTTCACAGAAATGAAGCATCAAATTAATGGAGAGAAGACAACATTTTTATATCAAACTGTGAAGAAAAATTGGATAACTATGCGCAATAAAATGAGAAACAACATGTATTTTGCACCTTGTGCAAAAGTAATCATAGACTTACCTGTTAAAAGTAAAACTACAAAACTTATTGAATAAATAGATAGGATGAAGTCTTTGTTATATTATTTAGCCATAAGAGTTCTGGTTCTAATGTATAGTTGTAAAAGTTTTCTCCAAAGAACTCCATATGAAGGAAGAAAGAGATAAGATGCAAAGGGCTGGGAAGGTGCCTCAGTGGTAGAGTGCTTGCCTTGCATGCCTGAGGCCCTCGGTTTGATTCCTCAGCACCATGTCAACAGAAAAAGCTGAAAGTGGCGCTGTGGCTCAAGTGGTAGATTCTTGCTTGAGCTGAAGAGCTCAGGAAAGCACCCAGGACTAGAGTTCATCAGTTTATCATGTCTTAATTTCATCTCCCCATGCCTTGCCAGTTTTCCCTCTAAATACTCACACTTAATATCACGCCACTTCTGTTATCATAGCAATTGTCATCGACCTCATCATCATCAAGATCATTTTATATCTTTAATATGTAAATGAGTGGGTCAGGAAATATTTGGCTTCTGGAGTGTGACTTATCTAACTCCATATGATGATATCCTACTCCATCATGTTTTCCTCAAAATGACATATTTTCATTTTCATTTATGGATGAGTAATATTTTAGCATGAATTCCACATTGCCATCATTTCCCTCTGTCCTCTGAATCACATGGGAGCAATGTGAAATAGGCAGAAGCTGTACATGCTGCTTATGTGCAACAGAGCCAAGCCTCCCTGAGCTAAGGAAACTTGATCCTGTGAAAGGACTGACGAAAGCCTGCCTAGTGTTTCTCCTGAAGAGTGGAATATGGTAGGCAAGAAACATACGTCTCTGAACTAGGAGACTCTACTTCATATTGTATAATTTTAATCAATTTTCTTACAAAAGAAGTGATAAATAGAAACCATTAGTGTCTATTTTGACAAGCAGAAACATAGGTACCAGTGAATAATTCTCTCCAAATCTAGCCAATAGGTGGAAGTATTAAAATCATATTCTTCAAGTATTCTCTAAGAATTAGTTCTAAGCCAGTTAGACCTTCGTCAGTTCAGAACATTCCCAACCACAAATTCCAAAGCAATGTAATAAAGATTGGGACAAAAGATGAAAATATTTTGAGTCCTCATTTTCATGCCTGGGTACTTTCTAAGTCTTTTTAAATGCACCATCTTATTTTTCCCTATGGAAGGTATTTTATTATCAATTCTTTGACAGCAAATGCAATGTTGTTATTTTAATTTGTCCAACAATTCCCACAAAAATAACTACAAGTGGTCCTGTATTCATCAGCTTGGAAAAAAGTGGGCTCACGTAATGTTATCAGTGATACAAAAGTGGAGATACGTAAGATAGTTGATTTTGATATTTCTTGAATTTTCAGTATGCTTTATATAATCATGCCCATTTCTATACACAAATCATAAAAGGAACATTTCTTTTTTTCCTTTGTTTCTATATAGCTCTTCCCTACTGCCTTTACATTTCTCAATTCAAAACTGTGAGATCATTCGTTTATGTTATTTATGTAAGAAGAATTATTTCTCTAGGCAATTACTCCAAATTAACCTAGTTATGCTGACAATCTAGAACACCTTTGAGGAAAGGAGATAAAGCCTAACTGGTCCTACTCTCCAATGAGGCCATAAAAATTTAATATGGCTAAGAGAGATCCAGGGGAGAACCTTGAATTGGCAATTTTGACTCTTATGCTTGTCTATTTAGGCATTTGGAACCAATGTACTTAAACTTTGGCAACTTTTCAAAAGCAGAATTCCCTGGCTTGAGTAGTTTGTAATCAACCTATGGGGGTAGTCAACATACTGTCAAGAATGTTTAACCAAAATTTAATTTCAAGACAAGGCTAATGAGAGGCACAATGGAAGAACTGATCCTATGTCTAGCAATGGGAAATTTATTCAGATTACTCTTACTCTTCCAAGTAGTCTTCTTGGACCCAGTTTAAATGATTCAAATGTAAATGTAAATTACCATAAATGTAAAGCAGCATTTATTTTTTGTAGTTAATATAATTGTTTTGTTTTGAAAGAGTTTCCTATGAAAGCATGTATTGGATATTTTAATCCATAGTGCAATAATCCTAGGAGATGGGGCCTAAGTAGAAGTACTTAATTTCATTATTGAGGGTGAAGGCTCATTATGGCAGAGGTGAAGAAACACTACAATCTCAGTTCCCCTTCTCTCATATTCCTATACTTCTGCATTTGTTATGTCATGACCCAGCAAGAAGGCCATGATGGGAGTTCCTTCATCTGGGACTTCTCAGTCTCCAGAACGATCAGAAATAACCAACAATAATTATAAACCACACAGTCGATAGTATTCTGGTATCACTTCATAAAATAGGCTAAGGCATCCAATAAACTGTAAATGAGAAACCTGCAACCAGGTTTAGGGCAGGCCTGTTAAAAATACCATGAAAAATATCCATAAAAGTGGCTACCATAATTTATTTTATTTCTAACTTTATATTTTTATAGCAAGAACAACATTTTATAATTAATAAATTAACTATTCAAAACTTACATTGTTTCTCTATTTTAAAAATCCACTTATTTGCTATTGGACCAGGAATATTTCTACATTTATATGTTCCCAGACTCTACTCTATATACTTGGATTTTCAGCTATCATAATAATTGAGGAAATTAGAACTCCTATATGGCCAGACAACTATCAGCAATAATGAGTTATAGCCATAGACCAAGTGAATTATGATTTATGGACTATTTCTACAGATACAATTTCTACAAAGAATGTCTTCTAGCTACAATATTTCCATAAAATTTTCATACAGACTAACTATGTTGTAGTGCATCTACATTCCAATCAAATTTGTACTCTTGGTCCTAGAAACTAGGTCCTAGTAACATCATCTCTTGTACATACTATACCCAACCTTAGGAAATAATCAGGTGAGAAAATGTATCTATACTAAGGAATAGTATAAATATACTCCAACTACTGCTTGAAAGTACAGCCACACACACAGAGAGTCTGGGACGAAGGAGCCAGATGCAGTGGGCGAGCAGATTCTACTCAACACCAGCAAGAACTGACAAGGAGTGGACATCTTCATCCGGCAGTTCGCAGACCAGAGACGACCCAGGATCCAAGACTTGACGTGAGTAGAAGCCTGACTTCCTCACTCCTTCTCAGGGAGCAGAGGAGGGAAAGCCACCCCTCCCCCCCCAGCACCAGTGATCTCCATCTTGGATACCGACAAAGGTCAGAGGAGCTGCCAGCTCCAACCCAGGCCTTGGAATAAAACGAGTCATTTAGCAGGTCACAAGAACTTAACGGTGAAGTGACCTACCAGACTCAGCTCCATCCAGGGAAAAGTCACCCAGCTCAGGTGCTAGCCATTGGAGTGGCTTTCCTCACTGGGTAACCAGAGCCAGAGGCTGCCCCTCCCTCTAGCAGCCTCCACAATCAATTGAAAAACAGAAACCCTGAGAATGGCTCCAGGCTGGGCTCTGTGAGTTTTTTTTTTTTTTTTTTTCACATAATAGCCCCAGGAAAAGCTACTGATTGTTGAAAGGCCTCAACTCTACCCAGAACCTAGCCTTACCACTACATCCCCGTCTTTTGTGATTCTCAAAGCAGATCACTCTCCCAGTAAACTAATCTGGGAGGGGGATCTCAAAATCTTGGGTAAAGCAGAGCATTTTTCTGCCTCTTCCAACCAACCCACTTAAGAAACCAATCAAGCCACAGGACCTCAAGCTGACCAGAGACTCCAACAAGAGGCTGTTTACAGACAAAAGGGAGATACAGGATTCTTCCCACCCTTCCCAAAAAAATCAAAAAAAAAATCAAAGAATTTTTTTTCTTCTCTTCCTCTTCTTTTCTTTTCTTTTTATCTCTTTTTTTTCTTTTTTTTGGTACCTTATATATATATAATTTTTTTCCTTTTCTAAAAATTGTATTAATCTTTAATTTTTGCCTTTTTTGAAAAAATAATTGTTTTCCAGTAACTTTTTTTCCTCTTATAATTTTTATTTTAGGAATACATGAATGTGCATTTTCCTTTCTTTTCTTGTCTTCTTTCTCTTTTTCTTTCTTTCGTAACTATCTTTTTGTTTTTTAGTCTAGCTCTACTGAACTTCTGATCTTTTTCTCTCCCTTTCTAATCCTTTTCACCTTTTCCTCTCTTTTGATCTTCTGTATGTGACTTAACTCTTGTCCTGCACATCCTCAGATAAACCCGTAGTTAACTAGTAGACCTTATCCCCCATTGTGTACACACTTAATCCACAAATTTATTACTCAATTCAAAACCTCTGAGACTTAAATTCCTTAATAGCAGTACTACCTCTTTATACCTATATAATATTTTAAGCATTTTCTTAAGTTTTTCACTTCTCCTCTATGTCCCTACCCTTCTATTAATATACTCACATTCCTCTCTAAATAGATGGTCTTTTAATCTCCATAATAATATTAATTTTTATGTTTCTATTTTTTCTGGTCTCTTTTCATTTCCCTTTCCCTTTCTTCCTTTTCTCTCTCTCTCTACTTGCATCCTACCCAACCCATTTCCTGCATCTAGATTAGGACATAGTTAACTCTCCCTGTGCCTCCCCACACCAATCTATTCCTATTTTTTACCCACATCTCTCCCTAACCCTAAAAATTTCTGGTTTTCCAAATTCTTCTCTGTGGTTCGAAACACATTAACATATAGTTGTTTGATGTTGAATAGATGGATCTGTTGAACTAGACTGTATCTGTAGACTATTGACTGTATAAATGCAAACGTTGGTTGATGGTTGCCTTAAGATAGTGTTCTAGCACAAAACTGGTGCTATTTTCATCTCAAATGGGCAGAGTAAGCCGGAAAAACACAAGAAAAATGGCAAATCCGGGTATCTCAATTCCCAATCTTGATAATCAGGGGTCAGATCAGATAATGAACAACCCAGAGGAGAGTTCCCAAATAGTCCTACAAACACTGGTGGCAAACATGATAAATGAGAAGTTTGACAACTTACAAAGGACTCTGTATGAGCGTGATAGGGAGAGAGAGGAGGCATCCCAAAAGTTTATACAGGAATATCATAAGCGTGAGGAAGCTACTCAAAAACTGATACAGGATTTGCATGAGCAACTTGAGAATACTCAAAGAGAAAGGGAGGAATGGCGTGAGCAGGCTGAGAACACTCAAAGAGAACTGCAGGAATCCCACGAACAGGAAGAAAGAGAACTGCAGGAATCCCACAGACGGGAGAAAGCTAATCAAAGAGTAATTCAGGAATTGAGAGACCAGGTAGAGAATACACAAAGATCACTAAAGGCGTTCATGGAATCCATTAACAAAGAGCTGAAGGAAGTCAGGGAGACCACAAAGGGAATGCTGAATGGAACCCAACAGAAGGAATGGGAGTCCAAAGAAACCATAACCAATCAACTAAGTGATTTGAGAACAAACACTGAACACCAAATTAAGGAAGTAAAGAAATTCATACAAGACCTAAAACAGAGCTTCAACAAAGAACTTGAAGCCATCAAAGCTGACCAATTAGAAGGAAAAGAGATAAAAAACAAAGTAGAGAGTCTTGACAGCAGGTTAGACCATGCAGAAGATCGAATCTCAGGGATTGAAGACAGCCTAGATATTATAGAGAAAGAACATACAACCATCCAAGACACGTCCAAGAAATATGGTAGATCTATCCAACACCTGGAAGACACCATCAGAAGGCCTAATCTAAGGATAATGGGTGTAGAGGAGCACCTAGAAACAGAAATTAATGGTCTAGGAAATTTGTTTAACAGGATGCTAGCAGAGAACTTCCCAAACATACAAAAAGATAGGCCTATTCAGATACAAGAAGCTTTTAGAACCCCAAATAGACCAGACCAGAATAGGACATCCCACTGTCACATTATAATCCACACAGGATCAACTCAGACCAAGGAAAAGATCCTTAAAGCTGTCAAGGAGAAAAGGTTAATCACCTATAAAGGAAAACCAATTAGAATCACCTCAGATTTCTTAGCAGAGACAATCAAAGCAAGAAGAGCCTGGAATGATGTATGCCATGCCCTAAAAACAAATAACTATCAACCAAGAATACTGTACCCAGCTAAACTCTCCTTCATAACCGAAGGCCAAATAAAAAACTTCCATAGCAAAGAAAAATTGAAACAATACATCTCCACCAAACCAGCCCTACAAAAGATTCTTAAAGATGTCCTACACATAGAAAACCAACAAGACCGCAACAAAGGCCAAGAAACTGCACCCAAACTGAGAATCCAAGAACCATAGAAAGAACCCAGTTTTCGTAGCCCCCAAGAAGGTGGATAACATGCCAGGAAATCCCAAATACCTCTCAGTCCTATCTCTTAACGTTAAAGGACTGAACTCTCTAATTAAGCGACATAGACTGTCTAGTTGGATTAAAAAACAAGACCCTTCTATCTGCTGCCCGCAGGAGTCACATCTTGCCCGTAAAAAACACATTTTCAATGTTAAAGGCTGGAACAAAATCTACCAAGCAAACGGCCCCCATAAACAGGCGGGAGTTGCAATCCTAATATCAGATAAAATAGACTTCAAATTAAAATTCGTGAGAAGAGATAAAGAAGGTCGCTACATACTAATTAAAGGATCTCTCCTTCAGGAGGATATTACAATTCTAAATATCTACTCGCCAAACAATGGAGCACCCAAATTTATCAAAGAAACACTACTTTCCCTCAAATCCCATATAGATCCAAAGAAATTAATTGTTGGGGATTTTAACACACCACTCTCCCCACTAGATAGATCAACTCGGCAAAAACTCAACAGAAAAACTGCAGATCTAAACAGCTGCATAGATCAACTAGACTTAACAGACATCTACCGAACATTTCACCCAGCAGCATCAGAATACACGTTTTTCTCAGCAGCACATGGAACGTTTTCTAAAATAGACCACATTTTAGGCCACAAAGCAAACTTGTCTAAATTCAGAAACATTGAAGTTATACCTTGCATTCTCTCTGACCACAAGGGAATAAAATTAGAACTCAACACCAAAAGCCACCAAAGAAAGTCCGGTATCACATGGAGGCTGAACAACACACAGCTGAATCAAGAGTGGGTCATGGAAGAGATTAGAAAGGAAATTCAAATGTTCATGCTATTCAACAAAAATGAACACACAAATTACCAGCTCCTCTGGGACACAGCAAAGGCAGTACTGAGAGGCAAGTTTATAGCTCTGAGCTCCTACATCAACAAATTGGAGAGATCTGAAACTAGCAATTTAATGACACATCTAAACCTCCTTGAAAAAGAGCAGCAAGATAAACCCCAATCCAGTAGACGGAAAGAAATAATCAAAATTAAATCAGAATTAAATGAATTAGAATCCAAAAAACCTATAGAAAGAATCAACAAAACAAAGAGTTGGTTCTTCGAAAAACTTAACAAAATTGACAGACCCTTAGCAAATCTTATCAGAAAAAGAAGACAACACACCCAAATTAATAAACTCAGAGATGAGAATGGAAACATCACGACGGAAACAACCAAGATTCAGAACATTATAAGGGAATACTTCTCAAAACTTTATGCTAATAAGTTTGAGAACTTGACAGAAATGGACCTTTTCCTAGCAAATATTGACATGCCAAAACTAAACCAAGATGAGTTAAACCAGCTTAACAGGCTCATATCAAGCATTGAAATAGAAACAGCAATAAGAGACCTCCCAGCTAAGAAAAGTCCAGGACCAGATGGTTATACAGAGGAATTTTACAAGGCCTTCAAAGCAGAGCTCACACCAATACTCCAACTCTTCAATGAAATTGAAAGAGAAAGCTCACTACCGAACACATTCTATGAAGCCATCATAACCCTCATCCCAAAACCAGGCAGGGACTCATCAAAGAAAGAGAACTATAGACCCATTTCTTTGATGAACATTGATGCAAACCTTCTCAACAAAATTTTGGCCAATCGACTTCAACAATTCATCCAAAAAATCATACACCATGATCAAACAGGATTCATTTCAGGGATGCAAAGCTGATTCAATATACGCAACTCAATTAATATTATTCATCACATCAACAGGAGCAAGAATAAGAACCACATGGTTATCTCAATAGATGCAGAAAAAGCATTCGACAAGATCCAACACCCCTTTATGATGAAGGTTTTGAAAAATTAGGAATCCATGGAACATTCCTCAATACAATAAAGGCTGTATATGACAAACCTACAGCCAGCATTATACTCAATGGTGAAAAACTAAAGCCATTTCCTCTTAACTCAGGAACAAGACAAGGATGCCCACTCTCTCCACTTCTCTTCAATCTAGTATTAGAATGCCTAGCTACAGCAATAAGACAAGATGCAGACATAAAGGGGATCCAAATAGGGAAAGAAGAAATAAAACTCTCCCTCTTTGCAGATGACATGATCTTGTATTTAAAGAATCCCATAGACTCCACTCCCAAATTACTCAAGCTGATTCAAAACTTTGGCAAAATAGCTGGTTATAAAATTAACCCCCCAAAATCAATGGCTTTTCTGTATGCCAACAATGAGAAAAGTGTGGCTGAAATTAGGAAAGCAACTCCATTTGTAATAGCCCCACAAAAAATAAAATACCTAGGAATTAACTTAACTAAAGAAGTGAAGGACCTCTATGATGAAAACTTTAAAATCTTGAAAAAGGAAATCAACACAGAACTTAAAAAATGGCAAAACCTCCCATGCTCCTGGATTGGAAAGATTAACATTGTGAAAATGGCAATTCTTCCCAAGGCTATCTACAAATTCAACGCAATACCTATCAAAATTCTGCCCTCATTCTTCAACGAAATAGAAGAGGCAATCCAAAAACTCATATGGAACAATAAAAGACCCCGAATAGTCAAAACGCTCCCTAATGGAAAGAACACTGCTGGAGAAATATCAATACCAAACTTCAAACTCTACTATAAAGCCATAGTAATCAAAACAGCTTGGTATTGCCATAAGAACAGACCTCAGGACCAATGGAATAGAATTGAAAACCCAGAAATGAACCTACAGACCTATAGCCATCTAATCTTCAATAAGGGAGCTAAAAGAATAGAATGGAAGAAAGACAACCTCTTCAGTAAATGGTGCTGGCAAAATTAGTTAACTACATGTAGAAAACTTAAGCTAGATCCTTATATATCACCCTGCACCAAAATCAACTCCAAATGGATCAAAGACCTTGAACTCAAAGCAGACACTCCGAAAACATTACAGGATGGAATAGGAGAAACCCTAGGTTTCCTTGGCTCAGGCCGAAATTTTCTGAATAGAGACCCGGAAACACAACAATTCAAAGAAAGGTTGGAAAAATGGGATTGCATAAAGTTGCAGAGCTTCTGCAGGGCAAATGACATAGCTAGCAAGATCAATAGAAAACTCACGGACTGGGAGAAGATCTTTACTAGCCATACAACGGATAAGGGTCTCATATCTATAATATACTTGGAACTCAAAAAATTAAACCACCCAACAACAAATCCTCAAAGAAACAACTGCCCAATAAATAAGTGGGCGAAAGACTTAAAGAGAAACTTCTCTGAAGAAGAAAGAAGGATGGCCAATAGACACATGAAGAAATGTTCAACATCCCTAGCCATAAAAGAAATGCAAATCAAAACAACATTGAGATATCACCTCACTCCAGTTAGAACGGCAAAAATCAAGAACTCTAACAACAACAGATGCTGGAGGGGATGTGGACTGAAAGGAACCTTATATCATTTTTGGTGGGAATGTAAACTTGTTCAACCACTTTGGAAAGCAGTATGGAGGTTCCTCAAAAGACTTCACATAGAACTCCCCTATGACCCAGCAATCCCACTTTTGGGCATTTACCCAAATGTTTACAAACAAGACCACACTAAAGCTACCAGCACAACTATGTTTATTGCAGCATTATTTACCATAGCTAAGATATGGAACCAACCCAGATGCCCCTCAGTAGATGAATGGATCAAGAAAATGTGGTATATATACACAATGGAATTCTATGCCTCCATCAGAAAGAATGACATTTCCCCATTTGTTAGGAAATGGAAAAACTTGGAAAAAATTATATTAAGTGAAGTAAGCCAGGCCCAAA
Source organism: Dipodomys merriami (assembly GCF_024711535.1). NCBI lineage: Eukaryota > Metazoa > Chordata > Mammalia > Rodentia > Heteromyidae > Dipodomys > Dipodomys merriami. Next base: position 32,450,081 of record NW_027202271.1, read on the forward strand.
GAAACATAGGTCCCATGGTTTCCCTTATTTGTAATATCCAGTAGATGTATGAGTCAAGTGGAAAAGGTCAGATAATGTGATGTCAGGAAAATGAACCCTTAGATATGTATTTTAATGTTTTTTTCTTTCATGCATGTGTTTCTAAGGCATTTATAACATTATCTCTTTGTTGCTTTGTATGTCCCTCCCCCACAGTATAACCCCTGCTTTCACTATATTTGATGTCAGTATAACTTGTGGAGGAGATGGGGAAAAACCAGTTCTATAAGGATACAGGTGGACCTGTTGCAACAATGAGAAGTACAAGTTGTCATGTCCAAAACTAGCTTTACAACGTCGGTGTGGGGAGGGGTAGGGGGGGAAGGAGAAGGATTGGGATGGGTGGGGAGGGGGGAGGCTGGGAAGGGATGTGAAGGGTAAACAAAGGAGGAGGCTGCAATGCTTGGTAAGAAATGCACGCATTATCCTGCCATGTAATTGTAATTCCTCTGTACAGTATGTTCACAAATAAAATTAAATTAGAAAAAAAAAGAATATACAGCCACAGAAGTGACCTTTGCTTAACTCTTCTAGGCCTGATGAATAGATGCAAGAAGAACTGAAATGTTGAAGAAATACCAGCATGTGTGTCTTATCTTGTTATGCTTCTCATACTCCTGTACTTCCTTCACCAAACCCATTAACAGATGTATGCCTACCTATACCAGCAAAAGTAATTGAAAACAAGTGAGCTCTCCAACATTTGTTTTGAAATAATGTAATATTTTCCAGCTTTTTTCCCTTTTGTGTCTTCTTGTCACTGGAATGTAGAGCATTGCTTAGTTGGAATTAAGCATTTTAAATTCTGTCATTTAAACCTTTTTTTTCCTGAGTGCTTCATATACCTTAATTTTTTTACATATTTTCTTTACATATTTCCTTCTTGAATTGTATTAGATTTCAAATCATAAAGGTCAGAGTTTTTTAGACACACCTTCAATTTCTTTTTTAAAATTTTATTTTATTGTCAAGGTGATGTACAGAGGGGTTACAGTTACACACATAAGGCAGTGAGTATATTTAGTTTGTGCTGACCTGTATGGTTGGGTCTTCCTTTTTCACTAATACTTCAATTTCAGTATAGGGGAGATCATCATAAAATACTAACCTTGAGTGAGTGTTTGCTGTTGGACTGCGTAGTACATTAAAGATAATCATAGACTGTTAAATGGATTGTTAGGATGTCCTTGGCAGTTCCTGTATTCATATGAAGAACTGTCATAATTCAGAAATATTTTTCAAACAACACTGTTAAAGTTGTTGTGACATTCCTTTTTGGTGGCAAACTTCAGTGTGAAATTACCACAGAAAGTTGTTAGGCTATCAGTTGTATTCCAGGACATATGACAAGGTGCTTCGAATTCTTTATTCTTGTGTAACCCCCAGTTAATTCAGATCAATCCAAGAGATCTTCCTGGTGATATATGTGAGAAGATGTCAGAACAATTCAAGTGAACTTTATCAAACTGAGTGATGGACTGGTTTATCTAAACTGAGGTTTACTTTTCTTCTACCTTTTAATTGTGGATCATTCTTAAGGTGTTTTATTATAATTGTTCACAGCTTGCACTGGTTTATTGATTAAGCTGCTGTGAAGGTACAGCATAAACCAGGTGATATGAGCCTTTTAAGGTTATTTTTAAGCTTGAAGTCAGATGGCTGCAGTTGTGATGGCTGTGAATGAAAAACAAATGAAATGATTTTAGGGAACTGTAATCACATTTGTCTTGACATTTCACCAATTCCCTCTGGGTAACTAATAGATTCTTTCCATTTCCAAAAGGAAAATTCTAATTAAATATTACTTCTGTTTGTTTATTCCCCGTAGGAAAGAATTCTATCTATATAAAGACCTTGGACACTGTTTGAAGTTGCGTATCTTTCTTCATATTACAATTCCTACTGTGCATATTTCTAAAGTGTTTGTATGCATGTATTTCAAGAGATTTAGGTGTACTTAACTATGGTAAGACAAAAAGCTTATACGGTTTCTAATTAGATTTTGTGAGCAAACAGAATTAACCTGAAACAGAATGAATCTGTTATTGATGATAATCATGAGATGACAAATTTTGCTGAGCATGAATAAGAAGCCAACAAAAGAGATGGACTCCGTGTTCCTTTGACCTTAAAACACTGTGATATCCCATACATCTGACACACTAATGCAGTAAAACCTTCTGTTTTCTTGAGCATCTGATTGTAAGAGGTGAGATTCAGGCATGCTATTTCGATGGTCTTGGTCAATTTTTTAACGCCTTAATTCTGACTTTCCTCATCTATAAAAGTAGAGCAACAGTAGTCTCTAAGTAATAAGTTGTTCCCTAAGGGTTAGCTCTATTTAAACGCATCATACATAGACAGGCACCTATTGGCATACTCCATATATAAAAGAGATTCTGTCCATTAGAATACTGGGTAGTCATTTGAAATATGACATAATCCTGAATGCAAACTTATTAGAATTAAATTATTGGCATTATTTCCTCTGAGCAGAAAAAAACACTGAAATTATTACTAAGTCAATAGCTGGTAAGCATGTTGCATATGAATCTCATTTGTGTTTAAAGAAAGCATTCATACAGAGTCACTAACACTGATGAATAGGTTAAAGCTATGGTTGGTCAGTATTTTTTTTGAGAATTGATGTTACCAGTTGCTTAGTATTCGGAGACTATGTGTAAGAGCTGCTGCACTACTTTTAGTATCTCATTACATGTGCAAGTGCATACACACAGTCAAATAAAAAAGAAACACTTAATTTTCTTTGGTAGGCAAAGTCTCAGGATATACCCATTATGGATGAAGCTGACGCATTAATTATTTGGGCATTGTAACATCAATATTCAATTTTCCAATGTTAGGACCCCTCTCAGGAGTGAAATAGCCATGATTTATCTCTCTAAATGAAAAAGGTTGAATGGTATTATCTCATATACATAATTCATTTTAATTAAATGCATATTCTCAAATAGCTTCTTAATGGCTATCCAATGCCTCATTAATCTTAAATGTAACAACCTGAAATCCTTTGAGAGGTCATGTGACAACTCAAAATTCACAAACAATGTGTGATGCCCATGCATAGTGTGTATTAGGAATCTTTGTATTTGAAATATTAAGTATGATAAAGGCTTAGATTAGAAGGATATAGTTTTTTTAACCATTGCCATCTTCAAAATTCTCTTCCAAGTAATAATGAGAAACTCCTAATATATGAGTTTTAATATATATAGTAATTTCAATGTATATAGTAATTTGGGCTATACTGAGTTAAATCAAGTCAATTGTATTTATAATGTACGTGTGTATGTGTGTGTGTGTGTGTGTGTGTATGTGTGTGTACAGAATGTTCCAGTCCACATTAGCTTACAAACTTACCAAAGCAGAAATGTCCGATTGCTTCATTTTTTATTAATAAGTTTTTTTATTGTGAAAATACTGTACAGAGGGGTTACAATTACATGAACAAGGTAATGAGTACATTTCTTATCAAGCATTTTTGCCTCCTCCTTTGTTTCCCCTTCCCATTCCTGCCTTCCCAACACCCCACCCCCCAACGTTGTAAAGTTCAATTTTCGACATAGCATCTTGTACATCTCATTGTTGCAATGGATCAACCTGTATTCCTATTTAAACAATTTGTTTTTCCCCTTCCCCTCCCCAAAGTATACTAACATCAAATACAGTCTGTTTACTTCTGTGTTTCCAAAAATCTAGAAAAATCTTTCCAAGTGAAATGCCCTTCACTAAAAATTGCATGGGTGAATCAATGGCCTTTGAATACTCTAGTGCACTGTGACCATTCAGATGGCAAAAATATTTGTAAGCCTTTTTGTATTCACCTTTTGCATGTTCTGATGGAAGTAGCAGTGGTAACATGATTTTCTAACCAATAGTATATCTTCCATAATATCCCATAATATCCCTAGTGTAGTCCATGCAAATGGTGATACATAAAACTAAAACAATATGATGGATGATCCAGCACAAACCCATCTCTGTTACTAGGAGAGAATTGCTGTGAGCCACTAAAACAAAACAAGTCAGAACAGAATTCCAATACTTAGCAACTCATTATTCAATAATTGGACACCAAAGAAATATACTTCTACACTATCTTTTCAGGAAAATAAAAACAAAACCATGTATTTGCCATCCATATGTAAAGTCACAATAAATTGTCAACTTATTGAAGGTGTGTGTGCTGGGCAGGGGGTGGGGGTGGGGGTGGGGATGGGGGTTGGTGAGATACAGGCCTTGGACTCAAGGCCTTATGTTCTCACTCTGCTTCTTCCCCTCACAGTAGGCACTCTGCTGCTTGAGCCACACCACCAATCCAACATTTTGCTGGCTGTTGGAGACAGTTTCACAGAGTTTTCTACCCAGGCTATCTTTGAACCATTAGCTTCAGATCTTAGACTCCTTAGTACGTAGGATTATAAGTATGAGCCATCATTGTCCTCCTCATAGTTAACTTTTGATAACAAGAACTTTTTTGTTTGCAAAGTAGACATTTATGCAGGGAAAAATAAAGCGGTGTAGTATTTTTTTCCTTTTTAGTACATCACAATTTGAGAAAAATAATGACTGAAACAAAATAGTACATATATATAGTATATATATATATAGTGTATATATAGTGTATATATATAGTGTATATATATAGTGTATATATGTAGTATATAGTATATATATAGTATATGTATATAGTACATATATATGCATATATATACTATATATAGTGTATATATATAGTATATAGTATATATATAGTGTGTATATATAGTGTATATATAGTACATATATATATACTATATATATGTACTGTTTTTGTTTCAGTCATTATTTTTATATATACATATATACATATATATGTGTATATATGTATATATGTACTATATAGTACATATATATAGTACATATATATAGTACACACACACACATATATATATGTGTATATATATATATATATATATATATATATATATATATATATATATATATATATATATATACAGGCTTTTTGGGTTGGCTGCTGAGGTTCCAGAGGTAGTGACATTAGTTTTTAATGATTATTCTTATGAAACTTGAGAAATATATAAGACATTTGGCTTTTTGAAGCACTGTTACTTCATTAATTAGGCAATGTCTACAACCGCTTAATGAGTTGAATTGGAAGTATGGCTCAGGTTTACAATAATAAAATCTGATACCCAAAAGGAGGAATAATTTCTTCAAGGTCACATTAGAAACAAATTACAGAGTATAGAATTATGGTCTCTAAATATGTACACTCATATGACCATGAACAAATCGAGAAGAGAACTGTGGAAGGGAAGTAATAGGACAGAAAGTAAAGATTTATATAGAAACTTGACAATATGTCTCTGAAACTTCACAGATCTTTAGGCAAGTTCCACAGAGGAGCTCATGCTTAAAACAGAATCCTGTAGCCATTACACACAAAGGATACAAAAATAAAAACTTCTACGGAAAGCTATTCAAATGAACATTTTAATCAGAAAATATACTTTACTTTTTTCAAATAAAATAAAATAGTAGTTATAGTCTTGGTATGTATGTCAGGCAGTTGTTTTCATTCCTTATGTATACATATATTTATCTTCTCAATACTAGTATGACATGGCTAGCCCTATTTTGTAGATTAAAAGTTTAAAGCAAAAATTGATTAATTTTACTTAATCCAGGACACAAAGCTGAAATTTATACCTGGAGCATTTGGTTCCTGAGACCATGCTCTTACTACCCCTACATTTGTGCTTCTAAATAACTGACTGGCTTTCTTTTTTGAATGTACTTGGATTAAAAATGTAATCAAAGTGACACTGTACAGTACTACAGGACTTAAATGCAAAGAAATTAATTGCACAGAAAATGACCCTTTGATTTCTGGTGCTTGCTCTAAAATTATTTGCTGTGTGGTTTTGGAAAAAATATTTAATTTCTCTAAGACAGATTTCTGTTGAATAGGAATAAAAATGGTAAATATGGACTAACTGGAAAAACTAAGTGAGAGGAAAAATGCAAAAATGTTTAACCAGGTACCATCTAGTAAACAGCCATTCAAGACAATTATCAATAACTGAATTAATCAATTGATACGATGACACTAAGTTTTAGTCATGTGGCAAAGAGATTCAGTAAGAAAAATTTATATATCACCTTTTGCACCATTAGAGGCCTGGTTAGTAGCTTGCTTTACATAGAACATGGAGATATTGAAATGGCATTTTGAAATGTTTGTAGAAAATGTTTTCTCTAAAATGTTTTCAGTTTGCTGAGACCCAAGGGTAGAGATGATCTTGAGATAGCTCTAAAATACACTAAAGATCCTTTAAAGCCACATTTATTGGAGTTACAAAGAACGAGTTGACTAACAAGAAGTGACACTTCAAAAGACATCATAAATGAAGTTTGGTGACTTTGAGAGGATGAATATGAGTTGTGTGGCTCTGTGCACCTAACTAGAATTTTCACTCAATGTTTTAGAACTTTTTTTTTTTTTTAATGGAGAAACATTGATCATTCTTATTCATTTTAGAAGCATATGTTATAGTTGGAACAATATTAGATCTTATGTAAGTGTCTGCATCACCACCATCTGCACTGAGTCACAGCACACAGTGCTCCAGAAAATGCCCCAATGTCCCTTTCAGTTTTATCCCAACCCAGCCACCCTCTTCCATTGCTCTCATTGCCTCATTTCTTTCTTGGACTTCACACACAGACTTCTTTCAAAAGTCCTCCAGGGTGGACCTCCCTCTTTGTATGTGGCCTACTACTCCAAAACTTGTGGTAGACCTATGAGAAAAATTGGCTGGCAAATATATTTTTAGTGTTTAAATTGACAGTACTTGTATTCTAACTAATGCTGGAAATTTGTTTGACGGCAGTGGTGGGGGGTGGAGGGGGGCTTCTAATTCATCATCTTCACCAAGATGTAATGTAAAAATTTTAACAAAAATTATGCAGTATTTTCTTTATTCAGTCAATTCTTTCTCCTTTTGCTTCCTCAGGGAGAGAGTGATAACATGTCCTCTTAGAAGATACATATTCTGTTCAGATATTAGCTCATTTAAATTACATTCTTAGCTGTCTTGAAAATAATAATATACAGTGAAATCTTTTACTTATTAGTAATATATTACTAACTATACCAATGGCAGAATTAACGGTATTTTATTAATGTTTGATGATAGATTATAGAGATACATATTTAATAGTTATATGTGAATTTATCACATTACAAAATACAATTCTATATTATATATATATGTTTTCAGAGGTCTAAGAATGTCTAATATATAACTATCTAATACATATATATATACATATATATATACACATACTATTGGCTAGCTTGTTCAGTTTATTTCTACCTTTATGGTATTTGTATATTTTGATTGCTTCCACATTGCTACTTTGAAATTTAATTGGATGTATAAAATTCTTTATTCTTTAAAACATTTTTACCTATTATGTACACGCAATACACAAATAAGTCCCTTTCTACATCTTGTCCTCTTTTGCTGCACATATATGCAGAATAACCATAATTAAGACACAGATGATAACTCAGGGTTATTTTAATAATCTAACCCAGCCACTGCTGAGGGGTTCCTCTCAGGCCATGCAAGTTGTTCGACTTCACTAGCTAAGGATTCTGCTTATGTCCCCCCATCTCTACTGGGTCAATTATTGGTCCCAAGACATCTGGTGTCATCAAACTCTGGTCGAAATATACGATCCACAAGGGAGCAGGGGAAACATCAGGGTCTACAGGGATGTGAACAGGAATAGAGGCTAGCACAGTATCTGTTTAGCAATCTATTTAGAATTTCTAAGTGCCCTTCTCCTTATTTGGTGACCACCACCCAGTGAGAGAAAGTAGGAAATGACAGCTTTTAGCAATGAGCCATCTTCAGTCTTAAAAATTCACAGCATGACTATGACCATTCAACACAGCTTAGGGAACTATTGAGTTGATAATTATCTTTTATATGAATGCTGCTTTTATAATTATGCCCTTCACACCCTTTTACTTAGTGCTCAGGAACTCTTCCCATCCTCCTACTTCCTCACAAAAGAGTGTGAGTATGTGTATTTTGAAAGGAGAATGCTGATATTTTATAAATAAACCCATTTAAGGCCATTATTTATAAAAATCATAATAGTGTTATAGAATGATTCCATATGCTACAATCCCAAATATACCTGTAATTAACATCTTATAATCTTGTGTTCATCAGACTGAGAAGAATTTCATTAAGTCCACATTTATTCAGAGGCTTCTAGTTTTTGTTTTCTGTGGAAATGACATGTATTTGTAGAATCTCCTGGCTCCAAGTTTTTTAGAGTTTCCTTGTTTTGATGGTCTACATGGCTTAAGGTACTGGTCAGGTTTGTTCTAGAATTCCCACTGTCAGTATGTGTTTATTTTTCCTAATTGATCAGTGAAGTTATTATGGACTCAAGAGGAAGATGTCAGAAGAAAAGTAACCATCTACCATCCTTCTCTTTTTACAAAGGGTACATACAATCAATCTAACATCGTTCTTGAGGTTGACTTTATCACTAGAAAAGGAAGTACATGTGAGTTTTCTCAGCAATGAAGTTACTGTTTTCATTTCTCACTTTAAATCTTTTACTCTTTTGAAGAAAGTTACTGTGTGCAGCTCACTGTTAAGGAGTAATAAATTATATTTCCCTTACTGGGATTTTCTTTTCATTCTATTTGTTTATTTATTCAATTATTTATATCACTATGAACTCAGATATTTACCTTTGGAATATATCCAGTACTACATCATATTGTTCAAGTTGTAAATCCTTTCACTCCTCATCTGTATGCTTTGGACCACGATTATATGGCATAATAGGGCATACTAGCCTCATCCGGTATATTTGATAAGCAATTATGTTTCTGGTTGGAACTATAGCTCTTATATTTTGTAGTTTTCTCTGCTGCAAAGTTGTGTGTGTATGTTGTAATTAATTAATTTAAAAAGTTGTGCTAGTCTAGGCTTGAACCCAGCGCCTGGACACTGTTCCCTGAGCTGTTTTTCTCAAGGCTAGCACTCTTTGTCACTTGAGGTACAGCTCCACCTATAGTTTTCCTTGGTGGTTAATTGGAGATAAGAGTCTCAGGGACTTTTCCTTGCCCATGCTGACACAGATTTCATCATCTTGAGTGATAAGTCCACTGTGCCTAGCTGGAAGTGAATAAGCAGTTTAAGTAATAGAAAGAGTGAACGTATCTGAAAGAATGATATACATAACAAAGAATTTGGGGGGTTTCAAGGAAGACTCATGTTATTTCAGTGGGGTTTCTAAATCATAGGTTCATATTTTTTTTTTTTTTTTGGTCGTGGAGGCCTGAAATCTAGTCCTGGAGGCTGTCCCTCAGCTCTTCAGCTCAAGGCTACTGAACTACCACTTGAGCCACAGCACCACTTCTGGCTTATTTCTGCCATGTGGTGCTGAGGACTCGATCTCAGGGCCTCATGTATGTAAGGCAAGCACTCTAACACTGAGCCAACTTCCCAACCCCTATTGGTTCATTCGTAATAGGCATTTGCACTGAATTTTTCTGTATTATAATGAAATTCTGAAAAAATGTCTCCCTAAATAGCAAACCATAGTTAAGTCACAAATCATCCTAGACTATACTGTTTGGGTTAGTTTTATTGGTTTAAACACATAAAAGTACATTTTAAAATCACAAAGGTGAATAGTTGGGGTCTGATTTCTTTAGTCATTGTAATTTCATGATTTTGAGTATAAACACATAGGATGAGAATTTTATTCCTGAAAGTGGTATTCCATTGAACATAAAGGGACATGAATAAACTTGCTGGTTCTAAGCATGGCCTACTTTTCTATTGCCCTAAGCAGTCTTTGCTCCAATAACCTCAGATACTATAAAGGGACCTGTAAGAATAAAAGACTTGCTCTTTCTTTGCAGTCCTTTGTGTGGTGATGAGATCTTTTATTTTCATAAATGTAAAAGTAGTGTGGGGATTTCCTTAGCAATGATATGAACACATTAAAAATCTGGCTCTGCATTACAGAATGCTAGAGTGATATGATACCTGAATTAAGTCTTCTCTAGCAATGGCCATTATTTGAATGCATGTATGGGGTCAAGCTTTTCATGAAAGAAATTCACATGTTAAAAATTCACAAAGCAAATTATAAACAAATAGGATTCAAGAATTTACCAAAGAAGCTAACCCTTAAGAATTTCTATTGGAAATACAAATTTAGCTATATGTTATAATATTTGCACAAAGTAAGTCTGAAAAAATGTGTGTATATAGGTTTTCAGTTTGGTTTTTAGGAAACAAAACTGCAAAGCTCTTTAAAGGTTTTTTTCTAAATATAAATTTAAATATATTAAACACTCAATTATAGGAGTTAATTGGCCACATGTGTATTTTTCTTCATATTCTGATGTTTATTTAACAGCATTTGGGTAACAAAATTCTATTTTGATCTTTCTTAATTTTGTTACATAGATGACCTTGTATCACACCAATTTAAAACATTTCTGTTATTCATAGAGTGAGAAGAAATGTCAAATATAAATGAATGGGTTTGGCTAGCTTAAATGATGAAAATGTTTATATTTATGGGAGAGCTAGCAACTTACCTTTCATCAAGTTTTTTTGACAATGACTCATTTGATCTAATAACATTGATCAAAAATCAAAATGAGAAAATGAGGAAATGAGAATGGGTTAAATTTTTAATGAGATACATAATTAAAAGGTAAGAGTAATGTTATCTGCATGTGAGGTGTCAGGTTTTTATTTTTTTTGTATTGGTAGCTAATACCTATATGAAGTAAATGTAGGAAGCTTTGTGACAACTTAAAAACCAGTTATTCTTAAAATTCTAAATATATGAAAAGTTCTTGACCAGAAAGAGAATTTCAATAATTAAATATGCTCTTAAAAGTTAAAAAAAATCACTTAAGTTTCCAGAACAGATTTCCTTTCAATCTTGAGCTTTAATCTTACATCATCTTAAATATTCTAGTCAGATAAGTGTGTTTTTAAATTAAAACTGGCTTGATTATTGACCAAATTTCTTTTTAACGTTCACTCTGGTCATAGTATATTTCAGCATAGCATCAATGCTTTTCCTCTTACTATCTTTTTTTAATTTTTATTTTATTGTCAAGATGATGTACAGAGGGGTTACAGTTATATAAGTAAGATAGAAAGTATATTTCTTGTCCAACTTGTTACCCCTTCCCTCATTTTTCTCCCTCTTTCCCTTCCCCATCCCCTCCCCACAAGTTGTACAGATCATTTCCAACATACTGTCCTGTGGATATCGCTGTTACCTTGGTTCCCCCTTTGTCCTTGTCTCATCATTTTTTTTGCTCCTCTTCCCTTCCTAATTCAGATAAACAAATATATAATACCCAGTGAACAAAAATCAAATACAGTGACAATAGGTGATAAACCATAGGGGGGCACAAAAGAAAAAATCATGTAGTACATTGAGAACAACAACAATGAAAAACCTCTTGTGTCCATGTCTTAGAGTTCATTTCATTTAGCATCATCCTATATGGTCATCTGTACATAGCTATTGAGCTATGCTACTCATCTACTAAGATTGCCCTAGATGTATATGAATTATTACAAATAAGGGAAATCATGGCACCTATATTTCTTGACTTCAATTAGCACAAATCTTAGCAAGAAGGTCAAATAGAGTATATTTTTATATAGTACATTATACATAGATTTGAGAACACAGAGTTGTTGAAAAAATTAACGGAAACTGGCATAAATAAAACCAAACTGTTGACATATAAAATTTAAAGGAATTTCTTTAAATAATTTTTCTTTGGTGACACAGAGTTATGACTCATTTGTCCAATTTTGTTTAGTAAGTTGATAAATAAGAGGGGATTATTTTGATGCGGTGTATTGATATGTTTCCAGTGACACTAATTTCCAGGTCAATGATTTGTTTGTAATCGGTCATTCAATACTGTTCAACTACAGACTGCCAGTAACTGGTCAAATTATTCATAAATGGTTTCATTTTTATAGCTGATATAATCATTCAATATCTGAGCTCAGACCTGTATTGATCACTGTAGCTTAAGGTATAATTTTTGAAATTTGAAATATGTTCACTGGCTATTCTTTTTATGTTGCAGAATTTAAATGAAATATAATTTATGGTGGAGATGAGGATCCTTCATTGGCATTGTTAACATTTATATGACACTTTATATTTGAGGGGTGTATGTGTATGTGTGTTTGTGCCTATGTATGAGTGCATATCCTGGGACTTAAACTCAGGTCTAAGTACTTGTTCCTAAGGTTTTTTGCTCAAGACTAGCACTCTACCATTTGTAGAGTGTTTCCAGCTTTTTGGGTGGATAATTGGAGTTAAGTGTCTCTTGGTCTTTCCTGCCTGGTCTGGCTTTGCTGTGATCTTCACACCTCAACTCCTTGAGTAGCTAGGTTTACCGGTATGTGCCATCGCACCTAGATTTATAGGATTATAGTATTTTTATATTCTTATTTTACATAACATTATTTTATAGTGTGAAAATTTATAATTTATATATAATTGACAACTATTTAATGAGTCTCGGTTTTGAACAATCCCATTTTCTAGTTTAAGATAGATAACTGAGTTCTTATCCAAAGAGATTTTGTACTACAGAGCAGAACTATAGTATACTTCACAATGAGTCTGATAAGCATTTGTGTGTAGATTAAATTTCTAAATATGAATGGCATCAGTGATTTTTATGTTTATTATTCATAATTTAAGGCATTGTCTAGGAAATTTAATGTTGCAAATTTAATTCATTGGTAAATATACCTTGAACTATTTTTTATCTTAAATACCATATACTCTGAGATAACATGCAACAATTCAAATTATTATTGTTGTTATTATTAGTGTAATGAGACTTGAACTCAGGACATTGCTTTTACTAGCTAGACTTTTATTATTTAAATCATACCCAGAGTCTTTTCTTAAAAAATGATGGACCACATGTAAAAAGTTACCCCTTTTGTTTATTTTGGTTTTCTTTCTCTGTCCATTAGAACCTTCTGAATCATTAAAGATTAAATATCTGAAAGATGAAATAATTCACATCAAGGACTAAACACACAGCTTCTAGAAACTTGAGCACTTACCTTGTCTCAACAATGTAATTTTTAGGCACTTTACCATCAATATAATTTTGTCATCTAACGTGAACTATATCCAAATATCCACAGTTCTGTGATTCCTGCTATTTTTTGAAAAACAATCCAAGATTGAATCAGTGATTTTAAATGGCACTTCTTTGTCATCTCTCATTAATTCCTAGAATTTACAAGACTAGGTCAGCCTTCTATTGCATTCTTTTGCATGTGTGTGGTTGGCATGACATTTTGGAAAGCCCACTTGAATTATTTTGCTGAATGACTTTCAGTTTGGATTGCCGGATTGTCTCATCATGATTAGACTTAGGTTGAACATTTTGGAATTTTTCTAGGTGATATTGTTACCATCTTAGTTTGTCACTATAGGAGTAGGACACACTATGAAAATGCCAGGTCAAGTGGGACTGCTTGGTGGAAGTAAATTCCAGGCTAGAGAGTAGGTAGATTGAAAGGTCATGTTTAATTCAAGGCACAGTAGGATGTCCATTATTGAGTTATTTGTGAACATGAGTATTTTGACATATAAAGGATAGATTAATGGAGAATTGACATTTAATCCAACATTGGAATGACTGAATACTTGAAACTGACACAAACAAAAGCAATAGATGCAAACTATATCAGTTCATGATGAGCAGGGTTTTATCCACCACTGGTACTGTGATTCTGGTATTATGATAAATACAGGTACAGAAACAAAAATAGTGAACACAATTGCTTGCTTACTCTTTGTAACCTCTGGTTTTATTTTTTAATTTAATTTTATTGTAAAGATGCTGTACAGAGGGGTTACAGTTACATGAGTAAGGTACATTCCTTGTTGAACATTATTGCCCACTCTTTTACGGTTCTCCCACTGTCCTTTCCCCCACCTGAAGTTGTAAAGTTCATTTCCAATATAGTGTCTTGCGAGAATCATTGTTGCAATGGGCTAACCTTTGCACTTCTTTCAACATTTTGTTATTTCCCTTCCCTTACCCAAACCAGATAAATGTATATACAAGATGGAGGTTACTAGAATCAAAGACAGAGATCGCCAGGGATAAAGCTATGGAAAAAGAAAAATGAAAAAATATAAGAAGAAAGAACTAGATACAGTACATTGGGGACATCAGGGTTGACATCTGAAATAAAGACCTGGTGTTTCCATGTCTTGGAGTTCATTTCAATTAGTATAACCTCTGGTTTTAAAACTTATATAAAACTGTAGGTTTAGGAGATTTAAACTTAAAAAGAAAAAGACCTCAAAAAATACAAGTTAATGGTATTTGGATAACTAGCTTTGTTTTACTTATTTATTTATTTAACTATATTTTCCTTTTTTATTTATTAACATGAATTAACTGGACAATGGGATTTCTTTTGGCAGGACCATATAATCTTATAATGTGCCTTGATCAGACTCACCACCTGCATCACTGTTCCTCTTTGGCACTCCCACCTCCCAGACAAATTGCAAGAAGCCTCATAGTTTCATTTTCACGAAATGAAACCCTCTCATATGGTAACTGTGTATTGTATTTTATTTCTAGATCTTAAAAGTGTTTTCAAACACAATTTTATTTAACATCAATAATTATTACAGTACAAAGGTAAAATTATCTTTAAGAATGCTAAATTATAGAAATTAAGAAACAGTTGTTTCACGAGCTCATTGGTAAGTGGAATTTGAACTTGGTTTTTTCTTTTGCCAGATTCGGTGTTTCTAATGTTTACATTGTAATAGTCCCTTCTCAGGACAGCTTTTCATTTTGCACTTTTTATCTATGTTCTCTTTTTCTGATATCACTGGTAGTGGCACTGTAGCCAGATTTCCATTAGACATTTTTATTCATTATTTTTACTTTTGTTCCTGATTAATTTTGTCTAAATTTTTATCTGCAATACCTCTTGAAGTGGAACTGATCATATAATGAGACAAATGTACTTTACTCACATTAAGCACATCTTATTTTAGAGAGTATCAGTAGTCAAATTCTTGAATAATGCACTGAAATATAATATAGATATTAAAAGGAAAAAACAGATTTTTGTCTAGTGGAAATATCATGACAATAAATTGTCTTGATATATGTATTTTGAAATACTTTACAGATCATCAGTAAGACTATCTTTTGATTCAAATGCTGTGATTAACAGAATTCTATTTGAGTTAAAAGATTAGTCAAAGACTTTCATAGGCATACACAATAGAATTTTATGGAACTACGTATTTATGATTTTCTTCACCAAGTGTAATGAATTTTGAATTATGAAGATTACAGCAGTAAATGGTGCTGGTCTTGAGGCTTGAACTCAGGACCTGGGCCTTGACCCTGGGCTTTTTTGTTGTTGTTTTTCAAGGCTAGATCTCTTCTACTTAAGTCACAGATCCACTTTCATTTAGTTGGTGTTTTTGATGTTGTTGTTTTTGTTTAGTTGTTAATTGGAGATAGGCATCTCACAGGCTTTCTTGTCCAGTCTGTTTTTGGACTACAGTTCTCAGATCTCAGCTTGATCAGTGGCTAGGATTACAGGAATGAACTACCAGCCTGTCACTAAACTAATTTCTTAATTTTGCTGAGGCTGTATCCATTCATAAGTTAAGATTAATAACATCACTGGAAATGATTACTAGGAGAAATTTAAGCAATGGAAGTAACATTAGCTCTGCTTTATGTAACTATTTTAAAAATAAGCATGCTACTCATCATTCTCCATCATGAGAAACAAACTACTATAACCCAAAATGAGTTTTATGGATAGAGCATTTATTTTGGAGGTTAAAACAGAAGTTTTAATTTGTTATCAATCTGTCTGTTTATCTATATGTCTATCTATTTATCTATCTATCTTCTATTTATACTATCTCATCACCTACATCAATCATCTATCTCTCTGTCCATAACTACATTTTAAAAAATTAATATACCTATTATAGATCTACATATTTTTTATTGATCTACATATTTTTGTAAAAATTGGTACATCTTTCAAAGAAAAGTTTAATGCTATCTTGCAAAATCTGATAAGTATAGAAGCAAATCTACCTGGCATTGTGGCACACAGTTTGAAAACCACTGGGCTAAGTAAGTCTCATAGATGATGAGGCATTTCAGTACAGCAGAACTTTTTTCTTTTTTTTTTTTTCGTCCTGGGGCCTGAACTCTGGGCCTGGGCGTTGTCCTTCAGCTCTTCAGCTCAAGGCTAGCACCCTACCACTTGAGCCACAGCACCACTTCCGGCTTTTTTCTGTTTATGTGGTACTGAGGAATCGAACCCAGGGACTCATGCATACGAGGTAAGCACTCTATTGCTGAGCCAACTTCCTAGCCCCAGCAGAGCTTTTCATATGTCCTTCTTACACTTTATTTAATAACACTTTATCATAATCATCTAGATTTTCTTGTCTTGATTATTCTACTTTTTTATGAAGGATTTTGGTACTCAGCTCAAGCGAATTTGTACTAATCACTAGGAATAAGTAATCCATTCAATAAGAATGTGTACACAGTGTTTTCAAAATAGTAAATCAATGTAGTTTCATTTGAAATATGTCTTCATACTCCTGGGTATTTGTACTCTGCATGTTTTTGTTTAAATAAAACATTTAGAGATTCCAGGGGAAGAACACTCGATAATGTCTTAAAAAATCATGTCCGGGCTTTGGCAAAATCCATGTTCACATATGAACATAAATATGTAGAAATTGGTTAGGTCTAGTGTCCAATTTTCATGAATAAATACTTGGGAGACTTACAAACCTTTTAGGAAAAACTTCTGTTCATCATGTCTCCCTATTCCCATGTCATGGAAGCAGGTCCAATACCTGGGTGAATTTAGGTGGATGCTTTTGGGTCAATGCACCCAAAGACCTAGATGTCTCATCACAGTTCAGTAATATGGTCCACGGTTGTCAGACCCTGCTGGGTTTTGAAGAAGTCCAGTTTAGCTTAGGATGTGTATTAATACATCTTGCATTACTGTAAGGAATTATCTGAACCATAGAAAGAAAAGATACTCATTTAGCTCATAGTTATGGAGTTATAAAAGCCTGATGTTTGGCAGCAGCTCAGTTCTCCTGAGGCAGGATCAGGTGAAAGAAAGACAGATCACAACACCAATTAGGAAGCCAGTCCTGGGAACTCACTCCAGGGGATCGGCATGCCATTTCAAAAGCCATTTTGGTGACTTAAGGAACTCATGCTAGATCTTCTTTTTTAAAGGTTCCATTTCGCCTCTATTACCAAACTATGGATAAACAATATCAAGCCAGAATGTTATGGAGTGAGGGGACTTGTCACTGAATAAAATAGTGTAGATCACACACACACACACACACACACACACACACACACACACACACACACACACACACACACACACACACACACACACTATCCTGTGAGTCAAGCTACATATTGAATAATGAGCATGGGCAGTCAGTAAAATCTGTAGTCTCAAACGAAGCACTTCACCTAGGGTCATAATGGAAAGCCCTCTCTTTCCAGATTTAGAGATTCATACAATTCTAAAGAAAAGAGTGGTCATTTGGGGTCAGGGTTTGTGGTTAAAATGACTATTTTTTCTTGCAGATAACTAGACGTACAAATGGACAATGACTTGAATTGTTTTGACAAATCATTTGACCGTGTCAAGTATCCTTGAATAGAACAGAGTAAATTGTATGCTCAAGGGAACCAGGATATAAAATGTGAACTTCTACTTGAAGAACTAAAGATAGTAATGCTAAAAAATACCTGAGACAACGTATATACATGTTCATTACCCTGAATTCGTGAAAGCACATTCTTTTTTTTTTTATTGTGAGAATACCATACAGAAGAGTTACAATTACATAGGCA
The DNA here is from genome assembly GCF_024711535.1 of Dipodomys merriami. Classification (NCBI taxonomy): domain Eukaryota; kingdom Metazoa; phylum Chordata; class Mammalia; order Rodentia; family Heteromyidae; genus Dipodomys; species Dipodomys merriami. The sequence goes on from NW_027202271.1 coordinate 32,468,181, forward strand.
AGATAATGAGTACATTTCTTATCAAGCATTGTTGCCTCCTCGTTGTTTCCCTTTCCCATCCCTTCCCATACACCTCCCCTCCCCTCACCCATGCCTCCCCCCACCCCCCCACCAAAGTTGTTAAGTTCGTTTTTCTTTTTTTTAATTTTTATTTATTTTTTTATTGTGAAAATACTGTACAGAGGGGTTACAATTACATGGGCAAGATAATGAGTACATTTCTTATCAAGCATTGTAGCCTCCTCCTTTGTTTCCCCTTCCCATCCCTTCCCATCCTCCCCACCCCCCCCACCAAATTTCTAAAGTTCGTTTTCGACATAACAACTTGTACATCTCATTGTTGCAATGGGTCCACCTGTATCCCTAGTTAAATGACTTGCTTTTTTTCCCTTCCCCTCCACAAATCAATAATTAGTATATGTCTGAGTCAAGCAGAAAGCACATTCTTATCCTATTACTTGGCTCATATCATGTTCACCTGCTTGGCATCTATCTACACTGCTCAGCAAGAAATCACAGTGACCCACCAGTGACCAAGCAGAGTCACTCACCCTGGGAGGTCATGTACCACATGTCCATGAAAAAATAGTTATTCGTAATTTCTTTTGCTTGTGGAGAAAAAATGAATATGAACATATTTGTGTACATTTAGACAAGGAAGCTCCGTGGCAAGCTAGTGTCTGCATCAGTGCACAGAATGTACTGAACAGAATTTTGCATACTTTCTTAACCGTAGCCCTCTTATTGTATCCAAGGACTCATACAAGAATCCATATAGTCACAAGATGGATCTTGAATTCATCTAAATGACTACCACTTTTTAAAAAATATTATTTCCCCATATTTTGAAGATCCTATAAACTTTTACCATCTTCCAGGGTGTCTAGATGTAGAACATAGTCAGAAGTAAGTAGATGGTAAGTGGTTTTGTTTGTTTGTTTGTTTTTACTTTCTGCTTTTCCATTTGGGACTATCTAAGAGTATAGTGATTCTATGCCCCCACAAAAAAGATATGGAAATGAACCCTGGATATTAACTTGGGGAAAACAAATTTTTCCCTGGTCTTCTGCATATCAACAATATGAAATTTGAAAGAAATCAACTCTCCAAACCTTACTGTTTTCATACAAAGTGGGATAATTATGATGTCCTGTATTTCATATTGTGTAGATGAGAATAAGATGATCAAAATGTCTGAACATATTTTTTAAAATTTTTGTTAGTTTTGGGGCTTCGGCGCAGGGCCAGGATGCTTTCCCTAAGCTTTTTGTTCAAGGCTAGCAATACCTCACTTTGAGCTACAGCTCCACTTCCAATTTTTTTGGTAGTTACTTAGAGATAAGAATCTCATTGTCTTTCCTTCCAGGGCTGGCTTTAAACCTCTATCCTCATGTCTCAGCCTCCTGAGTAGAATTATAGGTGTGAGCCACTAGTGCCCAGCTCATAGTTTTTAAGATGTGTGCATGTATTGATTTTGTTATTACATGTTTAAATTAACGGTTTCGTTGTGTAATCAGCAATCACCCACCAATGTCGACTGAAGTACTTTACTACAACTAATTACCCCTGGAAAAATGGTCTCACTTTTTAATGCAATTCATATGTAATTCTTCATAACATAGGTGGCATTTTCTTACATTCTTTATATTTTGATTTCCACTTATTTTTCTGTAAACATTTCCTCATTAAGTCAGAACAAAAGAAAATATCTTTACTGTGGCTTGAGACAGACAATTATTCTAAACATATTTTCCCTGAAATTTGAAAATTTGTGAACAACAGGACTAGTTGAAACCAGCTATGCATTATGATACCTTTTGAAAAGCAATACTGCAGTATTTTAGTGAGTCTTAGTCCTGCTTGGAATATTATATTTGCATGGGGTTTTTCTATTGAAATGGAATATATATGCATTATACTTTTGCCCACATTATAAAACAGAACATTTTGCTGTTTTTCTTTTCCCTCAAATCCCATCTCTGCAACAGGGAGACCCTACTGATTTGAGAAACATAATCCATAATGCACTGCATTAAATTAACTTCATCAACATTGGCCTACACTTTAAAGTCACCACTCTAAAATTTTTCTTTCACTGTATCTTTCTAGCCATGTTTATCAGTTAAGAAAAGGTTTTTAGCATAAATCATTAAACTCTCCACACTTCCCCAAAAATGGAGCTATTGTGTCTGTAAACCAATCAATCAGATCGACATCACATTAAGTTTTGAAATTACTAGATGAGATCAATCTATTCCTAACTGCAAATGGAAAACTCAGGTGTATATTCACAAATCTCATTTTGCTTACATTTAAGGATTGCAGAAAGTGACTCAGACATTTCTTCCTGTATATTTCATCTCATATTTCCTCCTTTATACTGATGTGTGAGGTTTTTCCTAAACCACAGTTGATTTAGCAAACAAAATATAACATATGTGATACGCTTTTTCTAAGGGTATCTCAAGAAACTATGAGCATTTCTGCTCACTGTCTTGAATCGAGTTAGCTATATTTTGATGCAGAAGAGTGAAAGGCAGACCTTCATTTTCCTAGCCTACACTTTGCTAGTCTAGGCATTTTCCAGTTGACCCAGAAGCAGATTGTAGAAATAAGGCAAGCCCAATATCAGAACTGTTAAGCAAACCTATCAACCCCTGCACCATATAAATAATTACTACTATAAGCCATTGAGCTGGGGGGGTTGCTTATTATGTAGCAATAGATAACTTTTATAAAAGGCTGGTATGTGATGTAGGAAGAGTTATTTTTCACACTGTGACTGAAATGTCATTTTATTTCACAAAGGTATTATGCCAAGAAAACCTTTAAAGATTTGAAACATTCAAGTAGGAAAAAAGAGTGATAATAATAATTTATGTATTCATCTGATACTAGTCAGTATCAAAATGGAAATTGAACTAAATTCTTTCTGTTTCTTGAAAAGAACATAAAATTGTAAGAGGAAAAAGAATACTATAAAAAGGGTTGACTCCACTGTTCTCTGGATAATAAACTGAAAAGATATGAAGCTCTTCTTAGCAAGACTTTCCTTGGTAATGTATGAAGTTCAGCTGAAAGTTTGGGAGTGTTGGTTTCAACTAGAATAGAAAAAAAAACTGTATAACACACACACACACACACACACACACACACACACACACACACACACAGTGGCTTTCATAGACAAATGGACATGCCACTCCTTTTTTCTGGCACAAGGCCTTGTGTGAACTTTGGTGCTGGTACTGATGTCCCAATAGGGGGTATGATTGTATTCATGACTGCTGAAATATATTTTTCTCACATAGCAGAATATATTCGACTTCAGGAATGGCTGTATATAGAAGCTTCTATTTCTTAGGACAATATGAATTCTGACAGTGCTGACTTTCTCAACATGGTGCTGCATTGTTATAGGATGTGTTTTGGGAACAGGGGAGGTGAAATTCCTCCCTGAAACAAAGTTATTGTACTAGGTAGCTCCTTTAACTGGGTTCCAACCCTATGGAAGCTTATCTGTTGTGGTCTGGATCTTTCTGGCCATGAACAGGTTTTCAGTTGCTGGTGTTTTTCTTTTTTTTTTGCTGGTCATGGGGCCTGAACTCTGGGCCTGGGCATTGTCCTTCAGTTCTTCAGCTCAAGGCTAGCACTCTGCCATTTGAGCCACAGTGCCACTTCTGGTTATGTGGTGCTGAGGAATCAAACCCAGGGCCTCACACAAGCAAGGCAAGCACTCTATGACTGAGCCACTTTCCCAGCCCTGTTGCTGGTGTTTTTTGGGTTTATTTATTTATTTTTAATTGTCAAGGTGATGTACAGAGGGGTTACAGTTACATACCTAAGGTAGTGAATACATTTCTTGTTACCCTCTTCAGCGTTTTTCTCTCACTTCCCTTGTCCCCAATCCTCCCTCCCCAAGTTGTAAAGTTCATTCCCAACATCTTGTCTTGTGAATATTGCTGTTGCATTGGTTTGCCCTTTGTCCTTTGTCTTACCTTTTTGATATTCCCCTTCCCTTCCCTAATTCAAATATATGTATGTACAATACACAGGGTACCAGAATCAAATAGTGTGGCAACAGGGAATCAGCCCCTCTGTTTCTCTATTGCATTATATGTCACTGTGTCTGCTAGAGTTTTCTTGTTTCCCTAGGTGAGCCCAGTGCTCTCACTCAGCTATTTATTCACCTTGAAATTCAGATACTCATTCATTGTTTGTGTGCTTATTTGTGGAGGAGGAGACATCATTGAACCTCTACTCAGCCTTCTTGTAATTATATTGCATCAATTTTTAATTTGAAAATTTGTATTAAAGTACATAAAGTACCTTCCATAGTTCACAGTGTATTGCAAATATTTTATAATAAGTTATTATTAAGCTAATTGTCACACCTTGTGATTTCAACATGACCAATTTGCAAATTACTATCCAGTAAGTTATTATTTTATTTTTGAAAGGAATTTAAACCTCATTATTTTGTTGGTTTACTCAAAGCTACTTGGAGCTGCCTAGGAGTGGGAAGGTTAAAAGCTATGAAAGGAAACAGCATTTAAGCATTTGAGTCAAAGTGTATGATGAGCTCTCAGGAGACAGAATAAATCCTGAAGATGATGAACTAAACTGCTTTCTTCTAGCTAGAGATGGGTAAAACCTTACATTTTAAATGCTTTCCAGTGAGAAAAACAAAAGCAAAGCAATAAATACACTTCTTAAAGCTTACCTTCAAGGTCAACACAATGATTTCTTTTTTAAAATTTCTGCCTACAACAGAGAAATATTTATGGGGAAACCTGTATGAGTAAAAAACATTTATAAACTTTTTAAAAGATACCAGGATCATCATCTTCCACATGAGCTTGTGAATACTAAGATGTTAAGATACATTTTAAAAATTGGTGGGCACCCTTATAAGCTGTTGGATTGTTCTGTGGAATTTCTGATATGATAGTTATGGCTTATATTGTTGTAGGAATCTTCCCATAATTATGTACAGGTTTCTTTTTTTGTCTATAGAATGAAAAACATCATTTTTATTATTCAAATTATTTTAGTTTGGTTTTCTAAGTATGTTTTTTAATAAAAATATGTTTTTTATTTGTATTTTAGAGTAAGAATTTTCCAATGAAAAGCTTTTGGTAAAAAATATTGCACCCAATTTCTAGGAACACCTTATAATGAGAAGCATGAAATAAGATTTGCTAAATATTTTAAAAAGCCTTAAATGTTACATTCATGAAAAGGCCTTGAGTTGCATACTGTGGCTTGGCAGGCTGACTTGAGACTTGATTATGGAGATTTGGGGGAAGTAGATACTTAAAAGGGGTGGAGCGGTGTCAAGGTGAAAAAGGTAGACAAATGAAGAAGAGAAGAGGGGAAGAATGTGGCCAGAAATCCAATTAATAACCTACAAAATTAAGAAGGATGAGAGAAAGAATGGGTACAGCAGGGATGGCTGAGAATGTTGAAATGGGTGGCATTAATCAAAATCTATTATATTCATAAATTCATTTGTGCAACTACTTAAAGATGATAGAATAAATAAATAAAAATAAAGTTTTTTTAAGTATCACTGAGAAACAAATGGTATCTCACATCTAATGAAAATATCAATTTCATCAGCAGTTCTTATATGAATTATAATTATTTAGAAATATATCTTAATACAATTGATTTTTATATTAGCTGAATATAATTACATTGACAAGGTGAAAAACAAAAATAATATTGATGTTTATGTTCTTTTCATTACATTTAATATGTATAATTATTCTGCAAGTCACAGTAAATTGTATTCTCTGCTGTGATTTAGTTGCATTTTTCATACAATGTCCAGTTTCTGTTGTTTCTTTCATGTAGGAATGAGTATGCTCACCAAAGATGTATTACCACAGTTGGGCTAAAACACCTATTGCTCTTGATGTAAATACAAGGAACAAAAGGTAAATTTAGTTCAACAGACTGATGACAATTTTCTCAGAATTGGTATGCTCCTGTTTCTCATTATGACATCCAAGCAAATGCATGATGTACAGAAATCTGTACTGATATGGCACTATATATGGAGCTCCGAATTTAAAGTGCTTTATTTGATTATCTGGTTGGTGGTATGTTGTACTCACTTAAAAAACTAGTATTTTGATACTCATGATTTAAAAAAAAACACCTCAAGATATATTTTGTAATGGAAAAAAAAAACCTAAGAAATTTGTAACTGTTCTTTCTGTTTTACCAGAAATGTCCTTACAAACCAGTGTAGGTGTTCAGAAGTGGGTCCTTTCAGGCAGGAGTGAAAATAAAAAGGAAAATCGCTTAACAACCTATTTTAGAAATAATAAAAGCTTAAGGTTTGAATGTGTCTCAAAAAAAAGTGGGGCAGGATCAGCAAGGGTTTTCATTTTATCTAAAATAGGTTCCTTAAAACTTGAGTATTTGAAATGTGTCAAAGATTTCCTCCCTTTCAAAGTGTCTTCTTATTTAATAAATGTCTAAAAGCCAAGGGAAGTATTGGAGAGTGTGACAAAGTTCACTCTGAGGAACTCAAATTAAATTCTTGTTCTATGATTTATATTGGTGAATCCAGATAAATTCTCTTTTTGACAAGAAACAGTGAGTTCAGAAAAAAAAATGTAATCTTTTGAATTTTTGTTGTCCTTTTTTATCCCTTTAGGGAGATAGTAGGTAAAATACACACACACACACACACACACACACACACACACACACACACACACACACACACACACACACACACACCCCACAAATCTGAAACAGACTGAGTTTAATAAAACCCCACCATAACCTGCTCCAGGAAGAGCACACACACACACACACACACACACACACACACACACACACACACACACACACACACACACACACCACAAATCTGAAACAGACTGAGTTTAATAAAACCCCACCATAACCTGCTCCAGGAAGAGGAAAAGAACAGCATTTTTTCCAATGATAAGTTCTTGTAAGAAGACCAAAATAAATATACCTATATTTAAGAATTTATGTTCTAAGGGCAAATATGATTTTTCTGCCACATGTGAAAATTAAATTAAATAAAAAATGATAGCCATAAGAAGAACTAGAGAGCCTGATACTGGTGAACAGGTTTCTGTAGTTTATTAAAAATGGGGACCAACACTGAAGCTGGAAAAGGAGCTATCTTTAGTGGTGGCTTTTGTTTCACCTGCACCCTGGCCAAAGGTCAATGTGCATCTTCTCAACTGAAGCTAACTCAACTTGGCATTCTATCTTGTTTCCTAAGAAGTCAGATGGTGGTCAGTAACCCCATCAAGCTTTGACTGATATCAGGGGACTTATAAACATTTCCTTTAGGAATAAAAGAATAAAAGCAATGGAAGTGAAAATGTGAAATAAGAAAGGGTTGGTAAAAAGTTTAGAAGGAATCATTCCCTTCAAAAACAAAAGCTGGTAATATCAACTAGTAATGAACATTAGATTCTTCAGAGCTGCTAATACTTACATTCATGGGACACAGAAATTCTTTTCCAGAGCTAATACGTAAATTAATGGGAAATATTTTTCTCATATATATGTGTATTTATTTTGGTAATAGGGTTTCAATTGGGTTTTGTTCTTGCTTTGCTTTCATGGCTGGTGCTTTACCACTTGAACCATGTCTCCAGCTCTTCAATCATCTTTACTTATTTATTTTTAAGAAGAATACTATTAGGATAGGTAAGGGTACCAACAAAATGATGAGACAAAGGACACAGGACAAACCAATGCAACAGCAATACTCAAAGACAATATGTTGGAAATGAACTTTACAACTTGGGAGGGAGCAGAGATTGGGAAAGAGAGAAAGCGAGAGAAAAATGAGGGAGGGGGTAACAAGTTCAACAAGAAATGTACTCATTACTTTATGTATGTTACTGTAACCCCTCTGTACATCACCTTGACAATAAAATTAAATTAAAAAAGAGAAAATAAAGAATACTACTACAATACAATAAAGGGAAAAATGATTGTGGAAACATCTTTCCCTTTCAGAATTTAGATTTTTTTTAAAGGGACGTTGAGATAATCCTCTCATATAAATGTTGTGAAGGACACTCTGAGTGCTAAATGAGTCTATGTTTATATATTATCTTCTACACTTATGATAACACAGACCAGAATTTTGTAGGCTGGGCCTGATCATTGGCTTAGTTTTGGATTATCTGTGTAAAGACAATCTAAACGTGACAGCTATGGAACATCCCAGGTAGTTAACACATTTTTGGAATTACTTTTATAACGTGGTGTTAGTTCCCACTCTGTTTATAATTTACAATAATTTACAAAAACAATGGGAGTAGGATGATGAATGCTGTTATCCCAAACAACAATAAAACACAGAAGAGTCCAGTAAAATGTACAGTGACATAATGTATTGGGATATGTCATACTGAGTTCTGCTAATCAGGCAACTAAGTCCTAATGGTTCATATTTCCTGCTTACCTCCTTCTTTTCATCTTAATAACTTGTTATTTTCAGCTTAAATCTTATTGTCTTTGTTCTATAAGTACTAGTCTACTTTCTAAAGTAGATTTTTATCATTCAGGATTTTTATCCATTCTAGTTAATTTTGGTTCTTTTATTTGCTTCTTGTCTATAATTTAAGAAAATATAATACTGCCAAATATACTTAACGACTCCCGTTTACATTCCTGTAAGTCCTTCTCCCATGTTAGCGATGAGCTCCATATCTATTCATTTGAAATAAAGTGAAACAATTTTGCTTTGAAATTCAGTACCCACAGGGCTTTCACATTTCTCACCCAAGTTACTTGCAAAAAAGGACTGATAATTATCTCATCTAGCATGTAAATGGCTTCAAAGAATAATTATTAACAAAATCCCAAGGGTTTCTTTACTTTGCTTCTACTGTTTCTCTAGAATCTTTATATAATCATTAATACTAGCTATTCCAGAAGCTATGATTGGAAACATCAAAGTTGAATGTCAGCCTAAGCAAAAAGTTCTAGAGACCTCCATCTTAACAGAAAAAGTTGGATAGTTGGATGTAGTAGGAAAAATCTTTCTTCCTATTTATGGAAGGAAGTTACAGAAATAATTCAGTCCAAGAAAACCAGGCAAAAAACTAGACTGTCTCAAAAATAACCAGTGCAAAAAGGGCTAAATTTATGGCTCAAGGGCTATAGTCTCTCCCTGCCTACTAAGCGTCAAACCCCATTGCTGTCAAAGAAAATATTTTATATATGAGGTTTTCAGAACATAAAGGTTACCACCCTATATAGGATTCTATCACTGTCACAAGTATCCATGCCTGGAGAATCTGTGACAATGTACACACTCATGTTATTTTCACATTGGATGGGGCAATAATAATAATAACAAATTAATGTAAAAATAAATTCGTATTTATTGAACACCTATTTTTACATTTACTCTTTTTAAAGAAATCATTTTTATTTCAATGTCTAAAGCATAAAACAGTAAGCTTTACTGTTTTAGTCTTACTTCTACTGATAATGAATTCTATAATCTGACTATAAAAAGTGTATTTTTTTGTTATAAATTGCTTTCTATCTGTCTTCAAAGACATAGCAGAAAATTTCCTTTATCATGAAAGAATACTTTCTAGAGCTAATAGGTTTATTATTTAAGAAATAAGTCATCATTTCAATGATAATTTACATAATTTTCATTTCTTTTAAGTTCATATATACTTGGAAGAGTTATTGAAAAAAATCACAGATATCCTTTTTGATATCTATTAACAAGGACTCAAAATGTCTTCAGATTTTTAAAAATGGATTATCTTCAGTATTTAAATCTAGTATTTTTCATTGTCTGTATACTTGCCAGGCACTGTCCTAAACATTAAGCATCTTATCTCTAAACCAAGGCCAATGTAAATAGCTCCATTTTCTAAATGTGGAAACTCAGGCTTAGATTCTTTAAATGATTTATGAGAGCTCACAAAGCTAGGTAGGGGCAGAATTAGAACTCCAACATAGTGTTGATTATGGAACTCCCTTCAGGAAATTATCCATACAGGTATTTTTTGTTTTAAATACTTTATTATCCTTAAGTAGATGTACAAAGGTGTACAATAAAACAGTTTATGCAGTGCATCTTCATCAATGTTACCCATTTCAACATTCTTACCCTCCCAGCCCACCCTTGCCTCATTTTTCTTAATTTTAGGATTTGTACTTACACACACACACACACACACACACACACACACACACACACACACACACACACACACACACACACACACACACACACACACAGGCTATTTAACAAATCATTTTATATAAACAATGCAACTTGAACCATGCCATTCCTTTAACATTTTCACCCCCCACCCTTTGACCTAGCCTTTCCCGTGTTTTTCTCAATTCTGTGGTATATACAATGAATTCTTGACTGAATTTTGATGTTGTTGTTTTGGCAATGATGAGGCTTAAACTCATTACCTGGTTAATTGGAGAGTCTTATGGGAACTTTCTGACTTTGAGCCATGATCCTCAGATCTTAGCCACTTGAGTAGCTAGGATTACAGGTGTGAGCTACTAGCACCTGGCTTGCATTCTTTTTAATTTCAACATTTTCTATCCTGTCCATCAGTAGCAGCCAGAAACATTGCAGGGTTTTGCCTAGGTCAACAATGGAAGTTTAAGGCTCTGTTGAATTTGATGACTCCATTTCACCTATAATAAAACACACAATACATTTTTTTAATTGTATTTTATTTTATTTGAGAACATACTGTACAGAGGGGCAACAATTACATGGGCAGGATAATGCATACATTTCTTACCAAGCATTGCAGCCTCCTCCTTTGTTTACCCTTCACTTCCCTTCCCCGCCTCCCCCCTCCCCCCACCCAATTATACCCCCCTTCCCCCCCCACACCGACATTGTAAAGCTGGTTTTGACATGACATTTTGTACTTTTCATTGTTGCAACAGGTCCACCTGAATCCTTAAACGACTTGTTTGTCCCCATCTCCTCCACATGTTATACTGACATCAAATATAGTGAAAGCAGGGGTTACACTGTGGGGGAGGGACATACAAAGCAACAAAGAAATAATCTTATAAATGCGTTAGAAACACATGTATGAAAGAAACGAAAACATTAAAATACATATTTAAGGGTTCATTTTCCTAACATTACATTATCTGACCTTTTCCGCTTGACTCATACCTATACAAGATATTGCAAATAAGGGAAACCATGGGACCTATGCTTCTTTGGGCCTGGCTTACTTCACTTAATATAATTTTTTCCAAACCTTTCCATTTCCTAACAAATGGGGAAATGTCATTCTTTCTGATGGAGGCATAGAATTCCATTGTGCATATATACCACATTTTCTTGATCCATTCATCTACTGAGGGGCATCTGGGTTGGATCCATATCTTAGCTATGGTAAATAATGCTGCAATAAACATAGTTGTGCTGGTAGCTTTAGTGTGGTCTTGTTTGTAAACATTTGGGTAAATGCCCAAAAGTGGGATTGCTGGATCATAGGGGAGATCTACGTGAAGTCTTTTGAGGAACCTCCATACTGCTTTCCAAAGTGGTTGAACAAGTTTACATTCCCACCAACAATGAAGTAAGGTTCCTTTCTGTCCACATCCCCTCCAGCATCTGTTGTTGTTAGAGTTCTTGATTTTTGCTGTTCTAACTGGAGTGAGGTGATATCTCAATGTTGTTTTGATTTGCATTTCTTTTATGGCTAGGGATGTTGAACATTTCTTCATGTGTCTATTGGCCATCCTTCTTTCTTCTTCAGAGAAGCTTCTCTTTAAGTCTTTCGCCCACTTATTTATTGGGCAGTTGTTTCTTTGAGGATTTGTTGTTGGGTGGTTTAATTTTTTGAGTTCCAAGTGTATTTTGGATATGAGACCCTTGTCTGTTGTATGGCTAGTAAAGATCTTCTTCCAATCGGTGGGCTTTCTATTGATCTTGCCAGCTATGTCATTTGCCCTGCAGAAGCTCTGCAATCTTATGCAATCCCATTTGTCCAACCTTTCTTTGATTTGTTGTGCTTCCGGGTCTCTATTCAGAAAATTTCGCCCTGAGCCAAGGAGACCTAGGGTTTCTCCTAATCCATCCTGTAATATTTTCAGAGTGTCTGCTTTGAGTTCAAGGTCTTTGATCCATTTGGAGTTGATTCTGGTGCAGGGTGATATATAAGGATCTAGCTTTAGTTTTCTACATGTAGTTAACCAATTTTGCCAGCACCATTTACTGAAGAGGCTGTCTTTCTTCCATTCTATTGTTTTAGCTTCCTTATCGAAGATTAGATGGCTATAGGTCTGTATGTTCATTTCTGGGTTTTCAATTCTATTCCATTGGTCCTGAGGTCTGTTCTTATGCCAATACCAAGCTGTTTTGATTACTATGGCTTTATAGTAGAGTTTGAAATTTGGTATTGATATTCCTCCAGCAGTGTTCTTTCCGTTGAGGAGCGTTTTTGCTATTCGGGGTCTTTTATTGTTCCATATGAATTTTTGGATTGCCTCCTCTATTTCCTTGAAGAATGAAGGTGGAATTTTGATAGGTTTCGCGTTGAATTTGTAGATAGCCTTGGGAAGTATTGCCATTTTCACGATGTTAATCTTGCCAATCCAGGAGCATGGGAGGTTTTGCCATTTTTTAAGTTCTGTGTTGATTTCCTTTTTCAAGATTTTAAAGTTTTCATCATAGAGGTCCTTCACTTCTTTGGTTAAGTTAATTCCTAGGTATTTTATTTTTTGTGGGGCTATTACAAATGGAGTTGCTTTCCTAATTTCAGCCACACTTTTCTCATTGTTGGCATATAGAAAAGCCATTGATTTTGGGGGGTTAATTTTATAACCTGCTACTTTGCCAAAGTTTTGAATCAGCTTGAGTAATTTGGGAGTGGAGTCTATGGGATTCTTTAAATACAAGATCATGTCATCTGCAAAGAGGGAGAGTTTTATTTCTTCTTTCCCTATTTGGATCCCCTTTATGTCTGCATCTTGTCTTATTGCTGTAGCTAGGCATTCTAATACTAGATTGAAGAGAAGTGGAGAGAGTCGGCATCCTTGTCTTGTTCCTGAGTTAAGAGGAAATGGCTTTAGTTTTTCACCATTGAGTATAATGCTGGCTGTAGGTTTGTCATAGACAGCCTTTATTGTATTGAGGAATGTTCCAGGGATTCCTAATTTTTCCAGAACCTTCATCATAAAGGGGTGTTGGATCTTGTCAAATGCTTTTTCTGCATCTATTGAGATAACCATGTGGTTCTTATTCTTGCTCCTGTTGATATGATGAATAATATTAATTGATTTACGTATATTGAACCAGCTTTGCATCCCTGAAATGAATCCTGTTTGATCATGGTGTATGATTTTTTTGGAAGAATTGTTGAAGTCGATTGGCCAAAATTTTGTTGAGAAGTTTTGCATCAATGTTCATCAAAGAAATGGGTCTATAGTTCTCTTTCTTTGATGAGTCCCTGCCTGGTTTGGGGATGAGGGTTATGATGGCTTCATAGAATGTGTTCGGTAGTGAGCTTTCTCTTTCAATTTCATTGAAGAGTTGGAGGAGTATTGGTGTGAGCTCTGCTTTGAAGGCCTTGTAAAATTCCGCTGTAAAACCATCTGGTCCTGGACTTTTCTTAGCTGGGAGGTCTCTTATTGCTGTTTCTATTTCAATGCTTGATATGGGCCTGTTAAGCTGGTTTAACTCATCTTGGTTTAGTTTTGGCATGTCAATATTTGCTAGGTAAAGGTCCATTTCTGTCAAGTTCTCAAACTTATTAGCATAAAGTTTTGAGAAGTATTCCCTTATAATGTTCTGAATCTTGGTTGTTTCCGTGGTGATATTTCCATTCTCATCTCTGAGTTTATTAATTTGGGTGTGTTCTCTCCTTTTTCTGATAAGGTTTGCTAAGGGTCTGTCAATTTTGTTAAGTTTTTCGAAGAACCAACTCTTTGTTTTGTTGATTCTTTCTATAGTTTTTTTGGATTCTAATTCATTTAATTCTGATTTAATTTTGATTATTTCTTTCCGTCTACTGGATTGGGGTTTATCTTGCTGCTCTTTTTCAAGGAGGTTTAGATGTGTCATTAAATTGTTAGTTTCAGATCTCTCCAATTTGTTGATGTAGGAGCTCAGAGCTATAAACTTGCCTCTGAGTACTGCCTTTGCTGTGTCCCAGAGGAGCTGGTAATTTGTGTGTTCATTTTTGTTGAATAGCATGAACATTTGAATTTCCATTCTAATCTCTTCCATGACCCACTCATGATTCAGCAGTGTGTTGTTCAGCCTCCATGTGATACCGGACTTTCTTTGGTGGCTTTTGGTGTTGAGTTCTAATTTTATTCCCTTGTGGTCAGAGAGAATGCAAGGTATAACTTCAATGTTTCTGAATTTAGACAAGTTTGCTTTGTGTCCTAAAATGTGGTCTATTTTAGAAAATGTTCCATGTGCTGCTGAGAAGAACGTGTATTCTGATGCTGCTGGGTGAAATGTTCGGTAAATGTCTGATAAGTCTAGTTGATCTATGCAGCTGTTTAGATCTGCGGTTTCTCTGTTGAGTTTTTGCCGAGTTGATCTATCTAGTGGGGAGAGTGGTGTGTTAAAATCCCCAACAATTAATGTCTTTGGATCTATATGGGATTTGAGGGAAAGTAGTGTTTCTTTGATAAATTTGGGTGCTCCATTGTTTGGCAAGTAGATATTTAGAATTGTAATATCCTCCTGAAGGAGAGATCCTTTAATTAGTATGTAGCGACTTTCTTTATCTCTTCTCACAAATTTTAATTTGAAGTCTATTTTATCTGATATTAGGATTGCAACTCCCGCCTGTTTATGGGGGCCGTTTGCTTGGTAGATTTTGTTCCAGCCTTTAACATTGAAAATGTGTTTTTTACGGGCAAGATGTGACTCCTGCAGGCAGCAGATAGAAGGGTCTTGTTTTTTAATCCAACTAGACAGTCTATGTCGCTTAATTGGAGAGTTCAGTCCGTTAACGTTAAGGGAGAGGACTGAGAGGTATTTGGGAGTTCCTGCCATGTTATCCACCTTCTTGGGGGCTACGAAAACTGGGTTGTTCCTATGGTTCTTGGATTCTCAGTTTGGGTGCAGTTTCTTGGCCTTTGTTGCGGTCTTGTTGGTTTTCTATGTGTAGGACATCTTTAAGAATCTTTTGTAGGGCTGGTTTGGTGGAGATGTATTGTTTCAATTTTTCTTTGCTATGGAAGGTTTTTATTTGGCCTTCGGTTATGAAGGAGAGTTTAGCTGGGTACAGTATTCTTGGTTGATAGTTGTTTGTTTTTAGGGCATGGCATACGTCATTCCAGGCTCTTCTAGCTTTGATTGTCTCTGCTGAGAAATCTGAGGTGATTCTAATTGGTTTTCCTTTATAGGTGATTAACCTTTTCTCCTTGACAGCTTTAAGGATCTTTTCCTTGGTCTGAGTTGATCCTGTGTGGATTATAATGTGACAGTGGGATGTCCTATTCTGGTCTGGTCTATTTGGGGTTCTAAAAGCTTCTTGTATCTGAATAGGCCTATCTTTTTGTATGTTTGGGAAGTTCTCTGCTAGGATCCTGTTAAACAAATTTCCTAGACAATTAACTTCTGTTTCTAGGTGCTCCTCTACACCCATTATCCTTAGATTAGGCCTTCTGATGGTGTCTTCCAGGTGTTGGATAGATCTACCATATTTCTTGGACTTGTCTTGGATGGTTGTATGTTCTTTCTCTATAATATCTAGGCTGTCTTCAATCCCTGAGATTCGATCTTCTGCATGGTCTAACCTGCTGTCAAGACTCTCTACTTTGTTTTTTATCTCTTTTCCTTCTAATTGGTCAGCTTTGATGGCTTCAAGTTCTTTGTTGAAGCTCTGTTTTAGGTCTTGTATGAATTTCTTTACTTCCTTAATTTGGTGTTCAGTGTTTGTTCTCAAATCACTTAGTTGATTGGTTATGGTTTCTTTGGACTCCCATTCCTTCTGTTGGGTTCCATTCAGCATTCCCTTTGTGGTCTCCCTGACTTCCTTCAGCTCTTTGTTAATGGATTCCATGAATGCCTTTAGTGATCTTTGTGTATTCTCTACCTGGTCTCTTAATTCGTGAATTACTCTTTGATTAGTTTCCTCCCTTCTGTGGGATTCCTGCAGTTCTCTTTGAGTGTTCTCTGCCTGCTCACGCCATTCCTCCCTTTCTCTTTGAGTATTCTCAAGTTGTTCACGCAAATCCTGTATCAGTTTTTGAGAAGCTTCCTCATGCTTATGATATTCCTGTATAAACTTCTGGGATGCCTCCTCTCTCTCCCTATCACGCTCATACAGAGTCCTTTGTACATTGTCAAACTTCTCATTTATCATGTTTGCTATTAGTGTTTGTAGAGGTATTTGGGAACTCTCCTCTGGATTATTCTTTATCTGTTCTAATCCCTGATTATCAAGGTTGGGAATTGAGATACCCGAATTTGCCATTTTTCTTGTGTTTTTCCGGCTTACTCTGCCCATTTGAGATAAATATTACACCAGTTTTGTGCTAGAACACTATCTTAAGGCAACCATCAACCAAAGTTTGCATTTGTACAGTCAATAGTCTACAGATACAATCTAGTTCAACAGATACATCTATTCAACATCAAAGGACTATATGTTAAAGGAATTCGAACCGCAGAAAAGTATTTGGAAAACCAGAAATTATTAGGATTAGGGAGAAATGTGGGTAAAAAATAGGAATAGATTGGTGTGGGGAGGCACAGGGAGAGTTAACTATGTCCTAATCACAGTGCAGGAAATGGGTTGGGTAGGATGCAAGTAGAGAGAGAGAGAAAAAGAAGAGACGGAAAGGGGAATAAAGAGAGACCAGAAAAAGAATAGAAACGTAAAAATTAATGTTATTATAGAGGTTAAAAGACCGTCTATTTAGAGAGGAATGTGAATATGTTCAGAGAAGGGGAGGGACATAGAGGAGATGTGAAAAGCTTTAAGGATGGGAAAGGGAGAAGAAAAGATCAGAAGTTCAGTAGAGCTAGATAAAAAACAAAAAGATAATTAAGAAAGAAAGAAAAAGAGAAAGAAGACAAGAAAAGAAAGGAAAACTCTCATTCACGTATTCCTAAAATAAAAATTATAAGATGAGAAAAAAAAGTTATTGGAAAACAATTATTTTTTCATAAGAGGCAAAAATTAAAGATTAATAAAAGTTTTAGAAGGGGAAAAAAAAATATATATATAAGGTAACAAAAAACAAAAAACAAGCAAAAAAAAGAAAAGAAGAAGAAGAAGAAAAAGAAAAAAAAAAGAAAAAAAAAGTCTTTTGATTTTTTTTTTTTGGGGGGGGAGGAGTGGGAAGAATCCTGTATCTCCCTTTTGTCTGCAACCAGTCTCTTGTTGGAGTCTCTGGTCAGCTTGAGGTCCTGTGGCTTGATTGGTTTCTTAAGTCGGTTGGTTGGAAGAGGCAGAAAAATGCTCTGCTTTACCCAAGATTTTGAGATCCCCCTCCCAGGTTAGTTCTCTGGGAGGGTGGTCTGCTTTGAGAGTCACAAAAGAGGGGGATGTGGTGATGAGGCTAGGTTCTGGGTAGAGTTGAGGCCTTTCAACAAACAGTAGCTTTTCCCTGGGGCTATTTTGTGATAAAGCTCACAGCGCCCAGCCTGGAGCCATTCTCAGGGTTTCTGTTTTTCAATTGATTGTGGTGGCTGCTAGAGGGAGGGGCAGCCTCTGGCTCTGGTTACCCAGTGAGGCAAGGCACTCCAATGGCTGGCGCCTGAGCTGGGTGATTTTTCCCTGGATGGAGCTGAGTCTGGCAGGTCACTTCGCCGTTAAGTTCTTGTGACCTGCTAAATGACTCATTTTATTCCAAGGCCTGAGCTGGAGCTAGCAGCTCCTCCGAGCTTTGTCGGTATCCAAGATGGAGATCACCAGTGCTGGGGGGGGAGGGGTGGCCTTCCCTCCTCTGCTCCCTGAGGAGTGAGGAAGTCGGGCTTGTACTCACGCCGAGTCTTGGATCCTGGGTCGTCTCTGGTCTGCAAACAGCAGGATGAAGATGTTCGCTCCTTGTCGGTTCTTGTTGGTGTTGAGTAGAATCCGCTCGTCCGCTGCGTCTGGCTCCTTCGTCCCTGACTCTCTGTGTCTCAGGTATGACTCCGGCGGCGGGGTTGCGCTACCTCGCCGCCGGAGCGGCAGCTGATGCGTTTCCTTGGCTTCCCCTCTCTTGTCTAACTCTCTGTCCTGTGATGGCACACTTAGTGTGATTCTCTGGCTTAGGACTGTTCACTGGAACTCTAAAACTACTTTCTATGCGAGAGCTTGTTCAGATTCCAGCTTCTCCTCCGCCATCTTCCCGGAACTCCCACATAATACATTTTTATCTTTATTTAATCTGCAATATTTGTCTTTGACATGATTGCTGGCTGTGAATGATCAGTACAAAAAAATCAAGCTTTTTAATACCAAACAGGATTTCATTATACTGTGTTCCAAATGTGAAGTCCACTCTCTTAATTTTATTATTAAATTATTATACATATTTAATAACAATCAAATCTTTCTTTGGTAGGAAACTAGGCCTTCAACTCAAGCCTTTACAGTCTTGAACTCTCATCTTCATTACACTTACCAAATATTATGTACTGGATCTTAAATGTACCCCAAAGCTCAAGTCTGAAGACTTGATCCTTCAATTAGCAATGTTCAAAGATGTGGCCTAGGGTTGTTGAATGTTCGTAAAATCTCTGATTTTATGAGTAGACAAATCTTAAAGAAAGAAAGAAGCACTTCTGCCTCCAAATTGTTGTGGCATTTAGCAGCATAATTTTATAAGCATCAAGTAGCAAACATGTATTCTAATTATAGTGGATGACTCCCCCTTTACTGTTTTCTGATACTTTTCCATTATTTCTCTTCATTGATTAAAAACCCTGCCTTTGTGTTTTACTGGATTTGAGTTCATGATCTTTCCTCTATTATAATCTCTACTAGTGTTCTTCATGTTTATTTAACCCTGTTCAGTGCAAATTTCTTTTGCTGTTGTGTCTAATAAATGAATACTCTGTGCAAACTAATATTCTTTCTCCTTGTATCATGCTACACATTCATTAATTCTACAAGAGAATATTGAATGAGAGTCAGTCATTCTAGAGGGAAAAAAATAACAATAAAAGTGTTAGACTGGAAAGTCATTTTTTGGAAGCAACGGTTATTTAAAAGGCAAGAGCCAAGCTGTTGTAAAATGATGATTGACCTGGGAAAAGTAAAAACAAAAGAAAAGCATACCTTATACATTATAAAAGAAAAGCATACCTTATACATTACAACTGAAAAAATCTGGTTACTTAATTCCTTCATATGTTTCTAGGTGTGCCAATAAATGGAAACTTGTCAGTAAATTCTTTGTTTTCATGTCATCAGAAGATATGATGTTATTCTCAAAATAAAGAAGAAATATACCTCTGCATCCCTGGTTCAAAGTCAAATACAAATATTATAAGAAATGATCGGTATGAATATATTTCCAAGAAAATGAGACAATAAAAAATAAATATAGACACTGCTTAAAATCCCTGTCTCTGTCAAACCTACTTCAGTGTATGCTACTTATGATGATGGTTGTTTGTGTAACCATTAGTATAAAAATACTTATGATTGTTATTATGTAAATTTTATGTAAATGACAAATTATTATGGAAATTGAAGGTAAATTTCATCTGTATTCTATTAGTAATACTTTGGGTGAGGGTGTAGGTTAATTATGAGAGAGTTATTTGGGCCCAGTTTTATAGATTGAAAGGAGAATTTTTTTCTGAGATCCCAGAAAACATGTACATGGTAGTATATGAATAATAACAAATAATCTGTAGGAATTTTATTTCATGTTTTGGTGACATAATGGATTGATCAGGATGTTTCTTACTTCCTCTGGCTAGAATTTAACCTTTAGAAAATTCAAATATAAGAAATGGAAATTTTAATGTCTTATCTTTACCTCTTTTATTTATTTATTTTTAACATATTTTTTATTGCAAAGATACTATACAGAGGGGTCACAGTTACATGAGTATGTAATGAGTACATTTCCTATCTAGCATTGTTACCTCCTCCTTTGTTTTTCCCCTACCATCCCTTTCCCCTCCACAAGTCTTCCCTCCCCTCCCCCTGAAGTTGAAGTTGTAAAGTCTGTTTTCAACATAGTGTCTTATACATCTCATTGTTACAATGGGTCAACCTGTATCCTTGTTTCAGCATTTTGTTATTTCCCCCTGTTTTCTCTTTTATTTATTATTTGTGGATGAGCCAAGTGAAGATGGTTCCCACCTGGAATCCTAGCTACTCAGGAGGCTGAGATCTGAGGACTGCAGTTCAAAGTCAGCCAGCACAATTAACCACCAGAAAAGTGGAAGTGGTGCTGTGGCTCAAAGTGGTAGAGTGCTAGCCTTGATGTGAAAAAGCTCAGGGACAGTGCTCAGGCCATGAGTTTAAGCCCCACAACTTCCAAAACAACAGCAACAACAACAAAAACCTGTGTAGATTAGCTTTGACTTTGTTAAAATATACACACACATATATGCACACATGATATGCACATATCATACACACATGATATGCACATATCATACACATGATATGCACATATCATACACATATGATATGCACATATCATACACATATATATAAGGGTGTATAATCAAATGATAAGCTATATATCACCAAAACAGGCCCGAATCACGCTTTATTGACAACTTTCTACTATTTAATAATTTTTCACCGGAAATTTTATATGCATAATCAAAACTACAGCATCCTATAGTGGAACGGATGTTTAATAAAAATACCTGATTTGAATGTACCATAATAATTTACAAACCACTTGCATTTACATTATTTGAATTAAATGAAATGGATTGATAAATGGAGATGTTTGTTTTCAGCACTCTCTCCAGTACTAAACAAGAAAAGATACTAATTTCAATTCAGCTTTAATTGCAAACAGAACATTTTGATTTTATTTTTATCTTTACAAATATGTGCTGCAATATTTTAATATCACACAGAATGCCATGGTTTTTTAGGCTGAAACCTGCTTCATATAGCTAATTATTCATTAATTGGTCATTCCTTTTTGAGTACGTTCTCCAGAGAAGGATTAGATGTGGAGCACATGGGCAGCAAAGATGGCACTAAGAGGGAGTTGATTTGCTTTATGTTCAGGACATAACCAGCCCTTGGAAGCTTAGGTGCATGACAGGGTGTGACCTTGACAGTGATTGGTTCCTCTTCCTCCCTTCCCATGCCACCAGGTCTTTTTTGCTTTAAAAAGTGCTTCCTGTGTGTTAATAAATGAGTTTGAGTTCCTGCTTGACTTGACTTGACTCCTCGGGCTAAGGGAGGCTGGGGAACGGGCCAGCGCCGCCGCACTTTCTTTTGGGGGACAGACGAAGACCTGTCAATTAGAGAACTAAATGATTTAACTACAACTATTTTGTAAATTTAAAATATTAATTATATTGCATAGACAAAGATTCATCAGTTCTACTGCAAGTGAAGACAAAGGGGGTGACAGGAAACTACAAATATTTAAATGAAACATGGAGTTTATCTGGCATTTAAGAGGTGGAAGGGCACAGAAGGTATTAGCAATACACAGAATATAGAGTTGTTTATATTTACGAAATGAGGCTTTTTAGGTGCTTGTGTTGCGTGAAATATAAAACTTGTCAACACAGCATTGTGCTTCAGATTATCTGAACACCTTCTCCGGCCTCTGAAGGATTGTGAAAGGAACATAAGGAACATTTGTTTCTGTAGTACAGATGACATTTGGTTTCCACAGTGTCAATGAGCTCAATGCATGAATCCACTGAAGATCAGGACACGGGGTAGGACTATATCAAAGAGGAACTACCAGTAAGCTGACCTATTACCAAAAAAATTCTTACATAATTCCATGAAGCAATTGTATTTTTTCATTTCTACTTCTTTTCTAATGCTATTAGAAAAAGGATAAATAGTCTATTAGTAGCATTATTAGCAATACTACCCATGTTTGCTAAAAAAGTTCCTGTGTGTCAAGAATGGTCATGTATGATTTTTTTATTCTGCCTCATTGAGGTAACCATAGCTTAATTAAAAGATACACAGATAATAAAACCATTCCTTCTGGACGGTGAACAACTTGCTAGTAGGATCACATGTTGGAAAATAGAACATGAAACCTTAGATTGTCCAAAAGTGTAGTTTAACCAGCATGTTATTCTGCCACTTAGATTCTTTTGCAAGACAGATTAAGTGAAGCATTTGATGTTCTTTGGTTTTGTTTGTGCATTATTACAAAATTGGAGGACATTTGATGTATTCAAATCATTATGAAATAATACTATCCTTAATATAATTACAAGTTCTCTTATTTTGGTGAATGGGGCCAGTGTAATAGATTTCTGCACACTGTATCATCAATGACTTCTTATTGTTGATTAGTGTGAAAAAGCTTGATATCTGCTTCTCCGGATCTCAATTCAGCCATTTCTTCATGAAGTATTATTTTTTTAAGAAATGAGAAGCTTGCTCAATATTTTAGCACTTCTCAGAAAAAACCCATAAATGTTTAAAATGAAATCATTCCTTAAGGGGGTGAATCAGCAAGATGGAAATCAGAGTAGAAAGATGTACGTTTCTGTATTTTCCAGCAATAACAATTCAGAACTCTTTCATGGACCAAGTTCACTATAAGGGAGCCTTAGGTTGTGGCAGAATGTTATGAAATCCTAATCAAGGTCAAACAGAGGACCTGTTATCAAAAAGATGAAACATAACATGGGTTGGAGAAGATGTGGAGACAAGGCACCCCTGGGCAACATTACTGTGAACACAAATTAATACAACCTATATGGAAATTTAAATGTAAACTAGAAGTACAATACAGAATTCAATTCTGGCCTTTGTAGTTTCTAGAAGCATTGCTTGGCTCATGACATGCTTCTTCAATATTAAAATCCATTTTCACATTAACCATTCTAAACATTACTCCCTGAATGAAACTTTTTTGTTGTATTTGATAATACTAGTATTTGGACTCTGGACATTGAGCTTGCTGGAAAAGAAATCTACTACTTGAGCCTTGTCTTCAATGTTTATGTTTTAGTGTGTTTTTGATAGGGTCTCATGCTTTTGCCAGATCTAGCCTATTTTCGCATTTAGAGTAACTTGGCTTATAAGTGTGTGGCAGCATAATAGGCCTAGTTTTTTAATGATAAGGTCTCATGTAACAAACTCAGATTATCCATGATAATCTCCCTTTCTAATATCTGCATACCAAAATCACATCTACAAAAATGGTTTGCCATACAAGGGAATATATTCAGGTCTGGAGACCATGGTATGGATCTTTGTGTATGAAAGTGCAGTGGAGAAGTATTATCTTCCTGTTATAATCCCCCTTTCTGAAGATACAATAGTAACTACACACAATTTCATTTCAAGGACTGCTCATTCATATAAATTCACAAAAAATGTTCACAGGAATCTAAAACCAAAGCTACAAAACAGTTGTTTCCAAAGATTTATTGTGAAAATATTTATTAATGCCTGTTTATAATCAATTGTATTTTTTAGAGAGTCACATACTATACTTGCTTTTGACTTAGTATTATACCTTGTATAATTATATCTTATATAATATTTATATTTATGTTTAATTATTATATATTATTTATTTATATCTTGCATATTATAACTTTTTTCTAATATGATTCATATTATTATGTACTGCTGCTTAGTACTCTATTTGTAGATGTACAATTTTTAGATTAGTTTTGACAGGCATTGATTGCCTCCAGTATTGAGCTAATAATACTAATAGTGCTTCAATGATTTATTGAAATTCTTACTTCTCATGCTGTTAATTTTTTAAAAGCATTATTTATAATTTTCTCATTTGGCTTATAATAATGCATACCATCCTTGAAGCTTGATAAAAGGTGAGGAAATACACTGGGAATTGGTAACAAATGCTCAGTCTTCTAGTATTGATTTTTAAAATGCCATTATATTGAGCAAAAAAAATCCCTCACACATGGATTAATGGATGAGACTTATCAGAAAGCCATAACATAACAACTTGGACTTTAGAGTTTTTAGTTAGTGGCTTGTGCTTCGGGGTATACTGTTAATGTCTCATATAGATTAAGAGCTAGAGATGTCACTCACAGTCAGCAGAAGAGGACAATGAACTTCAGAGAATTTGGATGTACCTTTGACTCTTCTTTACTTGATTCCTTCTTTTCTCTTTTAGGATCGGTAAAGAGAAGTATTTACACTTTGCTAATAAATCTGTTTATCTGCATACAGTTGAACAAGTCAAAACAGCATATATATTTTCAGTTTGACAAAATGAAGAAAAATAATTGGCTTATTCATGCTTTTTTAACCATCAACACTTTTACCTCTGACATTACACTCTAAAGATGCAGTTGGGTTATTATTAAAACTGTGCTTAACAACGATGTGTTAATGATGAGTTCACTGATGCTGTGTTAGAGCCAAAATATACTCTGCATCTATCTTTATGCTGATGATACAGTAGGAAATATGCTTGTTTAAAAGACCATCTGCCATTGTTAGGCGTTTACTTGCAGTTCTACAATAGATAGCTAAACTGTCGTGACTGTAACCTATAAAAAAAAACGGCATATGCTATTAACTACACTGAGGGTCCCACATGCCCCTAGATATTTATTAAAAGGATGATTTTAGTATACTATTTATGGGAAATGGCATTGGTTGCCTTGAGTGGCTTGGCTTGTTTATTAACGTATCAGCTTTCATTGAAATCAATATTTGAAGTTTAAGATAAAAAGCATAACGGGAGAATGAAATGTTGGCTTATTCTACAACCCACAGGTGTAGTGAAGTAAGAAAATGCCATCCTTTGACTTTAATTTACTTTTCTGTACAACAAAAAATTTTGTCTCTACAGTATGTGGAGACACACATAAAACAAAATGTAAAACAAAACTAAACATATAAATCTAAGCTTTACAACTTTCAAATACTTCCTGATTTTTTTAACCATCAAGAGTAGTGCTGAAAAAAATATCCCTAGTTGGCCATGTTCTAAATCTTTATTGGATCTCATTTTAGAAGCTTCTTTAAAAAGTAATGTACAACTAATAACAATAAATATTAAAAGATGGATAAACAGTTTGCAAATATACAAGCCATATCCAATCACAAGTGTAGGTAATAAGTAAAGCTTGTGTCATGGCAAAGTGGAGAACTGGAGAGGTGTTCTTGTTCTTTATGGCTTAGGGCTTTTCTGCCAAGGATCATAGCTGGGTGTAGAAAATCAGCTCTTCACATCACCTGGTGATACAGATAAACTCTCTGGATCACTTTGGCATATTCCTCCATTTTTTTTATCAGTCAAGCAATTAAACATAACAAACACTGTCAATTTTTTTGAATAAAGAACTCTGTACATATTCAAAATAAATAAAAAACAAACTTTCTAGAGATATGCAGATCTTTCTTGACTAGCTTATCACTATTGAGGTCAATGAGAAAAGTTAACATTTGTGCATGTGTAAGCTCTTCCAGACTTGAAGGGGGAAGGGTCAGAGGAAAGAACTGAACTGGAAGGGAAATTAATTGCTTTAAATATATGAAGAAACGTTAATGAAATGGTACATTACTATCTTCTTCACATTTACTAGAAGAATCTCAATAATAGAAATATGCTTTCTCAATCTCATTATAGCATGGAGTGTTCCTTCCCAATTAGAAAAGAGATTCTTATGAACATGTAAATATCTGATATCTTCAGTTTAATTTTCTGCTATGATGAGTATTTCTAGAATGGAATATAATTAAATATAGGAATATAGGAATAAACACTCATTCAATAGTTGAAGTTTTATGTAAAGTCATTAAAGTAGTTGATAGAATATGGTGATTTTTGGTGGGGTTGGGACAGCATATACCAATAAGAAAATTCATTTCAAGTGTGTAAAAGTTAACCCATTTTCTTTTTTTTTGTTGGAATTTCTATTTATTGTTAGAATGTATAACAAAGTTTATTTTCTTCTCTGACCTTACTAAGCCACTTATAAATTCTTATAGTCCTTTTATGGATTCTTTAGTATGTATTGGAAATGCTGTCTTCAATAAAGATAGTTTTAATGACTGTCTTTTTTTCCCTCTCTTTTTTTTAATTGCGAAAATACCTTACAGAGGGGTTACAATTACATGGGCAAGGTAATGAGTGCATTTCTTATCAAACATTGTTGCCGCCTTTTTTGTTTCCCCTTCCCATCCCTTTCCATCTCTCCCCCCCTACCCCCGCCCCTCACCCGCCAAAGTTGTAGAGTTCGTTTTTCGACATAACGTCTTGCACATCTCATTGTTGCAATGGGTCCACCTGTATCCCTATTTAAACAATTTGTTTTTTCCCTTCCCTTCCACAAATTATACCAACATCAAATACAGTGAAAACAGGGGTGTTGCTTTGTAGGTCCCTAACCCATTTTCCTGATAGCTTCAATGATAGCGTTCATAAGTTCCAAATTCATTTTAATGGAATAATGCTGTTATAATTAACATAAATTTGAAATAATGAGTAATTCATATGTATTAGACAAAAAGTCATCTATTTACAAAATTATTGTCATTGTTGAATAACTCACAGGTTTTAAATTAGATTTTCTGATTTGCATTAGCTTTAAAGTTGTAAGTAGCTCTGTTGATTTGGTTTAGTTTTAATTTTTTTGTATTTTTCCTGGGGCTTGAACTCAGGGCATGGGCATTTAGCTAATTTTTGCTCAAGGCTAACATTCTGCCACTTCTGCCTTTTTTGTGTTTAATTGGAGATAAAATTCTCACAGGCTTTCCTGCCTGGACTGGCTTTGAACTTGCTTCTCATGTCTTTCTGAATAGCTATGATTATAGGCATGAGCCACTGGAACCTGGCTATATATGTTAAGTGGCAACTCCTTTGTACAACTACTTAAAGAACTACTTAAAGAAAATTAAGAATATATAATTCAGCTGTATTGAGTTTATAGAAATAGCATCCCATTAAAAGATAGAGATTACCATTAATATTTTGAGTTATGTATAAACTCAGAGAGAGCAAGGGAAAATCACAATATTAGCAATGTATAACTCATATGTACAATATCTCTAAGTTTTCCTAAGAAGTCTCACCAGAGAATCACAACAAAAGAGAATTAAATAATAGCACAGTTAATATTCCCCTCAGAGCCATATTTTATAGAATGCTGTAAAAATAATTGGGTGAAAAACACAAAGAGAAATAAGATTTTCATACTGACCAAAGGGAAAAACCAGTCAGCACTATGCCAAATACAGAGGTGCTGCCTAGTCTTAAAACAACTGCTGAGCAAACAATCCACTTGACCTCTATATGAGTTCGTATTGACTAATAAAATATAACAGAGATCAAGAAAATTCTATTTCATTTGACAAGAAAATGCAAATCTATTTATAGCTTGAAGATGGGTGATTAGAAGATTCATGTATAAATATTCTTCACATATGAATGTATGGCAATATATTTTTATGGTCTGATTCTTTAGGACATCTGCACAATTGCTTCTCTGACATTTCTATGTAGATAATCCTCAGATTTTATCCATATCTAACAATTTCCACAATTCCTACTATCACAACTGTGCAAATGATTCACAAATGGGTATTTCCATTATGAATTTGTTCTCCAACTTATATTCACAAATTTACTCATTAAACTTTGTCCTGGGTGTTGTGATTGTTACTTCCAACACTGAAGGAAAATTAAATTTCCTCAACAAATCTCTCTCTTCTCATATTCCTTTTGTTTATAAGGCATCATGATGTCTTCATGTAGTTGACTTCTTCTTTCTGTCTTTTACAGTTAATCATAGATAGGATATGTCATTTCTAATGTTCTATTGTCTTTTCTCATCTTTTGTATCTAAATTGTAATATGGCTTTTGAGCCCGTGAATATAAAGCATTGCAGCATAGTCATACTGGATTCCTATGAGGTTTTAATTTGGAATAGCACACCACCTTCCTCATTATTCCTAATCTGTTGTAGCTTGAGTCAGTGGTCACCCATATATTGCCTTTATCTATTCTCAAATTCTCCATTATCCCATTCCTATCAGTGGTTGTGAAAACTTGATGCTCTCTCTAACACTCAATCCCAGCTGCTGTTAGAAGGAATTGGCTTATAACTGTGCTCAACTCATGTCTCTATGTAAGAAAATCTGACATTTGTGGGATTTCAGGACATCTTTTGTCATGGTTACAGATCAATAATTGTAACTATATGTTTACATCTGTCAGACAGAGCAAAGAGGCAGCTAACATGATGTCCATTATCTTCCAGAAAACAGTGCATCTGCTACTTCAGTGTATTTGGCCTTGGGACACAGTGGCATTGATTATTCAATGGAGGTACAAAATAAAGTGTCAAATGCCTCACATATTGCTCTTTCATCTTGCTTTTTCTCCAAGCAATCTCTAATCAAGTTAATTTCAGAAATCAGGATAAAATGGTAGACAAGAAGTATAATTTTCTATAAAATCTTTTAACCCAGAGATGATTGTAGTAGTACAATGTGTAAAGTTAGTACTAATTCAAGTCCCTAGCCAGCCCCTAACATTTATTCATAAGTACTCAATGGCATTATTAATCAGACTTAAATTGACTGTATTATCTGATTATAATCTTTAATCTATGTCTGTATAAGATGTATGATGTGTGCTCATTTACCAAGACCAATTGATGTTTAATTTATTTTATACTTATTGACCAGATTTTATAATTCACTGCATTGGATGTAGAATTTTTAAGCTTTTGAGGTATTTTACCTAGAAAGATTGTTAGTTATTATAATAATAATCACTATAATGATACCCAGAGTTTCTTTTGATAGTGACCATGACATCCTTTGAGACAATATTTACAGGGACAAGGCTAACAACACACTCTTGAGTTCTATGGTTGGAAGTGTTACACTTGTTTTCATGCTGGCAGTTGTTCTCTTAAAATTCTTGATAATGGTTGCTGAATGAACAATGAATTGATCAAATATGAGAGAAAGTTCTACAACTGAGGCTGCGGAGATGTTAGGATAATATTAACTACTCAAGCAATCACAGGTTGTCGATGGCTGATCATAATGTAGTTTTTCCTCATTATTGAAGAGTCCAGTATGGCTATTTGTGACCTGGATGGCCTTCTGCTTAGATAATTCAGGACTCAAGCCATTTTTGTGGGCTGTGGAGTTATCTGTATCCATGTAGGAGGAAAGAGGAACTGAGAAACTTCTGGGACATTTTAAAACTCAGCTTAGAAAGAAAAAAATGCTTCTATTCACATTTATTACAAAATTATTTTTTAAGGAGAGGAAACTAGGAAACATGATACCGTGCCAGGTAGTTTCCTGTACAAATCGCAAGTTATGATGCTGCTTTAAAATATCATGTTTGACCCTAGTTTATTTTGTCCTTGTTTCTTTCACTGATCTTCATTCCTGTCCTTGGATGCCTTATTTTACCACAGGATCTTGCTTCTTGGTGTGTATATGGTATTTGTTTTCAGGCATCTGTAGCAGCTACTCCCAATAGTTTTGCTCAGCAACTCTGGCATCACTTTTGACTAATCTGTGGTCTTTAAAAAACACTTCCATTGGGCTGAGAAGGTGGCTCAGTGGTAAAGCACTTGCCTTGCATGCATGAGGCCCTGGGTTCAATTCCTCAGCACCACATAAGCAGAAAAAAATAAGCCAGAAGTGGTGCTGTGGCTCAAGTGGTAGAGCGCTAGCCTTGAGCTGAAGAGCTAAGGGAAGCACCCAGGCCCAGAGTTCAGGCCCCATGACCCCCCAAAAAGAAAAAAAAAAACCACTTCCATATACCTGTGCATATAAGAGTCCATACCTGAAGTTTTCTTTGGAGATCACATTCTGTCTAATGCTGTGGCCTCATATCACATACTTGATTAGATTTTGTCCCCTCTTCTGTCTTGCTTGTCCCATTCTTAAGAGAATTCCTTAATACATTGCTTTTGCAAAGATACTAAATACTTGTACTCCAATGAATCGAACTTAAAGCAATGTTTCTCAGATCTCTGATCAAATGTCCTCTGCTCAGTGCAACCTTTCCTAATGTCCCAGAAAAAGATCATGTTCTTTATAATAAGTTTTTTTTTAAGTTTCGATGACTCTATGAGCTATTTTGTCATTGCATCATGCCTGGTACAGAGCTGACTGTCATAAAATGCTGAATCAATAATGAAGCAAAGAAAGAAGAAAGGACTAAAAGAAAAAAGCAATGTTCTCTTTGATGAAGATTTAAATTAATTCTAACTTTACCAGTAAAAATCAGGAATTCACACCTGCTGGTCAATTGTTCTACCACTTGAGTTATGCCTCCAGCTCTGCAAAATATTTTTTCAATGCTTTTCTCCTAAGGAGAGGAATCAAACTTCATTTCCATCAAGGTAATATATTACAGAAAGATTTCTGAGGAATTAAGTATATTTATTTAAGTATATTTTATTAAGTATATTTATCAAGTAAGTTTATAAATAGTAAGTTTATTAAGTATATTTAAGTAAGTATATTGAAGTATGCTTATCATTTTTAAGACCCAGTTAATTTTTTCAAATAATCTGAAAAATTGTCAAATGACAATTTGGTTCAAATGACAATTTCTTATAAACTACAAATAAAAAGGCTTTTCTGTGTGTGCCATGTATTCAATTAATAATTATTTGATACTATTGGATGAGAGAACAGCATGGTATCATGTTAGCCACTGAAATCAAAGATAATACAAATATTCATGTATTCACTTTCCTGAAGTATGAAATATAGCAGGTATTTGAGAATTTGTATAGCTGCTCAATTAAAATTGTACTGTTTGAATCCTTGCTGCTTGTGTAAATGATAGGATTATTTAATAGTACAGGTTTGTATTTCTCTAGTCCTTACAGATATAATAGACTTTCTGGTTTTCCATTTTTTCTAATTTTGTGAACGTCTCCCTTTTCAGAATACCGACCAAGAATTGTTTATTATAACTGGAATGTTGCTGGGTCAGTTTAGTCTTCCATTCTCCTGAGATGCTGTGCTGGGGAAAAAGAAATAAAGAATTAGAAATATATATAGATACTTGTGCATAGGTCTCTTTGGGGAGCAGCTAAGACTCCTGACATAAGGCAAAGAAGAAATGTTTTGAAGGCCTACACTCTCCTATAGACCTGGGAGAGCCACTTGAGAACGCAAAGGCAATGGGAGGCCAGGAGAGGTTGATTGAACTTGCAAAACTGGGACCTGAATTTAGGGCTGTCCCTGAACTTCTCTAATTCGTAAAGGGTAAGGAAGCATGACTGAGCAGCAGAAAAGCAAGCTAAAAAGCAGCGTTTGCCTGAGGTGTTGTGAAGTAGCTGAGCAAGGAATTCTGCTATGACTAGAAACTGCAATGTGGTGAATCCACCTGTGAATAATCAATTTGGGGCTGGACTATATCTGCCTCTGGGTATTTTGGAAATACACGTTCTTACCAGGAAAGGGTATGATAATAATTAGTTGTTCTATAATCTGCTGGATCCCTCAAAAGTGATTTTTTTTATTAAGCAGCATTGCCTCTATTTTAAAGCTGGCAATTCAGGCTCATGTGATATTTATTTGTAATTATTTCAGAACTTTTCTTTTTAATTGAGAAAATGCATTAGTGCTTTGCAGTCACTTATATTAATAATGATCATCACTGAAAGCTGCAAACACTTTTGCAAGGTATTATGATATCAACAGCTTTAGGTCCAGTTTGTAGGTTAAAAGATTTAGCTTCTTGGAATTCCTTTCCCTTGGGGATATGTGTCTATAGCCTGAGTATAGTAGTTAAACTTCTCAATGTTAGAATTGTAGACTTTTTGTTTTGCATCCTTTATGAGTTACTGTAGACATTATAAACAAGAAAAAATATTTTTGTGTGTTCAGGGATACAAAACAAACATTTTATTTGTGCTGGAACTCTTACAAAGTATAGCACAATCTTATATAGGTGACGATAAGGGAACTTATCCAATTTGTCTATATATTTACTATTTGTGAATTTATGCATTCACTTATGTGAAATATTCTCCACTGTGACTATTTCTATGCAGAAAAGGGAAAGCATCTTAAACTGTCTTAAAGTAGTCAAGTGATTTGAATGGTGGTCATCAAGAAGTTTATAGTGGTCTATACATATTGGTCATTCATTCCTTTACACAGCTGCAAGGATTTTTATTTAGTACCAATTTCATTTACCTTACAATTTCATTTTCATTTAATTAGAGCAATGACATAACTGTTTGTAAAATTCTGTAGGGATCTGTCTTTAAATCATCTGGGGTAGGAACTGTTTGTTTGTTTGTTTTAAATACTATATGCTTGTTTTATTTGTATCTAGGATCTAGGTTTGGATAAACTAAGCCAAGCTTTTCCTGGAACTGACTGAATGTTATCAATACAGAGAAAGCCTGGAGATGCAATTAAAGGGGAACACATGAAGATGTGCAAGATGAAGTGAATACAGCCCAATAAAGGTTAGAAGATCCAGGGAGCAGAGGAAAAAGCATTGTTAAAGAAGGTAGATACAGGAGAATTCAAATACCAGGAAGTGACTCTGATTTTATCACCTCTTGTGTTAGTGTGGTGTTTTTGGTACAAAAGATTCAAGGGAGAACTAGTGAAATTCCTTAGAAAGGCAAAGTCAAAGTTCAGCAAAATAAAACACCAGGAAGTAGGAACTACAAAGTGGTGTTGTCTAAGGGAAAAGGGTAAGAAATGAAGAGAAGAAGGTGGAGAATATAGTAAAAAAAAAAAAAAATCGAGTGTATATCCTACAACATTAAGAAGAGTGAGGAAAGGGGTGGGTAGGGGAATGATGGGTGAAAATGTTGAAAGGTGGTGATACTAATCAAGAAATATTGTATTTACAAACTGCTTTGTCCAATGGCAACTCCTTTCTCCAACTACTTAAAGAAAATTTAAAAAGAAAATATCTATTGTCATACTCATGTGCACTATATTAATTGACTCAAAAACCTAAATTAAAGGGATGGTAAGGGGAAACAAAGGAGGATGCAACAATGCTTGATAAGAAATGTACTCATTACCTTGCTCATGTAATTGTAACCCCTCTGTATGGTATTTTCACAATAAGAATAAATTAATTAATTAATTAATATATTAATTAAAAAAAACAAAAACCTGAATGAGAATCCTGAACTTTCACCATCTTTTGGGGCCTTTCAAACACATTCACTTCTGTGGGTATGGAGGAATATGATATCCTCATACAGTGTATATGACTGAGGACATTTTGGAAGTAAAAGAATTAGGAACTAAAAAGAGATAAATAAAAGCAGAACAAGAGTTCTCATGTATAAGAGGCATTTTCTAGATTTGTAATTCCAAGACCACAAATATAAGGGTTCATATAATAGTTTTACAAACACTTTATTTCTTCCTTTTATTTCATTGAGTTTGCTTAAAAATTTCAAGACAATTTTATACAAATAATCCAAGTTGAGCTTTAATATATTATTAAAACAGATTAATTCTTCTATTTTGTAAGACAAATGGATAGCCATCATTTTTCTAGAGGAACAATCTATTGCTATTTACAGAAATCAATTTAAAGTTGGTTAAATAGGATATGAAATTACTAGAAGAAAAATAGGCTATATACCATAGAACACTGGAATCAGTGAGGAAACTCTGGACCAGATCTCAAAAGTCTAGCAAACAAAAAGCAAAAATAGAAAAAAAATGGAGTGCAAAAAATATATAAACAAAGAAAATAATTAAGTGAAAAGACAATCTATGGAATGTGAGACACTGTAAAGGATTAGACAGGGAATTAGAAT
Source organism: Dipodomys merriami (assembly GCF_024711535.1). NCBI lineage: Eukaryota > Metazoa > Chordata > Mammalia > Rodentia > Heteromyidae > Dipodomys > Dipodomys merriami. The sequence continues at coordinate 32,502,089 of NW_027202271.1, forward strand.
CCAGAATATGTAAGTAACTAAATGTTTTCAATATGAAAGAAGGAATCCTGTTGAAAAAAAGGATAAGAGACTTAAACATTCTTTACAAAAGAAGACATACAAAGCCCAAGATATAAATGTGCAGAATCACTAATCACCTGGAGAATATAAATCAAAATCACAATAAAATATCACTCCAGTAAGAATGACTATTACCATAAAGACCAAAATGATGCCTGTTGACAAGATGTGGAGAAAAAGAAACTCTTGCTTGCTATTGGTGGAAGTATAAATTAGTGGTGACATTAAGAAAAACAACATGTGTACCAACATCAAATACAGTAAAAACAGAAGGTATATCGTGGGGGATGGGAAGGGGAAACAAAGGAGGAGGCAACAATGCTTGATAAGAAATGTACTCATTGCCTTGCCCATGTAATTGTAACCACTCTGTACGGTATTTTCACAATAAAAAAAGAAAACCAACATGTAGATTTCTCAAAAAACTAAAAGAATTATTAGATGAGTAGAATTCCCACTACTAAATATATCTCCAAAGGAAATGTAGGAAGTCTGCTAAGAAAAATCTGAATTCTATTCGTATCGCAACATTAATCACAGTTGCTTTGACATGATGATAATGGCTCATGAGTTGATAAATGAACAAAGGAAAGGTGGCCCATAGACACAATGGAATACCATTAAGCTATCAAAATGCATGAAATACTGTCATTTGTGATAACATGAGTGAAAGTAGAGATTGTAATATTGGTTGAAATGAGCCATGTATAGAAAGGAAAGTATCATGACCTAACTCATATGAAATCTATATGATCTTATTTAGTCAGAATTTAAAAGGGTTTTTCTCATAGATGTTTGGAGTGTAATGGTTGTTATCATTGTACTGGAAAGAATAGGGATGGTGGGGAAAGGGGGAGAGATTTGGAGAAAGACTCCTGGATGGCTACTACAATGTAGTCAAATAGTTATAAGAACTTATGTATCCAACTATACAGTCAATGATAGGTGTCAGAATTTCTGGTGGTTGAACTATGACTATAGATAACAATTCTGCATGGTGCATTTCAAAAAGAGAAGGAAAAACTCTGAAAGTTAATATTGCAAAGAAATGATCAATGCTTGAGAAAGTGCTTAGGCTTCATCTGATTTAAACATTATACAATGTATAAATGAATCAAAACATTACATTACTGTATACCAAATTAATGTGTATATTTGTGCTTTTAGTGATCAGATAAAACTGAATTTATAAAAAATTAAATAAGTTGTACATGATAGTACATCGCTATGATTCTAGCCCTTGGAGGCTAAAGCAAGAAGAGCATAAGCTTGGGGCCAGTGTAGGCTAAACATTGAGATTCATGGAAGAAAGAAAGACGGGGAGAGAGAGACAGAGACAGAGATAGAGAGACAAGATGTGGAGAAAAGGAAACTCTTGCTTGCAGGAGAATTCAAATTCCAGGAAGTTACTCTGATTTTATCACCCCTTGTGTTAGTGTATTTTTGGTACAAAAGATTTAAGGGAGAGCTAGTGCAATTCCTTAGAAAGGCAAAGTCAAAGTTCAGCAAAATAAAACACCAGGAAATAGGAACTACAAAGTGGTGGGGTCTAAGGGAAAGTGGTAAGAAATGAAGAGCAGAAGGGGGAGAATATAGTAAAAAAAAATCAAGTGTGTATCCTACAACATTAAAAAGAGTGAGGAAAGGGGTGGGTAGGGAAATGATGGGTGAAAATGTTGAAAGGTGGTGATATTAATCAAGATATATTGTATTCACAAACTGCTTTATCCAATGGCAACTCCTTTCTCCAACTACTTAAAGAAAATTTAAAAAGAAAATATCTATCATCATACTCATGGGAACAGAAAGAGAGACAGAGAGAGAAAGGAAGGAAGGAAGGAAAGAAGGAAGGAGGGAAGGGAGGAAGGAGAGAAGGAAGGAAGGAAGGAAGGAAGGAAAGAAGGAAGGAAGGAAGGAAGGAAGGAAGGAAGGAAGGAAGGAAGGAAGGAAGGAAGGAAGGAAGGAAGGAAGGAAGGAAGGGGAACGGAAGGGAAGGATAAAGGAAGGAAGGGGAAGGAAGGGAGGAAAGAAGGAGGGCCTGAGGGAAGGAGGAGGGAAGGAGGAAGGGACTGGTTTAGGCAAAAATACATGCATGCGTGTGCACATGATTAAGTGTATGTGAGAAAATTATTTCTACCAAGCAAAATTTTGACCTGCTTATCTACGTTAGCTTATAATACACAAAAATATTTTATGGTTTCTTTGTTCTTTCTTTTTTATTGAAAAGAGGGAGTGTAATTATTTCAAAATGATTATGCTACATACAAGTTATCAACTTTTGAGAAGTTTTCAATTTACTATATTGTTACTGTGTGTTTTCTAAATAAAATATATGTTAGCCTATTAGATTTTTCAAATTCTTTCTTTAAAACCTGAGGTGTGTCTATTAATCTAGTCATGTAGTTGTGCTTTCTACTTAAGAGTTAAATATAACATTGACAGCAGTAGGAATACAAAATGCTTTATGCATCAGAAGCCCACAACGAGTCAGACTTCGTGTACCTATTCTTACCTGATAGATGGCAAATTTAAAGTTCAGAGAGTTTATGCTACTTTGCATGGCTGTAATTTATAACCTGAGTACATAAAACAAACTAATGAAATTGTATAATACCTAAGGTAAAAGTATTTATTGATCTACATATCATCAAAACCACTTATTAGACAACATGTTGTATCTGTGAAGTGATGTTTAAAAGTATACTCTGTCATCTCTACAAAAACAGCCGTTTTTTTTTTTGACAATCACCTGGTGACAGATGACAATGCCAGTAGGGAGAAAATATAAAACAATGTGCTTTATGTTTTCAGACCACTTACAAGTCATCCAAAGGTCAGTGACTGAACATGACTATAATAATTCTAAAACAGCTTTGGAGCCATAAAACCACATAAAACTCAGCCATATGAAGACGAGTCTTCAGCCATCAGGGAGACATTTCATTGCCTTCTTTGTAAATCCCTACACATATCATTCTGTCAAGGAGGAGAACAATTGAAGATTAGTACCAACATACAACTACATCTGCATCACTGACAATGAAGAGACTGACTTCCTTCTCATCATTGCTTATTCAACTCTGTCTAGTTCCCTTCAGTTTGAGGTGGTTGTTTTACCAACTTTCCTTGAGTACTTGACCTTATGATATCACACTGAGATCTTCCATTCATGCTCTCTGGGTTAAGTAGTGTTATCTTTATTTGTTTTTCTGTATTGTAATATATCTTTGGACTGAAAAGTTGCAATCCCTTCTTGAACTAAGTTCTTCATATTGTGAGGATGCATTTTCTAAAAACTTATTAAAGATTCATCCCCCTCTGACAACCAATGCTCCTGTTTCCAGTGTTGCTTCAGCTTTTTTTTGTCCAGCATTTCACTTCTTTTCATTTGTTCTTCCATAAATGGAATTCATGATTTTTCGAATTTTAATTCCTATTTTTGATGGTTTCAGTGTATGCAATATTGCGTTCGTTCTCTTATAATCAAAGCATTTAGGTTCTATTTCTCTTTCATAATGATTACTGAACACTTTTTTATTAGAATAGTTTATAAAGTGATTTGTGGAAAGCTTTGTTTGTAAGAGAGGATTTTCCAACTGCCATCCTACCCTGGAGGGATCTTGGAGCAAAATCCCTTTATCCCTAAGAATTATTTCTGGGGATGAGCAAGGCCTGGAGAAATTGCTGCTGACTGAAAGATTAGGTGCGAGAGAGGAAGAAAACAATAAAAGTCTAAAATAAGGCAAAAGAAAAGAACATGAGGATAAACAAAAATAAAAAGAATTTCTGATCTATAAGGAAAAGGAAAAAAAAGTGATCTAGATGGAATTTAAAGGGCATTGCAACTTTTTATATTGTTACTTCCAATGTTATGCTGTCCATAAGCTATATTTTGCATTTTTCAATTCTTTCAAAACCACATCTATTTTTTTTGACATTTAGGGTATGGACTTATCATGGATCTTGATTTTCCTTGATCATTTTTTTCCTGCCCTAACACTATCCTCATCCCCCTTTACATGTGACTGCACATGACACAAAACACCCGGAGCTTCTTAAAACTTTGATTTGTCATTGAGTTCTAGCAGCTGCTCCTTGGATCCATCAACATGTCATGATGTCAGGTGCTGAGACTGGTATGTGGGTATTGCTCGTGGCAGTTTTGCTCATTGTAGACAGACACGTACATTCAGTATCCTTTGCCAGCTGTTCAAATTTTCAGCAATAATTATAGAACACCATCATGTTATAGCTTGTTGTGCAGAACAGAAATAGACTAAAAGACACTAGAATTATATTTTGAATATATTTTTCATATATTGTAGTAAGAATGAATATGTTGAAGATATCTACACACTTTTCCAAAAAATTGTAGATACTCATCTGCTTGACAGTATTTGGGGAATTGACCTTCATTTCTACCATCGAATTAAGAGCATATGAGTGAAAAATTGCATCTATGTTATGTTCCTCTGAATCTAGAAATTATATTTTTGTATATTTTTAGAAATTGTACAGACATCTAAAATTTGTTTAGAAGTCAATTGTCTACCATTTGTAAGTGGTTCTTAGGATTAATGAACACAGTGTATAAGGTTTTTATATAATCACAAATTTTGTTTCTTTAGAGCTATCTCCTTTGGATCATACAACTTGCATGAACGATCATGAGCTTCAGTTACCAAAAAGGTGCCATTTTATTGTTGAAGGATTTCGACAAATTGACCTTGGCATTTCCTTTAGTTTAAGGTAGAACATCTTATTTATACTAAATTTAAACTTAGATGTCTACAGCCTCCACCACAATATCAATGGTGAGCATTTTCAGTAGTCTTTCTTTACATGACAACTTTTTGTCTAGCACTGAAATTTGAATTCAGGACTTTGCACTTAATTAGCTGGCCCTCTACTAGTTGAGTATGCCTCCAGAAGATTGCATTTTTGCTGGTAATTTTGAGATGGCATTTCTCCCAGGGATGTCTTCAAAACGTAATCCTCTAGCTTTCAGCCTTCTGAATAGGATTGTAGTTTTGTACCCTCAGGTTCCAGCTACTCATAGTAAACTGGGGACCTTTATTATTTTTTCATTTAGCTGCCTACAGAAATAAATGCCAAGCATTCTTTCTCTTGGAGCCTAAAGCTCCAAGATTCCACTTCTGTAGGTTTCATAATTTCAGAGACAGAATAATTCATAATTTATTAAGTCAGAACTATTAGATGTGAAGAAAATTTATTTTTCATCCATGTCCAGCACTACTTTTCTTCTCTAAGGGACTTGGCATTGAGTGGCTTTTACTGGTAAATAATTTAAAATCAAAGGTTACGTTCCTAAGGAGCAAACCAATATAAAACAACAGCAATCATTGGCTAAATTTTAATATAGAAACCACATTCTTTAGTCTGGATGATGTAGATTTTTATCACTGCATAAATGTCTTTTCATTCATAAAAATTACACATTCCAGAAATTTATAGTGAAGCACATGTATTTTGCAATGCATATTATAAAAGAAGAACCAACTATCTGAGTAACTAGAAATTTCTTAACTGATATTCATAATTTAGTTATTTTGCCAAGTTTAATTTGTTTTTAAAGGGTTCAACTTCTCTAGCTATAAAAGAAATACAAATCAAAACAACACTGAGATTCTACCTCACTCCAGTTAGAATGGCTATAATCAAGAACTCTAATAACATCAGATGCTGGAGGGGATGTGGCCAAAAGGGAATCCTACTGCATTATTGGTGGGAGTATAAACTTGTTCAACCTCTTTGGAAAGCAGTATGGAGGTTCCTCAAAAGACTCCACATAGAGCTCCCCTATGACCCAGCAATCCCACTTTTGGGCATTTACCTTAATGATCACAAACAAGACCATACTAAAGCTACCAGCACAACTATGTTTATTGTAACATTATTCACCATAGCTAAGATAGGGAACCAACCCAGATGCCCCTCAGTAGATGAATGGATCAAGAAAATGTATATCTATATCTATATCTATATAATGGATTTCTATGCCTCCATCAGCAAGATGGCACTGCCCCATTTCTTAGGAAATGGAGTGACTTGGAAAAATCATATTAAATGAAGTAAGCCAAGCCCAAAGAAACATAGGTCCCATGGTTTCCCTTACTTACAATAACTAGATAAGTCTAGGACAAATAGAAAGGTCAAAAGCTACGTACATATGGCCATGTGCTAAGTGAAATGAATCCCAAGATAGGGACATAAGAGGTTTTATCTTTCTTGCTGTTTTTAATGTATTTATAATGCACTATGTAATTTTTTTGTTTCTTTTGTATGTTCTTCCCCCCTATGATATAACTCTTGTTTTCATTGTAGTTGATTCTGGTGTCCTGCATCTTGTTTATACATTTTTCTAAGTTGGGGAAGGAAAGGGAAATAATAAAATGCTGAAATAAAGATATAGGTTGAACTATTGTAACAATGAGATGTACAAGACATTATATTGAAAATAATATTTACAACTTGGTGGGGGGTGAGGGAGGAGTTGGGGAAGTGGGAGTGAAGGGATGGTACGGGAAAAACAAAAGAGGAGGTAACAATGTTCGATAGGAAATGTACTAATTAGCTCATTTAACTGTAACCCCTCTTTTTTTCTTTTTTATTTATTTATTTATTTATTTTTATTGTGAAAATACTGTACGGAGGGGTTACAATTACATGGGCAAGATAATGAGTACATTTCTTATCAAGCATTGCAGCCTCCTCCTTTGTTTCCCCTTCCCATCCCCTCTTTACAGTATCTTTATAATAAAAATATATACTAAAATGCTAAAAATGACTTCTATATAATTTGAACACCTGATTCTTTAGAAAACATTCATAGAAAAAATAAAGAATATTACTTGCTGTAAGAATAAGAGATTTTTTTCTCATCAAAAACAGTCTTGAATTGTGCCATGCATTTCTTAAGTCAATATTAATAAGTAGTAATTTTGTTCTGTCTGTGTGTTTCTAAGTGTGAAAATATGTGTGTGCATGAGTTAAAATTCTAAACACTTGGTCAACTCTATTTGGGGAATTGTGCTAGAAGTGTACTACTCAGAGAAAAGAAAGTATTAAATTCCAAAAATCTGCAAATATTCTTATTTTAAATAAGTGTCAAAATCAGAAAATAAAGAAGTTTCTAAGAGAACTATAATGAATAGAGTTGGTGATAAAAAGTTTATTATTTTAAATAGTAATCCAGACATATTACAAAAGAAAAATAAGATTTGATTACTTTTTATTACTCTAACATCAAATTTCCTTCACTTTACTTCACTGGAAACTTTTTATTTAATTGCATTTTTATGAATATGAAAATTAATACTTGCCTACATGGTGAACCAATAATGAAAAATAATATTCCTTTCTGAGAGCTACATTATGTAAACCTGCACTATATGCCTGATGGAACCACATTGTAACAATAGTTTTTATTTAAGAATGGTAGCACAAATGTTTACTAAAATAAAATTCTGTGTTTTGAAATACAGCTTTTATATTTCATTGTGGGAGATATTCCCTCACATTTATATAGCATGTTCACACTTCTACTGTGGAATTGCTATTACTTTGTGGATAAAGTCATTGGCATTGTTGGGAGCAGAATTCAAAACTTCAGCCTCTGAGCCTGGACTCTATTTTGAAATCATCACCTGAAATATTGTATGCATGGTGAACGTATATAGCATTGAAAATGAGGATATCCTAGAAACAATACACACCTTTGCGTATACAGGAAGGAGGTATTTTCTTTTTTAGCAAAATAAATGCTTATTTCTAGTTTTTGTTGTTAATCTTTAAATGTTCTTGTCTAAACCTAGATCTTCTGGGCTCATTTGTTAAGTGTATGGTTTACCAAACCGTGTTTCCACTGGGCTCCGAACGATTGTCTCATAGGATTTTATTAAAGGGAATATGCTTTTGAAGCAGCATACTACTTAACCAACATATTTTGTCGGAACAAATTATCTTTTTCAGATACTTACACATTACAGCAATATCATGTATATGATAGATGGTAAACAGAACTCTGAATTGGACATCTCTGATTTGAGGAGCAGGGCTGTTTGTTAGGGTTCTTTAGTATCATGTGTGCATGGAGCCCTTTTCAATTTCATCCTGGACCAATGAACATTCTGGAGGAAAGTGGCCTTCCTTGACATTCCCATGCTTTCTCCATCCCCTGGTTCCAAGTATTTCTTTAGGGAAATAAGGAAATGAGTCATCTTGCGTTCTCATATGAATTAACTGTATTAGCTTCAGTGTTTTGCTAAATTTGATGTGTGTTTGAATCACCAGGGATCTTATTACTGGGCAGCATCAGATTCACTCCATTTGACTCTGAATTTTTGACAGGTTCCTGAGGTAAAGAGCAATGTGCCAAGGAGGAACAAGTGGACACTATTTTAACAGTAGCTAGGACACTCAGTCCTCCGACAACAGAGATGGACTGTTAAATATTTCTGAGTAGTGGTGTGCACATGAAGATTTCATTAATAAAATCTGGATGTGGAGGAATAATCAGGCAGTGGCAAGTTAAAAGCAACAAAGCAGAAATCGGAATTGAAGAGAACCTTGGAAAATACTGATCTCTGCATCTGTGTGGAAAATCTGTAGTCAGTCTGCTGAAACTTCACAGTCATCTGACTTGGAGAGGAAGCTTGAATGGGAAATACTATAGAGCAGATATTATAATGCTAGTAGAAGATAAAAGTAGTGCTAGCCAGAACATGCTTTTGAAAGGGCTCAACTAACTAGCAATTGTGGGTGTGGGTGGTTTAATATTGTGCATATACCTCTGAACGCTGTGCAATATAAATCTAATTTTTTCTTACTACTTAAAACTATGTTTGCCCTGCTTAACTTACCAGTCAGTTGTCTTTGTCAGTAAATGACCTGCATATTTATGTCGGGATAGATCAGCATATTTCCTCAAACTCTATACAAAAAAAACTTTCACTGTGTCTTAAATCAACTAACTCTCTAGTGATTGAATATAAACAACACAGACCCAAGGAGAATTTTTAATGCTTCAGCTATCAATAAAGGCTTTACTTTTGTAATTATGAGGAGAGCCTGAAGTTACATGGATTCAATTTTCTAGATGAGAATTATGGCTTTTTAATTAATAAAGCACCTACTTTTCCTTCAGTGTTCTTCCCGACATTTTGAAAGTGAGTTTGGTGTTTATGATTGATAATAATAATTTTTACATTTAGCCATCTTTCATCACTTTATTGATTAGTCTATTTTCTTATAGCTCTTTCCTTTGATTTCATTTAGCATTTCAGTGCACTTTATTGATTTCATCCTGTGGTCAATTTGCATTTAAAGTTTGTATTCAGTTCAATGGAAGTGCTTGTAATATCAAGTATTAAATGAGGAGTTCCAGAGGGCTGTGTCTGAGTCATCTGTGGTGCTTGCCTAAAGCAAATTCATAGCAGATGAAGAGATTATTCACATACACTAATTAGGGGTTATTTAAACACTCAATAATTGTGAACATAATTTCACAAAAATAACATCAGTTTTAGTGCATTTCTATCCATAGCTGTGTAGGAAAACATATGTGCTTAATATCTGTGTGTAGAAGATAAGAGAAAGGTGGGATATCATTCTCTTTTCATATGTAATACACACTTTTATTCCTATTATGTATTTATCTGTGCTTAAAAACAACTTGGAGTTTTTGCTACCTTTATTTTTTAAATTATTTTATTGTCGGTTGTTGGGCTTGAATTCAGGGCCTGAGACTGTCCCTGAGTTTTGTCACTTAAGTCTAGCACTCTACCACTCTTTAGCCACAGCACCACTTCCTGTTTTCTGGTGGTTGATTGGAGATAAGAACCTCATAGAAATTCCTGCCCTAAATGATTTTGAACCATACCCTCAGTTAGAAGCCTCCTGAGTAGCTAGGATTACAGGCATGAATCACCAGCACCTGGAAATTTGTAGCTTTTGAATGTCATTTATTCTTCTATATTCTGTGTGGTCAAAAATTGGATCAAATTTATTTTTATTCATTGAATTTAATTGCTTAAGTATACAAGCAGAATTCACATCACAACAACATGATATGATATTATATGATATATTTTACAAGGTAACATCATATGAATTGTGAAAATTTTCTCCTGAAAGATTCTATGGCTCCAAATATATGTTAACATGGAATTTCACCTCATATTTTGGTATTTTTATGCTTTAAGATGAGATGATGTCTCAGAAGAAAATGCATCTAGAATGGATCTGGATTCTCTCTCTGTCTCTCTGTCTCTCTCTGTCTCTGTCTCTCCCTCTCTTTCTCTCTTTCTCTTTCAAGCTAGAGGTAAATCAGTGACAAGCCATTTAGAGATGATAAATGTAATGTTTCTGAACATGAATATTGGTTTAGGGGGAGAAACCTAATTAACCAACTTAAACTACTTCTATTCAGACACTCCAGAAAGATAACACCAGTCACAAATGTTAAATATCTGTTTTCCTTTACTTTGCTTACTCATGCATTTATTCAACACTTGCTATGGCAGTTTATCTAAAATTAGGTCCCAAGTAATTTAGGCAGCTTGCCCTATGTGAGAGATTCTGCAGAAAGCTTTAAATCATAATGACAGCCATTAGAACTTGCTTAAAGGAAATACATTTCTGAATAACTACAAAGGGAACAATAGACAAAAAGAACTATGCTTATCTCCACAAGGACTCACAAGAAGTTACTCCGCATTTACATATGCGTTCGTCTGAAAGAATGAAATCAACATACTGCTTTCTGTAATGTTATGTACACCAATAAAGGAATATAGAACTATACATTCTGGGTCAGGTATGTTTTGGTATATGGATGGTTTTATACTATTCAGTTTTAGAGGTTAAATGAACATTTCTGCTCTCATTTTATTGATGAGGAATTCTTACAGAGAGATTAAATAATTTGCATAAGTCCATGTAGGAGATTAGTAAAAGAGATAGGCTTTAAGTGCCAGAATTTTATTCTAGAACATCTGTTTTTAACATGTAGGCTGTTTTGATTCTAGCCCTGTCACTGATTTCTGTGGTATCATGAACATTCATTTTTCTAGCTGTCACAGGTAAGTCAAAATGATTTGGAAATGGTGGTGATGACTTTTAGGGTTAGCTGCTTTGTAACTGTTTCAATTCAATGGAAATATTTAAACAAAGAATTTAAACATCAGTCAATGTACTGCTCGAATATTTAAGTTTGTCCAGAACTGTTTATAATGGCTGTCAGTATTACATGAGGAGGCGTAATAACTGAGTGATGCTATTTTTGGTCCAAAGATATTGATGAGTAGGTGTAACTTAGAGATGTGAAAAATTAATTTATAATGCTATGAAAACAGTATCAATATTTTCCCTAAGAATTTAGAAACTGGTGCTTTGAGAATATATTTTCTTTTAGGTTGTATCAGGTTGCAAGATTAAACAAGTCTGAAACATTAAAAATATTTGTTACAAGCACTTCCATAATTAGATGTTCTAACCTCTAACACTGAAGATAATAGGAGGGAAAGCATCAATCAGTTTACCAAAAATTCAGGAAGTGTGCAATGCATAAAACTTAATGAAGTTACAGGTGACATTGTCTATCTAGACTGACAAGGAACATCTGAGATGTCCTGGAAATGAATGTTGGGATATGTGAGAAAAGATGTCAAGTGTTTTCAGTCTTAGTATTTTCTAGAAGCAAAGCAAATTATCTGTATCTCCAAGCATATTCCAAAACCCCACTGAATTTTGTAGTTAATACCAAGTCTTATATATACTACATATTTTTCTAAATTACACTCTATACCGATGATAACTTTGGTTAATACATCAGTCATTTAAAGAGATTAACAACAGTAAGGATAAAATAGGATAATTAAATTAAAATTCCCATAATGAATTTCTCACTTCATTCTCTTAAACCCTAAGGCTGTCATTAAGAAAAATAAATGTTACGTGAGCACAGCACTTTGATAGTTCAGTATATAACAGGTGGTTGGGTAGAACTTTCCATGTATATAGCTAGACAAAGGGATGATTCTCATACAGGCAGAAAAGAGCTAGGCCAGTCAGAAGTATGGGTAATATAGAACTTAAAACCTATTACTGAATGCATGGTTTTAGTGTTTTCTTACTGTGGGTGACCATGGATAACTGAGTGCATGAAAAATTAATCCTAATTAACCAATCTGCAGATGGGGTTTTGAAATGTACACATCTAGTAATTTTTACTTCAAAACATTATTTTTCCCTTCTTAATGGGACAATTGGATCATTATTCCCACAACTACGAAGGCATGGAGTTGAGTTAGCATCAGAAACTTGAGAAGAATGGACTGATACCTTCCATTGAGTAAAAAAAAAAGGATGTGGTGTACAATTTTATTTTAGAAAGGGAAGGGAGATTACTATATCTGATTTGAAAAATGACCTATTCCTCAGATGGCTTTCTTCATTCAACTTATACTCTGGTCCTTGCAAAATAGCTATACTTTCTACCATAAAATAACATGTTAGTGTCTTATTACTTTTGATGGTGCTATGACTTCATTTTGTTCTTCAGGTTCAGTCAGAAGTCAATGCTATGAATGATATATTTGGTGATGAATTATTATCATAGAAATGATTACTCTCAGAAACACCAAACTGTTCACATCTTTTACTGTACACTTAGTTTATCCAGACTCATTAGTTGTTAATGCACATGTATGATATGGCTTTTGAATTTTTAATGTATGGACCATATGTCAAAGATAATTAGCTTGCTTAGAAACATAATAATATGCTTTCTAGAACTTACTGAAAGGCATTTAAACTATTAGCTATGATCACACTCCACAGTTATTTACATTTACTTACCTTTCTTCTTTTCTCTACCATTGCATACATATATACATAAATATCTGCAAAATAAAATGGAAGTTATGTGGAATGTATAATGTTTTGTTATTGTATCACAACATAGTGAAATGAATGCATTCATTTATTACAAAGCATTTCTATAGAAAATAATTTTAGCATTACAAATGCCTATCTTCAGTATGGATTTTAGCCCCAAAGACTAAGAAGGTTAAGTTTTACAGTTTAAATGAAATAAAATTGATATAATCATGCATTAATCTTACAACACAAGTTTTGTAGAATTCCTTTTCAGTTTCTTAAGAACAATATTAAATGTATTTTAAGTGACTTGTATACAAAATAATTGTATATATTTATATGGTACTATGTAATATATCTAAATATGTGTATGTTATATAATGCTTAAATCGTTTCTATCAGGTGATTAAATATTGTTTTTTTGTTTTGTTTTGTTTTTGTTTTTTGGTCACTAGTGGGGCTTGAACTCTGGGCCTGAGTGCTGTTCCTGAGAATTCTTCAGCTCAAGGCTAGCACGCTATCACTTGAGTCACAGCACCACTTCCTGTTCTCTAGTGGCTTACAGGAGTTAAGAGTCTCATAGACTGCCCCTACCGGCTTTGAACCACAATCCTCAGATCCAGCCTCTTGAGTAGCTAGGATTGCAGTCATGAGCCACACCGGCTCACATGGGTAAGGTAATGAGTACATTTCTTCTTGAACATCCCCGTTACCCCCTCCTTTTTCTCCTAAGTCCCTTTCTTCCCCCACTTCCCCCAACCCCCCACCAAGTTGTAAAGTTCATTTCTAATATAGTTTGTGAGTATCGTTGTTGCAATGGGTCATCCTGTGTCCTTGTTTCAGCATTTTATTATTCCCCTTCCCCTCTACAAATTAGATAAATGTATATGCAAGATGCTTGATGATGTCAGTTTTCAAGTTGTCAATCTTTTAAGGAAGATTGTATTCCTTTATGTTTCTGAAATGCATGGTACCTCATTGTTACCTATACTCACTTTAATGCTCAATAGTGCATAGAAATTTTCCTTCCCATCTAGTTATACTTTTGTAACAAATGAGCAATATTTTTTTAAAATCAGTTGTGAGGCTTGAACTCTGGGCCTGGGTGCTGTTCCTAAGCTCTTCAGTTCACAAAACTAGTGCTCTAACACTTGAGCCAAAGCTCCACTTCTGCTTTTCTGAGTGGTTTATTGGAGATAAGAGTCTCACAGACTTTCCTGCTCTGGCTGGCTTTGAACCACGATCCTCAGATCTCAGCCTACTGAGTAGCTAGGATTAGAGGTGTGAGCCACCAGCGCTGGCTGATCAGTGATCTTCTATCCATCCTTGACACACAGCTCCACAAAGCCTTTGGTAACACCACACTCTTCTTAACTTCCATGAGATCAAATTCTTTGTATTCCTATTATAAATGTGATCATGCTGTGATTGTCTATTTTTGACTGTCTCTGCTCAGTATAATGATGTACAGTATCAACTTTGTTGTGCCAATGACAATATTTTGTTCTGCTTTTATGTTGGAATTGTATTCCCATTCTTTATATTAATCACATTTAACTTATCAGTTAACAGACATTTAAAGGTCTTACATTTTTGACTATTGTGAATAGTGCTAAAGAACTCATTGAATCATTGTTTATTTGGCTTCTTTGCTATTGAATTTTTGGGGCTCTTTATAGATACTTACCCTTGGTTAAATATATAGTCTTGTAGTTTGTCTCTGCACTCTGAAGATACTTTCCCTTACCGTACCATTTTGATTTGATCACATTTTAGCTTGATTTAGTCACATTTGTCTGATTTGGATTCTACCCCCACACTGTGCTTACATGGATTTCAACCAAAAAGCCTTTGCCTATACCAATCTCCTGAACTATTTTACCAAAGATCATTATTAGGCATCAAAGTTTGAACATCTACCCAGGTATAGCTGGCTCTTGTTTTAATCCTAGCTCTTAAGGAAGTAGACAGTAAGAGGTAGTCTGAGCAAAAATGTGTAGGAGATCCCTATCACAACAGGAAAAGCTGAGTGTGGTGTCATAAAAAAGAAAAAAAATAAGTAAAATAGAAGGACAGAAGTCCAAGCTGGCCAAGCCAAAAAATCAAGACCATATTTCAAAATAAGCCAGAATAAAAAAGGCTGAAGGCATGGATTAAGTGGTAGATGGCAAAGTTTAAATATCAGTGCTAATTTTATTTAATAAAAAGTTTGTTTTGTCTTGCCTTCCAATATCTGTATTCTTGCTGGGAAGGTGGCTCAGTGGTAAAGCGCTTGCCTTGCACGCATGAGGACCTGGATTCGATTCCTCAACACCACATAAGCAAAAAGAAAAAAAGTGGCACTGTGGCTCAAGTGGTAGAGCCCTAGCCTTGAGCTGAAGAGCTGAGGGACAGCACCCAGGCCCAGAGTTCAGGCCCCATGACCGGACCCAAAAAATAAAAAAAATAAATAAATAAATTTCTTTTCCAATATCTGTATTCTTTCATTCACACAACCAGTTTTTTCTCTCATACTAGTCATTCATAATGATAATTCTACATGATGTTTTATTCAACAACTTAAAAATCATGTTCATTTCATAAATTTCCTCTTCCTCTCATTTACCTATTTTATTGGCATTTAAAATTCATTGGAGTTTTTTTTTATTTCTTAAGGTTAAATATTCTGTTCTTCATGAGAACTTAAAACATTTTCTCAACTTTTAACTTTATTTTAGTAAATGAGTTTATTTCTCAACATAATTTTTCAAAATCATTAAAAATGAAAAATAAAAATTCTCTCCATTGTCTAATGTCTTTTATGTGAAACAAGAATGCTAGTTCTTGGGAGATTGAATTCTAGTCTTGTTCATTTTGTTAGTCGTCATGATAGTTAATTATTAAGAAGTGAAAGTAATATTTGTATGAATAAGACAAAGAATGAACAAATAATTAAGTAAAAGTCTTTCATTTGTTATATACATAACACTCTCACAAGAGTGAGGAATGTAAAACAAAGGTTCTGTAAATCCCTGAAAATTTTTTGGTTTGTTCCTGTTAAGACACATAGGACAAGTTACAAATTGTAATAAGCATAAGGTTTTCTTCACAGTGACATAAATTTACATTTAATATAAATATCTAGATGGCTTGTGCAGAACAAAGTTTCCTACTACTGTGAGTATAGAGATAAGCTGGAAAGCCTCCACCAAAATCTTGATTGAAAAATGAAGTTATCTTTATTTTATCACATTACCTTTGATATAAAACTTTAAAAATAGAAAAATAATACTGTTTGGATATTATTACATTTCAGGGAGACATGTAAAAAATTTAAAATTTAGTAAAAGCATTTTCCTATAAGGACATATTCACATTTTTGGTATATACTATTTAAATATATGATATTCTTTCAAAATATTCATGAAAGAATTCCCCCCCAGCTCTTTATGATAAAACTACATTTATGAGTATGATTTTCAATGAATCTAATGTGTTGGAAAGCTTTCTTAAATGTAATAAAGATGTAAGAACTAATATATTGAAGTAAATGACTTCAAAGATGGATCATGTACCCTATGCAATTTAGTAATTTTAAATGAAGAGAAAGGTAGATGGAGTGCTCACTAAAATATTAGCCATTGATAAAATGAAGATATTTCAATCTGTAACATTTGCATGCATTATGCAAACAAATTATGCACAAGAAGTCATAAATATGGATAAAATATGACAAAATTATATCCATCATATATAAGGCAAATCATATCTGTAGAAAATATAGTCTAAAATATCATGTTTAGATTTTGAGAAAATTTAGAAACCACAATATTGAATAACATTAAACACTCCTGAGTACAAAGTTAGATTTTCACATATAATACCATGTATTATTGAAATGACAGAGCTATTGATTTTGCTTGGAATATAGTCTGAAACCTTTAAGATGGTTTACAAAGCAACAGCAGTCTTCTACACTTCTCTACTACAGTCTACTACAAATTCTCTGCTCTGGTTTCTTCCCAGCTTCTTGTTTGATAGGATAATTTTCTAATCAGATTGAATGGCAGTGTCTCTGAATTCCAATCAGTGTGGAGCATCAATTCTGTTAATTAAACATAGTATGGTTTTTCTCCAGTTTACTATGAGTTGCCATCCTGGAAAATCACATTGTTAGACACTGGAGGTGGTAGATAAACTTCAGTAGTTAGATTTCAGTAGAAGAAAAATTGCTTAAGCATTTAGAACCAGCTTTGCTATTTCAGTGAACTGTAGGTCTTCTCTGGGAAGAGATTGGCTTCTATCCTATCAATTGTTGGTTGTTTAGAATAGCTTTCTTTTTTACAAGATTGTCATAGGATTTTCCTAAGGAGAAATCTAGACATAGATGGTGATAGTTGGGAGACCTCAAAGTAGTTCTAATCAGTATCTGGACCTAGCAGGAGTTAACACAATACATGTAAATGGAAATTGAAATGTGCCCATCCATGTGACCCACAGCTTATGTCCATATTTAAGGTAAAATATTTGAATTCAAAGTGCCAAGTTATTTCATGGTAATTTTTCCCACTGTGCAAGATATAGCATTAAAACATAATTAGAATATAATTAAAATAGTATTTAAAACATAATTCTAAGGAGTTTTGGGGAATGATTACAATCAGCCATTTATCAATTATCAAAATGATTGAAATATTTATTTAGACATTTCATAACTTTGGGCAAATTGTTCAATGTGATTAATCTTGTTTTGTTTACTCAATTTGGATTTGTCTATAACTGTAATAGTTGTAGAAAGGTATATATCCTCAGACAAGAGAATGATCTTTACTTTCGATATTACCATGTTGTAATAAGTTTTCCGAAGTGTTTTTCTTTCTTTCTTTCCCTACTGTGCATTTGAAAAAAAAGATTATAGTTGTTAAATCAGTTTACTGACTCTCTTGTCTCAGACTTATTTTTTTTAACTAGAAACCAGCCTTCCACAGAGAAATCATACTGGGCATAAGAGATCATTTATTATTTTGTATTTTAGGTCTAATACATGACTTGTTTCAGAACCTGAATCTCTTACCATTGGATTTTATTTAGTTTCCTGATAATGTTTATTTTATTAAGGATGAATCCCATAGATAGAATGATTACATCATAGAAAACCTCACAGCATTGTCTCTTCTCATATTTTTCAAAACTAAAAGTCTTTAACCACTAACTCTTTTGTCTTATTTTTTCTCCAAAGACTTGGAGAAAAAAATCAAGAATTCATTTGTTAAAATAGACAAGATGATTTAAAATGTTTGTTTTTTTGTTCACATTGTAAGTACATTTAGTCATTCTTACCAGTAACGGATCTTGAATCTGATTTTCTCTATGGTTTGCCTAAACACAAATTTTTTTTCTTTTAATTCTTACATGGGAGGATAAACTTGCTTAGATTACTTTGGGAGATGGATGTTGACTTAATAAATCAATCAACAGAACTTTACTATATTAAATCATGGTCCCAGAAGAAAGCAGAGTTGATAACTGATTTTTTAATTGTTTGCTTTTCAAGCTTCCAGGCAAATATAAATGTTTATAGTTATCTAGTTATATCTGTACATAAAAGTATTATGAGTATATATGGATAGATTATATATAATGTTCGTGTGTATACATGAATATATATGTATATGGTACTTCCTTAGTAGATGTTCTGTATATGGAAAGAGGAAGTTACCTACTAGAAAGGTTACAACGAAAGTTTCTCTATTCTCACAGGAATGATTTCATAGGACATATTACTATAGGATCTTTAAGGATCTGTATTTCTTCAATACTCAAAAAACTGTTCACAAAACCAGTTACAGATACTAATAGACGGTTCATTTGAAATCAATAACATGTATTGAACATCTGGAATATGCAAAATATATTAACAACAGAAGTACAATTTATTTTCGTTATATATTAAAAAGCACTTTTGGTAATGGGGTTACTTTACCTGCTAGCAAAACTATGTCACCCATGTTTCATACCATCCAATATTAAGAATATCTGCATTCAAGTATCTTGATTATCTTTAAGAAATATTTATAGTATGGTTGGCAAAACAAATATAAAGTATTTCCTACTCAATGTAATTTCAATATCTAAATGGGACCCAAACATATTTTAATTCAAATTATGTATCACTTCACCTTATGGTTATTCTAGAAGGATGTGGGATTTTTATGATTATTCTTCTAAATCTTATGAACTCAATAATCTTATAGTTTAGCTTGATTGTCCAAAATAGTCATTCAAGGAATTAATAATGATATTTGCAGGTTATGTGCCTGATGAAGCCTAATCTTAACATTACAATAGTTAAGTGCTATGTTGCAAATCATATTTTTGAAAGAAATTAAAAATCAAAGTGACTGTAGTGATTAGAAATTAGCACAACTGAGCTCTTTACTACTAAATTAATTTTCATTCAACTGTACTTATATAGGAAATAAACATTAACTTTCCTTCTCCAAATACATACTGTTCCCTAAAATTTCTATTGATTAAAAAATCATTGTTTCTGTTATTTATGCTGATTATTAATATTAGGTTTTAAACTTGTTATTTGTAATCAACCTTTGAAATCAAAAGAAATTAGTATTAAAAGCTTATTTGTGATTGAAAATATCTTTTCATATATATCACTTTCATCAGGAACACAGTAATAATTATGCCATAATTACAAGTTAGCTAAACATTCATGTACATGCAATTATATTGTAATTTTAACTAAAGATGTTTACAGCAAATATGGATAGGTATTACTATTCAGTTATATACTTTTCTCTAACTCTGAATTACACATTTACAAAATTGTTTACATGAAAAGTACTGTATCAAAAATATATTTACAAAGATGATTTGAAGTAAACTAGTTATATAAAGGATATAATCATAACTTCGTATAATAGCAAAAAATCACTTGAAATGTACTTCCTCTACAAAATTTATTTTTGAGAAACAGTTCTTTTTTTCTTTTTTAATACTTTTTTAAAATAAGTTTTTTACTGTGAAAATACTGTATAGTTACATGAGCAAGGTAATGAGTACATTTCTTATCAAGAATTGTTGCCTCCTCCTTTGTTGACCCCTACCATCCCTTCTTTCCCATCTCCACATCTCCACACCTCCCCCACTCCCCCACCCCTGCCTAAATTGTAAAATTCCTTTTTTGACATAATATCTTGTACATCCCATTGTTGCAATGGGTCCACCTGTATCCCTATTTAAACAATTCATTTTTTTCCCTTCCCTTCCCCAAATTATACCAACATCAAATACAGTGAAAACAGGGGTTATACCGTAGGGGAGGGACAACAAAAAAACACGTGGTACCTTATAAATAAATACATTAGAAACAATATCAAGAAAGAAAAAAAACCCACTTGTGTCCTTATCTTGGGGTTCATTTTGCTTAACATCATCTTATCTGACCTTTTCTGCTTGTCTCAGACATATACTAGTTATTGAAAATTAAGGAAACCATGGGACCTATGTTTCTTTGGGCCTGGTTTACTTCACTTAATATAAATTTTTCCAAGTCTTTCCATTTCCTAACAAATAGGGTGATGTCATTCTTTCTGATAGAGGCATAGAATTCCATTGTGTATATATACCACATCTTTTTGATCCATTCATCTACTGAGGGGCATCTGGGTTGGTTCCATATTTTAGCTATGGTAAATAATGCTGCAATAAACATAGTTGTGCTGGTAGCTTTAGTACAGTCTTGTTTGTGATCATTTGGGTAAATGTCCAAAAGTGGGATTGCTGGATCATAGGGGAGCTCTATGTGTAGTGTTTTGAGGAATTTCCATACTACTTTCCAAACTGGTTGAACAAGTTTACACTCCCACCAACAATGAAGTCAGGTTCTTCTGGCCACATCCCCTCCAGCATCTGTTGTTATTAGAGTTCTTGATTATAGCCATTCTAATGGGGATGAGGTTTCGATTCGCATTTCTTTTATGGCTAGAGAGGTTGAGCATTTCTTCATGTGTCTACTGGCCATTTGTATTTCCTCTTCATAGAAGTCTCTCTTTAAGTCTTTAGCCCACTTATTTATTGGGCAGTTATTTCTTTGAGGATTTGTTTTTGGGGGATTTAATTTTTTGAGTTCCAGGTATATTTTAGATATGAGACCCTTGCCGGTTATATGGCTAGTAAAGATCTTCTCCCAACCCATGGGCTTTCTATTGATCCTACTAGCTATGTCTTTTGCCATGCTGAAGCTTTGCAACTTCATGCAATCCCATTTGTCCAACCTTTCTTTGATTGTTGTGTTTCTGGGTCTCTATTAAGAAAATTTCGGCCTGTGCCAAGGAGACATAGGGTTTTTCCTATTCTGTCCTGTAATGTTTTCAGGCCATCAGCCTTTACTTCGAGGTCTTTGATACATGTGGAGTTGATTTTGGTGCAGGGTGACATATAAGGATCTAACTTGAGTTTTCTACAGTATTTACCCAATTTTGCCAGCACCATTTACTGAAGAGGGTGGTGAAAAACTAAAGCCATTTCTTCTAAACTCAGGAACCAGACAAGGATGTCTACTCTCCACTTCTCATCAATTTAGTATTAGAGTGCCTAGCTATAGCAATAAGACAAGTTGCAAACATAAAGGGATCCAAATAGGGAAAGATGAAGTAAAACTCGATTTCTTTGTAGATGACATGATCTTGTATTTAAAGAATCCCATGGATTCCACTCCCAAATTACTCAAGCTGATCTGAAACTCTGGCAAAGTAGCATGGTATAAAATTAACACTCAAAAATCAATGGCTTTTCTGTATGCCAACAATGAGAAGAGCCCAGCTGAAATCAAGAAAGCAATCCTAACAATGAGAAGAGCGCAGCTGAAATCAAGAAACCAACTCCCTTTGTAATAGCTCCACAAAAAATAAAATACTGAGGAATTACCTTAACTAAAGAACTGAAGGACCTCTATGATGAAAACTTTAAAGGCCTGAAAAAGGAAATCAAGCATAAATTAAAAAGTGGAAAAACCTCCCATGCTTCTGGATATGAAAGATCAACATCACGAAAATGGCAATACTTCCCAAGGCTATCTACAAATTCAATGTGATACTTATCCATATTCCAACCTCATTCTTCAATGAAATAGAAGAAGCAATCCGAAAATTCATATGCAACAATAAAAGACCCCGAATAGCAAAAACAATCTGTAAAAGAAAGATTACTTCTAGAGGAATATCAATACCAAATTTCTACCAAATTCCTACTACATAGCCATAGTAATCAAAACAGCTTGATACTGGCACAAGAACAGACCTGAGGACCAATGGAATAGAATTGAAAACCCAGAAATGAACTCACAGGCCTATAGCCACCTAACCTTTGATAAGGGAACTAAAAAAATGGAGTGGAAGAACACTTCTTTTTTTTAAACAATTTATTTCATTGTAAAGATGCTGTACAGAGGGGTGACAGTTAGTTACATGAGTGAGGCAATGAGTACATTACTTGTTGATCATTATTGCCCCGTCCCTTGTTGTTGGTCCACTATCCTTCCCTCCCCCACTTCCACACTCCCCACAGCCAAGTCGTAAAGTTCGTTTCCAATATACTGTCCTGTGGGGATCAATGTTGCAAAGGGTCATCCTGTGTCCTTGTTTCATTTTTTTCCCCATCCTCTTCCCAAATTAGACACATGTAAATACAAGATACAGGGTACCAAACTCAAGTACAGTGACAACAGGGATGTTCTGTAGGAGGAAGAATACACAAAGGAAACAAAAAAATCCCAAAACCTATAGTACATTTAAAACTACAACAACAAAGACAGACCTCTTGTGTCCATATCTTGGGGTCCTTTTCACTTAGTATCATCTAACATGATTATATGTACATAGCATTTGAGCTTCTCAGCTCATCTGGTAATCTTATCCTATACGTATACTAATTATTGCAAATAAGGGAAACCATGGGACCTAATTTTGGGGGGGGGGGACTGGCTTACTTCACTTAATATGTTTTCTTAAGAATCTCCTATTTGCCTTCTGATTTGCAATCTGAGCCCTAGTCACCGGTCATCTATATGTTTAATGTTCTAGGAATTCCAAAACTCTCTAACTACATAAAAGGTACTACAACAATTCATTTCTCCAGTAAAGTAGAGCAAAACAGATCTGGCAAATGTAAGTAACCCCTGTACAACCTCAATAATTGTATGCATACAAGACTAAAGTCATTTATGAACTACACAAATACATTTTCAATGAGCTTGCACTGAAAAGATCATACTCCATATGAGTTGTTCATGACATAGATGTGCCTCTAAAAAAATAGACATTCCTTAATCACTGCTTCACCTGAAGCATAATAGATGCTCAATAAATATTTGTTGAATCAGTGAGAAGAATTAGACATTCCTGTTTTGGCTTTCTGTTAAATTTATTAGTAAGCTAAGGAGCTATAAGATTCTGGGTCATAATCCTCTAGAATTATTGGGAGCTTCTGTGGGTCAGGTATCTAGGTTCTGTGCTTTCCTTACACGCCCTCCTGCAGTTTAGTTTTCTTGTCATTCATTACCATTGCTGGTAATGTGTTGTATGTTTGTTGCACATTGATAACGTTTGAAGAAATTGCTACACTGTAGAGTACTTTACCTGATTTGATGACCTTCTCCAACTGAAAGTCTGACTGCCTCTGTGCTCTTCAACTCCAAACAGCATAGCCTCCTCCCTTGGTTTGCCAGTTTCTCACTTTTGCTTCCTCTGGCCTAAGGGCTTTTTCTAAAAGCTGAGTCAGTTATCCATCCCCACAGAGCCTCCCTGTGATCATAAAGCTCCCCTGGCCCCCATTTTTATTCCTCTGCCCTTTACTTAACATTTAACACAATTTATGTGCCTGTTTCTCTTGCTGCCATATGGAGAGAATGTAAGCTGGAAAAAAAAAAGAAAAAGCATAGTAAACATGCAGTAAATAAATTCTTTGACCAATGAACAAATAAATGGAAAGTAGTTGGAAAGAAAAAAAACAACTCCATAATCTCTTTTTGACAAATGCTGATTTTATACCTTGGAGAATCACAATGAAATTAGCATACTAAAGGCTTTGCATATTTTGTGGTAAAGAAATCTGTTCTGTTTTTGTTTGACCCAGAGTTTCTTAAGCTTTTTTTGAACATGAAACCTTTTTATTGTTTGTTTTTTAATAGCGTTTATTAACATTTCTCTTAGCAATTGTTCTATTGAACATTTGTTGGTAAACGTTAGCTTTTTGAAAATCCTTTGAAATTTGCATAATGCAGATGGTAATTTAGGCATTCTAGTAAATATGTAGAAAGAAAAGTTGAAAATATGGAGAGGGTCAGATTGTATTTTCTGAATAAACCGAATTTAGATTGAAAGAAAAGAAGGCATTTTGCCACCAGCTTTTCTGCCTATGGTCGACAGTTGATAGAATAGTACATGGAATAATATGTTTTCCTTTTGTTTTCTAAATTTGTATTAAGCCCACAGCAATTTTGTGGCAGATTTAATGATGTTATGGGAAAAAATGTCTAATATGAAGTATTTTATTATAAAAGTACCAAAACATTAAGGCTACACTATATCTGCCTCTCTGTTTGACAACTCAGGAGAAAGTACTGTAGTTGTAGGGTGGAATGTAAAATGTTTTTAGAAATGGAAGTAAAACCTGAGCTGAGTAGGCATTATAGTCCCTAGTGCTCAGCTCTGTGGGATATTTTTATTGTATTTTGGGTTTGACAAAACATAGTTTTTCATGTTCATATTTGGGAGTTTAGCCCATTCTGGCATAATGGATTAAGTTACAATGTCCCTAGCCATTTCAGAAATGATATCTTGATATATACATATTTGCTGCAATTTCTTCATGAGAGATTCAAGTTTCTAATAGAAAAAGAAAATATAACTTTCAAGGATTTGGGAGTCACTTTCTGAATGGAACTATAAAATATTCTTCCTTGTATCCCTATCTTGGTGTGCATTTCACTTAGCATCATCTTATATGGTCATCTGCTTTTCTGCTTGTCTGGTAAGCTTATCCTAGATGTATACTAGTTATTGCAAATAAGGGAAACCATGGGATCTATGTTTCTTTGGGCCTGGCTTATTTCGCTTAATATAATTTTTTTCGAGACTTTCCATTTCCTAACAAATGGGGTGATGTCATTCCTTCTGATGGAGGTATAGAATTCCATTGTATATAGATACCACATTTTCTTGTTCCATTCATCTACTCAGGAACATCTGGGATGGTTCCATATCTTAGCTATCTTAAATAATGCTGTGATAAACATAGTTGTGCTGTTAGCTTTAGTGTGGCCTTGTTTGTGATCGTTTGGATAAATGGCCAAAAGTGGGATTGCTGGGTCATAGGGGAGCTCTGGTTTTATCTTTGTTGATGTTGGTTTTAATGTATTTATAATCTACTATGTGATGTTTTTGTTTCTTTTGTATGTTCTATTCCTATGGTATAACCACTGTTGTCACTGTATTTGATTCCGGTGCCCTATATATTGTATATACATTTTTCTAATTTAGGGAGGGGAAGAGAAATAACAAAATGCTGAAACAGGATACAGGTTGATCCATTGTAACAATGAGACATACAAGACACTATGTTGAAAATGAATTTTACAACTTGGGGGCAGGGAGGGAGAGTTGGGGAGGAGGGGAGGGAAGGGATGATACTGGAATAACAAAGGAAGGGGTAACAAGTCTCCATAGGAAATGTACTCATTACCTTCTCATGTGACTGTAACTCTGCTGTACAGTACCTTTACAATAAAAATATATATTAAATATTCTTCCTTGGGGCTGGGAAGGTGGCTCAGTGGTAGAGCGCTTGCCTTGCATGCCTGAGGCCCTGGGTTCGATTCCTCAGTACCACATAAGCAAAAAGAAAAAAAGCCGGAAGTGGTGCTGTGGCTCAAGTGGTAGAGCGCTAGCCTTGAGCTGAAGAGCTGAGGGACAGTGCCCAGGCCCAGAGTTCAGGCCCCACGACGGGACCCCTCCCCAAGAAAATATTCTTCCTTGTAAAGCTGTAGTCTTAATAAAGTTCTATTTAAAATACTAAAGGTTTAAACAATAAATCATTTAAGTGAGAAAGAGAAATCATGCCTTAGATTTTGGACTTTATATTGTTTACCAATTATTAATCTTCAATAGTTGAAGAGGTTTTTAATAAAATGTCTATCCTCATTTAATCCAGACCATTAGAATTCTTGAATTATTATTGATTTTAGAAAATGAACCTACAAATAGACACTGTTTCTTGACAAATTAGTGTAAAAGATACTGATTTCTACCTAAAATGTATTCTTGATGATCTTGCATAAGCCAAATCAGTTGTTAGATTTTATTTTATCCACATAATTTTCCCTGAAGTAGTGATCTGGTGACCCTTTTAAGAAATATTTAGAAAATTTATGTGGTCTGGGAAGGTGGCTCAGTGCTTGTCTCACATGCATGAGGCCCTGGGTTCAATTCCTCAGTATCACATAAACAGAAAAAGGCAGAAGTGGCAGTGTGGTTCAAGTGGCAGAGCATTATACTTGAGCTGAAGAGTGCCCAGGACCAGAGTTCAAGCCCCATGACCAGCAAAAAAAAAAAAAAAAGAAATAAAAAAGAAAATTTGTGTGCCCCATGACCAGCAAAAAAAAAAAAAAAAAGAAATAAAAAAGAAAATTTGTGTATCTAAGATTATGTACAAACTCAAGTCACAGAACCATGAGTGAACTAAAGTTCATTTATGATTATAAATTCTCTCTAAAGTATAACAGCAATTATAGAAGGTAGTGCATTACAAATATATGCATTCATTTCTTGAGCTCTTATTTTGCAACAGATTCTAGACTGAGCACTGAATTTTATTTGTTTGTTTGTTTATTTATTTATTGTGTCAGTTCTGGGGCTTGAACTAGGGGCCTGAATACTGGCCTTGATGTTGCTTTTTGTTTTTCTCAAGGGGAGGGCTCTATCCCTTGAGACACAGCTTTACTTTGGGCATTTTGGTAGTTAATTGAATGTGTCTCACAGGCTTTTATGGCTGGAGTGGGTTCGAACCATGCTTCAAATCTTGCCTTCCTCAGTATCTAAGATTAAAGGTGTGAGCTAACTGAATGTGGAAAAACCCTAAAGTTTTTATAAAAATTAGCTACTAAACTGAGACACAAGTAAGAGAGATCTCAGAATCCAAAATATTCCTCTGCAGAAACAAAATTATTCACTTGTGCTGAGGTCTAGAAATATAAACATTGAATTAATGTATAAAGAATTCTTCACTTTGGCAATTAAAATGTAAAACATGATTAAATGTATACAAATAAAAAAGAATTAATATTTGATATCATATGAATGTGTAAATTTTAGAGAGATTATGAATGAAGAAAACAGGAAACCACTGTAAATGGAGCCATTTGTCCTTAATTTCTTCATTTTGAAATTCGATGTTAAAGGTAAAAGGAAAGAACATTAAAGAATAAACTTGAAACTTGGCTTCAGGACAAAATGATAGAATTTTAAATATCAATGATGTTAATGGAAATATTTAGATCAAAATTGTTTATAATTGGTCTATTAGAATTTAGAAGCACCTTAGATGATGGAAACAGACTTATTCATATATGTAAGAATTAAGGCTATAATAAACTAAAGCAATTAGTGGCATTGGGTTGTAATTATTCAATAAACATTTATTGAATCCTTTCTGTATTGCAGAAATTTAGCTGTTTGCTATGCAGACATTTTCTTAATGACTATTAAGAATGACAATGTGTGACTGTAATACAATGTGATAGCCTTTTATAAAGAGGTATGTTCAGAGCTCAAAGTGAGATTGTGTATCGGTGCTACTTTGGTGAGATTTAGTTGGGCAAAATCAAGAATTATATTTTAGGTGTAAACTGAGCTCTAACCTTGATTAGGAAAGGTAAGAGAGTATAATAAATAAGTGTAATCAAAGCCAGGGGCATGAGCTAATTCACTATCTAGGGAAACCATATATCTATGAGCTTTATCTGACCCTTCTTTTCACATTGTGTGATCATCATATATTTTGGGGGATCCGGTCTTGGGGCCTGAATTCTGGGCATGGGTGCTATCCCTCAGCTCTTCAGCTCAAGGCTAGCACTCTACCACTTGAGCCACAGCGCCACTTCTGGCTTTTTTCTTTTTTGCTTATGTGGTGCTGAGGAATTGAACCCAGGGCCTCATGCATGCAAGGCAAGTGCTCTACCACTGAGCCACCTTTCCAGCCCATGATCATCATTTTTATGTTTCATCTCCATTTGTGTCACATTGACACAAGTTAATAACACTAGCAAGAGTTTTTATATTTAATTAATTTTTTCTGTCTTTATGTAGTCTTTATTTTATTTCACTTTGTGGCTTTTCTTTACAATACTACTTTTCTTTACATACTACTTTTTTTAAATTGCATCTGTTGCTGGATCATTTTTATAGCAAATAAAAATATTAATTTTTTATTTATTTGTGCTTTTATAATTAAACACATTTACCAATGAATTCTCAATGTTAAGTTTAAAGATCATAAACCCAGCCACTTAAGGTAGCCAAAAGATCACAAAATTTTTTTAATGAAGCTGGCAAGATGAAATATTTGGTGTTCATTGACTAGTCATGGTTTGCCCACATATTTGGTGAGATATTTGATTTCTATATGTGATTATCATTTTAATCAGAAAATTGACACAGCTGATTGACCTTCATGGCATAGGTAATAAACCTAACGCTTTCTTTCTTTAATATATTTTTATTGTAAAGATACTACACAGAGGGGTTACAGTTACATGAGTAAGGTAATGAGTATATTTCCTATTGTAATGAGTATATTCACCACCTCCACCACCAACACCCCCATATACACACAAAGTTGTAAAGTTCATTCAATCTGTATCCTTATTTCAGCATTTTGTTATTTCCCTTCCCCTCCCCAAATTATAAAATTGTATATACAATATGCAGGTCACTGGTATCAAATACAGTGACAACAGGGTTCATACCATGGGGGTAGAACCTACAAAAGAAACAAACCCATCACATAGTACATTATAAGTACGGTAAAAACAACAGCAAGAAATAGATAACTTCCTGTGCCCTTATCTTGGGGTGCATTTTGCTTAACATCATCTTATATGGTCATATGTACATAACTTGAACTTTTCTGCTTGTCTTAGACATATACTAGTTATTATAAATAAGGGAAACCATGGGACCTATGTTTCTTAGGCCAGGCTTACTTCACTTAATATAATTTCTTCCAAGTCTTTCCATTTCCTAACAAATGGGGTAGTGTCATTCTTTCTGATGGAGGCATAGAATTTATATATATATCTATATATATCTATATATATCTATATGAATATATACATATACATATGTATATATGTATATATACATATGTATATTCATATATATGTATACATGAATATACATATGTATACGTATTCATGTATACGTATATATGAATATATATACATATACATATATATATCACATTTTCTTCATCCATTTATCTAATTAGGGACATCTGGTTTGGTTCCATATCTTAGCTATGGTGAATAATGCTGTGATAAACATAATTGTGCTGGTAACTTTAGTATGGCCTTCTTTGTGATTGGGTAAATACCCAAAAGTGGGATTGCTGAATTATAGGGGAGCTCTATGTGTAGCCTTTTGAAGAACCTCCATACTGCTTTCCAGAGTGGTTGAACGAGTATACACTCCCACCAACAAGGCAGTAGGGTTTCCTTTTGGCCACATCCCCTCCAGCATCTGTTGTTATTAGATTTCTTGATTATAGCTATTCTAACTGGGGTGAGGTGGAATCTCAATGTTGTTTTGATTTGCATTTTTTCTCACCATTCAACAAAACAGTTTATTAATGTAATAAATACATCTTGATCAATGCCACCCTTATCAGCATTCTTACCCATCCCTTCCAACATATCACTTTCATCCTGTTTCTTACACCTGTAGGATATACACTGAATTCTTTTTTTATTGTAAAGATGCTGTAGAGAGGGGTTACAGTTACATGAGTAAGGCAATGATTACATTACTTGCCGATCATTGTTACCCCTTCCCTTGTTATTGTCCCACTATCCCTTCCCTTTCTGACCTCCCACACTAGTCCCCCCGCAGCTCATCCCCCGCCCGTGCCAAAGTTGTAAAGTTCGTTTCCAATATATCATCTTGTGGGTATCTTTGATTTGCATTTCTTCTATGGCTAGAGAAGTTGAGCTCTTCTTGTGTGTATTGGCGATTCTTATTTCCTCTTTAGAGAAGTCTCCCATTAAGTCTTTAGTTCACTTATTAATTAAGCAGTTGAGGATTTGTTTTAAGAGGATTTAATTTTTTGAGTTCTAAGTATATTTTCGATAGTAGCTGACACATTGTAACAATGAGATGTACAAGACACTGAGTTGAAAACCAACTTTACAACTTTATGGGGAGGGGGAGGAGTTGGGGGAGTGGGAAGGGAAAGGATGGTAGGAAAAAACAAAGAAGGAGGTAACAAGGCTCCACAGGAAATGTACTCATTACCTTACTCATGTAACTATAACCCCTCTGTACAGTATCTTTAAATATATATACTAAAAAAAAGATATGAGACCTGTTGTCTGGCTAGTGAAGATCTTTTCCCAGTCTGTTGGCTTTCTATTGATCTTGATACCGATGTCCTTTACCATGCAGAAGCTCTGCAGTTTCATGCAATCCCATTTGTCCAACCTTTCTTTGATTTGTTGTTTCTGGGTCTTTATTAAGAAAATTGCGGCTTGTGCCAAGGAACCCTAGAGTTTCTCCTCTTCCTTCCTGTAATATTTTCAAGGTGTCTGCTTTTACTTCGAGGTCTTTGATCCATTTAGAGTTGATTCTGGTTCAGGGTGATGTATAAGGATCTAACTTTAGTTTTCTACAGGTGTTTAACAAGTTTTGCCAGCACTGTTTACTGAAGAGACTGTCTTTCTTCCAGTCTTTTTTTTTTTTTAGTTCTCTTATCGAAGATTAGGTGTCTACAGGTCTGTGGGTTCATTTCTGTGTCTTCAGTTCCATTCCTTTGGTTCTGAAGTCTGTTCTGTGCCAGTACCAAGCTATTTTGATAACTTATGGCTGTGTAGTAGTTTGAAATTTTGTTTTTGATTACTATGGCTGTGTAGTAGAGTTTGGAATTTGGTATTGATATTCCTACAGCACTGTTCTTTGTGGTAAGGATTGTTTTGCTATTCAGGGTCTTTTATTGTTACATATAAATTTTTGGGTTCCTTCTTCTATTTCATTGAAGAATGTGGTTGGGATATTGATGGCTATCACGTTGAATTTGTAGATAGCCTTTGGCAGTATTGGCATTTTTACAATGTTGATCCTTCCAATCCAGGAGTATGGACGTTTTTCCACTTCCTAAGTTCTTCTTTAATTTCCATTTTCAGGTTTTTAAAGTTTTCATCATAGAGGTTTTTTACTTCTTTACTTAACTCCTAGGTATTTTATTTTTTATGGGGCTATTACAAAGGAGTTGCTTTCTTGATTTCAGCTGCACTCTTCTTGTTATTGGCATACAGAAAAGCCATTCATTTTTTAAATAAGTTTTTTATTATGAAAATATTGTACAGAGGGGTTACAGCTACATGACCAAGGTAAGAAGTATATTTCTTATCAAGCATTGTTTTTTGAGGGTTAATTTTATACCCTGCTACTTTGCCAGTTTCAGATCAGCTTGAGTAACTTGGGAGTGAAGTCCATGGGATTCTTTAAATACAAGATCATGTCATCTGCCTAAAGCTTTCTTAAACTCCCTCCAAAAATACCTTTCCATTAGAACCTATACATAAATCATAAGTAAGTTTTTGGGTTTCTACCACTCACTTGAGTCTACAGTCATTGTTTTTTATTTGTTCATGTTTTCATATCTATGAAAATACTAACATAAGTTTACAAGTTTATAATTCAGTATATTCTTTTTAATATACTCTTACTCCAAAAACAAATAATCTAAGTATAATGATATATATTTACATAATACATATTATATATGTAATATGCATATATACAGATATGTATTTATATAATATACATATATTATACATGTAATCTATTGTGTAATATACAAATATTATATGTATACATATATACACATATTGTACAATATACATAAATTACATATAATATATAATATTATGTATACAATATATTATACAAATATATAATACAATATATTCTATAATATACACATGTATGTGTATGTAAGTGTATCTCTACACATATATAGAGCATACATATGTTTTATATATGTTTTACTTTAATAAAGTAGAACAATTAACTAATTATAATTGACATTTTTGGAGAAAGTGTATTAAATGGGACATTTTGAATTACTAAACCTATATTAAACTTACATTCGTATTTTGATAATTATAAGAAGATTTACAAATAAGGTTTACAAATATACACACATATTCAATCCTCATTGTAGTAAATACTCTGAATATCCCTGGGAAGTTAGTACGCTTAGCTGAATTCCTCACAGAATACGTTTGTAGAAATTTAGCATGAAATGGAGCTTTCTAACACAACTTCATAGTGTTTTATTTATTGACTGAGTTTTTATCAAAAGCTAGCTATAGATTTAACCACTAAAATGTCTTTCCCACAGAGTTTCTAATAAGGTCATCAAAACCCATCTGTTAGAAATGAGTATTTATCTCAACAATATGTGTTGAGTTGAGTTGGATTTATTGAAAATTACACTTTTGTCTCTTCTCATTCATCAGAAACACAATCTTATCATGAAACGTAACACTGAACTTGTATATAATTCTTAAATTATCAGCAATATGGAAGTCTCTGTCTCAGTTAATCTTTTCAAAATCCTCTTTATATAGATCATATTGAATGAGGGGATGACATAAATTTTCTTTTTTAATTATAATTTCAAATAAAACATACTTGTTGATTGCTGTTTTGCTTTCACAATGAAAACATAAAGTTAGTAAACAAATGTTTACAATTGCACTCTGTTATTGCCAAGGTGGCTTCTAGAAATATATAAACCAGGAATCTAAACCTAAGTCTCTGTCTCTGTGCCTCTGTCTCTCTGTCTCTGAACCTCTCTATCTCTCTGTCTCTGTCTCTCTCTCTCTCTCACACACACACACATGCACACACACAAACACACATAAACACACACATTGAATCCCAAAGAGAATATGAACACTAAATTTGATGAAGATAGATAATAATTTATTCTGTGATTCTCCAAAGAACAAAATTATAAAAGTTTTATTTTTGGATAGATTAAGCTCTAAATGATAAAAAGAAGGAAAACTTTTTAATAGTAAGATCACAAAAAAATTGAAATTACAAATTTGGAAATTCCTATTAGGTTACTAGCATCAATCATATTAGCTATAACTAAAAGATATCAAGGCACCAGTTAACATTTTTTATGAATCTACATTTTGTGACTAAGTATTTATTACTATAAAAATTGTGTTTTCTAAGATATAGGTCTAATAATTAATTTCTAAAATATAAAAGTGTAAGGCTTTGAAATTTCACAACATAAATTGGACATAGAATGATTTTTGCTTGCATGAAAAGCTACCGTACTCATCTTTCAAATAGCTAATATTTATCATTTCCAAATAGCAGATACTAAATTGAGAAATGGGAAAAATAATTCAGTTCCAAA
The DNA here is from genome assembly GCF_024711535.1 of Dipodomys merriami. Classification (NCBI taxonomy): domain Eukaryota; kingdom Metazoa; phylum Chordata; class Mammalia; order Rodentia; family Heteromyidae; genus Dipodomys; species Dipodomys merriami. Next base: position 32,535,755 of record NW_027202271.1, read on the forward strand.
ATTATGTTTTGTAGCCTCAGGAGTTCATAAATTAGCAAATTTATATTCATCTTTTTAATTTTATCTCCATGATCTGGTATTGTAAGTTACCAATTTTGTTTACTGTTTCTGATAGTAGTTAGATAAATCCCCAAAGTTTTGTTGAAAAGTAATGAAATATAATAATAAATTGTTTTAAAAGATTATTGATTACAAAATAAAATACTCAGCATATAAATTGCTGTGTTTAATTGTTAATTCATTATTTGTGCTGTTCAAACAGACGGTATGGTAATTTGTCAATAAAACTGCTGATCAATTTTGTGGGGAAAAAGCCTGTCATACAATTTGTTCAAATTTTATGACACTATATACTAACTCAGGATGCAAAAAACAGAGTATAAGAATAAGTGCGATAAGCTGAATGACTGTGAATGACAAAGATCATCTCACTTCATATTAACAATACCCAAAGTAGAAACCACGTCCACATTGCTTTCAACACTACGTGAGAGTAGATTTTGAGAAAAATATTAAAGAATTCACTTCAATTTTTGCTCATGTCTGGAATTAGAAGCACAGAATGGGACATTACCTTATGACTGTAGTGATATGATTTTTTGCTAATGCATGATGTTTCTCATTTTAAACAGGCGTATTTTTTGTCTTTAAATCTGGAACCATTGAAAAGATATTTTAGATATGTTAAATTTGCTAATGGTATGGATCTTAAAATAATCTGTACAGAATAGCAGATGGAAAATATTAAGAGTTTAATACAGAGTTTTAAAGTTAGTTTTAAAGTTTTTCCTATGAATGTTGGCTGGTATTTGGTTGATGTGTGCAAATTTGCTCCGCTGATCATTTTGGCAGCTTTCCGATCTTACCTGCTAAGTATCTGTTTTGGTTGATCAATGGTTTTGACTCACCTGTTAATTGATGTAAGATTGCCTTGAGAAAATATAGATGATCATTATTAGTGACAAACTTGTGAATTGACTCTAGAATTAATACCCTTTTTATATCAAGAACTATCGAAACATGGGTCACATAATAAATTCAGTACCACAGCACAATGTATATAATGGTTCTTTTCCTCTCTTCAATTTTGATAGGATAAGTGTGCTGTAAGTGTGATGAGACTTCTACTTAGGTTCATGTGACTTCACATTCCATTCAGAGTTTGGAATAATGGAGATGAAAGTTCAGTTATATTACTTGATATATATATATATATATATACATATATATACATATATATTATATACATATATACATATATCATATGCATATATTATATATATATACTATATATGTATAATACCAACCCACAGGGAATCTGTAGTTCATGTGATATGTGGATATTTAGCATGACTTCCCCTGTCTCTAGGAAAAAGAAATGCATAGTAGAGTTAAAACAGAAGAATAGTAAAAAAAAATTTAAAAAACACCCAAAAAGAAGATGTAAAAAAGAACTAACACTGAGTTAGTAGTGTGAAATTCGAGTAGGCCTAAGTAAGTTCTTAATCAGATAGAGTCCAAAAGGAGCAATATTTGATTATTAACTGGAAGTATTAAGGAAAAAACCTAATATAGACAGCTAATCTATATAGTTTCTTGGTTGCCACTCAGCCAAGAACTTGAGTAAAAATACTAATTTGCTTAATCTTTTTAATAAAATTTGAGTATAGGTATTATTGTTATCTCAGTTTTGGATAACGAAATAAAGACACCCAGAAAATTAAGGAACTTGTCTAAAACCAATCAGCTAATAATTCATAACTGATGAGGCCCTTAAGTAACAACAATTTTTGCCAAAAGTCCTATCCATTGCTATTGGTGATTTCTACTCGTCTTCTTTGCTGTTTCTCATTAATCATACGATTAAGTGAATCTTACATTTTGTTATATATCCATAAACAATTACAGAATCAAAATTATACATATTATTTGAATATTTCATTTAGAATGAGGCAAAAGTTAGAGTGAAATGATTCTTTTTAAAATTAAGCAAAGAAAATCATATATTTTTGGATTTGAACTTGAATGATATTTTTAACTGATTCTTAAAATATTGTTTCTTAGGTATTTCCACCTAACAGGACCTTTAAAAACATGGATTCTGCAAAAAGAAGGTTTCTATTCTTTTTCCAAAAAGTCATGTATAAAAAAGTTTCCCTGGAAGATGAAATCATAGGGTGGAATGAACTGCTTGGGTTACTGATACCTGCCATCAAGTAAATCTCAGAGCAGCACACCCTAAATCTTCTAAGGCTTAGCTGACATTTTCATGCCATTTTTATTTCACCCAGACCAAATTTGAAAGTATTTTAAGAGGAAATGTAGTCTAGTCATATTCCTATTTCTTTTAAAAAATACCACAAAATTGGAACAGCAATTCACACACCCTCTCTCCAAGTGTTTAAAACTTAAAGATAGTTCGCCATCTAAATCACTGGGCAGTTTTTTACCAGTTTTTTTATTGCAGTCATATTCCTCTAAACTTCTCTGCTGGATGTTCATTCTGTTCATATTCTTAGTGCCCTGTCATTTTGACTGCTCCTGGATAATGCTTTCTAGCTGAAAAAAATATGGTTTGAAGGAAATTGGCTCTGGCTCTGATGATAATAGCACAAGTGGCAAGTCTCCAAGTGACCTGCTGTGCCATAACAGGAAGAATATTTGCATGTTTAGTCTTACAAGGCAGGCAATAGTGATACCTGCCATTGTTAAAACACAGCTCAGAGTCCTGGCAAAAGAATTGTTCATTCTCAAGTGTCTGTGAGACTGAATAGCAAGTCTTTATCTAATGTATGGCTGAATTATCATTTTAAGTAATAGAAGAGTTTCAGTTTAAATTATGAAAATAGTCTACACATTCACTTGGTGTTCTTATTGCCTGTAAAATTGTTCCCTTCAATGTCATTTATTTATGTTTGCATTTCTTTTCTCCCCATATTTCTCCTGCCCCACCAAATTGCACTCACTCTACTTCTCATATATTATGAGGCTCTACTATATTTTATATTGTCACAAAGACCAGGTAAAGAAAGTGGGAATTGTACAAAGCATATATGATTATCAAAACAATGGTCATCATGAATCATCATGTAATTAAAATATCTCTAGTTTTCTATGAACATTTTCACAGCTGATACTCCCTATGGTAAAGTCCACTAACCTTGTAGGGTAAAAATAAAAATATTTTTTGAAAAGAAAAATGTTTTAAAATCTCTTATTTCCTAAGACTATGACTTCTCTACCATTTACAAAACAACTACAAGCTTTTTCCATTTCCAACATCAGAAGAAACCAGACAGCCAAACCAAAAGAAACTGATTTCACAGTTATTGTTTTTCTCTGATTTGATTTACCTTGTGGTTTTCATACCTATAATTTCAAGAACTACAAGATTTAAAAATTGCAGGCACACACAAGAAATGAAACATTGGGCATCAGTAAATGACAGTCTTGTGTTCATAGATTTTTGCCATTTCACTGGCTTCCTGCTATGCTGCAGACAATTGTGGAATTTTTAATATAGTAATAAGTCAATCATAGCTTTTGGACTGAGACATGAAAACACCATGACAGAGAACATTTTGTAATCATTCAATAAAAATTTATGCAAATGAGAAATACTGATGTCTTATGGCCCATGATTTTTAGTCTAAATAGGTATGAAATGTATTTTAAAATTACAGGTGCTTCACTAGGTTTAATTGATTTTTGTTTACAATCATTCTGCTTAATATTAAGAATAATCGATAACTAATAATATAAATAATATCTAATATTATTTACCTAACTAAAATACAGAATGTGGTGTAGTGAGTATCTGGAAACTCTTACTTCCTCTGCAGTCTTTTTTTAAAATTTTTATAGAACTGTTTTCCCTAGATCTGAAATTCAGAACATGTCCACAAGTAGGCAACTGAATGTAGTCTTAGTATAGGAGCCAAAGGACCTGCTGAAACCCTGAAGTAATGTTGAGAAATGAATCACTGCAAACCAATTTGAGTCTGAAAAAGATATATTTTTATGCTGCATGTTTATATAAGTCTTACCTTAAGAGGCAAGAAAAATTGGGACTGTGTGGGGTGGGCCTGCAGAAATGAGACTAAATGGAACTTACTCAAAATGTTCAAGTCTGATTTGTACTTGAAGCAACTGAAGGGAGGGAAGAAGCAGATGCTGTGGAGTGGAGTAGGGCTGGAAATTAATGGATATATAGGAAAACTATTTATCTTGATATTTTGGTGTTTAAATTTTATAGCAATAAATAAAGTAGGGACATAAAAAAGACTGCTTTTTTATTGGCTTGAATACCAATCAGGGAAAATAAAATGCCCGTGAGTTTAAAATGAAAGTAGATTTGGTTTTGCTGATCACTGCTGGTAGTAAGCAGCCAGCTAGATGTCTCAAATCTCACTTTCAAAAAGCCTATTTTCTATTGGTGATGATAAATTTGCCCCTTGCTCATACTTATCAGCGGGTGTTCAGTTGTTACAGCAGATTGGAAGTGATTCAGTTCATTTCTTGAGTATTTTCAAAAGCAGGAAAGGATTTCACACTCTGTGCAGTGCTGCTTTACCCCCAAAAAGAATATTGCAGCTTATGGGAGTGATAATTAAAGCCAATAATAACCTAGAAGTCTCCTGGGCTTTGCAGTGTGGAGAGTAATATTTTACCATTGTATACCTATCTGGTTGAGGATATTCTTGAAGGCTCCTGATTCATCCTGAAACTGTAGTTCAAATAAGAAATATTAAAATCACATAATGAAGCTTTCATGTGGAGAGTTAAAATATGCAAATGAATATTGCAATGATAGAAGTAGTGTAAAAGATAATATTTCATGTAGAAAAATAAGTGTAGGTTATTTCTAGATGTGATGTGCCATTTTGAATTGATGTGAGAATTAGGCAATATTTTTATTAAAAATATGGAATTTTAAGCTCACAAAGCAAAGGTCCTGGTATATTTAAAATATTATATAACTCATCCAATAGCCTCTGACTTTAATATTTACTCTTTTTTCCCTTATCAATTAGTAAAGTAGGTTTCTTTGTGGTAGTAAGAAACAGACCTGTTAAAATGGTCCAAATACGATTCATAAGAACAGCATTGTTTGAAAAATATGTGGTTAGAGAAGGTAGCTATTGTGATGGTTTAGAAATGCTTCAATGACAGATTCAAAAACGTGGAATCAGGGCTGGGAAGGTAGCTCAGTGGTAGAGTGCTTGCCTTGCATGCATGAGGCCCTGGGTTCGATTCCTCAGCACCACATAAGCAGAAAAAAAAAAAAAAACAAACGTGGAATCAAAATCCATTCAGATGTTAACTGTGTATGAGCAGTTGATATGTCTTAGATGTTCATACTACAATCACAGATTTCACACTTTTACAAAAACATGATCAGGTGAATCTCCTGAAGAAAGGACATTAGCATCTCCCACAACTGTCTGGTCAGTCTTGGAGTTGGTTAACTGCTTAGCTTCATTTTCCACATTTGTAAATAAATATATTACAGGTAATAGTATTAATCACTTAGAGTTCATAAGATATTATAATAGTTATAAGAAATACATAAAGTTTTCATAACAACACCTAATATGCTAAATGATTTATTATGATAAGTATAACATACTAGATGTAGCCATTTCTTAAGAAAAGAACACACATACGTCTACTGATATATTTCTCTTACAGCTATGACACTCTCTTCACAATTATTGTGATCTTAAATTCCAGTTATTGGTCCTCACTACTGACATAAGATGATCAGGTATGTAGCTTTAATTTTTTTTGTGGTTGTGGGGCTTGTACTCTGGGCCTGGGAGCTGTCCCTCAGCTCTTCAGCTCAAGGCTAGCTAGCGCTCTCAGCCTCTTTTGTAGCTAGGATTACAGGCATGAGCTACCAGTGCCCTGTTGCTTTAATCTTTGATTTAGTGTTAGCTAAGAATGTCATAATACAGAAAAGTAACTTCAGGAAGTTTGAAAATGATAAGGAGTTTTCTGTCTGTTAACAATCCTAAAGTAGTTGACAAATTTTTTTCATGTGATTATTTGGAAATCTTTACAATTGTTTCTTTCCATTCTCAACAGTATCTGTCATATCAGGGTATAGAAACTGTAAAGAGTGAAGCGAAGCATGCCCATTTCCTTAGGAAACTTGGAGTTATATATACTTTACATATACTTATTTTCCATTCATCAAAACTTAACAGTATTGGCAGCTCTAATTAAAAGGAGACTGACATTGCTCATCAGCCAAATCCATGACTACTGCAAAGAATCGTGAAGATTTTGAGAGTTAATATTATCTACCAAATACCCTTCTGATCTTTACTTCCTTCTAGAGAAAATTGCAATGAATGCACTGTGAATCTGTTAATACAATTATATGTTTTAAGAAGTCTCAATCACATAAGCATCTTGTTAAATTCCAATCTCTCCTAATTTGATTACTGGACCAATAGTAACATTTGATAAAGTTTTCACCTGGTTGTCAGGAAGTGAGAAGGAAAAATGACATAATATAATGTGATATAATACAATTTAGTGTGATAACATTCATTAATAAGTTTACTTAAGTATTTAACCTTGACCATCTCCTTGGTATAAACATTTCCCTTTATAAGAAGTGCAGTTCTAGAATTGTATGTTCAGCTTCAAAATATGGGCAGGAAAGCTTAAAGATGAAAATTATTTTCATTATTATATCATTTCTAGACTTTATGGAATTCTAAAAATTTACTTTGAAAAGATAATGTAACATGGAGATAACTAAGAAGAACATCTTAGATAAGAAACCCAATAACCAATTTTTTCAATTTGCAAGGAATCACAATTTTCTCTGTCAATATTAAGGGGACAGTGTTTTAGAAAATATTTTGGCATGCATTCTCACACATCTAAGTTAATAAAGAATATTCATTATGAAGACACTGGAGTGCATACTTGAGGAATAAAATCTACACACTGTCGCAATATGTAATGGATTTTTGAGGCTTACATTATTTGTTTGTAGCAGCAGGACAAATGTAACACTGTGATCAGTGGGGCAGGTATAATCAGTATGATTCAATGACTGATCAATATAAAGTCTAGAGAAAGCAATGAGTCCAAAAAGATAGGAGAAATCTCAAGGAGACTCTCCAAACTCTTTGCTTTTGGTGACTGAGATTTTCAGGCCAAGGTTTCTGCCTCTACTCAAATGTTATAAATTTTTATTATTTGGGGATGGGATTCCTGTAAGCCCTCCCAATGTTCCCAGTTATGTTCCTATTACACTAAGATAAAGCATTCATTCACTCATGCAACAAAGAAAACAAAAATGTGTGTGTTCTCTGATGGTGGAGTGAGTGAAATAAATATGAAGAAATTTCTACCAATTGCAATTATGAAGGTTTTACATAGAAAATATGGAAAAATTAACTATATAATGAATTAAAAGAAACCAGAAATAAATGCTATAAGAAAAATAAGTAAAGTCTTTAAATAACTTAAACTTATCATGTAAATCTACTGGTTTTCTGGGGGGTTTGTTTCAGAATCTTGTAACAATTATTGCAAACACGAAAGTACTTTTGACTGACTGTCTTTTATCGATGATGTTTGCCATATTAGATAGGAAAACAGGTATAGGGGTCAAAAATAATTTTCTCCATATACTTTCTTACTTCTTAGCTGTCCCTCATAACAGTGATACATTAATAGGAGGAAAGACAAAGAAGTTTTAATACCATGAAGACAATATTTACATAAAAAGAGAAAGGGCAGATCTTAAAGAAATTTGAATCCAGGAGTAAATGCCATCTCTTCAGCTTCTGTGAGTCTCAGGAATTGCATGGAATATAGATGGTTGGATTTTTTGTTGCTGTTATTTGTTTGTTTTCACAAACTTTTTTTGTGTTTTCTTGTTTGGTTTTACAGCATTCACTCTGTGTGTGTGTGTGTGTGTGTGTGTGTGTGTGTGTGTGTGTGTGTGTGTGTGTGTGTGTGTGTGTGTTTCTTCACTTCTTGTGGCAGAACCCTGAAAAAAAAAAACTCAGTCAGTACACATAAAAAATTAAAACCCAGGCATGGAGATTGGGATATGACATTTAAGCACCTGAATTTAGCCATTATATATAACTATTTTCACCCTTAAAATTCATGGGGTCAACTAATTGTCACCCTTTTATCCTTATAATTTAAATTCTGTTATATGTAAATAAAATATGTGTATATCTGTCACAAAAGTAAGATTTATCCTCAGAACTTAATATATAGATTATTAATTAGAAATCTATTACTAATCCACATAAAAGGAACAAATAAGAAACTGTCATTTGAAGAGATTCTGAATACCACTTAATAAGATTCTGTGAAGTTAAACAATATTAGCCAGTTTTTTTTAAATCATGTGTGAAGCAAGATTTCCTTAAACTTATATGAAAGGCATATATGCCAACAGGCAGCATAAGACAATAATAATTCACCAAAGACATACTCATTAAAATTTAGAGGAAGCAAAGATATAAGTCATTTCTATTATTATTTCATGATATAGAGTTTATGTCCCATGAATTAATGAGAGATATGAAAGATAAGACTCTTGTAAAGTAAGATATTAAATTATAATTTTCAAGTGACACAGTTATATATTTAGAAGCCCTAATGAAATTATTGGCTATTTACTTACTAAAACCTTTTTTTTAGTGTAGGCATATCACAATTGTTATAATAATATTTCTAATGTTCTAAATTGAGGTTGGATATCTGTAGGCAGTGTAGGTGCTAAACCTCTACTTCATATCCAGAGAATATATTATGTCCCTTTACCACACAAGTGTTCCCACAAATTCCTTAAGATGAAAGTTTAAATTGCCTAACAAACTCTTTCTTCTAATCTCTACTTATCCACTCCACAGTTTCTGTAAACAGTTCTCCAAGCAGCTACAGTTCTTCCTGCTTTATTATGCTTTATGTTATTTTCTCAATTCCCCAAATCACAACTACTGTGGTGCTGCATGATTTAACATACCTAATACTTAAGAACAATGTAAAAAATTACAATGCATAAAATTTTTAAAAATATAATAAGGTCTTTGCTCTTGTTTTTGTACATTTTTATTGTAATAATACTGTACAGAGGGGTTACAGAGCAAGGAAATGAGTACATTTCTTATCGAGCATTGTTGCCTCATCTTTTGTTTTCCCCCTACCATCCCTTCCCTCCCATCTCCACAGCTAACCGCCTCCCCTCCAGCCCGCCAAAGTCGTTTTCAACATACTATTTTGTACATCTCATTGTTACAGTGGGTCAGCCTGTATCCCATTTGGGGGCATTTACCCAAATGTTCACAAACAAGGCCATACTAAGGCTACCAGCACAACTATGTTTATCACAGCATTATTCACCATAGCTAAGATATGGAACCAACCCAGATACCCCTCAGTAGATGAATGGATCAAGAAAATGTGATATATATATATATATATATATATATATATATATATATATATATATATATATATGAATTTTATGCCTCCATCAGAAAGAATGACATCATCCCATTTGTTAGGAAATGGAAAGACTTAGAAAAAATTATATTAAGTGAAGTAAGCCAGGCCTAAAGAAACATAGGTCCCATAGTTTTCTTTATTTGCAATAACTAGTACATGTGTAGGACAAGCAGAAAAGGTCAAAAACAAGATACATATGACCATATAAGATGATGTTAAGTAAAATGAACCTCAAGATAAGGACACAAATATTGTTTTTCTTTCTTGTTATTGTTTTATAATGTACCATGTGATTTTTTTTGTTTCTTTGTATGTCCCTCCCACACGGTATAACCCCTGTTTTCACTGTATTTGATGTCAGTGCCCTTCATCTTGTATATACACTTAAATAAGGTCTTTGCTCTTATAGCCCAACGTCCATATCTTTCCCAAAGAGGCATTTCCCTTCCTGAGTGCATCTAGTCTGTATTGTCATTTCCTTTAAAATATAAACAAATATCTCTTTGGATGCTAGATTCTAAGAACTCAGTTTCCTACTGTCTACCAACTAGCTCTTTCCTCACCATCAAGAAAGGGAAAGAATATAAAGAAAAATGCATAATTAATAATCTCTCACAATGCCCCCTGTGCCTGGAATGAGAATATAGTTCATTATTAAACACAATGCTTTATATCTAAATTGGTATTTGGATACCATCCCAGATTCAGAACTTCCTTTGTATGTACAGAAGTAAAGACTCACTCTGAAGAAGGGAGAATATGCCACAAAAACAAGAGCTTACTTCTTCCCTCCAATCCACAGGAAGAACTACAGTCAATTTGCAAACAGTATTCTGTTTCAGACAAGATCCCTCATGTCAGTATTCACAAAATTTGGGTTTAATATTAGAAAAGTACTCTGGCTAGTAAAATAAAATAAAATTAAAATTGAAATAAAATGACATTCTCTTCCAGCAATAACTAGGAAGGTGTAATGTATATTTGAAAAAAGCTTAACTACTGTAGCTAACATTAAATAGCCATAAGAGAAAATCCATAGAAACATGAGAATAAAAACACAATCCTGTACTAAAAACCTAAAAAGAACTTGAATAATTTAAGAAATGACTAACATTCCTACATTTTTCTGCCAAATTTAAGTACAAAGGATTTCCAATAAAGTTTCGCTCATATTGACATGGGTATAAAAAGAGGAAAAAATGCTAAGAAAATAAAATCGTATAAAAATTATCTGGAAGGATTCCAGATAATTTAAAACTGTGGGATATTGGAGAATGAGGTGGGAGAACTAATTTTATAAGATATGAGTGATATTTCAACACTGTTATTTAAGCTAGCATGGTACTAGCTTAAGAATTTTAAGAATTGATAGGCAGTAATCAAGATCACAATTGAACTATGAAATTTGTATTCTGTATTATTCTGTATTCTCTCTCTCTCTCTCTCTCTCTCTCTCTCTCTCTCTCTCTCTCTATATATATATATATATATATATATATATATATATATATATATAAAAAACACATACTGGAGCAAGAATGTGTTGAAATAGTGATAATCTTGTTTTTATTTTCTTCTGAAATATCTTTCTGTTCCTACTTAGCTTCTGTGACACATTTGTTTTGCTTCTTCTTCTATCACCATATTGGTTGTGTTTAAAAATACATCTAAGAAAAGGAGGAGGTCCCTTTATTTTATTCTTATTTTTTCCCTACAAACTCAATACGAATATTCTCAGTAATCTGAGAACCTCATGACTTTCTATTGTCATATATAAATCTTTGACTCATCTAGGCTGTGCTGCTGATCAAAATAATTGATGTAGTCTGGACTTGGCTGACCTTGGCTGTACTTACACCTGTATCTATGGTCAATTTGTGATTTGGTTGCACTGGCTGGACTAGGATAACCTTGTTTATCTGTCTAGTGCTAGATTAGCTGTCTGAGGGGACAATAGACAGGTGTTTATCTGAATTTAGAAGGCATATTTACATGGAGATGTCATGGTACAAACAGAATGAAGCTTCCTTGTTCTCTGGAAACCCAAAGTTGAAATTGTCACACTGTCATTTCCAGAACACTCTTCTTGACAAAGCGCATCTCAAAGTGGAGAGATTTTATTTATAACTTTATGAACAAAGCTACAAAATCATATTGCAGAAGATGTGAAGAAAAGAATAATGAAGAGCGTTAGCGACTAATCTGTCAAAAACAAGGAACATCGGATAGAAGTCAGAGATTAATGAGGAATACAAAGCATTTCCATTCTTCTTTATGCAGAAGGAGGCATAGCTACTATTAGGCTCTAAGATTCATTTGTGGATTAATTTAAAGTGTGAATAAAATGAAAATAGGAATAAGAGTAATGATATTTCTTTCCATATATTCTCACATATTTATGATGGTTTGAATTAAGTTTGCATTTCATGGGAATGGAAAAATAAATGCTCAGTTGTAAAGATAAAAGTTGCCAATACATGGTAGTGTCAAGTTAAGAAGAGAGAATAAAAATCATGCATTCTTGGGCTGGGAAGGTGGCTCAGTGGTAGAGTGCTTGCCTTGTATGCCTTGTATGTGAGGCCCTGGGTTCTATTCCTCAGCACCACATAAGTTTAAAAAAAAGCTGGAAGTGGTGCTGTGGTTCAAGTGGTAGAGCGTTAGCCTTGAAGTGAAGAGCTGAGGGACAGCGCCCAGGCCCAGAGTTCAGACCCCACGACCGGAACCCTCTCCCCCCAAAAAATCATGCATTCTTGCTCATTGGGCTTGAATAAAATAGTGTCAAAATCTCATGAAAGACAAAAAGAAAGAATTTAGTTCTGAATAAAAATTAATACGAGGGCTGGGAAGGTGGCTCAGTGGTAGAGTGCTTGCCTTGCATGCCTGAGGCCCTCGGTTCGATTCCTCAGCACCGCATAAGCGAAAAGAAAAAAAGCCAGAAGTGGCGCTGTGGCTCAAGTGGTAGAGCACTAGCCTTGAGCTGAAGAGCTGAGGGACAGCGCCCAGGCCCAGAGTTCAGGCCCCACGACCGGACCCCCCCCCCAAAAAAAAAATTGATACGACTGATTGGATAGTGTGGGATGTCTGCCTATTTTTGTGAATGAAGAGGGAAAGAATGCAATTTCTTCTGGAAATGATCACATTCAATAACTCTAGAATTCCTTTATCCCAATAGTCTTTCTAAGAACTCAACTGCTACCATTTCCTTTTCATTGGTGCTTCATAGGAAAACTCAGACTTTCTCCTCATGAACATTTCAATCAATATCCTTCAGCATTTTCTCCAGAGACTTTATCCTCTAGGAGAATGTAGGAACACAGGATCTTATCTTTTTACTTATTGATGTCATAGAAGTAAGAGGAGAAATATTAATCTGTTTTTTGAGCACCTACTCAGAACATAACAAGTCAGGATACAGTAAAGACACTTACCTATCCATGTTCATTGCAGCACTATTCACAGCACCCAAGTTATGGAAAGTCTCAGATGCCCTACAATAGAAGAGTAAATTTTTAAAAAAGGTAGTGCATTATTCAGAATGGAATTTTACTCATCCATTACAAAGAATAAGATTACATGATCTGCAGAAAAATGGATGGACCTAGAACAAATTATGGTGAGTTAATACAAACTCAGAGAGACAACTGGTATGTTTTCGCACGTATGTGGAAGCTAGATCAAAATTACACCAGTGTAGGATAAATTATACATGACTTTAGGCATTCACACACACTGAGACTAAAGGCAGAGAGTCCTAGAGGAGGTACCCAAAGGCACAATGCCTGTGAACCTTTAAAATACTCTTTATCAAAACAAATTCCAGGAAATAGAAACATGGGTGTTTTGTTGGTGATGGTGCTGCTTTTGCTTTTTGTTTGTTATTTGCTTTTATCTATCTTTTGAGAGGGAAAGGAGAGTGCAGAAATTGATGGAGGAAGGATGAATAAATGCAAACATGGTACTCAGTAGACACTATATGAAAAATGGACTCTGCAACTTGTGAGCAAGAATGGAAGGGGAGTAAGAAGGGAGTATATTTCCAAAAAGAAATAAACTCATTGCCTGATGGCAATCCTGTTGTAAAACACCTTAATAATAATTAAATTATATTAAAATAAAGAATCATCTTTTTGAACTAACTCAAGATTTGGGGTAATTTATATTTTTATTTTTTAATTAAAGAAACTTAAGTTTGGACTTTCTAAACTATTTATTCATGATTGAAAATAATAGGTCTTATTTGTTAAACAGTTACTTTTATATAGGTATTATCATTTGAATTGTACATATGTATAATTAACATGTTGAATTCCTAATTCTCAGTCCCTAAGAATCTGACCTTATTTCAAAAGCCAATTATTGTAGTTGAAATTAAGTAAGATGAGATCATTAGATTGAGATCTAATCTAATATGACTGATGTTCTTATGGGAAAAGAGAACATTTGGATCCACTTGGTGAGACCACTATGTGAAGATGAAGGCAGAGATCTATAAGTTTAGAATCCCTAAGGATGGCAGCAGAGTAGCAGAGCTAGAAAAGAGGAATGGAACAGATGCTTCCTTCACCATCCTTAGCAGGAATACTCCAAGGCCTAGACTTTCTGAATGAGGACTTTCAAAATAGAGACTTCACATTTTGTTACCAAGTCTTGCCTCCATCTCCAGTTGATGAACTATCACCTATAATAGCCAATTATTGAAATAAATGATCAATTTCTTAAATAGCTACTACAGACAGCTAGGATGAAATGGTAACCCCTCTTACAATATCTTAATGATAACAATAAAATTATTTTTAAAAAGAATGTTCTATATCGTCTAGCTATGAAACATATATCCTATTGATTATTTCTTTGGAGAACACAATCTCATGTAATTATACAATTAGCTAATGAGGGAGCTATAATAATACATATTTTTCATATAATAATACTGATTTTCACTAATTCTAGCAACTTGCTCAAGTCATAGAATTTATATGAAACAAAGAATAATAAAACCCAGGTAGATCTAACTTCATAGTCCATTAGTTTAGGGCATTGATACTCAATTGTCTATCAATTCATATTGTCCTCAATTTCTGTTTCTGTGACTTAAGAGAGAAAATTGCCTTTTTTTCTTTTTCTGTATATTGAGAAAAACTTAAATTTTACATTTTGGAACAGACATTTACTTACAAATTCAGTTATATAGATAAAAAGATATCCTACCTTGGTTGGAAAGACATTTCAGTCAAACCACTAAGATCATTAAAGTTAGTCTGACTGTGAACTCCTTCTTGCTTGATTCCCACGAAAGTAAAGAGATTCTCTCATAGAGTGTAGGAGTTAATCACAACTTCCTTTCAGAAATGTTTTAAATTGGACATATCAATTTCAATATCAAGGAGAGTCTTTGCATCTTTATGATCTGCATTTGCTGAATTCTATTTGAAAATCACTTTTTTCTTCCATGTGTACACAATATAATCTTAAACTCTGATAAGGCTTCAGCTATAAAAATTAAAGAAATGGTACTTGATAAGAAATGTACTCATTACCTTGCTTAGGTAACTGTAACACCTCTGTACAGTATTTTCACAAGTAAAAAAAAATTTAAAAATTAAAGAAATGGGAAGATAAGTTAGTGGTGGAGAACTTACTCGTATGCTATGTCTTGGCTCCAATTCTTAGCACCAAGACAGACCAGAACAATGTGCATGGAAAAAATAGAAAGTTAAGAAGTACTTTCCTGTCATAGAACTGTCTTGCAATCTGTGTATCAACACCGCCTCCCCACTCTACCCCCCACAAGCATTCAACCCAAGGTTCACTTTCACAATCAGATGTTTCAGGTACGGTTATAGTTTCTGAAAAGAAGACCTCTTAGATAACAAAGAGATAACACATGATCAACTCTATGTCAATGCAAAATGATAATTTCATTAAAAAGCTAAGTGGATAACACAGGAATAGCTGAACATTATACTTTTCAAATTTCTTTTGGCCCAACAATTCACTTACGTAATCATTCACCAGTTTTTCACTTTGCCATTTTGAATGAGAATTTCATTTTTTTAGAGCTGACTCTGAGAATTGCTTTCAGTTAAAAAAGAGAAGTGTAACTATATTATCCTAATCTAGTGCCTGGAGTATTTGTAGGTAAAATGATAGAACAAACTTCTCTATCATCTTTAGAAAATGACTTAACCTAATTTGAATCTCATCTGTAAAAACCAGAGAAAATAAAAGTTAAATAAATCTCCTTATAAATAAATTTCCCAAATGTAAAATTATAAAATGCAACTTCCAAATGTATACCAAACATAGCACAGGGTACATTTCTGCTTA
The DNA here is from genome assembly GCF_024711535.1 of Dipodomys merriami. Classification (NCBI taxonomy): domain Eukaryota; kingdom Metazoa; phylum Chordata; class Mammalia; order Rodentia; family Heteromyidae; genus Dipodomys; species Dipodomys merriami. The sequence continues at coordinate 32,551,574 of NW_027202271.1, forward strand.
TAAATACATGGAAAAATGTAACAATGGTTGGAAAGAAAAAGTTGAAATAAGTATCTGAGATTTCTTGCTCATGACAAGATGACAACCCATTGTGTTAGGTATATCCCCCAGCATAAGTCTGAAGATGCCGGAGAGGAAATGAATGTGTATGAAGTAGAGTAATTATAGCAAATAGGTTTGAGAAACACCTGGGGATAAGAGGGCAGGTGTCTCTGCACAGAAGACAAACTCTAGCTCAGGATAGACAGAGTGCACTTCTTTGCTTTGGAGAAGAGATGACAACTTGAAGAAAGCTATTATTTCTGCTCAGTTTCTTTCCAATTTCTTCCCTGCCCCCAAACCATTGAAGACAAACAACAGCTGCAGCTGAGAACCACAGAAAGTGGATGAAATTTCCAAGTCATGCCAAGACCAGCGGGGTGACCAGAGTATAAAAACAAGTGCAGAGTAATAATCAGGAACAAAGCCTTCTCCTTTCTTCCATTCACATTCTGAAAAGTTAGACAAAGTCAGTTAAGGAGAATAAAGCACACAAGAACCATGCTCAGACAGGTGGATATGCGTTTCAAATCCATCCACCTATGTGTTACGTAAGGAGGTAGGTAGGAAAGAAAAGGAAAAGATGGTGTCTATGTTAGAAAAGAAATGCCTTCTTGAGAAACTCAATGTTTCTGTCTAAGATCTAGGGTTTATGACTGACTGCTTTGCTTGGTCAGTTTTAACTGTGTGTATGTTCAGAAAACAAATGTACTTTTGTTTTCAAAAGTCAAAAAATGCACATCACAAAAACTGTATGGTTTAGAACAAGATACAGATTGACCCATTGCAACAATGAGATGTTCAAGATGCTATGGTGAAAAACAAACTTTACAATTTAGGTTGTGTGGGGGGAGGTGGGGGATTGTAGTTGTGGAGATGGGAGGGAAGGGATGGTAGGGGAAAAACAAAGGAGGAGACAACAATGCTTGATAAGAAATGTACTCATTACCTTGCTCATGTAATTGTAACCCCTCCTCTGTACAGTATTCTCACAAAAAAAACCACTTATTTAAAAATATTTCAAAGTTTTACAGATTAGGGGCACAAAATCCAGGTATTGGAATGACTGATCCAAAGGCTTTGGGTGACATTCCATTCTTTACTTCTACCTTATGATGTGTTCTAGCATTCCTTAGTCTGTGCTGGCATCATTTTAGTCTTTGCCTCTTTCTTCCTACTTTCTCACCTCAGTAGGTCACATTCCTCTCAACCAATTACTTATAAGGAAACATAGAGAAGGATGCAATGCCCATCCTGGCAATCCAGGGTAACTTTTCACCTAACAGGGGTAATTTGATTACCTTTACAAGAACATTTTTCCAACTGCAATAGTAAATGTAGCTTCATAGACCAGCACAGAGATTGTTTTTATCAGTATACCACAATGAATATCAACATCTGGCACATGATGTGCTACATAAATTTCGGTTTCTGTTAACAAAAGTGTGATGAAAAACGTAAGTGATATATAACTAAAAACTACCAAATAAGAACAGTAATTTTAACATGAACGTGAATTCAATGTTAATGACATTGTGAAAAACAGAGGTCGTCATCCTTTATAAATACATAACTTTATAATTAAAAAATAAGTAATATATATTATATATTACAAATTACATATGTGACATATATATGTATATATATACACACACAGAGTGAGAGAGAAAAAAAAACTGTTTCTCAACCATCTTTATAAAGATTATCCCATTGGTTCAGTTCATTTTCCCTTAAGTTCACCTCCCTCATCTTTTTCAGATCTTTTATCAATTCATAAATGTCTAGTGATATCTTAATTCGCACACTGCTCTTTTGCAACGTTTTATTTCTTTTTTTTTGTGAAAATACCGTAGAGAGGGGTTACAATTACTTGTGCAAGGTAATGAGTACATTTTTTTTCAAGCATTGTTGCCTCCTCCTTTGTTTCCCCTTCCCATCCCCCAACCCCGCCAAAGTTGTAAAGTTCATTTTTTTTATTGTGAAAATATCGTACAGAGGGGGTTACAATTACATGGGTAAGTTAATGAGTGCATTTCTTTTCAAGCATTGTGCCTCCTCCTTTGTTTCCCCTTCCCATACCTTCCCTCTACCCCCTACCCCCAACCCAGTTCCAACCTTCCGCGCCCCCCCCCCCCCCCGCGCCGAACTTGTAAAGTTCGTTTTTCAACCTAACGTCTTGTACATCTCATTGTTGCAATGGGTCCTCCTGTATCTCTATTTAAACAATTTGATTTTTTCCCTTCCCCTCCCCAAATTATACCAACATCAAATACAGTGAAAACAGGGGTTATACCGTAGGGGAGGGACATACGAAGCAACAAAGAAATCATCTTATAAATATGTTAGAAACAATAGCAAGAAAGAAAAACCATTTGAGTCCTTATCTTGGGGTTCATTTCACCAAACATCAACTTATCTGACATGTGGTATATATACATAATGGAATTCTATGCCTCCATCAGAAAGAATGACATTGCCCCATTTGTTAGGAAATGGAAAGACTTGGAAAAAATTATATTAAGTGAAGTAAGCCAGGCCCAAAGAAACATAGGTCCCATGGTTTCCCTTATTTGCAATAACTAGTATATGTATGAGACATGGAATGTTTTAATTCTTGCCATAGGTTTTTCTATAGAACTTCTTGCTGGTTCATGTAATTTTTGTTATATTTATTTATGCATTTTCTTTTATAATATATGTTTTTATTGTAAAGATACTGTACAGAGGGGTTACAGTTACATGAGTAAGGTAATGAGTACATTTCCTATGGAGTACTGTTATACCCTGCTTTATTTTTCCCCTACCATCCATTTCCTTCCCACCTCCCCTACTCCTCCCTCCCCTCTCCCAACAGCCCCCAACAAAGTTGTAAAATTTGTTTCCAACATACTCTCTTATACATCTCATTGTTATAATGGGTCATCCTGTATCCTTATTTTAGCATTTTGTTATTTCCCTTCCCCTCTCCAGATTAGAAAAATGTATATACAAGATGCAGGACACTGGAATCAAATACAGTGACAACAGGGGTTATACCATGGAGGAAGATATAAAGAAATAAAAAAATCACATAGTACATTATAAGTACATTAAAAAGGACAGCAACAAAGATAGAACCTCTTGTGTCCCTATCTTGGGGTTCATTTTGCTTAGCATCAGGTTGTATGGTCATATGTATGTGTTTTCTAGTCCTCCTCCAATGTACAAAAATGTAAGCTCCTCAATGGTTGACATTGTGTAGATACTTTTCATTGCCCAGTGAATAAAAGTGTGACAGAGTCAAAGTTAAAGGCCCAAAAAAGATTAATGGAAAGGACTGAGATATAACTCAGTGGTAGAATTCTTTGCTTCGCATGCATGAAACCCTGAGTTCTACTCCTAGCACTTCATAAACAAAAATCAAGTCAGGTAAGATGGAGTACTGTCAAGTAACAGAGAGCACCTGTCAAGCACAGAACAGACCACAATATTTAGGGCTTAATCCCAGTACACAGGAGCCAGTATATGTGGGTCCAATGTATGATTGATTATAGGGTAAATTCGTTTCAATAAAATGATACAGGACAGGGCTGGAAAGGTGGCTCAGTGGTAGAGAGCTTGCCTTGCATGCATGAGGCCCTGGGTTTGATTCTTCAGCAGCACATAAGCAGGGAAAAAAAGCCAGAAGTGGTGCTATGGCTCAAGTGGTAGAGTGCTAGCCTTGAGGTGAAGAGGTGAGGGACAGCGCCCAGGCCCAGAGTTCAGGCCCACGACCGGACTCCCCCACCCCCCCCAAAAAAGATACAGAACAAAGTAATGCAGGAATAATAATTATTATTGAATACACATACATCAAACAACTTAGCAAGAATAAGAAATAACCTCATAAATTTACATAGAATTAGGTCTGTAAACTGTCATTTTAGTCATTTTATAGATCACCCAGTCCATAGTTAAAACATATGGAAGGTTCAAATAATATGTAATTTTATACCTTACACTTTCACATAGTTTTTATTGAGAATCAAAATTCACTGTGCTCTGGTCTACTAGTTAGACTATGTCCACCTAACAGAATAATGGAAGGAAGGGGAGGTGAACACACAAAACACAGACTTTTTCTTAGAGAAGCAAAACCATTCAAATGATTCTGTAATTGGAAATGTATATCGTTATACTAAAACCTACAAAAAGTATGCAAATTCAAAGGGTAGACTCTAATGAAAACTATGAATGTGCTCAATAATAATGTATCAATATTGACTCATATATAACAATTATAACTAACTTTTTTCCTGTCTTTGTCTTTTTCCTTCCATGTTGGTAGTTGAATTGGTAGTATACAGGAACTATAATTTCTACTCAGTCTTCATGTAAATTTCAAACTGTGCTATTATTTAAGAAAACTGAATGTAATTGACAATTGAAATAAATGAAAAGTAACATATCTGTAATTGAATAGCATATATTTAAATGCTTCTAGAGTTAAAGAATAATTCATATGAAAACTTCATTAGAGAAAAATACTATATGACATGATTTATAAACTAATAAAATATCATCGATATAATAGTATAGACTTTTCATTCTACAAATGAGATAAAAATAAACAAAATATTTTAAATCCAGAAGAATATCCAAAGAAAACATAAAATAAAAACTAGTAAGATTTTTTAAAGAAATTAAGACAATATTAACTGCAGCAAACAGTAAATTAAGCAAAACCTTGGTGAAACAGATGTATTTTTGGAAATCAGGACCAAAGAATGAAAGAAAACTTTCAGCTATGTAGAATAAAGAAATAATTATGGGTAAAACTAAGAGACAATTATATCAATAATAGAAATTGGATAAAACATAAAGATATACTTATGAATTCATCTGGATGAACAAACATACAGTAATTTGCTAAGTGAAATTTGTGTATCTATTGATATGTTTATCTAATATATCTATTAATCACATATGAATATCTAATAATATGATTTCCAAAATTTGCATCCAACTTAGACAATAAAAACACTGAAAGAATTAAATGATATTCAGAATCTTTCCTCATTTTTTATCTTTAAAAAACTTTAAAAATTACATTAATTTACAAGTTATTTTGCTGTGATTTCTAGTCTCTGATAATTCTACAAGATAGAAATAATTCTGATAAATATACAGAATAAAAATATTATAGCTTTGTAAGTAACGCAAGTAAAGAAGAGTCTAATATTTTGATTCAAGACCAAAGTATAATTAAAATGAAACAGAAACTAAGATAACTCTACCTATAAATAAGGGGTGAAACTTGCCAAGGTCATTTTAGTTAAATGAGCCAAATAGAGTATTGTAAGTGATATCTAATAAAACAAGATATTGGAACAGTTCAAATGTAAAAACATCCCTTAAAAGCTTGGTAGCCAGATGCTTGAATTTTGAGAGGTGATTGGCTCAAGAAAGCTGTAGCTTCAATGCTGGTCTGATTGGTGGATTTGTATCGGAAGGAACCAATAGGTAGGTGGGACCGTGTTGGGTAAAGTACATCACTGAGGATGGGTCTTTGGGTTCTTCTCTGTCCATCGTAATGTGAATCTCATGTTTTCAACATGTTCTTCCCTCACAAGACATGGGCCTAGATCCAATGGAACCATGAATTCTGAAACCATGAATCAAAACAAATTGCTCTAACCTTAAATTTTCACAGGTATTTTGTCACAAGAAAAAAAAAGTGAAATACATCTGATGATTCGTGCCTTGTAAGGCAAAGGGGGAGAGGAATGGGAATGGGAATGAGAAAAGGAATTACCTTGAATAACCATGCAGGCGGATGTTCGGAGGAACGAGGTCATCAGTATCATTTTCTGCACTCTTGCTTTTGGTGAAGATGAGGAGCAAAAGGAAATACAAACAAATTACAATACAAAAATACAAAATAGCTGTGTGCCCAGAAAGATAAAGCGAAAAAAGTAAATAAGGAAGAGGGAAAGAAGACAAAAGTGAGGAAGAAGGAAGAAGAATTTGTTAACTATATAGTTAAAGAAATTTTAAGCTTATCCAGAAGCAAAGGTCCTTACCTTCATGTGAGAATACACACACACACACACACACACACACACACACACACACGTGCATGCACACACACATATAATTAGTCGTTTTCCAGATATGGTGCTCAAAACCAAACATATCAGCTTTACCTGGAAATTTGAAATATTCTTGAACACTATCTGGCTCTACTGAATTAAGATTTTGAATGTAGAATTCAGCATTTAATATTCTGAATAAGGTGAATGTTATGGCTTGATAACCAATTTTATACACTGAGTTTAGAAAATAATGCAATACAGGGTGATAAATACATAGCCAGTATACATGGAATGAACGTATGATTTATTATTAGATGTGGAACACAATTGGGTTCAAAAAGGGGAAATATGGAAATGATAATTTTTATTCTGATAAAACTTTTGGGGGGCCAGTGCATAGTAGTGATCTGACTACTAAAAACTATTATTAAAAACAGAGTCTTGGTGAAAAACTGATAAAGCACACCACATGCTAAGGCACAAAGTTGAATTTGTGCTACTCATGTGTTTCAATAACCTCCAGCCATGAGACTAACTGGAAGTTGATCTTTAGTCCCAGAACTCCACAAAGCCATGGTGGAATCAACCACAAAAAAGAATTACCGTATCCTCGATCACCCAGAGCAATGCATGTGAAAATGGTCAGGGTGCAGTCCTCTGAGGATGGACTGAGAAATTGCAATCAGGAGAAAATGTTTCTCCTAGGGGCATGAATCACACTGGAACACTCACCAGTGGAGCCTGGTTCTAAGAGAAAAAGCAGCAAGAGAATTAATTGGAAGTAAATGTTTAAATTATTCAAAGATTACAATGAAGAACTAAATCTATAACACAAGATTGGGGAAGTTTAGATTATGACTGCTTTGAAAAAATCAATAGAACACAATTTAGAAATTCAATGCATAGAATTTTAAAATAAAATTACATCTTATAAATATAATTGGATCATGATGATAATTTTGATTCCCTCCCAGTATTAACTGCTACAAAAGTTGTAAGAGTTTCAATATGTAGTTACATACATGTAAATGTGTGCATGTGTTAGTTCAGTTAAATAACAATTTAAAAATAAAGTTACCTATTCCTCTCTACTACTTCATAAAACTCTGAAATAAATATGTCCAGGTTTGAGAATGTAAATAAGATATAAATGGAGAATACAATATTTAGTTTTGAGTACAATTAATCTAAAGAACTAGATATTTGACTTTCTAGTTCTTTATAACTTAGGTTTTATATTGCATAAAGATATGAAAAGGCCTATAAGGTGATGAATAAGCATTTTGAAAAGTTAGTAATAATATTTATAATAAATATATATATTCTTCTCTATAGACTATACAGGTGTCAAAAGTCAGTCTGGTCACTCTTGTATTTCCTATACATCTTCAAAGCTTGAAATTAATTTTTTAAATAACCTTGAGGTGATTTACAGCAAGCTACTCAACTTGGAAGATATTTGTGTTCTTTTTTAAACTTTAAGTTAGATTGCTTCAAAATTTAACATATGTGAATTTTACCTAAAACATTTATTAACATTTAAATATGCTACCATATATAAAAACACAGTAGGAAAAATCACACTATCTCTCCTTAATAACTTCTAGTAAAATACATTCTTCCTGCATCCGAGAAAGGCAGTTGATTACAAAATGCAGCAACTAGCAAATGATTTTCCTGCAGATTTATTTTCTGCCTCATCTGGCTGATCATATTTCCTTCAGTGATTTTAATTAGTCTTTCCCAGGCATGCGCTATGAAAAGCTTTGTATAAAATAAAAGAAGTGACACCTATAGAATAGGTTATAGATGTGACTTAGGTTGCACTGCAGAATATTCAAATCTCTAAGGATCAGTCTGAGGGATAATTGTTAATTTACCATACAAGCAGTGTGGTAACCAAGTGACAGATTGGATACATAAGGGCTGAATCACTGGTTAAAAATGTAATCAAATGATTTAAAATGTTATATAGGAAATCAAAACTTTATAGGGCTTTCTTATACTTAGGTGATCTTAATGGATTTCGTACAAAGCTCTATTGAGATGTATAATACAGACTATTTCTGGAAGAATAAAAAGTTATATTGGAAAAGTGATGATGTCTTGGACTCACATTTTTCTATACTTTCTTGTTTCCATTCATGGTACCTCATCGCACATTTTAGTTTCACTTAATTTTACTAAAATATAGAGTCAGTAACAAATGTGGTTTTTTTGCATGTTAGAAGCAGTCTCTGAGGTTCTTGTCTTTGCTTCTGTTGATGTGTTGAATCACATTAACAAATTAATTGTGGGTACATCACAACCATGTTTATTTCAGCATTGTTTACCATAGCCAAGATATGGAATCAACCTAGATGTCCCTTAGTGGATGAATAGATCAAGAAAATGTGATATATATATATATATATATATATGATGTATGATATATGTATGGTGTACATATACATATATATGAAATTGTACTCATTCATCAGAAAAAAATGATATTGTACCATTTGTAAGGAAGTGTAAAGACTTGGAAAAATTATATTAAGCAAAGTAAGCCAGAACCAAAGAAACAGGCTGCATGATTTCTCTCATTTGTGGTAAGTAGAATGTGCCTATGTATCGACAAGTAATGTGCTATGGATCGACACTGAATGACTCAAATAAATAAGTAACACTAGGACACGATAAATTATATAGGAACTTCGTCATTAACACACAGAGACCAAAGGAGGCTATGCATAGAAATGGTACACAAAGGCTCAATAGCTATGGACAGACGATCATATAAAATAATATTCTATGAAAGAACTCCAATTAAAGGAAATAAGAGTCATTCTTTAGTAGCTATTGTTGTTATATTTGTTTTCCTTTCCTTTTGTCTTGCTTGTTAGTTTTTTTTTTTTTGTATTTGGGAGGGGAAGGGAGGTCACATAAAAGGTGGAAGGAGGTTAAACAGATACAACAGTGACAGTCAGGAGACACTATGTGGAAAATGAGCTGGTTATCGTCTGGGTGGGGATGGGAGGGAAAGACTGGAAGAGGGGAGATATGGCTCAAAAAGAATTGCTCTAATTACCTAATTCATGTAACTGTAACTCCTCTGTATATCAACTATACAAAAACAATTTTTAAGAAGAAACACTTTATGAGTTATCTGTATGGGAAATAAGCTAAGCCATGCAAACACATATATGCATTTATACACATACACACAGAAAATGAATTTACTGGGAACAAATCTCACAATACAAGAATGCATTGTCCCATATTTATTTTTATTTTATTTTAGTTTCAGTACTGAATAAATATTAACACTTTAAAGGAAATTTTCTTTTATTACATCTGACATTTCATGTTCAGTCTTACCTGACTATTCTATCATGGACATTTTTTTGAGGAATGAATCAACAGTTTGCAATGTGTTTCTCAGCTTTCCTCTTCCATTCGCTCACTGGGGTGTTGACCTTCTTTGATTCCTTGGACTTGCATGATGAGGACTGTGGAAAGAAAAAAACAAAACAACAGGGAAAGGACAAAAGCAGCTCAGTTAGAACATCACAGAGAACAGCCAGAATGAAGGATGAACTGCCTTCTGCTCCAGCGTAGCAGAGGGCCCAGCAATGCAGTACATCAGAGGAAAGAATTAGGAAGAGAGGTGGAATGGGAGATTGACAGAAGAAACAGTGTGAGAGCTTTCAGGAACTTGCTAAGTAGAAAGAGCAGAAAAAGACCATAATAGTAAGAGTTCTCAAGTAATATATGTTAAAGCCCTCTGATACAATTGAGTTATGGGTTCAGTGATGGATGTTATCTCAGTAACCAGATCACACAATAGTGGATTTAACTGACATACCTTCTTTCATTCAAATAGATTAGTTAGGTTACCAGCCATGCCAGTCCTCCCAAGACCAAAAGAAATGTCTCCTGTGACTCGGCAATAAAGATTATGTTAATCCATTATTAACTACATTGCAATAATTCTTTGTAAAAGATGGAGAAAGTATTTCTATAAATTCAGCATTCTACTAATTAATAGTATTACATTTGGCATTTATTTGCCCTATGAAAATGAGTCTCAAAACAAAATTAGGTGAATATGTAACAACAGTGGATTAATATGAGAATAGGGCAAAATTGTCTAAGAGGAAATAGACTTTAAGTAATTCAGGATATTAAGAGTACTTCTTACCTCCTCATCTTCAAAATTATGCAGCTCTAATGTAAGCACATTGATTTTTGTTAGGGCAGAAAAGAACATAAATATTTTCTGTAATTTTAGTGATTAGTGGAATGGAAAGATAGTATGATGAGTGCTGATATTGATATGGCCAGATATTGAATCAGTTATCTTAATCTTCCAACATTAATTTCTTTCAAAAACTTGCAATTGTTTGTTATCCAAGTCAACAACCTATCCAAGCTGTTAATTGTACGACTAAAATTTAGTTTCTTTGAGACTTTAAATTTGAAAGCATTTTTGCAAAAATGATTACATATTTTTATGAGAGAGCTGTTACCAAGGTCAGATTATAATTGAAATAATATTTTATAGTAGTAATAAAATAGTTTCTACATTCATAGAAATCCCTCAATTCCACTTCAGTTCTGACAGAAAAATATTTAATAGTAAAACTATTTGTGAAATCCAAAAAAGTTAGAAAAATAGAGTAGAATTTTGTTAGTCAGGTATTGGAAATTGGGAGAAAATATGGTTAAATATTTTATATTTTGAGTTAAAAGATGAATTATATCAAGAGAGCTAAGATATGTCAGAATAATACATTGGACTTGAAATTTGCTGAGTAGATCTTAAGTGTTCTTAAATTTAAGAAAGTGTAGCTAAATGAAATAATAAGTATGCTAACTACCTTTTGAAATAATCACACAAAATATACTTAGGACAAAATATCACATTAGGGAAGGAAAATACATGGTTTTATTCTGTCATAGGTACCATAATAAATCTGGGGGGGAAATGAAGTTTTAAATTATATATCAAAATTCTTTTGAATTTTGGAATGTTTATTTGTTCACTTTGTTAGCAAAAGAAAGGCAACATGCCGAGTTTGTCTGATGATTTTATGGGGAGAATTGCCACGGAATTTCAAGCTGTTCAAACTACTTCTCAATAGCTTTCAGGATAATCATTGCCAGCGTGGCATTGAGATAGATCCTAGACCTGTAAACAGTGATCAAAGCTGATGTTCTTGCTCTGGAAAGCAGTTCCTGCCACATAAATCATAGATGTCATAAAAATCACTTGACAGGAGAGATGAAATTGATAGGCAATTACTACCCAAAGAATGATTGACATCAAGACAATGCAAAACATCTCTGACTGAGGGAAATGTGTGGCCTGTAGGGGACAGCTTTTTCAAGAGAAATGGTTTCTAGTAGAATAAACAGGAAAATGCTGTAAGCTGAAAGGATTCTCCTAAAATGATGGATTGTGGGTAAAAAGGAAAATAAGGAAATAGAGCTCCATCTATGTAAGAATAAAGGTGACTTTATACTTGGTTTATCATGATTTGTGATTCCCAGATGAGTCAGTACATCATAGCAATAGTGGTTCTTATGAGAAACAAAGGTTCTACATTTCTGCTGCACAGCTACAGAACCATGAGATCAAGAGTGGCCACATTTTCTACACTGTTTAGAAGCCCCACAGGGATTGTCATAAATATCTAGAGTTGGTGACCATCACAACTGAGGAAGAATTCTATAGAGGTTCTTGAGACAATTTACCTTTCACAAAACATTGTCTATTTGTATTATCTTCATTTGCTCACAACACTGACTTTATATTAACATACACTAGCATAGTAGGACTTGTCTTTATATTATCATGGTATACTTAATGTTTATTCTCTAGATCATATCAAGAAATATCACTTTAATTTTAGAAAAAAATTAAATGATATATCTCTGTATCTGTTTATTTATTTATTTATTTTTGTGCTGGCCCAGGGTCTTAAAGAACCTGGACACTGTCCTTGAGCTTTTGTGCAAAAAGCTGGTTTTCTACCACTTTAGCCACAGCTCTACTTCTGGCTTTTTTGGTAGGGAATTGGAAATAAGGGTCTCATGGGCTTTCTGGCTCCAGTTGGCTTCTGAACTGCAATCCTCAGATCTCAATCTCTGCACAACTGTGATTACAAGCATGTGTCACAGGCGCATGACATGTTCTACTTATTATCACTTCTTTAAAAACTGTTCAGATCCTTAAGGAGCTAGCATCAAGCCAAGCATTTATAGACAAGTAGAGATTTGCCTATAAGGATGGGAGAGCAAGAATAACAGTTTATTTTTTTTTGTCAGTGATAGCATTGCAGGAGAAACACTGCCTTTTTCCAGGGTTTTAAAGTGTGGAGGTAGAGCCAAACAAAGAAAAAAATCAAGAGGTTAAGATGTACAGTATCTTTAGATATTACATCAAACTAGTTAGCATTAAGATGATACTAACACTAGGAAGTGGTTATAGGCTTCAATGACTGAGGACAACAAAGGGACTGAATAGCCAATGAGAAATTAATGTAAGCTCAAGTTCAGAAAACTGCTAACAATTGGGAATATAGAAAGATAACAATACCCAGATAGATAACACTAATTTTCTTAAAAAAACTATTCAACATTAGTCTATTTTATATAGTTTTTGTGGTAGTCAAAATAGATATTTTATTTAGAAAAATACATCTCTGAGATATATTTTACCTATCACAATTGAGATTTTTTTTCTTTTTTCCTTTTTTGTCAGTCATGAGGCTTAAACTCGATCTGGGTGCTATCCCTGAGCTCTTCAGCTCAAGATGAGGACTCTACCACTTGAGTCACAGCTCTACTTCCTCATAATTGAAATATGTTAGAATGTAAGCACAAGTTTGGGTGAAGGAGAAAAGAGTGAATGAGGCCTAAAAAAAGCCACATGAAAAATGGAGAATGGAAGACTGACGGAGATGACTATAAAAATGTGGAGGGGGAATACAGTCATGTGAAATGGACTTCAAATGAGGAGTGGTTGAATAATGTTTCAATGTTCAGACAATGTTCATGAAACTTTAATCTCCAATTACATAGCAAAATTCCAGAAGTGGAGGGAGGAGAGGTGACTCAAGTGGTAAAATACAAATCTCAGGTAAGAAAACTAAGAGATAGCCTCTCCACACTGCGGCACTGAATTCATGACTTAATACAGCACACATAAAAATAAAACAATTACCCTCAATCTATAAGAGACATAGTGATCACTAAAGCAATATTTTTCATACTTGTTCTATATGTGGCTAAGTATAATAAATTAAAATTTAATGGTTAGTAAATATTAAATGACTTCATTAAATCATTACCTCATACACAGAAAATAGGACAAAAGACTTTAGTGTCTTCTTTCCCTATCGATTCAGGTAGATAACTTCACATTAAAACAAGCATTGATGATATACTAAGAGCCTGAACAACTCAGTTTCCGCTCAGCACAAAGAGCCTGTAGACAAGGTCTTGAGGTTAATCCTTAACTTTGAACTCTAGTCTTTTAAAATGCTTCAGCTGTGTGAGTTTGCTTTAGGTGATACTTAAGAGTTTGAGCAGTTTACCCTCTGATCTGTCATGCTTTTCTTTAATGATTTTTTGTTTTGTTTCATCTTCCCTTGTAAGGCTAAGGAGAACTTGATTACATAATTCTAATATAACAGATGGGCACTGTTATCAATTTTAATGCCCCATCTAAGATAATTATATGGTTCCTGAATTTAGCAATCAATTCAGAAGGCTTAACAATATCATTTATAACATTGTTATATTTGGATCATATGTGGCTTTTCCTCCCCCTACATTGTCATACTATATGTTTCACATTTGCCCATGGTCTTAAATGATAATATTGAATGATTTATTCTCAGAAACTATGAAGTGTTTAAAAAATATCTCATGTAAAAGACTAATTCTGATTACTGGAGGAGCACCTAAATTTATTGGTATGTTAATTGACTGTGCTTTGGTTAAAAAAAAAGTGTCATCTGCCTCTCAGCCTTCATTTGCATAATAATAACAAAACTTTGTTCAGTAGAGACATCTTCTGATTAAAACACTAACATGAAAGCTTGCTGAGAGATTCTATGATTTCAAATTATGAACGGAAATAGTCATCATGTCTGAACCAAAATTCTCAGGCAAGCTGTTTCCATAAAAGAACAAGGAAATCGACTAAAAGTACCACCATCATGTCACCACATACCAGAGAGCAAAGAAAGCCATGTTCTAAAGAAGAATACCAAACATTTCTGCTCTTCTTAGGAAAAAAAAAAAGCCCAAAATGATCATGCAAAGCACTGCATTAGCCCAGTGAGGTTTCCAGCGTTCCAAGGACTGTTGGAGAGCTTTCTTTCTCCCACGAGGTTGGTGTAGACTTTGGAAAACAAACCACTTGGGTCCAGAAATGAAGGTGAAGCTTTGCATTCACCTACAGCACATAGTCAAAAATATCTAAACTGCTTGATTGGCTGTGAAACCCATTCGCTTCTATGTTTGGAACCTCCTTACAGATTCTTTAGATTCGAATTCAGAGTTCCATTTCAATATCAGTCGGTCTTGCTTTTTAAGCACATATGTACAAATGTAGCCCATACAAAAATCTTCTGCAAATGTTTCCCAAACATTGTTTTCTAAAGGATTTCATAGTTTTAAATTCCCATTATTTAATCCAGCTGCTTCAAACTCTGCTTTGCAATTATGTGGTTTCTTTGGTTAAATACTCATTTCCTGAAAGTCATAATTTGGGATAACAACATTGTGCTTTCCTTATTTCTATTACACTACATTTGTGATAATTGAATATTCATTGACTTTTTATATTCATTATTTGATTTCTTTCCCTTGGTTAAAACATATATACATTTGAGCTCAAGTTAAAGTAGTTTACAATTACAAATACTTGGGCCATCAAAGCGTAATCTATTCACTAGAATTCTGTGGGATTTTATGGAGTGTCACCTTAATTTTTTTTTCAAGAGTTGCTTTTCATTTAAATAAATGCTACTGAGCAAAAATGAGTTATGGTGACATATTGACATTTACTTTTTTGCTCTTTCCTCCTATTTTTGCGCCTCACTGGCAGGAGTCAAAAGAAGTGATGATACTGAAAAACAGAGACACTTAATGGCCTCATTGAAGCAAGGAGTTAAATGAAGATCCTAGTAGGAAATACGAGAAACTTAGAATGATAGGATTTGATACTGAGAGAATTATGTCCAAATTTCCTACTGAAAACCTCTACTTGCATGCTTCTGAGATATTTCTACTGTTAGGTTCTCTAAAAGTTTGTGTGCTAGAATTTTAATCCCTAAGTTCATACATAAATGTAAATTGCTTGTGGGACACTGCGGAGGTAATGAGGACAAGAAGAGATTATGAGGTCGAATGGTTTTAGAAATCAAGTTAAGAAAGACTTAAGCCAACACAATCATTCTGTTTCATCATGAAATGCAGAGCAGGTACAACTAAACTCTAGAACCACGAGTCACAAAGCATTTTAATTCTTTGCAAATTACCCAGTTTCAGCTATTTTATTATGATAGAAAATAGGTATGAAAGATATCTTTATGCATTTAACATTAAGTATATTTTATTCTCTTTTCTTCTCACATCTTCTCATCTTCTTTTATTTTTCCTGTCTTTGTGAATAGCACCAACATATCAGAAACCAGCTTTAATGTCTTCTTCTCATTTATACTTCTGTGACCTTGGGATAAAAATCTAGTTTGTCTCCTGAACATTTCTTGAAACCTGTTTCTTCCAATCTTTACTGTAACCACTTTATATCTGGCCACTGTTATTCTCTGCTACACTTCTCTAAGAGCTCTTTGATAGAATCCTTTGCCAATCCAATCCAATCTCCACAGTGTTGCAAGAAGGTCCATTTAAAGCACCAATGTGACCAAGCCATTTATCTGCTAAGCACCATTAGCTGATTTTTTTCACTTTCAAGTTGAAGTCCTCTAAATACCATGGCTGATTGCAAGAATCTTTCATATTTTGACATCTTTTTCCTAATAAACCCTTCATATTAACAGCTATTTTTCAGTTCTGTTCTCAGGCCACAATTGAGCTTTCTGCTATTCGTAATCATGGCATTTTCATTTTTCCTCTAATCTCTACACATATTTTGTTCTTTAATCTAAATATGCTTTGGCCCTTTGTTTCTACTTAGTTAACTCTTACATCTCCTTCAGTTGTTTGTGAGGGAATATTTTACTTTTGTTTGTCATCTTTCCAGATTTTCATGTGATTTGTATGAATTTTTATATATTCAAAGTTTGTGTATATTACAGTGCAAATATCATCCACTTGGTATAAGAAACTGAGCCTAGAGAGTGATGTTGGTTCTTATTTGACTTCCTCTGGTTTCTAGCATAGAACTCAGAACATGGTATGTAGTTCATATTTATTTGTTGGATGAATAACTGAATGACACAAACCAGATTAACTTACTTAAATTGGTACTTTTTGATTTTTCCTAATTGTGATCTAACATCAATGGAAATAAATCCATGTGTAATGTGGTCAATATATGAATACGTCAGTCTAATTAACAAACTCTTCCTTGTATATAGAGAAAGTACTTTTATGTTTGTTTGTTTTCTGTTTTTTGTTTTTGTTTTTGTTTTGTTTTTTGTCGGTTGTGGGCCTTGCACTCTGGGCCTGGGCGCTGTCCCTCAGCTCTTCAGCTCAAGGCAAGCACTCTACAACTTAACCCACACCATCATTTCCGGTTTTCTGGTGGTTTGTTAGAGTTGAGTCTCACGGACTTCCCTGCCTCTGCTGGCTGGCTTACTTTGAAACAGGATCCTCAGATCTCAGCCTTAGTAGCTGGGATTACAGATGTGAGCCACCAGCACCCTGCTATGTTGTAATTTTTACCATAATGTCTCTGGGACTCAAATTTAAGACTGTAGATGTATCTTTGACCTCTCATATTAATTTTTATATTCAATTATCAATAAATCCTTAAGATTCTGTCCCGCAAATAGATTTTGGCGGTTTTACCTACTCTTCTCTTAATACCACAGTATTGTCCTTGCTCTCAACATTTCAGTGTGACTATGTCCCCATAAATATCTTCTCCATTCCTTTTTTTACCTGCTCACAGTCTGAAACACTACTTTGTTCACAATTCTAAAACAGAAATATTTAATACCATCCTAGGCTTAAAATTATTTGGTTCTTCAATGTCTCACAGAAAGAGGTGATTTATTAATAAAATATGCCCCAAAGAATGCCATATTTATATCAGGATGATTACCAGAGTATTGTGTAAATCTGATGAGATTCTGAGTTTTCTTTTTAAAATATTCTAAAGTTACTTACCTGAGCTAATACCTATGCTAACTCTAGCACTGTGAGAGCCCGAGGGATCACTAATCAGATATGATTCCTCTACTATTCTCTATGGAAATTTAGGCAAATAACTCTCAGCCTACTTTATTTTTCTTTAGAAAATTTAATTGTCTCATTGGGATGAGGAGGAAAAAACAACAATTACAATTTGGTAAATTTTGACCATTACTAGCCACAAAGCAAAAACTTAATATTTGTTACTTGTAAGGTTTCCTTGAAAATTGAATGAGATAATCTGTGAATAATACTTACTGTACCACATGTAGATTATGTGCACTTAATTAAAACTAGTGTATATTACTGTTAACATCACTGTTGTTATATTTCATTATTATCAGAGTCCTGAGAGGTTAGCAATTATATTAACCCTAAATTCATCTAAGCTTCTAAAAATCCTAAACTTTAAATAACTGTACTGTATCAGCTATTAGATGATTCTGCTTACACAAAAATAAACCAGATTTACTTTGAATGAACAAATAATGAAATGATAGCATTCACAAATGCTCGAGTATTGTCCCCTCCCCCAAAATATTATTCCTGTCAATAATGGGTGAAGCATATTTTCATTTTCTGGCAAAAGAAGA
Source organism: Dipodomys merriami (assembly GCF_024711535.1). Taxonomy (NCBI): domain Eukaryota; kingdom Metazoa; phylum Chordata; class Mammalia; order Rodentia; family Heteromyidae; genus Dipodomys; species Dipodomys merriami. The sequence continues at coordinate 32,569,635 of NW_027202271.1, forward strand.
TGGAGAAATTATTCCCACTGATGAAAATGGTGTTAACATATTGTTTACATTTAACTTGTTTTGCAAAAGGTATTTTAACATAATTTCAAAAAGTTATGATCATAGCATAATTTTGCATAAAAAGAAAAATAATGTGAATATACTATTTATGAATATATAAGAAAGCATTTATATACTCAACATACTCTGATATTTCTAATTCTGTGAGTCAAGAACCTGAAATCCTGTTACAAGTATGTGATTTTCACTTATAAATAAATATAGCCCAAAACTACAATTGAATTATGAATAATAGTTGTAAAAGCTGACATGAAAAATAATACAGTATTATATTTATTTGTGCACTGAGTTTATTTGGTCTACTTAAAACATTTGTGTAGATATGAGCAGGTAATAATTGACTGTATATTAAGGCTACAGGTAAAGCTCAAGGTGGTAACTCAAGATGGTCATTAACCACTGGAAAAAATGCTCAAAACTTGTATTATGGTTCCCTATTTGTGCATTTTATATTTTATATTTGTTATTTAAGATGCTAAAACTACCATAGTTTAATAAAATATTTTAGCATAATATGATATTTTATTAATATTACCGTGCAATTTGACTACTTTAAAGTCTGTTATTCTTTCATAATATGATATTTTATTAATATTACCAAACAAGTTAACTATTTTAAGGTCTGTTATTCTTTCATATTTAATCTTCTTTTTATTGTCCTCCTTAATTCTTTCAACAATAATGAATAACTACTGTGATTCCACACCTGGGTTTTTTAGATATTGTAATGGCTATTGTGCATTAAATATAATACTAGATTTCTTTGAAGTTTAGGAAATTATGCCTGCATTTAATAAACACTTACTAAATGTTCATTATCAATTGAATTACTGTATTGTATTTGGCATTTTAAACAACATTCCAATGTATTAGTTTGAGGATTTAGAGAGTTGTATTTTATAATCATAAAAATCTTTGTAAAATTCAATTTGTAAAATATATATTGAAAAGAATTCTTTCCCCTGGTTCCTCTGATTTCCTTTAGGCACTCTTGAAATGACCATTTGTCACCCTTGTATTTGATGGAGTTTACTGGAGACACTTAAGTTTTCTTTTCTCATCCTAGAATGTAGGATTGTTTTGCTTCTTCTGATTTCAAGCACCTCCTCCTTTGAAGGGTAGAACTTCTAGCTATTTCTGCACATTTACACTTCTAACTACAGTATGTTCAATATCATCATGTATTCCTATTATCCTCAGGAACTCCACTGCCTATCTTAATATCCAGGTATAAGACATCAATTTTTTTTCTGGAGACAGTTAACTAATGTGCATAAATAAGATGAGAGCTTTAGTTAAGAAGGAGTGACAAGGAGTGCAGCAAAATCTGGCCTATTGTGTCCTTCTACATCTGGCCTTGCCCTCTAACTCAGCTCCTATCCTTCTGTTTGTTATATACAAAATTCTAGCTGAAACAAAGCACAAGCATCCACCTCACCCTGCCTCCTTTCTAAAACTCTGTATCTTTTCACAGATTCCAATTTCTGCCTGGACTTCCTTCTTAGCTATCATTTTCATGTCTCTCTGGACTGGTTGCAAAACTATTCATTTTTCATGTCATTTTCAGAGTGTCACTTTCTTTGGGAGACATCCGGTCAAATCAACATATTTCCTGTAGACCAAGATTGAATTACTGTAATATTATCTATCATGTAGAATTGTAGTAAAATTATTATCTTTGATACCTTCAGTAAGATCTGTAGTTCTACACACATGAATGTTGAGCTATCACTTTAAAAAATCCTCTTTCCGAAACTTCTCAGCTATACATTGACATGAGGATCCTCTAATGATTAGTAATTGCTTCTGCTAAGGGGTTTTTGTCTTATGGAATAAGACTAACAAGAGTAAAACTGAGACTTAAGAATTACGTGTTGAGCAAAACTTAGAATAAATGTAAAGTAGAGTATAGAGCACATGGGCAGCAAAGATGGCTCTGAGAGGGGGTTGAGTGTGCAGAGCCCAATTTACTGTAGAGCACATGGGCAGCCAAGATGGCGCTGGGAGAGAATAGAGTGGGCAGAGCCCAATTGACCTTCCAATCAGTGCCTAACCAGCCTGTGAAGGCTTAGGTGCATGATAGGGTGTGACCTTGACAGTGACTGGTTCCTCTTCCTCCCTTGCCATAACACCCACCCTTTTTGGATTTAAAAAGGGCTGCTCTCTGTTAATAAACGAGTTTTCTATCTGCTGGATTTGGCTCCCCGCTGTGTCTGATTGTTTCCCGGGCAGAGGGAGGCTGGGGAACAGGCAAGTGCCGCGCTTACCTTTCCTCCAACCAAGATGGACTAAGACCCAACAGTAGAGCATTTGTCATCACTGGTAGGATTCTGGTATAATTAGGTTTAGCGTTTTGATTAGAGTTGGGTTATGGTCAGTAAAAGGGTAGAGTTTAGGGCACAACAAACTAAGAATGATGAGTCTGGTAAAAGTGAGAATGAATGTAAATCTCAGTATTTGTTTTACTATCAAGATGTGGGCACAATTAAAGTTAGCATTAGGGTTCTTGTTAGGGCTAGAGTAGGATGAGGAAATTGGGAAGATTTAAGGCAATCCTAAAATTTATTTCAAGAATTATTAATGGAATAAAAGTTACAATGAATGTAGAATAATTTTGTTATTATTAGGATTCCAGTATAATTAGAGTTCAGGATTCAGTTTAGGGTTAGGGTTAGCTTTAGGAAAGGAATAAACTTTCAGGTCTAACGGAAACTAACTTTTTAGATGATCAGTTTAGTATAAATTAGGATGGATGTAAACCAGTGTACTCTCATTACTATTGGGATTTGGGTATATTTAGGGTCATAGTTGATGTCAGGATCCAGGTTAGTGTCAGTGTGAGAGTTCAAAATAGGGTAAAGTTGGTGTAACCTGAAATTTATTTTCAGAATTACAAATCGAGTAAAAGTTAGGCTGAGTATGAACTATATTTTTGTGTTATAATGAGGATTTAGGTTCATTAGAGTTAAGGTTAGGTTTAGAGTTAGGAAAAGCGTAAGGTCTGTGAGAATCAAACAGAAACTTAGTTTAAAAATTACCAGTCCAAGTCAGGTGCTGGTAGCTCACACCTGTAATCCCAGCTACTCAGGAGGCTGAGATCTGAGTAATGTGGTTCAATACCAACCTAGCCAATTTAGTCTGTGGGACTTTTTTCTTCATAAACTATTCAGAAATGCTGGAAGTGGCACTGTGGCTCAAATGGTAGAGTGCTACCTTGAGCACAAAGAGGCTCAGAGACTGCACCCAGGACCCTAGGAATGGCAATAAAATAAATTAAAATAAAATTTTAAAAATTAAATTAAAAATGATTCTAGTAAAATGATGAATATAAAAGAGGTTATTTGTGTTACTTTTAGGTTTCCAGTTTAATTAAGATTTCGATTAGGGTTAGGGACCAGGATACATTTAGGAAAATGGTAAGGGTATTATGTTGCTATGTAACATTTATAATAGCCATGTTTGATGATATTATCCTTGCTTTTATAGCTCATCCTATTCTTTTTCATTTTGTCAGAGTAAATTCAAGTCTTGCTGTATGGTATAAATGACACACCTCTCATGATCAGCATCTCAGAGAAAACTCAGTGAAAGTGTACCATTTTATAATAACACTGCACAATATTGCTGGCACCAATATATCTATTTCTGAGTGATACATAGGAAAATAGTGGGATATCTTGGGGGACCTCTCTGTGGGCATGGGAGTGTTAGGGAACATCAGGAGAGCGTGTGTCACCTCTTACAGTGTATTTTCTGCAAACATGGGCTGTTTGAAGGCCTATCTCTCTTGAGTAGGCAATGTTTTTATTTCAAGGGTTTCATATGAAAGAGGCAGCACCCACATTCCATCATGACCAGGACCACTGAGCTATAAAAATAAATACTATTTTATTTGGCAAACAGTTCTCATTATTGTCAATATTGAATCTCTCTGATAGTATGGAACTGCACAATATTAGCTGTTTGGAACAAGTAGGTGGATTAAATACTCACACAACCCTCTGACTCTGTTATGTTCTCTGCTTAAAAGCAGAACAAAAATTAAATGTGAGAGGATATAGAAAATTCAGATAAATCACATGAATATACTCAGTGCGAGGTATTTCCAGGTATTAGTTTTGAAAGAAAACATTTTAACTAGTTCTTGTTTTAATTCATGGCAAAAAGAGATATTTGTTACTTTAAAGTTTAGAGATAGAAGAGTTGCCAAAATTGTGTGAACAAAAACAACTAATTTAATTCTATAATCACAAAACTACTATCCCAAGCCACAATGACACAATTTTGTGAGAACTTATATCCAAACATATACGATGCAATATCATAGTGGGTAAAGATTTTCACTTGCAATAGTTATATGTGTAAAAACCTATGACTCCAATTTTATTGTTCTCATAAATATAATTCCATTGTGTAGTTCATAAGGGGATTTTAACAAAGTTTATTTTTCTGTCTTTGGAGTAAAAGCACATTTGTTAGGGGTGACTTCACCAAACATCTTTTATACTGCTTTATTTTTACTTATAATTTGCACACTTTTAGGAAGTGCCATGGAGCTTTCTGACTTAGAATGTCTTGTGAAGTTCACTGGATATATTCCAAAGGTTAATTACTTGGCTTAATTGAAAAACTTTCAGATTTGTACTTGCTGTCATTTTCTTACTCTGTAGATAATAGCAAAGTTGTTCTTTTTTTCCCTCCTTAAAGTAAACCTTCTCCCTAAACCAAACACACACCCACAACAAGTAGTGGAAATGTAACTACCTCCAGCTTGTATTTACCAAGAAAATAGAGAAAAATTCCACTGCTTCTCCCACCTGTAGTGCTGCTAACAAAACACCTTAAACCTGCTAGGAAGAAAAGAAATATTTGTTGGAAATGAACAAATTTTCAAGAGAGCATAAATAAAAAGAAAGCATGTTTCCATGACACTTCAAAATATTTTAGTATTTCCTTTAGCTTTTTTTTAGAGTGATAATTTAAAACGTATTTCCAGTAAACAAATATGGAACACAGTCATTTTAAGCAATGAATTCTGTGTAGGTAATTAACATAGTCCCTAAAATAGAAGACAGGAGAGAAAACATTCTAAGCATGCACAATACTCCAATATTGGTTAAATTTTATATTTTACATTAAAAATATCAAGCTGTTTTTGGTTAAGATTGCAATAGGGAAACCTAAAATTCATATTCAATTAAGTATTCTAATAGGGGTAAAATATAATATTAGTTGAGGGACTATTGTTATAGCACTATCACCATTACTCGATTTCACAATTGATTTTTTTCTTTATAACTTTTGAGGTATAATTGACAAATCAGAAAATTGTAGATTTAAGATGTGCAAATGATGCATTGTTTTATGTATCCAGTGCGATAACTTCTACCACCAGGTTAATTAACATATCCTTTATACATGACTCATCTTATGTAGTAAATAATTACTGCTTTTGTTTATGCTTTTATTACTCTTAAAGACTTAAACACACAGGACCAAATCGCTTAATACATATATATAATATATATATGCACACACATATATATATATATAGTTAGATACATATACACATAGATACACATAGACAAACACATGTAGACATATGTATATATAGATATACATATGTAAATATATGTCCATGTAAATATATGCATATATACATATATATGCAAACACATATGTGCATATATATACACACATAGAATATACATATATACACACATAGATACACATGATAGATAGTTGGATAGATAGATAAAAATTATGCATATATAATAACATTTTGTTAAGGAATCACATTTCTGTACATTAAGTCAACTCTGGCAAACATTTATCTTGTGTAAATGAATTTTGGTGCTATCCAACTCCCACCCTCCCTTTTGCAAGTCAACAGATATTGACACCCAAGATTCTGCTTTCTGTTTTTTTGGTAAATTGAATTTATAAGAATTGATATATATGAAAGATGATGATGAAGTATTGTCTTTCTTTGCCAGGCTTATTTTACATAGTACAATGTCCTCTAGGTGAATTTATGCTATCACACATGACAATCATTTCCTTTTGTAAGTAAATAACATCACACTTTATGTATACACCATGTTTTCTTTATCCATTCATAGTTAGGTTGCTCTTACTTGTTGATTATTGTGACAAGTGCCACTATGATCACAGCAATAGAGATTATGTTTTAGAGAGACTGATTTCATTTTCTTATATATGAACATAGAAATGAAATGGCTGGATCACATAGAAGCTCTATTTTTATTTTTATTTTTTGATGAAATTTCATACTGTTTTTCCTAATGGCTATACAAATTTACATTTCCATCAATAGTATATCAGGATTTATTTTTCTTTACCTCCTGATACTCATCTTTTGTACAATAGCTATTTTTAACTGGTTTTAAAAGCTACTTTCACAGATCTGAAGTGACATTATTTGTATTTTTAATTTACCTTCTCTTTAGTGATACACAACACTGTCTTGCAATCTTCCTTAACCATTTCTATGTCTACATAGGTCCCTACCCTATATTTGAATAGTTGTTATTATTGTTTTGCTATTAAGGTGGTTCTTGATATATTTTTGGATATCAATCCTTATTAGATATATCATTTACAAATATATCTTGTAATTTATAGGTTCTTTTACCTCTGTTGCTGTGGAAGACATGATTATTGATATGAAACCACTTGTCTGTGCTTGCTGTTATTTTTGCCTCTGGAGGACATATCTAAAAAACTGCTTAGATAAGGATCAAATTGTTTCTAATTTCTTCGAATAGTTTTATGATTTCAATTCTTAAGTCTTAACATTTTGAGTTGATTTTGGTTTATGGTGTGAGATTAAAGCCTCAATATTTTGTCTGTCAATATTCACTTATCTCAACATTTATTTATAGGATATCTTTTCCTTATTTTGTGTTAACATCCTTGTTGTAGATAAGTGGATTGTAAGTATATATATATATATATATATATACTTACAATCCACTTATCTATACATATATTTTTTTTCTGGGCTTTTTTCTATTTCATCAGTCTATATATCTGTCTCCATTCTAGTAGTGTGCTGTAGCTATTAGTCTAGATTGTTATACAGATAATCTTCCATTTACTATGAGATATGGCTATATAAAAATGACTGCTGGGTTCAAGTTCCAGTACTGGCATACCTAAACAATAACCACAGGCATTCATTTACTTATGTTAGGTATAAAGAAGGGAAAAGAAACAACTGGGAGTTCTGGTGGATTGAGCTCAGTCAGGGCTCAAAACAGCAAAGCAGAGACAAAGGAGTGCCTCAGGAATATCATGTTTAGAATAGCATTCCTCATGCTACTAGTAGTGGAGTTGCTGCCACTGTCCCTACTATCTGTTACTTCTATTTCCATGGCAGTAATTATAGTTTTATCATTGCTATGATGGAAAACACTGGAAAAGACTATTTCTGAGATTTTTTTTCATGAGTTATTTTTTTTCCACAAGGCTTTATTGACCTGGCTTTTGTCCATTTCAAATATGTAACATGACATTTTTCTCAGCTATTGAAATCCAATAAATATTTCAGTTACAAAACTGTCCAGATAGTCTGGTTTTTAATTCAGTATTTTTGTAGCATCCCTTCTGTTCTGTGCTGGAATGCTGAGTTGCCAGCTAGAGACAGAAGAGGAAGGGAAATGGGATATATTGGGATAATGGCTTCTCCTCACACGGTAACTCCATCAGCTAATGTTCAAGTCAGCAGAATAATTCTACGGACAACGGAGATACAGTGAATTGGGTTTTATAATACCCTGTCTCTTTAATGTCTGGGTTTTAAAATACCCTGTCTCTTTACTATCCCATATATTCCCTTCTAATTATCAGGGTTCAACTCCTTCTCCACAAATGCTCTATGTTTCACATAGAGGACCTAATGAAGCAGGAAAATTATTTCCTTCTGCAATTTGACAATGTCCTACAGCAAATACTAGCTTGTTTGAATGAAAGTCCTTGGATCTCTTTAAAGGCACTTGGATTTGGATTTCAACTGCTGCCTTGCACAGTGGATTTTGGAATCTGATTATCTTATCTTCTTATTACTCAGTGTGACAGAAATACATATTTTGTTTACAGCCATTCATATGAGTTTATGACAGTGTCACTCAGCTCTCCAGGAATTCCCTTGGACCCCAGTGGGCGCTTTATTTCATGGTATATAGAAATAGATTAGATAGGATAGCTCTCTATAATATGCTGTAAAATGACAAATATTTGTCATTGTGCTAAGTGGATATTCATGTCTTTAGTAGCAACTATGCCAGACAACCCCAACTTCAGATTTTCCTATATCCTCACACTGTTCTTAGAAATCACACCCATTTTTAAGCTGGTCATAGATTCCAATTACAAATAGCAGAAAGAAACTAAGCAGAGGGCTTTATTGGAAAGATTTCAGGTGAATCACAGAATCATTAGGAAAGCCAGAGAACTAAACGTGGGCAACATTTTAAATAGTCAAGAAACAGCCAATGTGGCACCATAGGGAAAGCATGCATCTCATGGCACTGTTAGCCAGCTGGAACATTGCCTTTATTACTGGTACCCCTGCCCCTGCAAGCTCAAGTTTCTTATATTCACAGTATTGGTCACAGCATTGTACATACTTCGCAGATTTAAGTTATTTAATGTAAATACCCCATTCATCATAGCTCACTGGGTACTATGATATAAAGATAGTAATTTTTAATCACCTGAGCATTATTACTAAGGTTGATTTTTTATTCATTTTGAATGAGAAACTTGACTCATAACTCAAGTTTATATTCAGAAAAAGCACACAACTGATACTGTTTATACTCCAATATTATCACACTTGTAAATTCACAATCACTATCTATTTACTGCACAATTGGTTGTATTTCCTTGCTTGTTTATTATTTTGTTTTGCTAGCAATCTGTTTTTCCTGAATTTTCTGCATGATATCCAGGGAAGAATGTCTGTTTGTTCTGGCTTTAGGCCAGCCTTGCCTGAGTATACTACTATTATAAATGAAACTACACTGCCTCCCTCCCATGAGCCAACATTCAGAAATACTAGATTTAAAAGTGAGCAACCAATGTAAAAAAATGTAGATTGGGGAAACTATACAATGACCTAGTGATTTTTTTCCAATTATTGTATAGATTTCTGACAGAAGTGATGAGGTTATATTCTTCGTCTAATTTTCTTTCTTTTTGTTGTTGTTGTTGGTCATGGGGCTTGAACTCTGGGCTTGAGTGCTTTTCCTGTGCTTGAACTCTGGGCTTCAGTGCTGTTCCTGTGCTCATCACCTCAAGGTCAGCACTCTACGACTTGAGTCACTGCAACACTTCGGTTTTCTAGTGGTTTTTTTTAGATAAGTGTCCCATGGACTTTCCTGCCAGGGCTGGCTTTGAACCATGATGCTCAGATCTCAGCCTCCTGAGTATCTAGGATTACAGGCATGAGCCACTGGCACCCAGATTTTGTCTAACTTTCTAATCAGAAAAATAAACACAATTTTAGTCCAACAAAAGCTTTTAAATAAATTGAGGAAAGGAGAAGGCTGAGGCTTGAATGTTAGCAAAGACCAAACCCCAATACAACTCTGAGTCAAGAAAAAAAAATAAATTCAGAGCATTAAGTGACCAAATGGTCTAATCAATATATGGGTAGAGATAAAATATAAAATGCCCCACAGGCATGATAATCAACTGAACTCAAGAGTGACAAACGTCAGCTATCCTAAAAGTTTACAGCTCTGTCTTGTGGAAGTGTTATTAAATGAGATGTGAAGCAGAGAAACACCTCAAAGAAAAACAAGAAGATCAAGGAAACATTTAATTATCCTCATGATTTTTGCATTAATTTCTTTGTATTATATGCTATTTAATCATGAACATTTTAGTATACTAATAAATCTGTTCTTGGAAATGAGTTTTTAATAAGTTTGGACCTTTGGAAATATCAGATAGATGGTATTGTAATTATGGTCTGGAACTATGTCTGTTCACTACCTTGCATTCTACTTCTAGCTGAGTGATGCCAGGCTGTTGTCAAGATGCTCAGTTTCTGCATTATTTCACACATTGTTATACTACTTTACTTTTTTTCAGACCAATCTTTTAAAAAACATCTAGATTCAGCCGGGCGCTGGTGGCTCACGCCTGTAATCCTAGCTACTCAGGAGGCTGAGATCTGAGGATCGCAGTTCAAAGCCAGCCCCGGCAGGAGAGACCGTGAGACTCCTATCTCAAATAAACCATCAGAAAACCGGAAGTGGCGCTGTAGCTCAAGTGGTAGAGCGCTTGCCTTGAGCTGAAGAGCTGAGGGACAGCGCCCAGGCCCAGAGTTCAAGCCCCACGACCGACAAAAAAAAAACCAAAAAAACAAAAAAACAAAAAACATCTAGATTCAGCCGGGCACCTGTGGCTCATACCTGTAATCCTAGCTATTCAGGAGGCTGAGATCTGAAAATCACAGTTCTAAGCCAGCCAGGGAAGGAAAGTCCATGAGATTCTTGTCTCCAGTTAACCCCCAGAAAACTGGAAGTGGTGCTATGGCTCAAGTGGTAGAGTGCTCTTCTTGAGCATTACATATGTGTGTGTGTGTGTGTGTGTGTGTGTGTGTGTAAAATCTATACTGTCAAAAGGGTTGTATTTTGTAGACTTTTCTTTGTATCAGGCTGATATCTTCTTGGTAATTTGATGTGAACCTTATATTTTTGACAGCTTTATTGAAGTATGATTTACATATAAGAGAATCCACTTATTTTAATGCATTTTAACTATAAAATCAGACACTATGATCTAGTTATGAGCTATGTTAAACATATAGCCTTACAACTGTCATCATAATCAGTTATTCAGAAGAGCAGAGTACAGTATTGTACTTATTTCTATCAAATAAGGCATGTGAAGTATGTTATATCTTTCATATCCTTACTAATTTATTCTCTTTTTTTCTCTCCTTTCACACTATTGAACCCAGCCACTTAAACCACTTAAGCTTTGTCTCCAGCCTTCTAGTATTTTTTCTTTATGCATAATTTTGAAGAAAGACACTTGCAATATTTCTTTTTTTGTACTTTTTTATTGTAAAAATGCTGTACAGAGGGGTTTCAGTTACATGAACAAGGTAACGAGTACATTTCCTATTGAGCATGTTATTTAACACTATGGTGAGCTTGCCATTCTGCTTGAAGTTCCACTAATATTCATTTTATATTGATTAAAGCTACATAAGAGTTTTTTGTTTGTTTGTTTTTGTTTATGACAGTCCTGGGGCTTGAACTGAGGGCTTGGACACTGTCCCTGAACTTCATTTGCTCAAGGTTAGTATTCTACCACTTGAGCCACAGCACCACTTCTGGCTTTTTCTGTTTATATGGGTACTGGGCAAGCATGCTAGTCTAGGCCACATTCCCAGCACACAACAGTTTTAAAGTGTACTGTTTGCCTTGTAGAACCATTTTGCCAATACTTGGCAACTCTTAAGATACCAGTGCTCCTTGTCTACTATTCAAGGTTCTATCCCATAAGGCAATGGTAATCTGACAATAAAATCAAAATGAATTCAATCCAATTCATTTATGGAATAGCAGAGATTAGTAACTCAGGACCTTGAGCTGTGAGACATTCGTTTTTGTGTTTCTGTGGCTAGCTGAGAGATGTGCTTGATGCTATAACATAGGAACTTGAGAGTTCAATTATTTATTATTTTTTGTGTTGGAGGATATAAATCCAAAATTCCAAGACTAAATGCTTGTCACTTTTGTACCATTGTAATGTAGATGAATCATGTCAAATGATCCTAAATCAAGGACCTCTGTATAATACATATTTTTTGAATTTTATTAAGTTGAGTAGATTCTATTGCAAATACATATTTTTATCTTTCTTTGCCTTTATTGCTTGAACATGTGTCTTTTAAATTTTAATTTCAAAGTCAAGGTAATGTACAAAGGGGTTAGAGTTATATAAGTAAGGTAGTGAGCACATTTCTTGTCTAACTTTTTACTCCTCCTTCATTTCTCCCCCTCTTTCCCTCTCCACAATTCCTTCTGAACATGCGTCCCATAAATAACAAAATAGTCACATTGTACTTTCATGCTTTTTGTGAAATTTATTTTAACTAGAAATTCAGTTCATGTACTTTATTTTATTTTATTTTATTTTTTTTTTTTGTCGGTCGTGGGACTTGAACTCTGGGCCTGGGCGCTGTCCCTCAGCTCTTCAGCTCAAGGCGAGCACTCTACCACTTGAGCTACAGCGCCACTTCCGGTTTTCTGGTGGTTTATTGGAGATAGGAGTCTCACGGTCTCTCCTGCCCGGGCTGGCTTTGAACCGCGATCCTCAGATCTCAGCCTCCTGAGTAGCTAGGATTACAGGCGTGAGCCACCAGCGCCCGGCTTCAGTTCATGTACTTTATTATGTTCTTCTGTGTTTAGATTGATGTTTTTATTCAACCTCATTCTATGTTTCCCTATGTTTCTTATTTGTATGTTCCTACTTATTTTCATGTGAATTTCATGACACCTCCTAACTCAGTGATTATTCTGGAAAATTTTAAGTGTGCCAGAACTTTAAAGCCCTTGAATTACTACTATGAAGCTACCCAAGAAGCAATAAGGGGAGAGTGTGGCCTATAAAGTCATAGATATTTCAAATAGCTGTATATGCTAGCTAAATTCTTATCCTGATACTTGAATTTATAGTAATGACGTCCCTCTATTGTTTTTTTCATTTAGTTAAGAAAAATATACCCTTAGTATTATTTATATTTTAAGCAGATAGTATTTATTCCTGTATGATGAAGTTTTTACTTTAATTTTACATTATGGCATTATTAGCTGATTTTTGTTTCCAGAATCCAGCTTTAGAACTTTGTGATATTGATGGAATATCAGTAGAGGGAAAGTTTTTAGAGAAAATGTTATTTTTATTAAAACAAATAATTTATTTTATCAGTGAATATTAATTATAAAAAGACCATTCACTGTGATAATTTCATAAATCTATATAATTTATTTAGATCATATTCAATCCCTGTATGCCTTTCTTGTCAACCATCTTACCTTCAATTTCTTTCTGTATAACTTTCTGCTTAATTCCATAGACTGCTACATACATGTAGGTTAAGTAAAGAAAAATTCTATGTTTATTTAATCATGGGGTTTGGGAAAAGCTTGCACAATATGCAGGAAACACCAGGGCATTTTGCAGTGCTGTTCAATGATGTGGGGTAAGATTTTGATAATATCCAGTGGTATTATTTGGGGTTTTCATGTCATTTCTATTTTTTTATTTTAATTTTATTGTCAAGGTGATGGACAGAGGGGTTACAGTTACATAAGTAAGGTAGTGAGTACATTTCTTGTTGAACTTGTTACTCCCGCCCTCATTTTACTGCCTCTTTTCCATTCCCCCCATCCCCAAGTTGTACAGATCATTTCTAACATAGTGCTTTGTGAGTTTGGTTCTTGTACAGTATAGAAGATAGAGTTATCATCTTCTTTCTGTGGGTATTCATCCACTTTTTTCAATGCCATCTGTCATGAAGATGCCTTTCCTCCAATGTAGATTTTTGGCACTTTTATCAAAATCAGATGCTATAGCTGTGTTATTTTATTTCTAACTCTTCTGTTCTACTGCATTGCTCTATGTGTCCACCTTTATGCCAGTACAATTATGTTTTTATTGCTTTGTCTTAGTACTTTGTTTTGAAGTTAGATATGATATTAATAGCATTGCTCTTTTTTCCCCCTTTAAAATGCTTTGGCTATTTGGGACTCTTTATTTCTGCTCAGGAATTTGAGGGTTTTTTCCCTATTTATTTGGACAATTTTGATGGGGATTTGGATTTGGAATTTCAATGGGAATTTGGAATTTGATTTGGAATTTTGATGGGGATTTCACTGAAACTGTGCTCAAGGTGGTATTATAGCATCTTTCATGATAGCAATATCATGAAACATATCCATGAACATGTTCTATGCATATATAAATTTTATCACAAATGTAAACTGTGATAAATTCTGTAGATATTACTCATAATTAAAACAATTTTAATACCTCATATTTTCCTTTGATTTTCTGTATTCTCTTAGCAATATTAACCCTGAAATTACTTTCTTACAATAATATATTTCAAATCTTTAGTCATTTACATCATGTGGGAACTTTTCCCTTAGATTGATCTGACTATATTTAGTTTTATCTGGCTATCTAAGTATGGCATCTGTGCCTATAGTTTTACTATTGTTTTGTGTATTGTCTACTTTCTCTTTTTAGATGGAATTACCTGCTATAGGTACCCCCAAATCATCTTCATTATTAAGTTAATTTCTTGTGAGAAAGTGCATCCTCCAAAAGGTAAAGTTGGAAGGCTAAAATGTCTGTACTGTACATGTTTGTTCTGTTATCAATATTCCTTCAGAATTAAAAAAGCAAAACTATGTTATTTTCATTCAGTGTTTTCTCTTACTTCAAAGATGAGTATTAGTTTCTAGATCTGACTACTTTGAATAATGCTTATCTTTTTTCTTTCTATGCTCTCTCACTTTCTTCCTCTGTAAGACTGCAGAAATAATTCCTGTTCCGTTTTCTAAAATGTTATGGAAGTATTTAGCATTTTCATTCATTTCTTACACAAGTTGACTAAGACTTAATAATCAACTTCAATTTAGGGCCCTCTAGTTAGTTCAAAATATTTTCTTGCATCATTGTTCAAACAGAAGATTTTTATCTTCTGCATTTAGCTTTCTGGTATTGCCTTTTTCTTTTAAAATATTTGAAATCTTAGAATGATTAGACCTATGTGTTTTTATCTTTGCTCCTTTTGATTGCTTTGTCTTTAAAGATGTACTTTTAGAAAGATCTGTAAATTTACCCCAAAAAGCCATCTCATATGTTCTAGATTTTGAAATTATTCTATTCTGTTTTTCATTTTAAGGCTATATAGTATAACTTCTTGTATTTTGTGGATAATAATTGACTCTTTTGGTTTGGAATTTCTAAAAGTTATTTGGTTATTTTATTTTAATTTGTTCATTAGGACTTTTTACCAAAAGATATTTGTAATTAACAGTCTTGTTTTTATTGCTGTTTAACACTTAAGATCTTCTGAGTCTTTTTGGGGGGGAGGGGAGAATGTCCTAAAAATATCTTTGGCATTTTATTGTTTGGACAGATATCCAGTGGAAACTCTTCCAGGATGAAGCCTGGAGAACATATTTATTGCTATATGTAGTCTGTAGGATATTGAAGGAAGAAGGTTCCATAATTCCTCAAAAAGTTCCTTCAATCCAATTCTACATTCATTTATTTTAGCTTTGTTCACAAGTTTTGAACAAATGATTACCAATGCTTTAGATTGTTTCTTATGAGTCATATAATTATGTTTAACCAGGTCACATATTCAAATCTTATCAAAAGTTATTGAAACAAGGTAAAAATGCTTTGAAGAAAATGTGTACTCTTAAAATTCATGCATAAAAGATAACATAAGTTGAAGGTCAACTGCTTCACTTTGTATCTAAAGAAAAAAGTGTATCTCTTGAAAAAGCATAGAAAATCAATTCCCCAGGAACAGAAGAAAGGGAATAATAAAGAAATAGCAAAATTGGTGATACTGAAAAGCACTATACAATAAAGAAAAATCAATGGATCCCCAAGTCTTAAGGACAAGGATATAAGTTAGATGTTATGCACACCAAATATTATGGGTGATAAGTATGTGTTGGCTATCAGTAGTACTGAGCAATCCCTCTCAGGATCCTGAATACATCAATTCTCAACAAAATATATAGAGAGAACATCTTACCCTTCTTAAACAAGGGAAAAACAACATTCCAGATAGGTTTTACTTTCAAAGCATAAACATTTAATAATTAACAGCATACCATCTTTATCCTAAAAAGGAGAAAAGTCCCATCACTAGAGGAAGGTCAAGCAAAATCCAATTCCAACTTAAATGTTGTAGAATAGTGTAGAAATTTCCACATGATTTTAAAAATATGCTACACCAAAAAAAAATCTGTTTGTTTGTTGGTGATATGCTAAAAGCCTCCTGTCTCCAAGATGAAAAGAAAGTTGATTTCTGCATTTGCTTTTGTTCAACATGTACTGGTACTCTACAAAGTACAATAAAGCAATAAGACTATTCCTTAAAAAGCACCAGGGTTAGGAAAAGAAAGTCGAGTGACACACAGAAAAACACTCCAGATGGTTCCAGTTTTCCCTTTGTGTACTTCTTAAAATATGTATATGAAGAACCCACTTGAGGTTTGCCAGGCTAACCAGAAGGACTAAGGGAAAGGATGTCTAGAGTTTTCATAGAGCTCAGGTAGTGTTACTCCCACCAGCTCAGCTTACTCCACACAGAAAATCCTCACTTCTGCATAAATAACACTTGCCTGAGCACAATACTTTGGACCATGCTAACAAATCATTAAAAAAAACAACATTCAAAAGAGTGAACTCTTTACAGGTAAGCTATTGTGTATCCAAACAAAGAATGAGGATATTTGGGAATATAGATAACCCTAGCACCAAAATGGAAAAATTTGCAGTGCTGTCATCCAATCACAGTAACAATCATATCACTAAAAGGAAGTAAATAATCATCAATGAAAAATGGACAAACATATTAGAATTGAGGGAAAAAACTATAATGAAAGTTCATTACATGATCTCCTATGTTTAAAAGTATTAGATAGAACCATGAACTATGTAAAAAGACAAAGTGCAGATATATAAAAACCAGAGACTGAGTTGAAATACATGTTTGATACACATGGTTGATTAGGACCAATTGTAGAGGAAAAGGCGAGTCAGAATTATTATTCAGTTATAGAAACATCTAAAAGGAAAGACTCCAAAACTTATTGCTGCAAAATAAACAAAGAAATACAAAGTAAAGCACATTAGTGAGCATGTAAGAATATAAGTATTCTAAAACTCAAGAAGAATAGGATAGAGAAAAGGTATATGGTAATATTTTTAAAAGTGAACCAAATACTTTAAAATCAATAAAACAAAAGTTATGAATATATAGATACTGGAAACTTAAAAACATCTAAAGACATTAAATATGAGAAAATTATTGTAAATTGTAAATTATATAGTAAGCCATTCAAGTCAGCATTCTTTGTAATTTCCCAAAGTGAAAGTTATGGAAATCTGCATCAACAATCAAGCATGCATTTATAATATATTTAGACAACGGAATGCTGCACTGAAATAATTACAAACAAATGTCAAATACAAGAATGTGAAAAAATTCCATTGCCATAGTGTTGACTGAAAGATACAGGATACAAAAGACTATATTCCTTTATATTATATATATTTATATATATAATATATTTATATATATATTTATATATTCCCTATATATTAACTTTATATAAAATGAAATATAAGAATTTGTTCAATCTATGGTTTCAATTCCAGATAGTCATGAGACACGATATTCAATTCCTCTCCCATGAAATAAAACATAGTCTCCTTTGTTCATTAAAATATAACTGCCCTGATAAATCATTAATCATAAAATGTGTCTACGACAAGTGTCTCAATGTTTTAGAAAAGAAGACCTATTATTACTATTTTACTTTATGCATTTTATGTAAAAAAAAAAGACTTAAAATACCTTCTTAAATATGTGATAGCTTGGGCTGGGAAGGTGGCTCAGTGGTAAAGCTCTTGCCTTGCATGCATGAGGCCCTGGGTTCGATTCCTCAGCACCACATAAGCAAAAAAGAGAAAAGCTGAAAGTGGCGCTGTGACTCAAGTGGTAGAGTGCTAGCTTTGAGCTGAAGAGCTGAGGGACAGCTCCCAGGCCCAGAGTTCAGACCCCACAAGCAGACGCCCTCCCCCCCCCCCCCCCCCGGCAAAAACAAAAAACAAAAAAACAAATATGTGATAGCTTGACCATAAGTTTTTACTCTTATTAGAAATGCATTTATGATTTTCAAAAACTTAGGAAACATACAGAATTACTAAAGTGTATAAATCCATGTAACAGAATAATTTGATTCTTTGTCCACACTGTATTGTGAATGTGCCTTAAAACAAATATGTACTATCAATTAAGATGAATTTTCAAATAATTATAATATTAAGTTGAAAGTCCATGTTTTAAGGATACCAAATTGATCCAATATCTAGAAAAGAGGCTTAAATTGAATAAAGAAATAACCCTCTAATCTAGTAATCTACTGGCTCTTGAATTCAGTTCTGTAAACAGTTTTCTCAGGTCACTGAAGAGGAAAACGGGTTTTTGAATGATCACTTCTCAATGTTTAAGAACTATAGTTCCTTGTTTGCCTGAAGTCATCAATCCTTATAAGTTGCAAGAAAGTAATGATCAGTCTAAAACTATATTTTTCTTTTAAAGATGCTAAGTAACTTTGAAGATCTAAAAGAACACAGGGCCTCTGATACTTTTTTAATAATATCAGAATTAATGGCTCAATGAAAGATGTATTTTTAAATAAAAAGAAAGAAAAATTGTTGTACATAGATATGTTGATTGTTTGGAACTTGTTACTTCAAGTTTTTGAATGATTTTCTGCCTCTTTGTAAGCCTCAGAATAGCAAATAGTTTTAGATATACTTGACGATAAGTAAGGTAAAGTGATGGTTTCATTTGCTGCTAACTTTGAAATAGAATAGAAAGCAAATTGTCCATTATAGCCCAGAGTTCAAGCCCCACGACAGACCAAAAAATAAAGAAAACTAATGTGTAGAATTTATGAAGCTATGATACTCTTGCAGGGGCTCTTGCCACTTTGTGTTGGAAAATGGGTTTATTGGAAAGCTGACTACAATGAAGTTCCGTGAGGAGAATAGCTTTAGGACAATCTTTCATCAGAATGTGTGGAGGAAAGTGGAGAAAGCTTGGGCAAAGAGAGAATACAACAGCGATTATGGTGGCCAACTATAGCCTCATCTAACAAGGTAAGTCTCTCCCAAACTCTAACCAGTTATTGGAATTTTTCTGCATTTATTCTTCAGGTTTTTGTTGAACCCTTTGGTACAGGATTCTCCAAGAAGATGAGAAACCCTCTAGAAGGAGCCAGTTTCAGCTGAAGTGATCTTTGGCATTCTCAGAGTGGAGACAAGGAATCATTGGAATGGGAATCTGGGGGACATTTGTTAGACATTAAGTCCAACACTCATGGTTTCTTTTTCTGTCTTTTCTTTTTTTTTAATTTAATTTAATTTTATTTGTGAACATCCTGTACAGAGGAGTTACAATTACATGGGCAGGATAATGCGTACATTTCTTACCAAGCATTGCAGCCTCCTCCTGTGTTTACCCTTCACATCCCTTCCCAGCCTCCCCCCTCCCCCCCAATCCCAATCCTTCTCCTTCCCCCCCTTCCCCGCCCCCCCCCCCTCCCCGCACCGCATTGTAAAGCTCGTTTTGGACATGACAACTTGTGCTTCTCATTGTTGCAACAGGTCCACTTGTATTCTTGAACAACTGGTTTTTCCCCATCTCCTCCACAAGTTATACTGACATCAAATATAGTGAAAGCAGGGGTTATACTGTGGGGGAGGGACATACAAAGCAACAAAGAAATAATCTTATAAATGCGTTAGAAACACATGCATGAAAGAAAAAAACATTAAAATACATATCTAAGGGTTCATTTTCCTGACATCACATTATCTGACCTTTTCTGCTTGACTCATACATATACTAGATATTACAAATAAGGGAAACCATGGGACCTATGTTTCTTTGGGCCTGGCTTACTTCACTTAATATAATTTTTTCCAAGTCTTTCCATTTCCTAACAAATGGGGCAATGTCATTCTTTCTGATGGAGGCATAGAATTCCATTGTGTATATATACCACATTTTCTTGATCCATTCATCTACTGAGGGGCTTCTGGGTTGGTTCTATATCTTAGCTATGGTAAATAATGCTGCAATAAACATAGTTGTGCTGGTAGCTTTAGTGTGGTCTTGTTTGTAAACATTTGGGTAAATGCCCAAAAGTGGGTCATAGGGGAGTTCTATGTGAAGTCTTTTGAGGAACCTCCATACTGCTTTCCAAAGTGGTTGAACAAGTTTACATTCCCACCAACAATGAAGTAAGGTTCCTTTCTGTCCACATCCCCTCCAGTATCTGTTGTTGTTAGAGTTCTTGATTTTTGCCATTCTAACTGGAGTGAGGTGATATCTCAATGTTGTTTTGATTTGCATTTCTTTTATGGCTAGGGATGTTGAACATTTCTTCATGTGTCTATTGGCCATCCTTCTTTCTTCTTCAGAGAAGTTTCTCTTTAAGTCTTTTGCCCACTTATTTATTGGGCAGTTGTTTCTTTGAGGATTTGTTGTTGGGGGGTTCTAGAACATTTATTTGAGAGGGAGAGAGAGAGAGAGAGAGAGAGAGAGAGAGAGAGAGAGAGAGAGAGAGAGAGAGAGAGAGAGAGAGAGAGAGAGAGAGAGAGAGAGAGAGAGAGAAAGAGAGAGAGAGAGAGATTACCACTTGAACCACAGCTTGACTCTGAGCTTTTGGGCGATTAATTGGACATTAAAGTCTCACAAACTTTTTTGCCTAACTTGGTTTCCTGTTGTAATCCTCGGACCTCAGCCTTCTGAGTAGCTAGGAATACCAACTTCTAGTAATATTTTAAAAGAAAGATATGTGTTGCAGCTAAAGAGGATAAAAATTCTAACTCTTGTCATTGTATGTTCTCTCTCTTTATATATGTATATATATGTATATATATACACACACACACACACACGTGTGTGTACACAATATAGCAAATTGCACAGAATTGTATTCATTGTTATAATACTTGAAGGCAAATCACTCAAAGATATAGATGTGTAATTCAGCAGATAGCTATCGATTAAGCAATAACTTTCATTCATTTATTATTGGATATGAATTCAACTATGACACTTGCTTTGCTTTATTATTACTAATTTTAGTTAATCCTTAGGTGCTTAATTTATTACATTGTGTGTGCACATGTATGCATGTGTGTGTGTGTGTGTGCTTTGTAAATATGGCACGCACAATGTTCAATAGTACCTGATTTTAGGCATCCACTATGGGGTTTTGAAATATATCCCTTGTAGATAAAGGTGACTGATTTTTATACATAGATGTTGATAGCATTCAGAAATATATACCTAGTTTTCAACATACCACTTAATTTTGGGATAATAATTTGCAATAGAGTCTTGTCAACTTTGAGTAAATAGTATAACACTTTTCTAGCCTACAGCTACTAAGTTACTCTATGTTGCTCATCACTCCATATGAAAACAGATTTTTCTCCTCATAATCTTCTAGAGGAAAAGGTGAAAAAAATCTTCCCCATAACTTTCCAGTACAGGAGGATTATTATGATTATGGAGTTAGCTAGCTGTAATATACACCCCACCTCCTTGTGACAGCCCACTAAAAACAAAGACATTCACAGGGATACCTCTGAGTGCCAGAGAAAACTTCCATCAATGTTTTACAATGTGTCATTATCAGGTAACACATTCTTCACAGTAGGTAATTAGCAGGTGATAATGAGAATCAAGTCCAATATTTCACATATGCCCTTAAAAGCAACATTCTCCAGCAGGTGGAAAGAGCTGAGAAATTGAGTTATAAAATGCTTTCCCACATACTGCTTCAATAAATAGAAAGGAAAAATCTTTCCTAAAAATTACAAAGCTGGGAAAATGTTCAGAAATCAGAATCTGCAAGCAACCACACAGGACTATCGATTACTAACTGTGGAGTATCCATTGCAAGTAGTATAGTTTGGTTGAACTGATTTTTAAAGCAATAGAGAGTATTTTCATGGATAATTGACTGAAGGCATATCTAGGCTAATTTTCAACTCCTTTCCTATGATTCTATGTTTTAAGTTCATTAATAAATAATTGTAGATATTTGTAGGGCTCAAATTACATTATGAAATATATACAGTGCACAATACTTATATACAAATAACTAACATATTCATCACTGGAAACATTTCCACAAAGGCAAAAGGAGCTTTGAAATTGAGGACCAGACAAATTTGCTAATACCCAATGGAATGATTTTGTGCTAAGTGTGGGTTTTTTATGTTTGTTTTGGTTTGGTTTGTTTTAGAATCCCACCCATTAGATTGCCAAAACAATAGATATGTATAATCAAAAGCATCGTTGGGAATTTCACCATAGATTGGGAATTTACAGAGAAAGCATAATACTGAGGTCCCATTCTAAAATTCTGCATTCAGAAGTTCTGCTTTTCATATAGAGTACTATATTCTCAGACTGGGTTACATTCTATATTTCATTTCCTCTGTTGTCTCTGTGAGACTGATAGGATAAATAAATATATTTTAAATAGGAGGAGTGAGTCATACATCAAGCACACAGAATTCTTTTTTTATATTTTTTTATTGTGAAAATACCATTCAGAGGGGTTACAATTACATGGGCAAGGTAATGAGTACATTTCTTGCCAAGCATTGTTGCCTCCTCCTTTGTTTTCCCCTTCCCATCACACCCTCCCTCCCGCCCTCCCCCTTCTCCGTGCCAAAGTTGTAAAGTTGTAAAGTTCGTTTTTCGACATAACGTCTTATACATCTCATTCTTGCAATGGGTCCACCTGTATCTCTAGTTAAACAATTTGTTTTTTCCCTTTCCTTCCCCAAATTATACCAACATCAAATACAGTGAATGATGAATGGATCAAGAAAATGTGGTATATATACACAATGGAATTCTATGCCTCCATCAGAAAGAATGACATTGCCCCATTTGTTAGGAAATGGAAAGCACATGGAATTCTTAACTCGTGTATGACAATGATTTTGCCAGCTCCATTATTTCTACTACATTTAATATGATGGATTCATAAAAGTTTTGGTGACATTCACATGTAATAAATCTGGAATAAATCTGGAATAGAATATGGAATTACCCTAACAGGTAAAATGGTTTTGTGGTATGGAACACAGGACAAATTTGTCTTGAGGAAGCATAATAATAAGAGGAATTGCTCTGGACTTTGAAACAAAACTTGTATATATGAACTCTTGCCCAAGAAAGGTAAGTTTAGGCAAGTCTTAGGAAATAACTACTCACCCCATTACTGAATCAGATTGTAAGCAATAGAATGTATCAGAGGAAAAATAAGATAATATTAGTAATGAATAATGAATAGAGAACAAATTGGAAGTTTGCAGAAGGAAAACTTTATCGATAGATATATTCCATGACAGACCTGTGCGGGAAACTCCATTAGGAGAGCTTATAAAAAAAACCTTAATATGTCTACTAACAATCCTATTTAAACTTTGAGAGCAATTAAACCTGTGCAATCATGTACCTACTGATTATATATGCAAATGTAGATTTCATTTTCTCTGATTCTCTTTCTGCAACTTTAATTACTTGAGGTCATCTAGATATATTAAGAAGAAAATTCCAGAGATAAGTAATTTAAAATTTTTAAATTGTGCACCATTTCAAATGAAGTTTTGCATGGCCATATTCAACTACAAATGGGACAACAATCCTCTTCTTCTCAAGTGGATTTCCTGTGTGAATACTGCTCTCCACTAGTCAGTAACTGTCAGTAACCAGATTGACTATTTTGGTGTAGGTATCCCTTGTTTTATTTAGTAATGGCCTTGACAACAATAGTAAGATAGTATCAATTGAATTGTATTTTATTATTATAAGTTATTATAATATAATAATTATGATAATTATAATATAATTATAACTTATAATATAATAATTATAATGTATATAATAAATGATCTAATTTATTGTTATTATTGTCTTTAATATTCTAAAGTGCATGATAGATAATGCATTAAAATGTATAGTATGCATTAAATTCAATATAATCATGAATGTATCTTCTGTGTATTAGGGAGTTTATCTTGGTAATAAGAATATAAATTAGGCCAGATGCCAGTGGCTCATGCCTGTAATCCTAGGTACTCAGGGGACTGAGACCTGAGGATCATGGTTCAAAGCCAGCCAGGGGCAGGAAAGTCTGTGAGACTCTTATCGCCAATAAACCACTAGAAAAAACGGAAGTTGTGCTGTGGCTCAAGTGGTAGAGCACTGGTGTCCAGGCCCAGAGTTTAAGCCCCAAAACGGACAACAAAAAGAATATAAACTAGACATAACATTCATGCCTCATTTTTCTTCATTTGCTTAGATCATTTCACCACACAACAGTTTCGCACTTTTTTTTATTTTAGCATTATCAAAGCCTATTAATGAAACAATTCTCTTCTAGGGAATTCATATTATCCAGGTTATAATAGACTATGATATACCCAATGTATTTCTACATAAAAATAAAGGGAAGTGGCCTTCCCCAAGATCCTATAGTATATCTGGGAAAGTTATAGCTCTACATTTTCTTTAATTGACCTAGTACAATAATAATAAAAAAGAAATTATTATCTTCTTAGCCATTCTAAGATTGCTCACTATGAATCTACAATTGTTACAGAAACTGGATCTACGGAGAAAATGCCAAAGGCATTCACAGAAACCCAGAGTTCATGAAAAGGTTCTGCTTTATTAGTCTTGGCTGTTGAGTAAAATTATGCTTAATGAGAGGGGAAAGAGGGCAGGGAAAGAAGGTGGGGAGGATAACTATGGAAACAGTTGCTAGGAGGCCACACCATACAAATTCATTCTCTAGACAGATAACTACAACCCCCAACCCTTGCACCTTTGGTTGTGGGGGGTGGGGGGTGTTATATTACTGTTTACTGGTGCAATTGGCCAGAGAACAGTTCAGAGTGCATGGGCTAATGATGGCTATTCTTGCATCATCCTTTGAGTCTGAAAGTACAGATCATTGTGATGAGACAGAACTGCTAATGAGAGAAAATGTTAATTTCGAGTGAAATTACTTTCTTGTGTTGAATTAAATATTTTTATTGCTTAACATATTCCCAGCACCTTTACCAAGACATGAAATAAAAGGTTTTAAGAAAGATTGCAACATTTCTTTGCTTAAAGCTCAGGTCTCTTATCTTTTTAAAATAAAAGATAGAATGTAAATGTGTTTATAAGATTTGTAGGAATTTTGCACAAGTCACTGCACAGTGTATGATGTATTTTGACCATCTTTATGATAAGTTGGTTTTGTATTTACTCATTTTAAAGACATCTTTGTAATGGGAAACACATACCTTGAACATTTTACAGGCCAATAGATAAATTATTAATTACCCCTGTCAGATGGAATCTTGGTATTTGTAAACTGACAATGGTTCTTGCTGGACAGATTCTTGATAATAAGATCCTTGCTTCTCCAGAAAGGTAGCCTGACAGATGAACTAAGCTATGATCTATCCAATCAAGTGCACTCTAAGGATGATTAGAATGTTTCCTTCCCTTTCAATTATAATGATGAAGGCAGCTAGCCTGCTCGCAAGATACGATTTTTTTTTCCTGTATAGCCTCTTAGAATAATCAAATCCCAAATAAAATTTGGATTATTTGGCTAAAAATATGCAATTATAGAAAAAAACATCACCTTTAGAAAACCCAACCAACAGACTTCTATTCATTAATAATATATTACCCATTCAGAAAATGGGAGAATTATAAAAAGAATTATACAGGTTTCCTAATGCTGCTATAACAAATATAGTTAGTGGTTAAATAGCATACATTTATTATCTGACCATTCTGGCAATGGGAAAGCAGAATAAATTTCAATGAGGTAAACCTAGTTGTGTGTTGGATTGATCCTACCATCACTGGAGATTACCCACATTTCTTGGTTCATGTTTTGGTTTTGGTTTTGTTTTCTAATGTATACTGGAATAATTTCACATTGTATCTGACAGTGATAGACAATCTCCCTCTTTTACCTTAAATGATACCAATGGTAATATTAGGTTTACCTACTACAAAAGAAATTCAAAAACTCTCCCTGTCTTAAGGAGACAACCATGATTTATTTGAAACATTAAATCTGTTCAACTGTGTGCATAACAAAAAGTTCTTAGGAATCAGGACATGGATATTATTATTTTAGTTTAGTACAGATTGTGTCACTCTAAAATGTATAAGGTCAAAATTTAAAGGTAAAAAATTGAGAAATGGTAAAAATAAATAAAAAATGTCCCTACTTGGGAATATATGTAGATAAGCACACACAGATGCATTGTCACACTGTGAGTTGATAGAGATTTAGTAGCATTAGATATTGTAGAAATGTTTTGATTGAACTTTAAAAATATAGTTGATGTATTTTTCAGTATACAAGAACATAATTTTGTTATATTTAAAGAATACCTATAAATAAATATTGTACTAAAGAGTGTAACAAGTCAGCATAACATAAATATTTATTGATTATATATTAGCTTCAATTAAAAAAAGAGTATGACCTTTGCCTGTGTTATTCTTAACTCTTTCAACTCTGACACCTCAATCCCCATTTGGAAGGTAATACATGGTTTTCATCATTACCAAAAGGGTGAATGATGACCCAAATAAAGAAATTAGAATGTTACCAACTTTTCCTTATAAAAAAAGTCACTTACTAGCCAGGCCCAAAGAAGCATAGGTCCCATGGTTTCCCTTATTTGCAATATCTAGTATAGGTATGAGTCAAGCGGAAAAGGTCAGATAATGTGATGTTAGGAAAATGAACCCTTAAATATGTATTTTAATGTTTTCGTTTCTTTCATGCATGTGTTTCTAACGCATTTATAAGATTATTTCTTTGTTGCTTTGTATGTCCCTCCCCCACAGTGTAACCCCCGCTTTCACTATATTTGATGTCAGTATAACATGTGGATGAGATGGGGACAAACAAGTCGTTTAAGGATTCAGGTGGACCTGTTGCAACAATGAGAA
Organism: Dipodomys merriami; assembly: GCF_024711535.1. Taxonomy (NCBI): domain Eukaryota; kingdom Metazoa; phylum Chordata; class Mammalia; order Rodentia; family Heteromyidae; genus Dipodomys; species Dipodomys merriami. The sequence goes on from NW_027202271.1 coordinate 32,596,573, forward strand.
GTACAAAATGTCATGTCAAAACCAGCTTTACAATGTCGGTGTGGGGGGGGAGGGGGGTATAATTGGGTGGGGGGAGGGGGGAGACGGAGACGGGGAAGGGAAGTGAAGGGTAAACAAAGGAGGAGGCTGCAATGCTTGGTAAGAAATGTATGCATTATCCTGCCCATGTAATTGTAGCCCCTCTGTACAGTATGTTCTCAAATAAAATAAAATACAATTAAAAAAAAAGTCACTTACTGTTTATCCGTAATATTCTGTTATAATAGTCTCTACTGACCTATCTATCTTGAATAATTACTTACAGCATTTTATATTTTATTTATTGTCTATTATGTATCATTATATATGCATACACATTTATATGCATACACATTTATACACATTTATATCAACAGTATATGATATAAACATATACAAATTATATATGCTATTGAATATATTATATACAATATAATTGATGTATTAAAATTAATATTCTCATATGTATTCTTATACATATATTATATATACATATATTTTATATAATGTATATTAGTATTATAAGAAATTGTCTTTTCTCTCTATTAGGTACAGAAGCCAAGCATCTGTAATTCTAACTACTCTGGAAGCTGAGATCTGAGGATTGCAATTCAAAGCCAGCCTGGGCAGGAAAGTCTGTGAAGCACTCATCTCCAATTAAATCAGAGAACAAACAAAAGTGGTGCTTTGGCTCAAGTGGTAGAGTTCTAGGCTTGAGTAAAAGGAGCTCAGGGACAGTGCTCAGGCCCTGAGTTCAAGCCTAAGGACTGGCAAAACATTTTAAAAAAATATTGAAAGATCACATTTCTCAGATAGTTCTTGTTGCTGATGTTCACCTTCATCTATCTATTCCTATTTGTTATCATTATTCTTTCTTCCTATTTTTGTCGCCATGAAGTTTTCTTGTATTCTTGGTAGCCTAAAGAATGGCTGAGGGATGTAGCTTTACCTGAAAGCTTGTGGTTCTTAATTTCAACATGTTTTATTCTGTATTAAAGTATTTTAGTTTATTCTTGAAATTTGATTTTTAAAAGACATATGAAGTTGTCTTTATTTATGTTAATGAATAGTGAAATACCTAATTATGAAATGTATATTTCACAGTGTTATCAGCTTTGTGGTAAGAACATGTATCAATTACTACATTTGCATTTTTTAAAACACAATATATTATACTTTGTCACCATACTGTACAATATGTTTCTTAAAATTAGTCATCTTATCTAATTTTAACTGTATCCTTTAACCAGCATCTCCCCGCTTCCAAACCTGTCATCCTCTGATAACCCCGTTTTCCTCTCTCTATCTATGAAACTTAGATATTTAGATGTTTAATAATAAAATGGTATATTTATTTTCTATGTCATTATGCTCTATTTCATTGAACATAATATCATCCAGTTGTATGGATATCATTTTAAGTGCCATAAATCCTCCTTTATTTGGGTAATTAAAATTATAAATATGGTCACACTTTTTCCCCTAAATTTTCCTTACAATAGGCACAGATAAAAGGTAATAGTTGAAGTTGTGTCTCTTCACTTTAGTGAAGCTTATATTTTTCAGTGTCCTTATACTTTTCAGAACCCCAGGGTGCCTGCAGAACAGCTCAGAATGCTTCTCTCCAAAAATGGAGGTAATATTGAGCAGACCTATATACCTTCTTGAATTCCTTTTTAGCATTCTTGGACCTTCTCTCAGGTTCTTTATGCTTTACTTCTAAAGGCTTTGAAATATATTATGATTATTTTTCACAGAACATACACTATCAATAGGTAATTTTTTTTGCAAAGACCAAGGACTTTGACCCCAGACTAAAACACTTTTTTTTTTAATTTGCTAAACCCAAAGCTAAGGAAAATACTATTGCAGATTTGCCTACCCTTAAGCTATTTCTGAAAATAGATCATCAAATATTTGCTTCATTCTGTATATAATTTGTTCCATAATGTCTATGTCTTGTGATCAACAGAAATGCATGGAAATTATAATAGACTAATAGGGTAGCCAAAGGATGAATCCAGCTGACTGGATCTTCTGCTATGGTAGCTAATATTATTTTACCCCCTGTTCTCTGCTTTATTGTGTTTTTACTTTAAGAAATCGCTAGAGCACAAGAGTAACCTTGCAAATTCCAGAAGGGCAGAAGTGGTTGCAAGTTTATCTCTTGAGCATTACAAAACCAGTGATTAACCCATATAAAAGTAGGAATTTTTCAGTTCCACTGTAATATGCTTTATCTCCCAAGCCTTCCTGTGGGTAAGCCTGAGAACAGGAAGTGGAATTCTCTTACTATAAAAAAGTTCTTGCGTGACTTCTCTTCCTCTGTTCTAATTCTCCCATTCCCTTATCACATATTATTGATAGCATTTCCTTAAGTGATTCATAGTAGATATCTATTGCAAAAGAGTCTGCCATTTCTCCCAAGGTCACAATTTTCCAAAACTTTTGCCTACAGGTTGTAATCATTTTGAGATTATTGCGTGTTCTCTCTCTGTTTCTCTCTGTTTCTCTGTTGCTTTCTCTCTGCTTTTCTCTCTCACAAGCAAACAAATCAAATGCTCTGAAATTAATACAAAAAGTCATTACATAGATTGTGTTTGAGCAGTTTCCTGTTATCAAAGCAATGCTGAGCATGTCTTGAAATATTACACCAAAAAATTAGAGAACAAACATGTAACATCATTGGATTACTAATTATGTGTATGTAAATACAGTTATTAAAGATAAAAGTACTTGCTGTGTTTTTTCATCTTTATTCTCTTTCGCTGTCTCTCCTCTTTACTACATATGTGTACTTTCATCTAGTTTGTAAAATCCTACATCAATACTTTCAGAAGTGAGTGGTTGATAAATGGCACATGGTGAAAGAAGTTTGGGGTAACAGTGCTACAGACAAACATCTGAACTGTGCTTCATTTTGTTTTAACAGCTAGTAAAACCATGGGTATGGATTTGAGTACCTTGGTAATATGCAAAGAACTAGTAGATGGTTTCTTTTCAGGGGAAAACGGACTTTTTTTTTGCTTCATGATTTCTTATTTTAGTTCTCTTCTTTTCTGATACCTATCTTTACATACGCCATATTCTAATAAGGAGATCCAAATTTCATTTCTCTAAATAATTGTTCCCCAAATCCCTTAATCCATCCACACAATAAAGATAAAAATATCATTCCCCATTTTTTATGTTCTTTGCCCTCCAACCTCTTTCAGAACTTTCAAGAAAAATCAGTGCTTTCTTGTCGTTCCACCCTCATCTCCCATTTTCACCAAAAACCTTCCATCAAGCTCCAGGAAATCTAAAGATAGTGCTGGCTTTACAAGAAAATCTAGCGATGTTTCTATCATAAAGCAAGTAACTACTGATTCTTGTTAATTTTTAGAGAGCACTGAGAATTTAAAAAAAAATCACCAAGATAATCAAAATGATGCAGCCTTAGGGATGCGATTGATACTGAATTAGAAAGTGGGAAACTTTTAAGGATGACACATTCCCATATTCTGAGCCAGACGATGGTTACATTGGCCAAAAAACAATACAATTGTACATTTAAGATTTTAAATGATATATGTGTGTATGGGTATATTTAGGAAAAACACAGATTAAAAAAAGAGAGTTTTATAAGAACTATGTACAAATGCTGTGCTAGGTGCTTCACATTTGTTATATAGTTCATGCTTAAGGCTTTGATGTGAAATATATGTTCTGTTTTTCTAATATGCATAAGAAGATAGAACCATATGCCAGTGAGTTCATGAGAATCTTATCTCCAGTTAATCACCAAAACACTAGATGTAGAGCTGTGGTTCAAATGGTAGAGTGTTGTTGTCCAGTGAAAAAGATCATAGAGAACTCTAGGCCTTGATTTCAAGCCCAAGCACTAGCACTAAACAAACAAATACAAAATAAGATATATTATAAGAGCATTGACCATTAGACAAGTTTATCATTAACTAAATATTCAATATCCATTATATTTTTCAACATGCAGGCTAAAATTTTAAAAAAGCTTAAAGAATGCAAAATGTGTTAGGTTAAAAATGTAGAATGTATGATAATCGTACTTTTGAAATTCAATGTGAATAGAAAATACAAGATAGTCCAAAAGCTGGTTATGAGAAATGGGAATCAGTAACTGAATTTTATTAAACAATTATGAAATGGAGGAAATTCATGGTATATTATGAGAGATTGAAGTATGTAGATAGAAAATTTACAATTTTAAGGTAGTTACATTATGCTAGAGAAGACTAGTTAGAAGATAGCAAAATCAGACAGATTAGCAATGTGATTGAGTAGAAGAGCCTCAGGACAAGTTGTAACCCAATCTTTGTCATTTTATTTTGCAGGGAATTTAACCTCAGCCTTATTTATTCACACATGTAAAACATAGAAGTTTTAATAAGGACTTCATTTATAAGAGAGTGGGAAGGATTAATTAGGTAATTTTCTCAAGGATCTTTGAAGATTAAAATCCTCAAGTAAGTGTTAAGTATAAAATACAAAGCCTAAGAGATGCAATCAGAAATTACACAAATCAAAAAGATGAAAGGAGAAAAAGTGATTTATAATAAAAGTGTAAGTTAAAGTCTAGACAAATAGGGGTAACAAAGGTTGGAAAAAATGGAAAAATCTAACACATGCAATCAAAGACATTTTAAATGATATGGATTTAATTGTTTTAATTTATATTAATTTCTTAGTTTTTAAATAACGTATTTATTATTAATTTATATTATAATATTCTGAAAATACAACCAACATTATTGGGTGCAAAAATGAATAATTTTCTTTATGAGGTCACATGAGGTATGATGTTCATCATATCCATCAATTACCAGCTATCTCATTCATTTCTATAAAATCTATTCTTAGAAGTCACACGTCTATGAAATATAACACCTCTGCTCCCAGTCTCTACTTATTCCTATCTTCTACTCTATATGTGTGAGATTCACAAAGTCATCCAAAAGAAGATGGAGGGGACTTGGTGACCACAAAGGATTTCAATGAACTGTGAAACAGGGAAATGAGTCAGATTCCAAAAAGAAAAGATTGGATGAACTAAGAAACTAACTAATGCGCTGGGCTTTCCTCTATAATTTTCTCAAACAAAAAGGAAGTTTTAAGGAGGGAAAAATTATACTTTAACCAGAAAGACAATAGTGTCCTAAAAGGGTTTTCTTTTTACTTATTTTTTATTTTACTGTAAAAATGCTGTACAGAGAAGTTACAGTTATATGAGTAAGGTAATGTGTACATGTCTTGTCAAACATTGTTGTCCACTCCTTGGTTGTTTTCCCACTATCCCTTTTCTCCCCCACTCCTTTGCCAACATAGTGTCTTGTGAGTATCATTGTTGCAATGGATCATCTTTTGTCTTCCCTTTCAACATTTTGTTATTCCCCTTCCTTTCCCCAAAGCAGATAAATGTATATACAATGCAGGAGTACCAGAATCAAAGACAGTGATTGCCAGGGATAAACCAATGAAAGAGCTAGATACAGTACATTGATGACCACAAGGTCAACAACCAAAAACAAAGTCTTGCTGTTTCCATGTCTTGGAGTTAATTTAAATTAGCATTATTTTCTATGGTCATATGTACATAGCTATTGAGTTATTATGATTCTTTTCCAGGACTATCCTATACATATAATTATTAAAAATGAGGGAAAACATTAAAACTATTTTTCTTTGGATCTGGCTTACTTCACTTAATATGATTATTTTTCCAAGTCTTTCCATTTCCTTACAAAAGTGGCAAATAATTCAGTTTAAATGTGTTTTGAATAGAATTGGGATGTTAGGCAGGAAGTATCAGAAAACAATCACATGTTTGATGTAGAGTAACATATTCAGTCATAGCTACACAATAAATATCAAGCAATCAGAGCAACAGCTGGAAATAAACAGTTAAACTGGTACTTTTACTTTGATTGTTGACTTCAATATTAGCAATGCTCAGCAAAACTGTGAACACCTCCTTCCATGGTATTTTCTCCAAAATATTGCATACTCCATCTGTTTCCTATGTTACCACCTTCAGGTGTCTGCCTGGTCTTTCAAGTAGATGCATTATACCCTCTTTCTGATTTGGGCTCAAGGATCCATATTGTCATTTGACATTTTAATGTTATCAAAATTCAAATTTCTTCTGTGTCAAATTGCTTGTGTGAAAAAATATGATCCGATAAGCTTGTAAATGAAATATTTCTAAAAGTACTTCCTCTTATTACCCATCATCAACTGCATTTAGGCAGATCAGTCAAATGCAATTGAAGCACAATGATATAATCTGAATAGAATTCACTCTCTAAAGAGAAATTAAGTACATTGAAGTCTTTTAGCATGTGCTTCAGAATAGTGGATTTTTCTAGAATCCCTGAAATAAATGTGTATATATGAATATATGTACAAATGGATATGTACATATATGGATGTATACCCATAAATATAAATGTGTGTGCACGAATTTATATTTATACATCCTTAATATTATTTTTATAAAATTTTTCTTATTTAATTCAAATGCACCTACTACATTTTCATGTGTCTCTCCCTGATCTCTCTTGAAATTTGCTCTTTAGTTATTCATGTACTTTCTTTTACTCTCTTCCGGACCATGTGTGATTCATCTTTATGTAGCATGGGTATGATCACAGTATGTCTGACTAGGTCATTGACTCCATATAATTTATACATCTGTAAAATCTTAATATTTTAAAAATGCTGTAAAATATACAAAATGAAAAAATGGCAGGTGAAGTTATACTGTCATCTTTCAGGAAACTATCCCTTGCTGTTGAGGAAATAAAAGGAACTAGGACGCAATTTAGATTTTCTGTGTTATATATTTGAGACCTAAGAGGTACAATGTATCCACTGAATGCTAAAATTCAGACTTCTTAGGTAGGGACTAATTCATTTTCTTCAAGTTCTGGCTTAAAACAGTCTTTATCTTTAGTAGTTATTGTATATATTTAGGTGTTTTGACAGGTCTTTTAGTCAACCTAAATTTTGACCATTTCTTCAATAAGCCATTAAATTTCTCGGACTTTCTTTCATGTTGTGTGCCACTGTGTTTTCTATTATATATCTGCTTAGATTCGTCACCCTGAGAATCCTGTGTGCTCTCTGCAGAACTTCTCATTATTTCATTTTACTTGTGAGCAAACATCCTGCCATATTACCAACTGTGTGACCTTCATCTTTTCATAGAATGCCTGGGACATGGCCTCCCTTGAGGAAAGTTCAGAGTCCTCTCATAGTGTCAGTCACTAGATGTCAAGGGATAAAGAGATGAGGTGAAGTTTTCTGAATAATGTGCACACAGAATCACCTGGATTTAACTCTTTGAAATTACTTCAAACAAACAAGTGACTACCCTAATCGAAATCTGAGAAATATATTACCCTATTCTATACTACATATACTACATAAAGCTGTCTACCCTATACTAAATTTGAGAAAAATGTATCTTAAATAACTGTTCTGGGGTGATAATATTATAGATGTTGTAAAAACTGAATTAAAAGGGGTAACATTGTCCAAAAAGAAATGTACTCTTCACCTGACTTATGTGACTGTAACCCTTCTGTACCCCACCTTAGCAATAATAATAGAAAAAGGTATAGATTAGAAATCTGAAGTATGTAAAAGATATTTTGGGAGAAGGTATACTTGTGTCAAAAGAACCTGAATATGATTACACTAAACAGAAACAAATATGCAATTAATATATTTATCTAAACAGCTAATTTCCTCTCAAAAGGAAAATGGCACTTAATTAATTTGGCTGAACAAGATTTCTAACTGTGAATTTGCAGCTATGCTGCTAATAGGGTCATCTAAACAACCAAGTAGAAACAAAGAAATTACTGAGGGCTAGAATTGGAAAACTATGCATACCAACAACCTTCCAATTAGTAGCAATTATTTGATAAAGTTATTGTCCTCCTGTTTTAAATGCACTATTAGAGATACTTTCCTAGAGGTAAAATTGCACAAAAAGAATTACATGAGATTTAAGAACTAACAGATTTTAAAGACTTAAAAGGAACCTGTTAACTCCTGTCTGACTGGCTACATCCCTTATTCCTCTGTACAAGATGGCTCACTCTTGAATCCCATCCTTTTAATCTTAAACAAATTTAGGATAGTTGGTTTGAGAGACATATGGAAATACAGAAAAACTGCTTGACATGGTGTAAGGCGAAGGAAGGAAGGGAGGGAGGGAGGGAGGAAAGAAGGGAGGGAGAGAGGGAAGGAGGGAGAGAGGGAGGAAGGAAAGAAGGAAGGAAGGAAGGAAGGAAGGAAGGAAGGAAGGAAGGAAGGAAGGAAGGAAGGAAGGAAGGAAGGAAAGAAGGGAGGGAGGGAGGGAGGGAGGAAGGAGGGAGGTAAGGAATAGGATCATATATATATATATAATTGTCAAGATGATATACAGCGGGATTATAGTTACATATGTAAGATAGTGAGTACTTTTCTTGTCAAATATATTTTTTATATTAGACAGTACTGGAACAACATTTAATTTCTTTTCTTCTGGTAATAATAGCCTGTGGTAAAAGACAATCCTAGTCCCTAGAGAACAACACACTCAAGTATTTATTGTACTATTGAAACTGAGGCTAGCCACGAATAATCCCTTTATTTTTGGGTAAAAAATAAAAAAGAACTATTGAAATCATCTAGTGAATGTATCATTGTAGAAGTTTGTAGGAGAATATTTTTAATAATGGTAGCAAACACCTTGTTTTGATGTTAGGTGAGATACCCAAATAAAATAATAAAGGGAATAAAATGCAAGTGAAACCACATTATCTCAATAATTTAATGTTGGATATGCATTTTAAAGATTTTCTGTTATAGAAACATAGAATCAATTGAATCTCTAGAGATAAGCTTTAGACAGCCTCTAAAGTACAAGCATAAGCAGAAAGTAAAATATCATCTCACCAACACTATCAGATGTTTTTCACATCTTTTTTATATCTATGTCAGACAAATATGTTTGTCATGTAGTACAGAAATGGTATCATTCAAGGAGTTAGATATATAGTGTTAGAGAAAGAAAACAGCCTATCTTGTCAACAGCCAAGCATGATTGTCTAAATGAACATGCTAGAAATGTGCATCAGCAAACAAAAATGAAACGTTTTGCATGTTTTATAATTTGAGACAATATGAAAGAATGTACTTTCCCATTATGTGGCTGTTATTGCTTTATATTCCTTCCATTTCCTATGGTAGCTCCCAGTTTTAGGTTCTTACAGGAACAACTAAGAAGAAAGAAAATCTTTGGATAACAGCAAAAAGTCCAGAACTGTAGGAGTAAAAAACTCTCCAGAGATTTTGCTTGTTTGTTTTAGAATAAAAGAGGTTAGCTACTATTTCAATGGTTGTTTATTCATACTTGGAAATTCTAACACTGTAAAAAAGAGAGGTGACATACTGCTTACATAAGGCTCTGCTTTTCTTATTGCAATGATTACCTCTAAATAATCAACACATCAGGGAAGAAATCTGATCAGAATGCAGAAAGGGCTCTTATATGTCTCCTACACAGAGCTGTGTTAGAGGCATGATATTGCAACTACAAGCATTTGCTGAATGTAGCTATGCTTTGGTTTTAAAATCAGGTGATACCACATAATTTGGGGATCTGTTCAAATTAGATAAACATCATGAAGCATTGTGTACCAAGTACTAAACACAGATGATGCATGGGGTAGTTACTATTAGCAATGATAGAAATGGAAACAAATTAATTTAAAACATATCTATCTTTTAGACATGCTTTGAAACAACACAAGTATTCTTATATTGAGTGCTAATTCTGTGTCAGATATTGCTCTGTAATGGTAATCTATTGTATTTTTTATGTTAGCATAGTCTAACCAAAATCATTATTTCTTCTTTTTTTGCTATTCAATTACATGGTTGAAACCTATGTCAGTTAACAGGTTTTTTTTTTTTATTCTCCCTGGAGAGTTAAGTTTCAAACTTTATTTCACTGCATCAATGCCTTTTTGAGTGTTCTCAGGGGGAACAAAATATATTTTACTAGCTTGAGCCAATTTTGAAGTATTGCTTAGTTGTGAACTTGTTATATTAAAGATTACACACATTTAAATCATTGATAGGTTAATAGAAATTTCCCTTTGATGCTTATATTCTTTGTGTAGCCACACGACAGTGATACTATACACATGTGTAGGGGAATGGTCTTCTAAGAAAGGATTAAAGCATAAACTCTTCATTTTACTCTCACTAGACCTAATGGAATTGTTTATCCTCAACTGATATGCTGAGTTGGAATTTTAAATTTCTTCCTATAATTTAGGTTCTCATCATGTCATTTTAACTTCTCTTCTTCTTCTCTTCCCCACTGCCTCCCATACTAGTCTCATTTCTTATGTATGCGCCATTCTTCACTATTACAAAATTGAATGCTGCTATTGTTTTATTCACATTTATTTTCCCTTCAGCTCCTAGGACAATGTTTTGAAAAACTACTCAGCAGATATTTGCTGAATAAAATTATCTATAGACAATATATGCTAATGTATACACACACTGATATATATTAAAGTACATGTAGAAATATAAATTGATATTTATTTATGTATGTGGCTTTACAGAATTTAACATGATTCAAAATACAATTTCCTTATTTTTTCAGTTGCAGTGTGAATATTTTGAGCAAATACAGTTTCAAGTCTAAGAAAACTGAACTCAAATGACACCCTTGCTTTGGTAAACTCTTTCTGAATTTGGAAGACAACCAAAGGCTCCTTAAATTATTCTGAGTCTCAAGGAGGCAGGTTTAGATAAATGAAAAAATTTTAAAGAAAGAGTGCTTCATTAAATGAAATAAGTGAGGTTATAATAAATTCCCTGGAAATGTAAAGCTGACATTTTGTGCTGAGTATAGACATAGACTTTTGGTGGACTCACATGGCCAACTGTAGCTTCCTGCATCATCTTCCAGGTTCACTCAGAGTGAAGCACTGATCTTTCCAACATTACAGCTGATGGTTGACAGTTAATCCAAATGGAAAAGCAATGCTGAACCACTTTCCTTTTTTATCTGAAAGTCCAAAGTCAGATGAAGATTTCTTATAAATGAGAGGCCACTTTAAACTGTATCCCACCAAACACAAAACATTTCTATGAGTGAACACAAATATTTCAAATAACTTGCATTAAGGATATTTTTGAAGCCAATTTTCTCCCACATTATTAAAAAAAATATTTATGTTATTCAAACATTCTACAAACTTTATCACAAACAAATAAGAAAAAAAGTATTTCTCTATCACAGACGTCTCCCTTTATTCTTTTATCTTCATATTTAGATGATATTATACTTGCATAAATATACTATTTTCCAAATTTGCAACAAGATAAGATATGGACCACTATTATTTTATACAATTACCCATCAAAAGTCATAGTCTGATAAGATTGTATTGCACTGCAGAGACACCTGCATTTTGAAAGTGTGGATGTAAGCTTCATTGGAGTTAAATTATGACTTTTTGGCTATGAAGTTCCATACATGTTGTGTGTAATATGAATACATAATTAAAATCACTATGAAGTTGATGGAAAAAAATCTCACAGTTGTTATCTTACTGTTTATCACAACAAGCCTATGCAATTAAGGTATGCATTAATTTGATATTAATGAAATTATAATTACTATGAATACTACTACTCTCATTTAAACCCTAGGTGTCAACTGGAGCTTTGAAATGACCAACTTGTGCAAAGTCACACAGGTAATAATTCTAGGATTTACATGAGGTTGTTAATGCTGGAAAAAATTAAAGGCCATTCTAATCTACAATGTAGGGCAGCTCTTCACTTTGAAGAGGTAAAACACTTAAAACAAAATAAATATGTTTCTTGAAAGGAACTTTAAATGTGAAGAGTCTGTTGAATTTTCCCTTTAATAGACGAAATGGACCCTGCCCTTCACCTGTCCTCCTACCTTCTGAAAGAATATGCAAACACAGAGCTTGTGTCTACTTAGCACTTGTAACCTGCCTTTGATACATCACGTTGGATAATGGAATCCTAGAATGCTCTTATTGTATCAGCCCTGAACCTGATGTTAGGATCTGAATCAGATGATGATACATAGACATCAAAATCCCACATTCTGGATCATTGGTATGCTTCAGAAAACATTTAGAATAGTAATATTTTCAGGTTTTATGAACATATTTTTTAAATATCCTAAATAATAAAACTATTTTCTAAGCAATATTTCTATGATATTATAATGAAGATGTCTGAGTAACAAAGAGGGGTCCATAATGTGTGAGCACTTATTACATTGGAACAAAGGAACTTCTTGTGAACTTGAGTAAAAGTTCCATTGTATAGGGTAACTTAAATTTAAAGGCATGTACATTCAAGTTGAAAAAGCTTATGTCATATTTTATTTAAATGTTAAGATCTGCAGAAAATAGCTCAATAGTTTAAAAATATTTCTAAAGGTGTGAAAGTTAATAATACTTCCAAGTTGAAAGGCTGTGTGTGTGTGTGTGTGTGTGTGTGTGTGTGTGTGTGTGTGTGTGTGTGTGTGTAAAAGAAATGTTTCTTTAACATGCCAGTATATTTGTAATTTTCCACTAGATACAAACTTTAGGGAAAAGTCACCTTAAAATACTTTTAATAAAATACTGACTATACTTCACAAAAAATAAAAGTTCTTTTAATAAAATACTGAAAAATACTTAAGTAAAATATTTGCTCAGTTAAATTTGGTAAGGAAATATACTTTGCTTTTCTAAGGTATACATTATTTGTTTATCTATTTACTTACTTTTAGCCTAAAGCCTTAATTTTAGAGTGAATATTTTTGTCTGGAACTGTTTTCTAGTTGTCAAGCTTTTTAAGTCCATTTCTTGATTCAAAAATTTTCTAATTATATTAACTTTCATTTTCATATCAAATAATACTAATGCCATGGAAAGTATGGAATGAAAATTAACTTAAAACAACTATTCTATAAAATTAAATTCTGTGTCTTCCAGAAGGTTTGAAGTACATTCTTACTTAGTTGTAGTTTGAAATCCCAAGAATATTTCACTTTCATCTGTTAAATTTTAGCTTAATTTTATTTTTATATGCTGTTCAAGAACAAAATAATAGTCTTGCAAGTGTTATCTATATATTTTTATATAACCCTTATTTGTTTATTAATTATTTTAGTTAAATTTAGCTCCTGCCTTTTCTCTGATCCCTCTTCTAACTGGAATTTATTGAGGTGCCACTGCTCTTTCATTATTTCCTTTCAATGGAAGGTCATTTACTTGGCCTTCCTTAGAAATTGATTGCATATTCATCCTATCATATATTTGCTTATCATTGAGCATTTCTCATGTGATGATAGGTGGAAATGCGCATCTCGCTTTCAGAATAACACTTTTCAGCCCTTTTGTAATAACATGAAGTCACTCCCAGATGCTTTCCAATGTGTTGGATGCTGCTGTTCTCTTGGAACAAATTGATCAATGTATTGATAGAGTTCAAGTGTAATGTGAATACATTCAAATTATATAGTCATGTGTGTATAGATTTCAGCTAACAGAATGTTAAAATATGTTGAATATTGTTTACTTATGATTGGAAACATCTTCATGATGTAATAATATCTAGAAAATGACCTGTAGGTTGAACATGACAAACTAAACCTGAGGCTGCAGAACTGATCTAAGAACTTCTTTAAGTAGTTCCATTAAATAGATACTATAAACTATTTTCACTAACAAAATGCTTAGAATGACTTTTTAAGATTTAATTGTTCTATGCTACATTATTATTTATAAAACGTATATTTGATTGATTCAAGTAATACATGACAAATGAGTTACAGTACTGAATTATGCATGTGTGGCCCAGGACAGGTTAATGTAATTAGAAATCAGCTCAGAAAATTATCATAAAAAGTGTATACAGTTTTAACAATGGAGATTATTTCTGAATTTATAATAGCAAATACCAGTTCTTCAAAGCTATTTTTCATATCATGTTTTTTTGTACATTAACTCATTCTGGGTAAAAGTATTATTTGTAAGTTTATTAACTAAGTTTCATAGGTCAGCATTTATAGAGATCAGATAGATTAACTGTGTAATAATTACTTAAAACTTCATGAGGGGCTGGGAAGTTGGCTCAGTGGTAGAGTGCTTGCCTTGCATGCCTGAGGCCCTGGGTTCCATTCCTCAGCACCACATAAGCAAAAAGAAAAAAAAGCCGGAAGTGGTGCTGTGGCTCAAGTGGTAGAGCGCTAGCCTTGAGCTGAAGAGCTGAGGGACAGCGCCCAGGCCCAGAGTTCAGGGCCCATGACCGGACCCCCTTCCAAAAATAAAAACTTCATGAAAAAGATGTTAATCATTTTTGAAAGATTCCTTTTAAATTATGTCAAAGTTCTGCCATTGACAATATTTTTAATAAGAAATTTGATTCTGTCTGTTCTCTTTGTCTCTCTCTCTCTCTGCCTTCCTTTCTCTCTTACCTAACTATATTTTAAACAAGTATAACATATTTGTCACAAAACACCTGTAAGATAAAATTGAAATTGATTTTGTTTTGCTAACTGTGGAGAAAATCAATCTAGTCATACTGTTATCTGGAAGTATCTAATAGTCTTAAGCCTATGTGAACTGTAGATTTTTCTTTATTTTCATTTTCATATTAAATCTGCCTAGTATATGCTTGTTACTGACATGCTGTTCACTTTAGTACAAAGATGTGTTTCCCGTATTGAAAACTGACTTTATTAATATAGGGACTGTTTTATTCAAGAATTAATGTTGATAGAAGTGTTGACACTGATCAATATTAATTGTGTTCATAAACTCACATGTTGTACAACTAGATAAAGATAATAAAGTGAATAAAAGAATTAATACTTCTAATAATAAACTCCATTAAAGCTTACTAGCAACCAACAATAGAGCTATGGCACACTGGGTATTGGTTGGATGGTGAGTCCCACAATGTGAGTACAACAAGCACATTCAGTGGACTGCAAGAAGATGGTTTCTAGAAAAAGTGCCATTGAAAGGCTCAAATACTAGGTTATCTTTGGCTCAGAAAGTATGTAGAAAAATCTGTTTCTGTTTTCTGATGTTGCCCTCAAGTTACAAATTCACAGACAAATTCAACCTACTACAGTGGAGTGACTGCAGTTAATTTTTGTGTTTTATTTTTCATTACAGAAATGAGTACCCTAGCTTGATCATTACACAGTGTACACATAGATCAAATAACACTTTGTATACATTATATATCTGTAATTATCAAAATGTTTTAAAAATTAAGAATTCACCTGGGAATTCCCTATAATTTTGCAGATTATGACTGCTCTTATTACTATATCCTTTCTTCTTTATTTTTTCCTTTTTGTTTTTACCATTTTGTATGACTTTGTATAAGATAATTTCATTACTTTACGCATGCATCACTCAAGTCAACAGTAGTAATTATATGGAATAAGAGGACCAAATAGGAGGACAGCAAATAGAATTTTATTTTTGATTCTGGTCTGCTTGTATCTGACCAGGGAAGGCTCAGAGTGACAATCTTATCCCCTGTTGTTTAGGATACGGCAGTATTGACTTTTCCATCTCTCTGGGTCTCCTGATTTTCAGCAATTTATATTACAGATGCAGGCAGAGAGAACCTTACTTCAACCTTTGCTTGAACACTGAAAGCTCTTGACTAGGCTTATCTCTTTCTTATAGGATTTTGCTGACAGAAGCAAGGAATAGAATTCTTTGTTTTCCCAGCTTCTTTTTCTACAGATTCAGCTTCGCAAGCATTTTGTGACCATTATCCTTGGTTGCCACATGCTCTTCTTATACAGGACAGCAATATCCCAAATAATCACCATATGCAATATACACTATGTTTTTTTCTGACTCATTTCAAAACAAGAAAATGACATATTTTTTAAACTTTTATTACTTTAAAATGCCACATCTAGGCACTGCTTCTAAATTAACTCATGCCCAAGACACATTGTCCTGTATCCATATCCACTAGTAAAAGGTTTAATCAGAAAATCTATGTTGAGTGGCTAGGAATGGGCTTAGTGGTAGAGTACTTGTCTAAGATGCATGAAACCTTAGGTTTTATTCCTCAGTCCCACATAAACAGAAAAAGCCAGAAGTGATGCTGTGGCGCAAGGGTAGAGTGCTAGCCTTGAGCAAAAGAAGCTCAGGGACAGTGTCCTAGGCCCTGAATTCAAGCCCCAGGACTGACAAAAAGGAAGGAAGGAAGGAAGGAAGGAAGGAAGGAAGGAAGGAAGGAAGGAAGGAAGGAAGGAAGGAAGGAAGGAAGGAAGAAAGGAAGGAAGGAAGGAAGGAAAAAGGGAAGGAAGAAGGGAAGGAAGAAGGGAAGGAAGGAAAGAAGGGAAAGGAAAGGAACAAAATTCTATGAGGAAGACTCAGAATTCATTTGTGCAACAGGCTGCAAGATATATGATGCTAGATGGCAAGTTGTACTTGAACTTAAGAGCTCTCTCAGTAAAGAAGAAAAAATGCAAGGCAAAATTAGCACTCAAAGCTAAATATAATGTTTCTTAAATAGTTATACCACCCATTGTGCATGAAACACTACTTTTTAGACTAATTTTCAACATACAATATTCCTCCTAGAGAAACTGCATTGGTTTTTTAGTAGTTTATTTTCCATGAAATATAAGCACCTCCAGGTGATTCCTAGTTTTCTAATAACCACTTCCCCACTTGTGTATCCTCATCCCTGAAAATATTTACTGTTATAACTATAATTCATCATTATTTCATTTGTGTTGTTAGCCAAAACATTTTTGTAATATCTCTAACTCATCTTTATCATCTTCAAAATATTATTTTAAGTTTACCATCACAAAATATCTAGCTAATCCTGCATTATTTACAATTTGACATATCATTGCTTTTTACTACATTACTACATTTTATACATGAAGACTTTAATCTTGAATATTTTTGGCATATTTTATATCCATGTGTCACCTACCCACTCCTCTGTAGGACAGGAATCTCCTCTTGAAGAACAGGAATCACATGCTTTCTGAAACATATCATAAGTATGTAGAACTGCTTTAAATATTCCTTCTGGAAAGAGCCCTACTCTGAAAGAAAATAAATTTCTGAAAGTTTACAGAATTTCTTTTCTAGACCTATCATTTAACTGACTGTGAAATCTTAAACCTGATATTTTGTGAGTTACAACTTCTGTTATTTCAATGATGTAGTATAAGAGTTCTGTCAACAAAGGTTTTAAGACTGTTTGCTTACAAGGTATAACTGATTATTTAGTTGTATCTTTTAAACTGCATGGCATATTATATGCATTTCACCAACATTTTGTTTTTCATGTCAGACAACACTGATAACAATAAGAAATAAAATTACAATCACTCAACTAACTTGTGAATACAACACTTAACTGCTTTATCCTTGAGTCTCTAGAGCAACCTGCAAAAGGAAATTCATTTACTAATCCTATTAAATAGTTTTCCATTACTAAATGAAAAATTACATAATAAAACAAATTGAGGGGCTTGGAAGGTGGCTCAGTGGTAGAGTGTTTGTCTTGCACGCATGAAGCCCTGGGTTTGATTCCTCAGCACCACATAATCAGAAAAAGCTGGAAGTGGCACTGTGGCTCAAGTGGTAGAGTGCTAGCCTTGAGCTGAAGAGCTGAGGGACAATGCCTAGGCCCAGTTCAGGCCCCATGACTGACAAAAACAAATAAATGAGTATAAACTGGAACCTTAGGCTCAACATTCACAAAAAGGGGGAAAGCAAAAACTGAAACAATTCTATACACACTTCCTATAAATGCAGTACTTCTATGCAAAATAATTAAAGTAAAATGATATGTTAAGATTCTTTGATTTCTAATGTTCCCTTCAGCAATAATATTCTGTGATTCATATTGCCAGAAGCAAGATTTTCTTTATATTCCAAAACTTTAGTAATACATATTCACATGCTCATTTTTACAGTAGATTAAATTAGACTTACAAAGAACTGCATGTTTTTAATTCTATTTATCTTATGCTTCAGGTAAGAATTTTCAAATGCATCTTAGCTATAATATTCTGGAAAATCTACACCATAGTTTCATTGAAGAAGGCAGCTGTGAAGGTAAAAAACATTCAGATAAAATAAAGTGCTATATATGTGACTTCTGTAGAAATCTGTTAGAACTATAACCATGTTCGAATTTATTACACAGTTAGACAAATGATGCATATTGTCTCTGGTATATAGAAGCTAGATCTAAACTACGATTATACATAACAACTCGTATAGGTCTCAATGTGTTCATATAAACACAAATTTACTAGAAGAGGAAAGAACACAAAGGTGTAACTCCTTTGAACAATGAATATACTGTTTACCAAAACAAGTACCCGGAAGAGGAAACAAAATATGTAGGGGTGGGAAAAGGCGGGGGCGGGGGTAGGGGGAGAGGGGAGCACAGAAATTAGGGAAGGAAGGATGAGCAAACACGCACATTACATTCAATTATATAAAATGTAAATGGTTTAAGTTGGGGTTAAGGATTAAAGGGAAAAAGGAAATCAAAACAGAACTTAGAAAGTGGCAAAAACTCCCATGCTCCTGGATTGGAAAGATCAACATCGTGAAAATGACAATACTTCCCAAGGCTATCAATGCAATACCTGTCAATATTCCAATTCATTCTTCAAGGAAATAGAAGAGGCAATCCAAAAATTCATATGGAACAATAAAAGACCCGGATAGCTAAAACAATCCTCAACAGAAAGAACACTGCTGGAGGAATATCAATACCAAATTTCAAACTCTACTACAAAGCCATAGTAATCAGAACAGCTTGGTCCTGGCACAAGAACAGACCGCAGGACCAATGGAATAGAATTGAAAACCTAGAAATGAGCCTACAGACTTATAGCCATCTAATTTTTGATAAGGGAGCTAAAAAACATAGAATGGAAGATAGACAGCCTCTTCAGTAAATGGTGCTGGCAAAATTGGT
This sequence comes from Dipodomys merriami, assembly GCF_024711535.1. NCBI lineage: Eukaryota > Metazoa > Chordata > Mammalia > Rodentia > Heteromyidae > Dipodomys > Dipodomys merriami. The sequence continues at coordinate 32,615,653 of NW_027202271.1, forward strand.
TAACAACGTGTAGAAAACTAAAGCTAGATCCTTATGTATCACTCTGCACCAGAATCAACCACAAATGGATCAAAGACCTCAGAGTCAAAGCAGACACCCCGAAAAACATTAAGGGTAGAATAGGAGAAACCCTAGGTCTCCTTGGCACAGGCCAAAATTTTCTTAATAGAGACCCAGAAACACAACAAATCAAAGAAAGTTTGGACAAATGGGATTGCATGAAATTACAGAGCTTCTGCATGGCAAAGGACATAGCTAGCAAGATTAATAGAAAGCCCACCAATTGGGAGAAGATCTTCACTAGCCTTACAACAGATAAGGGTCTCATATCTAAAATATACCTGGAACTCAAAAAATTAAATCCCCCAACAACAAATCTTCAAAGAAACAACTTCCCAATAAATAAGTGGACTAACGACTTAAAGAGAAACTTCTCTGAAGAGGAAAAAAGGATGTCCGATAGACACATGAAGAAATGCTCAACCTCCATAGTCATAAAAAGAAATGCAAATCAAAACAACACTGAGATACCACCTCACCCCAGTTAGAATGTCTATGGTCAAGAACTCTAATAACAACAGATGCTGGAGGGGATGTGGACAGAAGGGAACCTTACTGCATTGTTGGTGGTAGTGTAAACTTGTTCAACCACTTTGAAAGCAGTATGGAGGTTCCTCAAAAGACTCCACATAGAGCTCCCCTATGACCCAGCAATCCACTTTTGGGCATTTACCCAAATGTTTACAAACAAGGCCACACTAAAGCTACCAGCAGGACTATGTTTATTGCAGCATTATTTACCATAGCTAAGATATGGAACCAACCCAGATGCCCCTCAATAGATGAATGGATCATGAAAATGTGGAATTCTATGCCTCCATCAGAAAGAATGACATTGCCCCATTTGTTAGGAAATGGAAAGACTTGGAAAAAATTATATTAAGTGAAGTAAACCAGGCCCAAAGAAACTTAGGTTTCCCTTATTTGCAATAACTAGTATATGTCTGAGTCAAGCAGAAAAGGTCAGATAAGTTGATGTTAGGGAAATGAACCCTAAGATATGTATTCAAATGTTTTTTTTTCTTTCAGGCGATTGTTTTTAACAGATTTATAAGATTATTTCTTTGTTGCTTTGTATGTCCCTCCCCCATGGTATAACCCCTGTTTTCAATTTATTTGAGGTTGGTATAATTTGTGGAGGGGAAGGGAAAAAACAAATCATTTAAATAGGGATACAGGTGGATCCATTGCAACAATGAGATGTACAAGTACAAGTGGAAAAATGAACTTTACAACTTCGGTGGGGGGGGAGGAGAAATGGGTGAGGGGGTGGGGACAAAATGGGAAGGAATGGGAAGGGGAAACAAAGGAGGAGGCTACAATGCTTGATAAGAAATGTACTCATTATCTTGTAACCCCTCTGCACAATATTTTCACAAAAAAATGGATTAAAGGGGAGGGAATGTAGGTGGTTAAATAAAAGGGTGGCATTGATCAAGAAACAGTATAATCCTTTTATACAACTACATAATTGTAGTTGATGAAGCAGGTGAGGGAGAAGAAAGAAAAATTGAAGAAAGAAGAGCAGGAGGAGCAGGAGGAGGAAAAAGAGTAGGAAGAGGGGGAGGAGGACAAGGAGAAAGAAGTGCTTTCAAGATGAGAGTAAACTGTGAATTTGGTAAAGAGAATTTTTGACTGAATACTCTATAATCTTCACAGTACCTGTCTATGAGATACTTATTACCTCTATTTTTTGGTTGAGTGAACTTGATCCCATGATTAAATTATGAACTCACAAGAACATAGAAATTCTGGTTTTTCTGACAACGAAGTCAACAGCTTTTTATTACATTTTGTGTCTGATTTTATATCTCTATAGTGGTTACCTTCATTGAAATATGTTGGGTATATTTTCAGTACCTGGGCAGTAATTAAGAAGGGTTTATGGAAAATATGGAACTATACTGTGTCAGACAAAAGAGACACTTCATATAGTCTACAGATGACCTTACCCAAAGTAGGCACATACCTTTTTCTGATACTGATTCCACATAATAATGACAGGGCCAAGTGTGAGAGCTATGAGTCCTTTTAAATTTTAGGAAATGAATTCACTTTATATTCTGAAATGATAGATCCATATTTATCTTATGATTACATTTGAGGATTATTAAACTAGTCTATATTGACTGACCGACAGTGTTGACTACTGATTCCAGGTTCTTTATGCTGCACTTCCAATTGGCTTCCTATTTTTGCTCCATGGGAAGTTCTAGTTCACTGTCTGCCATGTGAAAAGAGGAAAAACATAATTTTACAAAATAAATCCTTTTTCTACAAAGAGAAATCTCAGTCAAGAAACAGTAGCGATGTTGTCAATATTTTATTTGTATTGTCTTGATTCTAATTGATTATGGGTTGAGCATTTAGAACATATCATAGCAGGGTGATGGATTGGGTGTTGTGTAGCTGGCACACAAATGTCAGGAAGAATGTGCTGGGAGATTAATTTCCATAGGATTAGCTACACCATAGATTTAGACATGGTAACTGACATTATTTCAATGGTGGAGAAAGAACAAATCAGCTCAGCTGTAGTTGTAAGAGACACAATCTCTGTTCTTTCAACACTGTGATAAGACTCATTAATTTTAATAAAACCCCTTTTGTTCACCTCATGAAATCTTTCCAATTTCTGTCATATTTCAAATCTAGTCAGATTTGTGATCTTAGACTTCTTCCATCTGATAATTCGAACAGGAACAACTTTCCTACTAGTATCTTTGTTTCATCATTAATGAACTGCATCAAATCTGAGCTGTATGCCTTGATGATGTTTTCAAATATTCCTTTGAAAAAAATCTCATCTTTTAATCCAAAAGTAGATGTTTTTTGCACCTCTCATTCCTCCAGAGGCACTTTTCTTTTTTTTTTTTGTATGCTGAAGAGGTAATATTCTTCCAGACAAATCTAATTTCCTTTCTTTCAAAATAACTAAATGTTTGTATTCTTCTTTGACCTTTTCATATTGAATCACTCCAAAGAAAAGGGATGAGAGGTTAAGGAGATTGTTCAATATTATGGTTTGCTGCAAACAACTTTTTGTTATAATTTTTGCGCCATTGAAAAATCACTGTAATATAACTGTATTTAGAAGAGCCCAATGTTCATAATTTATACTGTATGTTTTCAAACCTTAGCTAGTCACTTACATATATATGAGGGAAAATGAATGAATACTCTATTGAAGTTTCCTTGTACATAACGCAGATATTAATTGTATCTACTATCTCTGTTGTGAGGATGAAATCTTTTAATACACTTATTGAAGGAGGGGTAACACTGTTCAAAAAGAAATGTACTCATTACCTTACTGATGTAACTGCAACCCCTCTATGCATCCCTTCATAATAAAATTTAAATAATAAAAAAACAATTTTCTCCTCTCGCTCAAAAAACAACTTTAAGAATTGGAGTAAAATATTAGCTATTTTTAAAAGTTTTCCAAAAAATAACTCAGATCCACTCTTTTGAGCTTTCTGTTGCAACCTTCACAGGGTTGATTTTTTTTCTCCAGGCCTAGAATTTCATTATTACACAGTAATGAGACGAATATAGAGACTGAGAAGACAAAGCAAATGGAAGACAGTTACAACTATCTCTCATCAATGTTGGATGCCATTTTTCCATCTCTAACTGTTCTTCACAAAAGGAATTTTCTACACTTTAGTAGTTCTTAGAGGAGATGATACTGTGTCTCCTATCCACAACCTGAAAATGTTAAGTAGAAGGAAACAACAAGGGAGTAGAATGAAACAACAAAAACCAGGAAACAGATTGTCAATTATAAAGTCATCAGCTATATCAATGACTGGATTCTCAATCTGCCAAGAACTTTGGGAGATGATATAAAACACACATCATTTCCACAGAAAAGACAGGAGAACTATCGTCTTTAGTTCCTGCTTGTTTAGTTATGTTAGTCATCAACTGAAGGTTGCTTTGGAAGGATCAGAACATTGTTAGTTCTTTCCTGTTTGTACCCCATAAGGCTCTTGCCCACGATGCTTTTACACTCTTATAAGTATGACTGCTGTCAAAGAGATTCAGGTATTGCGAGTTGAAAATCAAATAGATGTTAAGCTAAATGAACCCCAAGATAGGGACACAAATATCTTTTTCCTTTCTTGCTATTGTTTCTAATGTATTTATAACGTGCTTTTGTTATTGCTTTGTATGTTCCTCCCCCATGGTATAACCCCTGTTTTCACTCTATGTGATGTTGGTGCCCTGCAACTTGTATACACACTTCTCTAATTCAGAAGGGGAAGGGAAAAAACGAAATGCTTAAATAAGGATATAGGTTGACCCATTGTAACAATGTTTTGTTACAAAACAGTATGTTGAAAACCAACTTTACAACTTCGTGGGGGGAGAGGGTAGTTGTGGAGGTGGGAGGGAAGGGTATAGGGGGGAAACGAAGGAAGAGGCAACAATGCTCAATATGGAATGTACTCATTACCTCAATCATGTAACTGTAACCCTTTTGTACAGCATTTTTACAATAAAAATGTACAAAAAATAGAAGTTATCCAAGTGAGCATTTCAAAGTGATATAAATAGGGCTCCAATGGCCTTTCTTTTGGATTGTTTCTGAGTGTTCTTTAAAAGTTAGCTGGTTCAAGCTGTTCCTCCTTCAGCTTGTATCATATACAGCTTGGCTATCACATTCTTTCTCATCTCATAGCATTAGTTATTATTGTACCTCATCTTCTTCATCTGTAGGACTCCTCCACATCCTACCCAATTGTTGCTTAATAAATATTTGTGGAGTAAATGGAAAAAGAAAGTCCTTAAAGTTAAGTATCTCATCTTTCAGTCATTTGTTTCTACTTCATGCTAGTTTAGACAGAATACTTCTGAATTACAACTGAGAATCCAGTCTTTTTATATCAGTATTAGTCACCTATTCTTAGGACTATTTTTGCCAGTCTCTCGATTGTCCCACCTCATTACCATTAAATCAAGAAGCGAATGGAGAAAATGAAATGTCATTCATATATCCTGGCATCCCAAGATTTACAAGATGAGTAGGTTAAAGACCAAAAGTTAGAAAAGGCAATCACATAAGTAAATATGAATTTCCAGGGAAATGCACTTTACAGGGATGCAATAAAATTTTTAAGAGATTGGCATCACAGAGAAAGGGGAACAATAGATGGTCAATGAGATTTTAAATGAAATAAGAAGAGTTCCTGATATTTGGAGAATAACCTAAAAATATGACTTCAGTAGAAGTGCTAGCCAGATGGAGGAGTCTATCTAGATGAGTGAGAGATTATTTTGTCAACTTATGCTTTCTTCTATCAATGCTTCCTTTCAGTAAATATTTTACATTACAGTAAATATTTTACAATCCATTACATTTACGGCAAATATTTTACCATTAATAAAGTTTGAATAGTGTTTTCATTTTAATTTTTGTGATTATTCTTGTTTATAAACTTCATGTTCTTTGTTTATGCTAAGGCTAAGGATTTAAAACTTAAGTTACACGATTATACTCAACCTACTCCTAGCCTCCAAATATTTTGGATAAAAAGCATTTTAGTTTCCTTCCATATTCAAATACATTCACAAGTATTCAGTTGTAATTAGGGTTCAAGTTGTTTTGACTATTGAATGACTATTATGAGGTGACAGGAATCTTCTTTGGTCTTGAATAAAGTTCATTATAAAATTCTGTAAGGCTTTGGAAGACTGAAGTGATACCATTTATACATTATACTATTCAAATGGATCAGATACACAATGATAGAAAAGAATGACATAGACAATGCCCAACTTTCTGAACAATGTGTTCCCAGCTTGTGTGTGGCTATAGATTTTATATAGCTTAGCTAATAGGCTAAGTTTGACTTCCATTGAAGAAATAATGATAGAGAATGACATTGAAAATCAAGGAAAGTATAAATGTTACCACTTACAGAATTTTTCAAGAGAATGTCAATAGATATTTATCATTCAGCGACAAATATTGTTTATGTAAAGAGTACTATTTAACTTTAGAACTCCAGGAGGATAATGACAATTTCTAGTTAACTACTAGGAAACAACAGAATCCTTGATATGCTGATTCATGTGAAACTATGAATGAGAAAGTGCTTTAAGGGTTTCAGATATAGCTCAGGAAAATAGCTTACTTTCAAAGCATCAAAACATGCATTTTTTTGCCTTAACTTCCCCTTACCAGACAAGACTCATTTTAAGTTTTGGATATGTAAATTGGAAGATGATTCTCATAAGTCAGAAAAGGTCAATCTCCTTGGTTACAAAGTCATATGGGCAATTGTCCTTAATGTAGATCTATTTTGTCCCTGAAAGGCATTTGCCAATTTCCAAAGAAGGATGCTACTGATATGTAGTGGAGCAGGTACAAAAATGTTGTATAATCCTGTTAACCCAAGAGAATCTGTTATAATAATGAATGTATCTGGATCTAAAACACAAATAATGAAAAAAAAAGTTGAAGATCTCTGAAAAAGGAATGGGGCCTTATTTGAAGCAATTTCATACACAAATCCTTTTAGTCTGGGAAACAGCCATCTATGGAGAAAGGACATCAGTTATTGGGGTTGTACAACATTTTGCTTCTTGGGTTTTGCCTTTTATCTCTAAGAGGAGTCAACAGTGAGTTTCAGATTCTTGTGAATCTTTGCTTGCTTAATTGAACATTAGATTCTTTTTTTATTTAGTTTTTGTTGGTCATGGAGCTTGAACTCTGGCTTGGGTGCTGTCCCTCAGCTCTTCAGCTCAAGGTGAGGGTTCTGCAACTTGAGCCACAGCACCACTTCCTGTTTTCTGGTGGTTTATTGGAGCTAAGATTCTCCTGGGCTTTCTTGCCAGGGCTGGCTTTGATCTCAGTCTCCTGAGTAGCTAGGATTACAGGCGTGAGCTACCAGTGCTCTGCTGAACATCAGCTATTTTGAGAAAACTTTTCTTTTTAAATCAAGGACAATTCAACTTTTAACAATTAATTTGATACAACAAAAGAGTTAGCTAATTTTACAAGATATATTGTACAAATCACATATTCAAATCTGATAATAAAATAATTTCTATGCTTTTTCTCTCAGAAGCATATTTCAGTTCTGAATAAAAGTACTGACTTCCTAAGATGTTAGCCGGAGATTGGCTTCAGAAGACCCCAGATACAAAATCAGCAGATTAAGCCTCTGTTATAAATTGCTTCATTAGCCATCCTGGGTACATCCTTCTGTTTGATATAAATACATCTAGATCAGATATAATATCTAATATTAATATGTGTTCTACACAGATAATGGTTATAATGTACTATTTAAAGAATAATGACAAGAAATACTTGTACATGTTCAGTTCAGTTACAATTTTTCTTTCAAATATTTTTCATGAATAGATGATTGAACATATAACAGTATATTTCACGCACACAAAGGACTATATAAAGTACATGAGAGAGCAGAAAATTTGGAGACATATTCCTTAAATATAATTTCTCTATTTGGCTTATAATAAAAACATATACTTCAAAAAAACTCAATGAAATTGTACTGTCACAGAGATTATTCTTTCCAGCTCAAAAATCCATAACAAGGTAAATAAATACAACATATTTTCCCCAAGATCTAGGAGAAATAACATATGATAGCCCATAAATTAAAGAATATTTAACAAAATATCTTTGTTATTTTTTAAGAAAAATAATTATATTTATTTTATAAAATTCTTTTTGCATTCATTCTTAAACTAAATGATAATCACAGGAAAATTCCAATTTGAATTTAGACAGTTCCTTTCTAAGGAAAAGTTACCACTTTTTTTTTGTTTCGTTGAGATTTAAACCATAAGCATTATTAGGTATCTTTTAGTATATGTAAAATAACTGCTATTGGTGTGACTAGAATGTCTCTGATTAAAAAAATTGGCTCTAACTTATGTGTTTAGATTCTGGATTTGAGGATAAGCTTTTGAGATTTCTAAGCTCCTCTGAAATTGGTAGCAAAATTACATACCTGAATGCTTCTTCACAATATGGAAATGAATCTTTGAGAGCAGGACAGAATGCACAGGACAATGTTGAAGCTCATGCTCTGAGGAGAAAGACTAGAATGGTTCTAATCAGTCAGAAAATTGTGGTTCTTGCAATTTTCTATGTAGAAATTTTAAATCAAAACTGTTATATTCCCTATTGGAAATCTGAAAATCTCATTCAGTGAGGGTTAATGGAGAATCTTAATTCATCTTTCAAAACACACACTTTTTACAATGCTTGGAAGTTGTTACATTTTATTTTATTGTAAAGATGCTATACAGAGGGGTTACAGTTACATGAATGAGGTAATGAGGAGTACATTTTTTACATCCAAATAAACAAAACTTACATGTTCTTTAAAAATCTCCACTCACTTCTTTCAAAGGGCTGAGAATAAAAACAAACCTTATGCTCTTAAAATATCTCGTTACTTCTTTCAAAATGTTGACAGTAAGAACAAAAACAAAAACAAAATAAAAAAAAATGGCTGAGAACACACATTCCTGTACCCAACTCTAGTTTTAATAGTTCTGAGCTTAAAAGAATGGAACTGCATCACTCTCACTTTGTAAAAAAAAAAAAATCAAGTCATAGTTAAGATATGGAATCAAACCAGATGCCCCTCAGTAGATGAATGGATCAAGAAAATGTGGTATATATACACAATGGAATTCTATGCCTCCATCAGAATGACATTGCTGGATTTGTTAGGAAATGGAAAACTTGGAAAAAATTATATTAAGTGAAGTAAGACAGGCCCAAAGAAACATAGGTTCCATGGTTTCCCTTATTTGCAATTACTAGTACATGTCTGAGACAAGCAGAAACAGTCAGATATGTTGATGTTAGGCGAAATGAACCCCAAGATAAAGACTCAAATGCTTTTTCTTTCTTGCAATTGTTTTTAACATATTTTTAAGATGATTTCTTTGTTGCTTTGTATGTCCCTCCCCCACTGTATTACCCCTGTTTTCACTGTATTTGATGTTGGTATAATTTGTGGAGGGGAAATGAAAAAAAACAAATTGTTTAAAGAGGGATACAGGTGGACCCATTGCAACAATGAGATGTACAAGACGTTATGTCGAAAAACGAATGTTAGAACTTTAGCAGGGATAGGGGAAGGGATGGTAAGGGGAAACAAAGGAGGAGGCAACAATGCTCGATAAGAAATGTACTCATTACCTTGCTCATGTAATTGTAACCACTCTGTACAGTATTTTCACAATAAAAAACTAATTAATAAAAATGACAAAAGATAACAAAGATTAAAGTAAACTTAAATTCTATAAATGTAAAGTCCATAGAGAACAAAGATTTATGCCACAAATTAGGACAATAACCTTAGGTATATGACAACAGAACAGAAATAGACAATGGGACTATATCAGATTTTAATATGCAGGATAAAATAAAAACACAGACAGAAAATATATACCCAAACTAGGCATTTCATTACATTAGATGGAGCTCACATCAAACATGGAAACTGTTAAGAGAAGGGGTCTTTGTAAAAAGTTCCGTATCTAATATGTAAATTGCACAAATTACACAAATGTGTAAATTGTAATTGAGAAAGTTCATCTCCTTTAATCTATATTAAGTATTGAATTTATTTAAGTCTTTTTACTGTTTTTTTTTATCAACTCTGGAATTGGAACTCAGAATGCATGACAGTTGCTAGAAAGGTATCATTACCCTTGAGCCATGCTTCCAGTTCTTTTTGTTTCATTTATTTTTCAAAAAGGGTCTTGTGCTTTGCTGGGGACTGAGCTCAGAATGAGTCTCTTACATATGGCTTCCTACATTTTTCAAATTATAAGATTGTGTCACTCCACTTTATTAATTGAGACAAGTCTCTCACTAGAGATTGAGGTGGAGGGTTTGCTAAAATCTTTCTGGACTGATCACTAATTGCAACCCATTGCTTATGTGGCTCGTATTACTGCCCTGAACCACATACCAGCTCCATTTCACTTTTAAATATTTTTATTTTAATATTAATTTGCAATACTGGAATTTTTGCAAAGGTGAAATCAATATTTCTCTCTCTCTCTCTCTCTATATATATATATATATAATTGTAAAGATACTGTACAGAGGGGTTACAGTTACATGAGTAAGATAATGAGTATATTTCCTATCGAGCATTGTTACCCCCTCCTTTGTTTTCACCCTACCATCCCTTCCCTCCTCACCTTCCCAACTATTCCCTTCCCCCCAAGTGTATTTTCAAAATAGAGTATTGTACATCTTATTGTTACAATGGGTCAACCTGTATCCTTGTTTCCACATTTTGTTATTTCCCTACCCTCCCCAAATTAGAAAAATGTACATATAAAATGCAAGGCATTGGAATCAAATACAGTGAAAAGCGGGGTTATACCATGGGGGGGGAACATACACAAGAAACAAAAAAAATCACATAGTACATTAAAAACAACAGGGACAACAAAGATAAAACCACTTGTGTCCCATTCTTGAGGTTTATTTTGCTTACCATTATCATATATATGTATATGTATATATATATATATATATACATTTATTTATTTATTTATTTATAGCAAAGATACTGTACAGAGGGATTATAGTTACACAAGCAAGGTAGTGAGTCCATTTCCTATGGAGAGTTGTTACACCCTCCTTTCCTCCCCACCTCCCAAATCCTCCCTCCCCTCTCCCTACCCCCATCCCACAAAGTTGTAAAATTCATTTTCAACATATTGTCTTGTACATCTCATTGTTACAATGGGTCATCCTGTATCCGTATTTCAGCATTTTGTTATTTCCCTTCCCCTCCCCAGATCAGAAAAAAAGTATATACAAGATACAGGACACTGGAATCAAATACAGTGACAACAGGGGTTGTACTATGGGGGAAGAACATAAAAAGAAAAAAAAAACCCACAAATACATTCATTATAAGTACATTAAAAAGAACAACAACAAAGACAAAACCTCTGTGTCCCTATCTGGTGATTTATTTTGCTTAGCATCAGGTTATATGGTCATAAATACATACCTTTTGACCTCTTCTGCTTGTCTTAGACATATACTAGTTATTGCAGATAAGGGAACCTACGGGACCTATGTTTCTTTGGGCCTGGCTTACTTCACTTAATATAATTTTTACCAAGTCTTTTTATTTCCTAACAAATGGGGCAATGTCATACTTTCTGATGGAAGCCTGGAATTCATATATATATATATATATATATATATATATATATATATATATATATATATATCACATTTTCTTGATCCATTCATCTACTGAGGGGCATCTCTGTTGGTTCCATATCATAGTTATGGTAAATAATGCTGCAATAAACTTAGTTATGCTGGTAGATTTAGTATAGCCTTGACTGTGATCATTTGAATAAATGCCCAAAAGTGGGATTGCTGGGTCTTAGGAGAGCTCTATGTGGAGACTTTTGTGGAACCTCCATACTACTTTCCAAAGTGGTTGAACAGGTTTACACTCACACCAACAATGCACTAGGGTTCCCTTTTGGCCACATCCCCTCCAGCATCTGTTATTATTAGCTTTCTTGATTATAATCATTCTAACTGGGTGAGGTGGAATCTCAATGTTGTCTGGATTTGCAGTTCTTTTATGGTTAAAAAAGTTGATCATTTCTTCATGCGTTGATTGGCAATTTTTATTTCCTTTTCAGAGAAGTCTCTCTTTAAGTCTTTTAGCCCACTTATTAATTGGGCGATTGTTTCCTTGAGGATTTCTTGTTGGGGGATTTCATTTTTCAAGTTCTAAGTATACTTTAGATATGAGACCCTTCCATGGGCTTTCTATTGATCTTACTTCCTATGTATGTCCTCTGCCATGCAGAAGTTCTGCAGTTTCATACAATCCCTTGTCCAACCTTTCTTTGATTTGTTGTGGTTCTGGGTCTTCATTAAGAAAATTTCGACCGTGTCTAGGAGACCTAGAGTTTCTCCTATTACTTCCTGTAATGTTTTCAGGGGGTATGCTTTTTTGTTTTTAATCTTTTTTTTTTTAAATTGTGAAAATAAAGAGGGGTTACAATTACATGGGCAAGATATTGAGTACATTTCTTATCAAGAATAGTTGCCTCCTCTTTTGTTTCCCCTTCCCATCCCTTCCCATCTCCCCAACCCTCCCGCCCCCTTACCCCCCTACCCCCAAAAGTCGTAAAGTACGTTTTTTGACATAACGATTTGTACATCTCATTGTTGCAGTGTGTCCAGCTATATCCCTATTTAAACAATTTGTTTTTGCCCTTTCCCCTCCACAAATTATACCAACATCAAATACAGTGAAAGGAGGGGTTATACCCTGGGGGAGGGACATACAAAGCAACAAGGAAATCATCTTATAAATATGTTAGAAACAACAGCAAGAAAGAAAAACCATTTGAGTCCTTATCTTGGGGTTCATTTCACCTAACATCAACTTATCTGACTGTTTCTGCTTGTCTCAAACATATCCTAGTTATTGCAAATAAGGGAAACCATGGGACCTATGTTTGTTTGGGCCTGGCTTACTTTACTTAATATAATTTTTTCCAAGTCTTTCCATTTCCTAAAAAATGGGGCAATGTCATTCTTTCTGATGGAGGCATAGAATTCCATTGTGTGTATATATATCACATTTTCTTGATCCATTCATCTACTGAGGGACATCTGGGTTGGTTCCATATCATAGCTATGGTAAATAATGCTGGAATAAACATAGTTATGCTGGTAGCTTTAGTATGGTCTTGTTTGTGATCATTTGGGTAAATGCCCAAAAGTGGGATTGCTGAGTCATAGGGGAGCTCTATGTGGAGTCTTTTGAGGAACCTCCATACTACTTTCCAAAGTGGTTGAACAAGTTTACACTCCATTTACACTCCCACCAGGCGGTCTGCTTTGACTTCCAGGTCTTAGTCCATTTGCAGTTGATTCTGGTGCATATATGGGGATCTAGCTTTAGTTTTCTATAGGTGTTTAACCAATTTTGCCAGCACCATTTACTGAAGAGGCTGTCTTCTTCCATTCTATTTTTTTAATCTCCACTATTGAAGATTAGGTGGCTGAAGGTCTGCGGGTTCACTTCTGGTTCTTCAGTTCTATTCCATTGGTCCTCAGGTATGTTCCTGTGCAAGTACCAAGCTGTTACTATGGCTTTGTAGTAGAGTTTGAAATTTGGCATTAATATTCCTCCAGCATTTTTCTTTTTGCAAAGGATTATTTTTGATATTTGCGGTTTTTATTGTTCCATATGAATTTTTGGATTGCTTCTTCTATATCATTGAAGAATGAGGTTGGAATATTGATAGGTATCGCACTGAATTTGGAGATAGCCTTTGCAAAGATTGCCATTTTCAAGATGTTAATCCTCCCAATCCAGGAGCCTGGGAATTTTTTCCATTTCCTAAATTCTGCTTTAATTTCTTTCTTCAGGATTTTAAAGTTTTCATCATGGAGGTTCTTCACTTCTTTAGTTAATTCCTAAGTATTTTATTTTTTGTGGGGCTGTTATAAAAGGAGTTGCTTTCCTGATTTCAGCCACACTCCTTTTGTTATTGGCATACAGAAAAGCCATTGCTTTTTGAGGGTTAATTTTATACTCTTCTACATTGCCAGAATTGATTCAGCTTGAGTAATTTGGGAGTGGATCATGTCATCTGCAAAGAGGGAGAGTTTTACTTCATCTTTCCCTATTTGGGTCCCCTTTATGTTTACATCTTCTTATATTGCTGTAGCTAGGCAGTCTAATACAAAATTGAAGAGAAGTGGAGAGTCACATCCTTGTCTCTTTCCTGAAAGTAGATGAAATGGATCTACCTTTTCACCATTAAGCATAATGCTAGATGTAGGATTGGCATATACAGCCTTTATTACATTGTGGAATGTTCCATGAATTCTGAGGTTTTCCAGGGCTTTCATAATAAAGGGGTGTGGGATCTTGTTGATGTGTTTATACATCTATAGAGATAACCATGTGGTTCTTATCCTTGCTCTTGTTGATGTGATGAATTATATTAATTGATTTGTGTATATTGAACAAGTTTTGCATCCCTGAAATTAATCCTATTTGATCATTGTGTATGATTTTTTGAATGAATTTTTGAATGGATTAGCCAAAATTTTATTGAAGAGTTTTCCATCAATGTTCATCAAAGAAATGGGTTTACAGTTCTCTTTCTTTGATGGATCCCTGCCTGGTTTTGGGATGAGGGCTATGATTGCTTCATAGAGTTTGGTAGTGAACTTTCATTTTTAATTTCAATGAAGAGTTGGAGGAGTATTGGTGTGAATTCTGCTTTGAAAGTCTTGTAGGAGTCAGCCAGTCCTGGGCTTCTCTTGGGTGGGAGTTCTCCTGTTGCTATTTCTATTTCGATGTTTGATATAGGTCTGTAATGTTGGTTTTACTCATCTTGATTTATTTTTGGCATTACAATATTTGCTAGGAAATTGTCCATTTCTTCCAGATTCTCAAGCTTATTAACATAAAGGACTGAGAAGTATTCCTTTATAATGTTCTGAATCTTCGTTGTTTCAATGGTGATGCTACCATCCTCATCTCTGAGTTTGTTTGTATGGGTGTGTTCTCATCTTTTTCTAATTAAGATTTTCTAAGGGTCTGTCAATATTGTTAATTTTTTTGAAGAACCAACTTTTTGTTTTGTTGATTCTTTTTGTGGTTTTTTGGATTCTAATTCATTTAATTCTGATTTAATTTTAATTATTTCTTGCTATCGATTGGATTGGGGTATAGCTTGTTGCTCATTTTCAAGGACCCTCTGGTACCTTGTTAAGTTGTTGGTTTCAGATCTCTCCAATTTGTTGATGTAGGAACTCAGAGCTAGAAACTTGCCTCTGAGTACTGCCTTTGCTTTGTCCCAGAGGAGCTGGTGATTTGTATGTTCATTTTTGTTAAATATCATGAACATTTGAATTTCCTTTCTATTTCTTCTATGATGCATTGTGGTTCAATATTGTGTTGTAAAGCCTCCATGTGTTACAGGATTTTCTTTGGTGGCTTTTGGTGTTGAATTCTAATTTTATTCCCTTATGGTCTGAGAGAATGCAGGGCATAATTTCAATGTTTCTGAATTTGGACAAATTTTCTTTGTGACCTAAAACGTCATCTATTTTGGAGAATGTTCAATATGCTGATGAGAAGAACATGTATTCCGATGCTGCTGGATGAAATATTCTGTAGATATCAGTGAGGTCTAGTTGATCTATGCAGTTTTTTAGGTCTGAGGCTTTTCTGTTGAGATTTTGCCAGGTTGGCCTATCCTGTGGGGATAGTGGTGTGTTAAAGTCCCCAACAATTAATGTCTTTGGATTTATGTGTGATTTTAAGGACAGTAGTGTTTCTTAGGTAAATTTGGGTGCTCTGTTATTTGGTGAATAGATATTTAAAATTGTAATATCCTCCTGCAGAAGAGATCCCTTGATTAGTATGTAATGACCTTCTTTATCTCTTCTCCCTACTTTTAATTTGAAGTCTATTTTATCTGTTATTAGGATTGCAACTGCCGCTTGTTTATGGGGGCATTTGCTTGGCAGTTTTTATTCCAGCCTTTCATTTTCAAAATATGTTTTTGTTGGCAAGGTGTGTCTCTTGAGGGCAGCACACAGACTGATCTTGCTTTTTGATGCGACTACACAGCTTATGTCCCTTAATTGGAGAGTTACATCCATTAATATTGACAGTTGGGAGTGAGAGGTGCTCAGTAGTTCCTGCCATGTTATACACCTTCTTGGGAGCTGTGCTAACAGGGTTCTTCCTATATGTTTTAGATTGTCTGTTTGGGGGCTTTTTCTTGGCCTTTATTGTGCGATGGTTTTCTATGTGTAGGATATCTTTAAATATCTTTTGTAATGATAGTTTGGTGGAGATATATTATTCTAATTTTTGTTTGCTGTGGATGTTTTTATTTGACCTTCCATTATGAAGGAGAGTTTTGCTGGGTACAGTACTTTTGGTTTATAGTTGTTTGTCTTTATGGTGTGGCATACAACATTCCAGATTCTTCTTACTTTAATTGTTTCTGGTGAGAAATCTAAAGTTATTCTGATTGATTTCCTTTTATTGGTGATTGATCTTTTCTCCTTGACAGCTTTAAAGATCCTTTCCTTCCTCTGAGTTGGTTCTGAGTGGATTATGAAGTGACAATGGTATTTCCTGTTCTGGTATAGTGTACTTGGGGTTCTAAAGGCATCTTGTATTCCAATAGACCTATCTTTTTGCATGTTTGGGAATTTCTCTGCCAAGATCCTGTGAAATAAATTTTGTAGACCATTAACATCTGTACCTAGGTACTCCTCTACCCCATTATCCTCAAATTCTGATGGTGTCTTCTACATGTAAAATAGATCCATCATATTTCTTGGACTTGTATTTCTTTATAATATCTAGGTTGTCTTCAATCCCAGAGATTCGGTCTTCTACATGGTCTAACCTATTATTAAGACTTTCTACTTTTTAAAAAATACATTCCTTAATGTAAAAATACAGCTCAGAGGGGTTACAGTTACATGAGTGCATAATCAAGGTAATAAGTACATTTCCTGTCAAGCATTGTTACCTCCTCCTTTGTTTTTTTCCCTACCATCCCTTCCCTCCCACATCAACAACTACACTCTTCCCCCCCAGCTAAATTATAAAGTTCCTTTTTCAACACAGTGTCTTGTACATTTCATTGTTACAATGGGTCCAATGTATCCCTCTTTAAGCATTTTTCCCTTCCCCTCCACAAATTAGAGAAGTGTATACAAGATACAGGGCACTGAAATCATGTACAGTGGACACAGGATTTATACCATAGGGGAGGAACATACAAACAAGAAAAAAATCACATGCTACATTAGAATTATATTAGAAACAATAGCAATTCGAATGATTTTCTTTCTTGCTATTGTTTCTAACATATTTATAAGATGATTTCTTAGGTGGTTTGTGTGTCCCTCCCCCATGGTATAACCCCTGTTTTCACTGTATATGATGCTGGTATAATTTGGGGAGGGGAAGGGAAAAATAAATTGTTTAAATAGGGATACAGCTACCTATACATACATATATATGTATATATATATATATATACCTATACAAATATAATTATATGTATAGGTACCTGTATCATCTCTATATATGTATGTATATATATATATATATATATATATATATATATATATATATATATATATATATATATATATATATAACACATTTTCTTGATCTAAGGTGCATCTGGGTTGTTTCCATAGCTTAGCTGTGGTGAATAATGCAGCAATAAACATAGTTGTGCTGCTGGCATTAGTATGGCCTTGTGTGTGATCATTTGGGTAAATGCCCAAAAGTGGGATTGCTGGGTCATAGGGGAGCTTTATTTGGAGTCATTTCAGGAACCGCCATAGTGCTTTCCAAAGTGGTTGAACAAGTTTATACTCCCACCAACAAAGCAGTAGGGTTCCCTCCTGGCCACATCCCCTCCAGCAGGTGTTGTCATTAGGGTTCTTGATTATAGTCATTCTAAGTGGGGTGAGGTGGAATCTCAATGTGGTTTTTATTTGCATTTCTTTTATGGCTAGAGAGATTGAACATTTCTTCATATGTCTATTGGCCATTCTTATTTCCTAATAAGAATGTTTCCTAATAAGAAGTTTCCTAATAAGAAGTTTCTCTTTAAGTCTTTAGCCCACTTATTTATTGGGCAGTTGTTTCTTTGAGGATTTGTTGTTGGGGGATTTAATATTTTGACTTCCAAGTATATTTTAGATATGAGACCCTTGTCCATTGTACGGCTAGTGAAGAACTTCTCCCAATCCGTGGGCTTTCTATTAATCTTGCTAGATATGTCCTTTGCCATGCAGAAGCTCTGCAAGTTCGTGCAATCCCATTTGTCCAACCTTTCTTTGATTTGTTGTGTTTCTGGGACTCTTTTAAGAAAATTTTGTCCTGTGCCAAGCAACCTAGGGTTTCTCATATTCCATCCTGTAATGTTTTCAGAGTGTTTGCTTTGACTCCGAGATCTTTGATCCATTTGGAGTTGATTCTGGTGCAGGGTGATATATAAGGATCTAACTTTAGTTTTCTACAAGTGATTAACCAATTTTGCCAACACCATTTACTGAAGAGGCTGTCTTTCTTCCATTCTACTTTTTTTAGCTCCCTTATCGAAGATTAGATGGCTATATATCTGTGGGTTCATTTCTTGGTTTTCAATTCTATTCCATTGGACCTGAGGTCTCTTCTTGTGCCAGTACCAAGCTGGTTTTATTTTTATGGCTTTGTAGTAGAGTTTGAAATTTGGTATTGATATTCCTCCAGCACTGTTCTTTCTGTTGAAGATTGTTTTTTCTATTCGGGGTCTTTTATTGTTCCATATGAATTTTTGGATTGCCTCTTCTATTTCCTTGAAGAATGAGGTTGGAATATTGATAGGTATCTCATTGAATTTTAGATACCCTTGGGAAGTATTGCCATTTTCACGATGTTGATCTTTCCAATCCAGGAGCATGGGAGGTTTTGCCACTTTCTAAGTTCTGTTTTGATTTCCTTTTTCTGGTTTTAAAAGTTTTCATCATAGAGGTCCTTCACTACTTTTGTTAAGTTAATTCCTAGGTATTTTATTTTTTTGTGGGGCTATTATGAATGGAGTTGCTTTCCTCATTTCAGCCATGCTTTTCTCAATGTTGGCATACTGAAAAGCTATTGATTTTTGAAGGTTAATTTTATACTCTTCTACATTGCCAATATTGATTCAGCTTGAGTAATTTGGGAGGGAAGTCCAGGGATTCTTCAAATATAAGATAATGTCATCTGCAAAAGGGAGAGTTTTACTTCATCTTTCCCTATTTGGATCCCCTTTATGTTTGCATCTTTTCTTATTGCTGTAGCTAGGCATTCTAAGACTAAATTGAAGAGAAGTGGAGAGAGTAGACATTCTTGTCTTGTTCCTGGATTAAGAAGAAATGGCTTTAGTTTTTCACCATTGTGTATAATGCTGGCTGTAGGTTTGTCATGTACAGCCTTTATTATATTAAGGAATGGTCCCTGGATTCCTAATTTTTCCAGAACCTTCATCATAAAGGGGTGTTGGATCTTGTCAAATGCTTTTTCTGCATCTATTGAGATAACCATGTGGTTCTTATCCTTGTTCTTGTTGATGTGATGAATTATAATAATTGATTTGCATATATTGAACCAGCTTTGTATCCCTGAAATGAATCCTGTTTGATCGTGGTGACAATTTTTTGGAAGAATTGTTGAAGTCGATTAGTCAAAATTTTGTTGATAAGGTTTGCATCAATGTCCACCAAAGAAATAGGTCTATAGTTTTCTTTCTTTGATGAGTCCCTGCCTGGTTTTGGGATGAGGGTTGTTATGGCTTCATAGAATGAGTTCGATAGTGAAGTTTCTCTTTCCATTTCATTAAAGAGTTGGAGCAGTATTGGTGTGAGCTCTGCTTTGAAGGCCTTGTAGAATTCTGCTATAAACCATCTGGTCCTAGCCTTTTCTTAGATGGGAGGTCTCTTATTGGTGTTTCTATTTCAATGCTTGATATAGGCTTGTTAAGATGGTTTAACTCATCTTGCTGCTCTTTTTTTGAGGATGTTCAGATGTCTCTTTAAATTGTTGGTTTCAGATCTCACCAAATCGTTGATACAGGAACTCAGAGCTACAAACTTGCGTCTGAGTACTGCTTTTGCTGTATCCCAGAGGAGCTGGTAATTTTTGTGTTCATTTTTGTTAAATGTCATGAACATTTGAATTTTCTTTCTAATATGTTCTATGCCCCACTAATGATTCAAAAGTGTGTTGTTCACCCTCCATGTGTTACATGCCTTTCTTTGGTGGCTTTTGGTGTTGAATTCTAATTTTATTCTCTTGTAGTCTGAGAGAATTAAGGACTTAACTTCAGTGTTTCTGAATTTGAACAAGTTTGCTTTGTGACTTTATTAATTAATTTATTTTTTATTTTTTGTTAGTCCTAGGACTTGAACTCTGGGCCTGAGCACTGTTGCTCAGCTTTTCAGCTCAAGGCTAGTGGAGCTACAGCACCACTTCCGGTTTTCTGATGGATTTTTTGGAGATAAGAGTTTCATTGACTTTCCTGTCCAGGCTGGCTTTGAACTATGATCCTCAGATCTCAGCCTCCTAAATAGCTAGGATTACAGACATGAGCCACTGGCACCTGGCTGTTTTGTGACTTTAAATGTGGTCTATTTTGGATAATGTTTCATGTGATGCTGAGAAGAGCATGTATTCTGATGCTGCTGGGTGAAATATTCGGTAGATGTCTATTAAATCTAGTTGATCTATGCAATTATTTTGTTCTGCAGTATCTCTGTTGAGTTTTTGCCTGGTTGATCTATCTAATGGGATTAGTGGTGTTTTAAAGTCCCTGACAATTAACGTCATTGTGTTTGAGACTTGAGGGAAAATAATGTTTCTTGGATAAATTTGGGTGCTACGTTGTTTGGTGAATAGATATTTAGAATTTTAATATCCTCCTGAACATGAGATCCCTTAATTAGTATGCAGTGACCTTCTTTATTGCTTCTCACTAATTTTAATTTGAAGTCTACTTTATCTGATATTAGAATTGCAACCCCTACTTCTTTATCGGGGCTGTTTGCTTGATAGATCTTATTCCAGCCTTTCACTTTCAGACTATGTTTGTTTTTATTGACAGAGTGTGACTCTTGAAGGCAACAGATAGAAGGATCTTGCTTTTTAATCCAACTAGACAGTCTATGTCACTTAATTGGAGAGTTAAGGCCATTAATATTGAGAGTTAGTAGTGAGATGTGTTTGGTAGTTCCTGCCATGTTATTCACCTTCTTGGGGGCTGTGACCACTTGGTTCTTTCTATGGTTCCTGTTTTGGTCCGGTCTATCTGGGGTTCTAAAAGCTTCTTGTATCTGAATAGGCCTATCTTTTTGCATGTTTGGGAAGTTCTTTGCTAGGATCCTGTTAAATAAATTTCCTAGACAATTAACTTCTGTCTCTAGGTGCTCCTAGATTATCTACCAATTATCCTCAGATTAGGTCTTCTGATGGTGTCTTCCAAATGTCGAATAGATCTATCATATTTCTTGTATTTTTCTTGGATAGTTGTATGTTGTTTCTCTGTAATATCTAGGCTTTAATCCCAGAGATTCGATCTTCTGCATGGTCTGACCTACTGTCAAGAATTTCTACTTTGTTTTTTATTTCTTTTCCTTCTAATTGGTCGGCTTTGATGGCTTCAAGTTCTTTGTTGGAGCTTTGTTTTAAGTCTTGTATTGACTTCTTTACTTCCTTAATTTGGCGTTCAGCATTTATTCTCAAAACCTTTAGTTGATTGATTATGGTTTCATTGGACTCTCTTATCTTCTGACAGGCTTCATTCAGACTTCCCTTTGGGTCTCCCTGGATTCCTTCATCTGTCTGTTTATGTATTCCAAGCATTCCTCTATCGTTCTTGGTCTATCTTCATCCTGTTCAGGCAATCCTCACGCTTACACAATTCCTATATCACTCCTTGACTGTTCTCAACCTGATCATGCAATTCCTATATTAATCTTTGATTAGCTTTCTCTTGCTCATGCGATTTCTGTACTACAATTTTTAGTTAGCTTCATCAAGCTCGCAAAGTTCCTGCATTTTTCTTTGGTTAGCCTCATCTTGCTCCCTATCATGCTTACACTGAGTCCTTTGCAGGCTTTCAGCCTTTTCATTCACCATGTTTACCAGTAGTGTTTGTAGAGTTTTTTGGGAACTCTCTTCTGGATTATTCTTTAACTGTTTTGTCACCTGATTATCATGAGTGGGACTTGAGATACCTGGATTTGCCATTTTCCTTGTGTTTTTCTGGTTTGTTTTGCCCATTTGGTATGAAAGTATTACCAATTTCATGCTACAACACTATTTTAAGGCAAGCATCAACCAGAATCCTGTAGTTGCACAGTCAAAATGGCTGCAGATGCAATCTAGTTAAGCAGATAAAATCTATTCGACATCAAACAATTAATAGCCTAAGAACATCAAAGAGGGATTCAGCAAACCAGAAATTAATAGGTTTAGGGAGAATTGTGGGAAGAAATAGGATTAGAGGGATGTGGAGAGGTAAAAGGAAAGAGTGAATTTAACCTAATCTCAGAGAGAAAATGGATAGAACACAATGAAAGGAGAGAGATAAGGAAACAAGAAAAAATGAAAAAACAAAAATTTAAATTAAAAAATGAAACACTTAAAAATTATGTAAGTATAAAAATAATACTGATAGAAGAAAAGGATAGAATGAGAGGAGAAGAGAGATATAAAGGAAAAATGAAAAAACAAAAAATGAAAAATTTTAAAATGGAATATTTAAAGATTATATAGGTATAAAGAAATAATACTACTATTAAAGATGTTAAGTCTAAGAAGTTGTGAATTGAGTAATCAATTTCTGAATTAAGAATGTACACAAGGAAAAGGTCTAATAATAGATGACAGGTATATATCTGGGCATGAGTAGAACAGCAATTAATTCACACACACACAAAGACCAAAAGATCCAAAGTTTGCTTTTATTTTTATTTTATTTTATTTTTCCCCTTCCCCTCCACAAATTATACCGACATCAAATACAGTGAAAGCAGGGGTTATACTGTGGGGGAGGGACATACAAAGCACAAAGAAATAATCTTATAATTGCATTAGAAACAAATACATGAAAGAAAAAAAAAACATTTAAATACATATCTTAGGGTTCATTTTCCTAACATCACTTTATTTGACCTTTTCTGCTTGACTCATACATATGCTAGATATTGCAAATAAGGGAAACCATGGGACCTATGTTTCTTTGGGCTTGTCTTATTTCACTTAATATAATTTTTTCCAAGAGGTAAACACACACGCATGCGCACACATGTGCACACACACACACACATACACACACACACCCCTAAAACGGAAATTATATAAGAAAAAAATAGAAAACAATCTTTTAAGTTTAAAAATTAGGTAGAAAAACTAGTTATTTGTTTTTTTTGGGGGGGAGGTGGAGATCTTGTATCTCCCCTGTGTCCGTAACCAGTCTCTTGATGGAGTCTCTGATCTGCTTGTGGTGTTTGGTTTTCCTGTGGCTTGATTGATTTCTTAAGTCAGTTTGTTTGAGCAGGCAGAAAAATGTTCTGCATTACCCAGGACTTTGTGATCCTTCTCTCAGGCTAGTTCAGAGGGAGATCTGCTTTGATTATCATGAAAGAGAGAGATGGCTGTTTCCACTAGCTTGGAGTTGCTGTGATGAGGCTAGGTTCTGGGTAGGGTTGAGGACTATCAGCAATCAGTAGCATTTCCCTGAGGGGCTAGCTCCTGAGACACTCACAGAGCCCAGCCTGGAGCCATTCTCAAGGTTTATGTTTACTGAGCTTCAATTGTTTGTGTTTTACCCCTCCTGCTGTCTAGGCTGCAGTGGAGAGGGGCATCCACTGGCTCTGTTTACCCAGTGAAGATAGTCCTCCCAGGGTGGGAGCTTTCTCTGCCAAGGAAGGGCAACTTTCCCCTGGGTGGAGCTGAGACTGGCAGGTCAGGTCAGGGTCCTGTGACCTGGTGAATGGCTCCTATTGTTTTCTTCCAAGGCCTGAGTTGGAGCTAGCTGCTCAGCCAGGCCTTTGTCAGTATCAAAGATGAAGTTCCTCTTTGGTGTTGAGGGAGGGGCTACTTTCCCACAGGTGCTCCCTGAGGAGTGAGGATGTCTTGGGTGTACTCATGCTAGCTTCTTGGTTTCTGGGCCTGCAATCAGCAGAATGAAGAATTCTGTTCCTTGTCACTTCTTGCTGGTGGTGAGTAGAATCTGCTTGTAAACTGTGTCTGGTGCCTTTGTCCTGGGCTCTCTCTGTTGATATGGTACCAGCAAGTGCTAAGATCTGTCTCTTTGACTAGGCTGCCTGGATTTTTCCTCTCTGGTCAAACTCCCTGTACTGTGATGGCACTCTTGGTGTGATTCTCTAGCCTAGGACTATGCTGGAACTCTAAAACTGCATTCTAAGTTAGAGCTTGTTTAGCCTCCAGCTTCTCTGCCATCTTCCTCTGGATATCTCTTCTTTGTTTTTTTATTTTTTTTCCCTTAATTGGTCAGATTTAATGGCTTCAAATTCTTTCCTGGAACTTTGTTTTATATCATGTATGGAGTTCTTTACTTCCTTGGTTTGGTTTTCAGTGTTCCTTCTCAAATCCTTTAGTTGATTGCTTATGGCTTCATTGGACTCCTTTTCCTTCTGTTGGGCTTCATTCAGGATTCCCTTGAAGGCCTTCCTGGATTCCTCCAGTTGTCTCTTTGTGGATTCCATGAATGCCTCAATTAATCTTTGTCTATTTTCATCCCACTCACACAATTCCTCTATTAATCTTAGGTTAGCCTCATCACACTCATGATATTCCTGTATTAATCTTTGGTTAGCCTCATCACGTTCACACATTTCCTTATCCCAGGCTTTCAAAATTTTCATTCAGCATGTTTACCAGTAGTGTTTGAGAGCATTTTTGGAACTCTTCTCTGGGTTATTCATTGAGTGCTCTGTTGCCTGATTGTCAAAGCAGGAGTTGAAATACATTGACTTGCCATTTTTCTTGTGTTTCTGCTTGTTCTGCCCATTTGGGTATGATAGACAAACTGATTCTGAGCTAGAACACTATTTTAAGCCAAGCATCAACCAGAGCCCTGTAGTTGTACAGATTGTGTGATCCAGTCAAAATGGATATAGAAACGATCTAGTTCAACAGATACAATCTTGTTCAACAACAAACAGCTAGGAATCAATGGACTAAGAAAAATCAAGGAAAGGTCAGCAGTCCCGAAATTAATAATTAGGATTTGGGAGGAGAAAATAAGATTGGAAGAATGTAGGTAGGGAAAGTGAGAGAGCAATTCAGAGAAAGGGCAAGGATAAAAGGAATGAAAAAAGATTTAAAAAAGGAAAAATAAAAATAAAGAATTTAAAATGAAACACTTAAAAATTATATAAATATAAAGAAATAATTCTACAATTAATGGATCTAAGTCTGGGAGTTTGTGAATTGAGTAATCAATATCTGAATTAAGTATGCACACAATGAAGGATAAAGTCTAATAATAGAAGACAGGTATATATCTGAGGATGAACAGAACAACAATTAAATAATGTAAAAAAAAAACAAAAAGGACCAAAAAGGAAAAAGAGTATGAAGAGAATATTTTTAAAACAAAAAAGAAACAACAAAACAAAAACAAAAATCAAACCTAAAATGAAGATAAATAGACAACAGTTTAAAAAACAATTACATAGACAAAAGTTCTTTGAATTTTTTTTTGGGGGGGGAGGATGGCAGGGGGCAGATCTTGTGTCTCCCCTGTGTCTGTAGCCAGTCTCTTGGTGGTTGAGTCTCTGGTTTGCTTGCGGTGTTTGGTTGTCCTGTGGCTTAGTTGGTTTCCTAAATCAGTTTGCTTGAGCAGGATGAAGGAAGCTCTGCCTTACCCTGGAGTTTATGTCCCTCCTCTCAGGCTAGTTCAGTGGGAGGGCGATCTACTTTGAGTATCACAAAAGAGTGAGGAGGCTGTTTCCTCTAGCTTGGAGTTGCTGTGAGGGATGCTAGGTTGTAGGTAGGGTTGTGGCCTGTCAGCAATCAGTAGCTTTACCTTGATGGTCTAGCTCCTGAGAGACTCAATCAGTCCAGCCTGAAGCCAATCTCAGGATTTATGTGTAACAAGTTTCCAATTGCTCAAGGCCTTGAGTTGTTTCCTGTGCAGCAGCTGGGCATGGTATCCTCGGCTCTGTTTACTTAAGTAGAGTCTGTCCCCCAACTCTCCCCAAGGGTGGAGCTGGGCCCTGCTGCAGGTCAGATCCTTTTGACCTGTTGACTGGCTCCTATTGTCTTCTTCCCAGGCCTGAGTTGCATTAACTGCTCTAGCTGGGTCTGTGTCAGTATCAAATATGGAGTTTTTCTCTGATGGTGTGGGAGGGGCTACCTTCCCACCACTGCTCTGTGAGGATGTCTTGGGCATTCTCACAGCTTTCCTTTTGTTTCCAGGCTTCTGCTCCTTTTCGGTTGTTGCTGGCAGTGGGAAGAATCTGCTCATGCAAGGCCTCTGCAGCCTTTGTCCTGGGTTCTCTCTGTCGATATGGCTACCAAGGCAGCACCACTGCCCTTGCTGCTTGCTCGAATCTGTGTCCTTAACTAAGCTGCCTGAGTTTTTCCTTTCTGGACAAACTCTGTACTATGATAACACACTTGTTGTGTCTCTCTAGCTTTAGATTTCCCACTGGAATATTAATACTGGTTTCTATTGGAGAGCTTGCTTAGTCACCAGCCTCTCCCCGGCCATCTTCCTTAGCAATCATCATCATCTTATATGATTATATGTATATAGCTTTTTACCTTTTCTGATTGTCTAGATAAATTATCCTAGAAGTATACTAGTTATTGTAAATAAGGAAAACCATGGCACCTATGTTTCTTTGAGTCTGGCTTCCTTCACTTAATATAATATTTTCCAAGTCTGAAAGCCAAATTTGTTTATATTTTTTTCCATGTGCAAACTTTTACTGGGGTTGAAAACAGTTACCTGATTCAAACTGTCACTGAGCCAAGTCCAGATTTGCAGAACATTGTGAACTTGAGTAAAAGGTATTAAATTTAAAAAATCATTTCTATAATTCTTTAATAACTATTGCAGCATATTTCTAGTCCCTGTAGCTTGTTAACAGGTGTTATATTCCCTTGGCCAGATGTCAATGTCTGCTGTCACCACTGCAGATACAAAGCATACCCAGACATGTGGGGAGCATGGTCCCCTGACACCCTGCACCATTACATGTGCAGCTAGGTAATGTCAACTTCACTTAGATACCAACTTCATCCTGATTCATTATTCAAACCAAAAACATTGAAGAGTCAGAGTTTTGAAAGTCAACTTTTTTCCCTAGCATTGTTACTGCTGATATAAACCTTCAGAATGTGTTTTAAGATTGTTAGAAATACATTTCTTGCTATGCAAACAAAGACTTGCAATGAGTTGGTTCTTTTTTTTTCCCACCATTGGTTAAATTATGGGGAAAAAGAGCTATGGAACTGCATTTATTTTCACAGTGTGGTTCCTTCCTTAGTTACAGATGTTTCTTTCATTCCTGGGTGTTTTAAAACGCTCTAAGTGGTTTCCCTTCCTCACCGCTCTTTTGTGAATTGTCTATACAGAATTCTTTGAAGAGAAATATTAAGAATTAATTAAATTTAGAACTCCAACAGTGTCTTTTTCCCTCTATGAATCTGCATTGTACTCATAATATGCATTGTTAAATGACAACTCCAGTGTACAACTAATTAAAGATAATAAAAATATTTTAGAAGATCATTTATGATCTTAAACTTTCTAGATTTTATTCATAAAAAAGATGTAAATTTTCTCCAAGCTATCATATTTCTTCAATTTTCTTGAGATATTTCACTCCATTTTCATCATAGTTGGTACCTGAATACTCTTCTAAATTCCTCATTTGACAGTTAAAATAAACACTATATTTATTCTTACTCAAGTAATTCAATTTTTGTCCAGCTATATCTTTAAATTTATGTTTTCTTCCTGAATAGACTTACAAATGATGTTCCTGGAAATGGTGCCTTCATATCAAAGTCAATTTCTTTGTATAAAACGTGGCTCATGACAGTCAAGTCCTCTGTGACTGGTCACTTATGAAGAAGCACAGGGGTTCAACAATGGTGTTTAAATAGAATACATTCTTGGAAACAATCTCTTTAACAAATAATCCACTCTACTTCCAAGGTCAGGCCTCTTTCAGTGTCAGCTATTTTCTCTGAGGGGCTTTATCATATCAGACAGTTACTGATGTGATAAAAAAAATCATCCTTTAAGTATCTTGAGCTCTAATACACTTTCTCTCCATCTGATAATCAGATACTAGAGATTTATGCAATCATATGTCTGGAAGGGATGGCAAAATACCTTTTACTTCTTTTCATTTTTTTTCCCTGAGTACTTGAAAATAAGTAGTCTCTCAAATGACAATTTATGTTACAGTTTTTTTGATACAGTGCATGAAATGAGAGAAAATTTTGTAATCTTCCTTTTCTATTTTAGCAGATAAAATGTCATTTTATATTACATGACTGATTTGACTTTTTCCCTTACAGATAATGGCATGAATTACAGCTTTTTTTGACAAAGAACAAAAAAAAGAACTTAATAATCGATTATACATTGAGCAACTACAATTATTTTACTTTATTTTTAATATGTTAGATATATGATATATATCCTACAATTCTTGAGATTAGTGTCAGACCATTTAAACAGTATGAGGGTACCTTTATAATTGTTAAAAAATGTGTTGCAATAAGGTTGGTTAATATAGGCTAATTGTGACGATGTCATTGGTGAGCCTGTAGCTGTGTCTCAGATGAAATTCTACAGCTTGTGTCAGCATAGAGAATGCAGATTAAAAGCTAAGTAACAAAGACCCAGTGGCTCATGGCTATAATCTTAGCTATGCAGGAGGGTGAGATTTCAGAATCATAATCGGAAACAAACCTGGACTGGATAATTATAAAAAAAATTGAGACCAAAGTTAAAATTAAGCTGGATACTGGTGGTTCACCCATGTAATTCTACCTAATCAAAAAGTTGAGACTGTAACTTTTTTAGTGGGCAGCAAAAATTTACAAAACATCCATTTCAAACAATGGCTGGACACAAAGGTATACACCTGTCAAACAAGCTATAACTCAGATCAATTGTGATTTGAGGCCAGCCTATGGTGAGGTTGGGAGGAAGGTCAGGAAATACCATTGCTAGAGAAAAGGTCTGGATGATGATATCTATCTTTAATCTTGACTACAGGGGAAGCATAAAGAGGATATTACTTACACTGGTTTGCACAAAATGTGAAGCTGTTTCTCAAAATTACACAGAACCAAAAAAATAAACATGCTGAAGGTCTGGCTCAAATGGTAGATTGCCAGCAAAACAATTATAATGCACTGATTTTACATCTCAGAGCTGTGGGAAAATAGGGTAATGAAAATGGTTAATTAATTTTAATAGAGAATTTTAAATAAAAATACCTCTAACAGGAGGATAAAGCTAAGTGATTTAATGAGAAATTGAGAGTTTTGAAGTGTAGTATTGATGTGAAGAGTACATTTCTGGAGAGGGACTCCACATGAGTAAGATGTATGCTGAACACATCACAATCTGTCTTGTTGCTATCAAAGTACCAGAAAATTAGGGCTGCTTCCTCAGCAAACTGTAAGGTTGTAATTTTCCTTTAAAAATAATCATATTAGGAAATACACATTAGTAGTTTTTAAGTAAATGGCTAATATTATTTTACACTAATGTTGCAATGTCAAAAATTGAATTACTCTTGATGTTGTTTATTTTCTTCCTTGGGTTTTACTAATATTTTGAAATTTTCCAGTAGAATACCTGTAATTCACATTTTTAGGCCACATAATTTTCTCAAAAAATGATCTTTGAAATATATAATCAAGATCATTTAAGAGAAAAGCAAACACATATAATTAAATCAGAGAAAACTATGTGAGTGTACCACTTAAAAGAAAAGAAAACCAGGATATAGCAGATTGCTAAAGAGAACAAACTCAGAAATGCCTAGTCATGTAGGATTAATTTTTGGAAAAGAATCTAATGGTAATTTCCAAATGTATATACTTAATATTTACTTACTGGTATGAAATTATCATGAATTTACAATATAGTGTTGACTTGCCATTTTGTGTACCAAGAATGAATCAAGCTGGCTAAGAAATAAAAATACAGAAGTATTTAAAAGGACTGTCTCACAGAGTTGCTGATGAGCCACCTGTTCATGTTCCTATGTCATGTTCACTCCACTATGCAGGAGGGGGGCAAAGTTGACTTTGAAATCATACAAGGTCAAGTCCTGATCTCATGTTCTTCAGGTGACCTGCAAGTTGGCAATTCAGGTTCAATATCTTGAATGATTTGGCTGCAAAATAGTAACTTATCTCTTTATAGGTTTAATCACTGTGTTGATCTGAATCATCTATAAAATGAATGTGCCTGGATGTGCCAAGGAGATAGATTGAAAAGTTTACAGCAGTGATTGCATAGGCTGAAAACTGGATAAATAACTGTGGATATTTGTTTTCTGTTTCTGAACACAATAAATTCTTTCCTATGCTTCCACTTTAATCTTAATATTGACACAAAGCAACTCAGATTAATGTTTTATATTTTAACTTAAAAGTAAAATTTTATGTAATGTATTTTAAATAAGCTAGAGTTAAAAGAGTCTCACACAATTCTGGGGTTTTGATGTGTATTATTTAGCACTCAGTCCAGACAGAAAGGCACGCGTGAAAATACAACTTATTTTAAATCATATTACCATAATGCCATGAAAGAATATGATTATAATTAATATGTCATGTTTGTGTTTCACATAAAATCCTGACTCATTTACTTGTACTTAATCTCCAGATTTAATTCAATCTTTTGTTAATAGTCAACATCAAAATATGATTTAAAAAAGCATTTATATGTTGTTGACACTGTTTTTTCCCTTCTGATAGTTGTTCAATTTTCAAGAAAGGGAATTAAAATATTAAATAATAAAATGCATGTACTTGCATTCATTTTAAAGCTTAAAATAACTTTATCCTGTTGGTGAGTTAAAATCATGCTAGTGAAATAGAGTATATAAACCAAGATGTTTCAAAGGAAATTTATGTAAATTTACTTGGAGAAAATATCATAGAAATTGACTTCTTCAAAATCATTCAGAAAATTACTGAAATAACTTCATAGCTTTCTGGAAAGGGGGTAATTTCAAGCATATAAAAAAGAACATCACCAAGTAAAAATTAATTCAAAGTGAAGCATATGCCTTAAAGTAAGAGCTAAAATTATAAAACATTTAGAGAGGGAATAATAGTATTGGCAAAGATACTTTAAATATGAAAAAGACTATGTATAGAAAGAAAAACAACAAAAACAATTATGGTTTTGAGGAGATAAAACCACTTGCACCCATGAGAAATAAATTACCACAATTTTCTTTTGAATTATTTTGAAGTTTCTTCAAAACTGAAACCTATGCCTGTCTTTTAACATAACCTATCAATATCTAAATATTTATTCAAGAGAATTGAAAGTATGTGGTCACAATAAGACTTACTCAGAATTGCTTATGCTTCACACACAGCTTTGTTTCTTCTTAGCTAAATAGGAAACTGCTGTGTTCTGATTGAATGGATGGATGAACAAATTATAATATGTGAACTTTGAACCAGGTAACTTTGAGGGAATGGGTGGAGATGGGAGAGATGGGGGAGATAGAATGAATGAGTGGCTTTTATTAAAATGCAGTGTACTCATAACCAGACAAATTAAATTGAAATCCACAATATAGGTAATTTTTTCAATCATTTTGGTAAATAAAAGATGCCAGATAGAAAAGAGTTCATTAACTATTGATTCAACTTACATGAAATTCTGTAAGTTGCAAACCAAGTCTACAGTGACCGAAGCCAAATTAATGGTTTCCTAGGGATGGGAAAAGTGAGAGAAACGCATGAGTGAAGCATTTATTATGCATTTTACCAATTCATTATTTTGAAAATGAAGGTGATTTGATGCATGTGAGTTTGACAAAACATGCGATGTTTATATATTAAACAGGTATAATATAATGTATAGACATTATGGTTTTAAAAACATGTGGAGAAAATTAGGACTTTTGTCAGGACTAGAAGAGACAGAAGAAAAACAGTGGCTGCAAAAATACTATTAATGTCTGTATCATTGGTCTTACTCAAAGAATCTTCCTTGATGTAACCTTTTTCACATACACAACCTGAGCCTCATTTACAAGCTACACTGCGCAAAATGTCTACCAGGCTGAAATAATAATGATTTAAAAATTGACATATAAGCCAGGTGCCGGTGGCTCATGCCTATAATCCTAGCTACTCAGGAGGCTGAGATCTGAGGATGGCGGTTCAAAGCCAGCCTAGGCAGAAAAGTCCGTGAGAGTCTTATCTCCAATTATCCACTAGAAAACCAGAAATGATACTGTGGCTCAAGCAGTAGAGCTATCGCCTTGAGCTGAAGAGCTGAGGGACAGCGCCCAGGCCCAGAGTTCAAGCACTATGACCGGACCAAAAAAAAAAAAAAAATTGACATGTAATATTGAAAACAAAAGTTTAAATAGTAAGGGCAAAGTGAGAATTGGTTGGGATTAAAATAAGGCTTAAAAAACTTGATTTGTGAAATATGATTTTTAGAAATTATGACATTTTGTACTACCGTATGAATTCTCCAATAATTAAAAAAAGGAGTTCATATCTGTATTGCTACTATTAACACTTTGACAAAAAAAAAAAAGAAATATCCTAGCTACAACACATACCTGGGCCAATTTGGTTTTAATCAAATCTTTGGTTCATTTTACTAAAAATGAATCCTATGTACATACAGTATGAAAACAGAAATTTATCAACTCATCATGCACTATGCATTTCAGTGAGGAATGGGCAGTATGAAGATGAAGAAAGGATATTATATGTTGATTTCTATTTAAATTGAGTCTTAGACCAAATCTTGACAGGACACTGTGTTAATTAGTGACTAGACAGAGGCTCAGTAAATGTCTGTCAAGTGTAAGAAACCTCAGTAATCAACAATATTATGAGCAAAATCACAGGATGGTGGACAATGTTGGTATGACTGGCCAAGAAAGAGAAATAGATTACTAAGTGGACATAAAGAGGTATCACTTCCACTAAAAAAAAAAAAAAAAGAAGGGAACATTTGCTAAGATTCAGATATTCATTAACATCCTTTAAATGTAGTTATATATTAGGTTTAGACATCTAAATAACATTGTCTGCTTTTGTGTCCATATATACTTTTCAAAGATTAACAATGGAAGAATTTGCTACCTTACTTATCACAGTAAAATGGTAATAATGACTACTGCCCTCATTTTAAGAGTTAAAGTATTACTTCATGCAATAAAGCAATGATTTGAACACAGACTCGCATAATGGCTTACATTAGTCAACAGGAAAGAAAATGGAGTTCTATAATATTGTTCAACTAATTGCACCAAATCAGCTGTCATTAAATTATTTGACACAACAACATTTGATCTTTTCATTAATCAAAATCCTCATATTAAATACCAACCTCTCTCAAGTTATTTTACTTATGGTCTCCTTTCATTGCTTAATTTCTCATAGCCTGTCATTATGTGAAAGCTGCTAGACTCATTTCAAAGTAAAGATTTTTTTTTCCACTAAGGTCTTCATAATTTAATATTGTCTGAGGTGTAAAAACTAGTGATATGTTCATCGCAGGGACGTTTGAGGCACTTTATAATTTAATTGGCCTTTCCTTTTCTTTTTATAGAATTCACTGCAGATTAAAGTAGGCATTATGGTTTCAATGGAACAAAGGAGTTATCTTGAAAACATGTCACAACTGCCTGGGAGAGCTAGTACTAAGAAGCTGCTAATAAGAACCTGCTAATAAGCAGCTCAAAAGTTCCTGAAAATAACCCTACCATGAGCTTCTCCATTCTGCAGTCCAACCTGCACACATCAAAGGAAAGAAAACAGAAGAGAATTGCATATTGATTATTACCTGAGTTTTTTGTTGTAGGGATCTTTTGTTGTGCACAGTTTGAGAAGCTTAATATGTATGAAAGAAAGAAAATAGCTTAAGTGGAATGAAATGTGTAATAGCACCCATTATTAGTCGAATGTCTCTCTACTTGGGTAATGCATTTATTCCTCTTCATTTTTACTCCCCCACCCTCGCTCCCAGGTTTGTTTTATTGTTTAAAACATAAACCAGAATTTGTTTAGACCAAGATAAGCTTTAGCAACTAAAATCACATCTGTAATACTAAAGGTGTTGATTAACCTTCTTCTATAAGATCTTAAAGTAGAAACCACTATATGGAATTAATTATCTAGTAGATGGTAGTTAAACTGTGACCTTCCAATAATGTCTCCTCTTCCTACCTTGTTTAAAATATCACACTTGAGTCTAGTTTTTCTCAC
Organism: Dipodomys merriami; assembly: GCF_024711535.1. NCBI lineage: Eukaryota > Metazoa > Chordata > Mammalia > Rodentia > Heteromyidae > Dipodomys > Dipodomys merriami. The sequence continues at coordinate 32,649,786 of NW_027202271.1, forward strand.
ATATTTTTGATGAGGTTCCACATGTTAGTTTTGACAACAAAGGAATTGATGTGGCAATCTGAAATAGAGAAAGTGATTTCTAGCTCATAGGAAATAAACAATCTGTTTAGAAGTTCTGGCAAAAATAAAACCGTATTATGAAGACTGATATTAATACTGAGTTCTTCACCATGAAGACAGAATTATACTCACAAATCAAGAGCCTTTAAAGGACCATGATTTACCTGACAAAGTAGACTACCAAAAGTATTTGTTGCTGGGCACTGGTGACTCATACCTGAAATCTTAAACTACTCAGGAGGCTGAGATCTGAAGATCGTGGTTCAAAGCCAGTCCCACAAGAAAGTCCATGGGTCTCTTTGCTCCAATTCACCACCAGAGAACCAGAAGTAGAGCTGTGGTTTAAAGTATTAGCTTCTAGCAGAAAAGATAGAGAGCCCAGACCCTGAGTTCAAGCCCCATGATCAGCCCTCCCCACCTCCTTGCCCCCCAAATATTATTTGTTTGCCAACTAATAGATGTAAACTATTAGGGAATTGAAAAAAAATTTTTTTTGGTCGGTCGTGGGGCTTGAACTCTGGGCCTGGGCACTGACCCTCAGCTCTTCACATCAAGGTTAGCACTCTACCACTTGAGCCCTAGAGCCACCTCTGGTTTTCTGGTGGTTAATTGGAGATAAGAGTCTCACTGTCTTTTCTTCCTGGGCTTACTTTGAACCTCGATCCTCAGATCTCAGCCTCCTGAGTAGCTAAGATTACAGGTGTGAGCCACTGGCACCAGGCAGGGAATTTAAATTTTATTTAGAGAAACACATCAAGCTTCAAGAAAAACAGAGAAATGATTCAATATTGTATTATAAAAACCTAACAGAAATATTGAAGTAACTACAAAAAGCAAATCAATTTTTTAGCTGAAAAATAAACCAGGAAAAAGTTAAGATATGATAATAAAAAAAAAAGATAGCATAGATAAAACAGAAGCAAAAGGCAGTGATCTACCAGAAAAGATTATTTGGCAATACATAGAAAAAAGAAAAAAAGAATGAATAATAAAGTATGCATGTTAATATTGAGAGAGCATTAAAAGAACAAATACTCAAGTAATTAGAACTTAAAAGGCACTTGAGACTGTCAAAAGAAATCTTAGTGATAATGAAAGAAATTTCCCAACTCTAAAATGAACAAAAAAAAAAATCACAAGTTCAAGTAGGCCAAAGGTCACCAATCAAACAATATAATCAAGTTGAAACCAATTTGATTGTAATCAGATCTCAAGGGTGAGAGACAAGTGAAGATTATCAAATACATTGTAAGTTAGTATAATTTGCCTTCAAGAAAACTTCTTAGAAGAACTTTTTATAAATAAAGGAGAGAATGGGAAGTGATATTCACATTCCTGAAGGAAAAAGAAACAAAACAAAACCTGCCAAAGAAACATACTATATCCAGCAAAACTACCCTTTTGAAATAGAAGAAATATGATGATATTCCCAAACAAAAGTTGAGGCACTTACATCACAATCAGAGATATACTAGAAGAAATGTCATAGTGAGCTCTTCAAACAGAATGAATGACAAGTAAGAAACCATAACACACATTAAAAAAAAAACTCAGTACTTACAGTAACTATACAGCTAAATTTAGAAGACTTTGCTATTATGACCTGGTACATAATCATTCACATCTTTTGTATGAAAGCAAAGCAATTAAAATTATAAAAATATATTAATATGTTAGTGGATAATGTAGTTTTAAAAAGTATAAAAGTGAATTTCTAGAAATGGAAGGAATGGAGTATACATAGAATTTTAGCACTTCACTATTGAAGGTTCTACCAAATATTTAAAGAAATACTAAAAACAGCTACTCTTATTTCAAAATTAGAGATAAGGGGAAGCCTTTCAATATATTCTATGCAGCTAGTATTACCTTGATAATGAAATTAGAAAGGGATACACACAATGTAAGAAGATACAAGCTAACATCCTGATGAATACCCATGCTCCATATCTACAAAAAAATATAGCCTACCAAATCAAACCAGAGTTTCAAAAGATTGCTCAATTTGAGCAAGGGATCGTCATTCTAAGAATACAAGAATGGCTCAACATATGCTAATCAATAAATGTGATATGCCACATCAACAAAATAAATTTTTTAAAAGCATGATCATCTCATCTCCATATATGCAGAGAAACTGTGTAAAATTCAGCACCATTTAATGGTAAAAGCTGTGAACAAAATGTATTTCAAAATAATAGAGCTATATGAGATAAGACCTCAGTTGGGACCATACTGATAAGACAAAAACTAAAAGCTTTTTCTCTAATACCTAGGCAAAGATATTCTTCATAAAGCTAGAATAAAACCATCCTAGAATTTATATAGAACCACAAATATACTCAACTAGCCAAAACTATGCAGAGCAAGAACAATTCAAGAGTCTTTATACCACCTAATTGCAAAACACTGACAAAGCTACAATGCTATAAACATAATATTATGGACATTGAAATAGATGTGCAACCACAATAGAGTACAATAGAAAGCCTAATAAATCCTACTGTATCTGCATCCCCCTGATCATTGACAAGGTGCTAAAAACATACTTTGGGGAAGCAACAGTGTTTTCAGTAAACATGAATAGTATGGGGAATATAGGATTTCCACAGGTAAAGAAATAAACTAGACCCCTTGCTTTCATCACATAGAAAAATCAATTCAAAGTGTGTTAAAGAATTAATGAAAGAGCAGAAACTGAGAAGTTCCTGTAATAAAAACAGAGTGAATTTCTCAGCAGTTTGGAATGTGAAGGGTAGAAAACAAAAGCAAAACAGACAAATGGGATTATATTTAACTAGAAAGATGAATAAAACAATCAGCACAGTGAATGGACAACCCAAAGCAACTGGAGAAGGTATTTCTTTGCAAACTGTACATGATACAAGGCACTGATATCCAGAATACCTAAGAAAGTCAATAAATATGTACAGAAATAAACAACTGGACAAATAACAAAAATATTTAAATAGATGTTTCACAAAATGAAACAGACAAATAGCCCACTGGTGCAGAAAAAAAATATTCAGCATCACAACACTCAGGAAATGTAAATGAAATCCCAAATAAGCTATCACTCCACTCCAGTTACAGTGACTATTACCTTAAAATAAATTATAACAGGTGTTACCAAGCATGTGAAAAAGGAAACCTTCACACAATATTAATATTATGGAATATAGCTAATGACATAAAAATCAAAATCCAAAAATCAGTAGAAGTTTTTTTCCTTATTGCATGCTGGAGTAAAAATGTAAATAATTTCAGCCATTATAGAAAACCATAAAGGCTTTTCTAAAGATAAATAACAAATAGAAATACCACAAGATCTGGGTAACCAACTACTGGGTAAACAAACACAAAGATACACAGAGACAGAAATGTTCTATACTTTGAAAAAGGTGAATGTTTTATAGATGAGTAACTCCCCATTTAAAATTGTTTGTTTATATTATTTAAATTTTAACTGAGAAAATTGTACTGCATTTGAAGACAGGCATTTTAAGATCACAAGTGCTTCTTTATTGTCTCTGTTGGATAATTTTATGTTAATCTTTCTAAATTGTTGAGTTTTTTTAGATTTTATTTATAAAGTTAAAAAACAATTTACACTATAGAATTCAGTGGCATTGATCCCACTCAGTGTTGGGAAAGCAAAATTTTTCATTATCCAGTCTCTCCACATCTCCTGGTAATCTACTTTCTGTTTTTCTGAAAGTTTCTATTTTAAAAATACCTTAAAGTAACCCAGGTGCAAACAAATCATTCCTTTATTTAATGTAGCAAAGAAAAGTATATATTTTACTTATCCTTCATGAGGTGGATGGCTGTATTCCATAACAAGTGTTAAACTAATGAGAGGAAAGCATCATAATTTTCTTTAAAATTTCTCATGGTAAGAATGCTTTTAGAAATGAAGACCCAAGTCCTAGGGAAGTCCACTTTTCACATTAGGTTTTGTAGAAGAAATGACGAGTGCAACAGACACATGTTTGGACAAGAAAGGGATATAATGCAATGGTATCACATGGGCGAACTATGCAATGTCTGTGGGTACAAAGTATATTTGTATCTGTTTCATTTCTTCTTCTAGAGTATCAGGCAGGACACCTGTCATGTGAGGAGCTTCAAGAAGAAGGGAAGAGATCAAATAGTGAGTTCTTGATATTCTGTGGCTTGTTTGGTGGAGAGGGGTTCTAGCTTCTTTGACAGACATTGAAGGATAAATAGGAACAGAGGATGGGGAATGGGATAGGGTCAGAAAAATCTCAAAGTTCCTTAGCTTTGGATATACTATTTGCTGAGCCCAGATATCATATATATATATATATATATATATATATATATATATATATATATATATACACACACACACACACACACACACACACACACACACACACACACACACATACAAATACATACACACAGTGGATACCTATGCATAATTAACAGACATTTGTCATGGCTATATCCTGCTATATGCTGACCTTTAATTAAAAAAAATATTTTTTCTATATGAATGAGACAGAAGCATGGACATATAAAATGCCTTCAAGAAGTTTACATTTTGTTTTGTGATGTAGGTCACATTTTTCGTTAAAATAGGTTGTTCTTTCTACCATTTTTTTCAGGATTTCTAACAATACATGGCATCTAATAAGGATGTCCTAGAATGTGGGAATGTAATCAGGAATAATAATTCATTCTGTTTCGTGATTCAAATTTTAGCTATTCTCTAAAAGATATCACCTTTATTTTTTTTCACCTTTATTTTTTGTTCATTTACTTTTTTCATTTTTTCAAAAATATAAAAAAGACAAGGTATGGTTAATGCAATGGTATCAAGTTATTTCTGGAAGGAACTAAATGGAATAGGATTCGTTCATCATTGAGAATCATTACATGTTTAGTTAAAAGTACTTCTCAATATCTGTTGCTTTGATTCTAGGATTTTCCAAGATCAATTTTAGTACATTATAATTGATTCTGTTGTATGATGCCTGCTATATATATATATACATATACATATATATAAAATCATTATATAAAAAGTGAAAGTTAAATTGACAGCAGTGTTTACTTTTGTTAAAGTCATGTTGTATTTCACTTTGATATTTATTATTTCATTAGTTTATAAAGCCAGGTATGGTAAGATTCTATGAGCTTAATTATAGTGTTTATACTATAAAAGTAAGTGTAGGAAACTATTTACCAGTATATTTAATAAAACTGGCTGGAAACTCTGTGATCCATTTGATCCGAATTATGAAAACATTGGTTTCAATGTCATTTATGTGAATTTTCTGTTGCCATTTAGGTACAAGTTCTTAAATTATAAGTAGAACTTATTATCAATAACAGTAGGATGTAAGCATTAACCTTATGTAGAATTGTGAATTTAATCCCAAAATATGAGGCATACATCAATGTATATTTTATATATAGGGCTTATAATATTTCATATGTAGATAAGTTAGTTGGTAATGCATTGCAGGTAAAAGAAACAAAATCAAACCGCTTATTTAAGAAGAAAAATGTATACCTTTTAAAACCACAAGGTTATTCGTTTCCTAAAAGGTAAGACAAATGAACAAGTCCCCTTTTGGATACCTTACACAGTGATCAGAATTCAAATGTGACTCACTGGTTGATGTGTTCTTTTGTTTTGAGTAACATTTTGGATATGTGCACTTTACACATTTTTAAAAACAGTAATGTTTTCTAACTTTGAATGCATTATGTGGTCCTCAATATTTTATCAAAATCCAACTTACATTCTACATTTGGCCAACTTACATTCTACATTTGGTTAATTAGAAGAACTTAAAAGTATGTGAACATTTTCTCCTTGGAGTTACTCTTTGAGTAAGTCAATTATCTATTTTCTACATAAGTGAATCATACATTTTATGTCTCAAAATTATTGAAGAGTATATTTTATTTAAACTATTACATTCTTTCATATGCTTATCTACATTAACTGTATAACTATTGACGTCATATTTCAATCCCATATCTTTATGTTAATGATAGAAGGCCATGAAATAACAATTCCAAGTCTAATAGTAGTGATAACTGTTTTAATCATGAGTCAACTTGTTCTCACAGTCTGACAGATGCTGGTCTTCTCATTAGAATCTCTTTTATATTTTCATGCTATAAGAGTTGGCATATCAAACAAGAAAGTATTTTGTCATTAATTTCTTTGCTGGATTCTTGCCTAAAGGCTATAGCCCATGTTCTTTGCACCATTTCATAGCTCAAATAGCCATAATGTATTCTACTTAATAGTTTCTGGCAAAGGGTATTGGCAATGGCTACACAATCATCTTTCACCAGCATTCAGTTCACCATTATGAGAGATACCCTGATGTTTCCGTAAGTCCATAAGGCTTTTTAAATTTTAGTAGTTTAGCCAACCTCCTCATAATAAATTAATGGATTAACATCAGGGCCATTGATATTACCTATGCCATCCATCTGGACTGTCTTTTATAATAGGTGAGACTCTATGAATGGTTACATTCTGGTTTTTTTCAGACTTGAAATTCCCTGGATAAGGTTTACAGTATCAGGGGATTTACATGTGAACTTGTAACAGGTCCCTCTAAAATTATGAGCACATTATCATATCTGAATTCTATGATTGTGACTATGCTGCAAATAAGAACTGTTAATTCATAGAAACATCTGTTATTATCTTTCTTTTTATACCTCTCAATGTCAAGAGATTTTTCTCAGGGAACATATGGTCACTTTTTTGCTAATGTGTGGCATTGTTTTCTTCGGTATGAAGGTGATATTTGAACTAAGTATTTATTTAGGAAAAATTTCAGGAAAATGATATGAGAAGAGAATCAGAGCATAAGGTGGGAGAGGCTGAACAATTGTTTACCAAGCTTTGAATTAGTTTGGCCAAGGCAAATTTAGGCCAAAAAAGGGTGATAAAATTGAGTATATATAGGACTAAATGTGAGAAATGTAGAGTGAGACTAGGCTGCATTTTCTTTTTTTTCTTCAGGTGACTCACAGGATTATTCATATACTGAACTTGTTAATATCCAAGAAATGAGAAATTTTTGAAAGGTGACAGTTTTTTTTCTAACTAACATCAGGAGTATATTCAGGCTGATATATCTTTTTTCCTTCATTTATTATTATATTCTATATTGGATGCGGAAATCATAGAGTCATCTTTTGGAACTCTTATTTTTTGTCAAATACATTAAGTAGCTAGTTGTCAGAAGTAATACAAATGGTTGATAGACACAAGAAGAAATATTCAACATCCTTAGCCATAAAGGAATTGCCCAGAAAAACAACACAGTGATTATAGCTAACTTCAGCCAAATGACAATGTTAAGAATATAAACAATGAATGTGAAAGGAAAAGGAAGCTTCATACAATGTTCTTTAGAATGTAAACTAGTACAACTAACAAAATCAGTATGAAAGTTCCTCAAAATCAAATAATAAACCTGTCTTATGATTTTGTGATACCGATCTTGAACATATATCTCAAGAAGCTTAATACAGAAATAAGATACTGGCATATTCATACTTACTGACAAACGAAGTGCTCTTAAGTAAATAAGAGTTGTCACAGTAACTAGGCCAGCAATTACAGCATGAAGGATATCTATGTGTGACATGATATTATAAAAGTTGCTTACCTAGACTTTTTACTATTCATTTCAGAGGATTTTCCAGTCATAATTTTGTCCTAACAAGGAGGTACACTAATAAAAAAAGAAGGTATAATAAAATTTTGCAACAACCAAACAGGATATATGAAAGGCATTTTCTTATTCTACTTCTTATTAGCTTTCATTGAACCACAGGTGCCCAGAATTAGATTAATTCATAGTTAATGAGAAAATGTTAACATGGGCCATATTTGCCTCCTTTGATGATATTTTTATTTACTTCATAGCTTCTGTAATTCTTTAGAATTTATTTTCCTACTCTATCTGTGATAAAGTAGGTAAATTTAATTGAAGTGAAAGTCAGTTAACTCATTGCTTATGGATTCCTAACCACATTTGATAAAAATAGCATTTTCCAATCACAAAACTTACACTTTTATACTTCCTGATTTCTTCATCTATCATTTCATTAGTTTTGAATTCATAAAGAGAAGTTTTATACAGGAACCTCCCAGACTCCACACATAACAAATTGCTTTTGACTTTGCATTGGGCTTTCTACTCTTATTTTTTAATTAGACTGGTCATGAAATTATAACACAACTTGATGTGTAAAAAATTAAAAAAGAAGCACCATCAATAATTAATTGTAACTATAGAATATTGCACCAATTGAGTTTATTATATAACAAATCTAAAATGCTATAGCTTTTAAAAATCGTTCATGTGCTAGCTCGTCTTCTGCAAGTTGGATAGATGGTTCTATGTTCACCTGTTTTCCTAGTCTAGAGAAACAAGGCCTGGAAAATGTGTGGTGGCCTTAATTATTTTCTAGGTTGAGTAAGCACCTTCTGTTTAGCATAGCTCCTTCTACTAAGTATGGTATAGGACCTAGATATTCTTAGATGGCTGTATCCATTTCCAAAGAAAGTAAGAAAAGTCCAGCAATAAAGTACAAGTATTTGCAAGTCTTTTCTCTATTTCCATTTCTCATTGGCTAAAATGAATCATATAGCTAAACATGGAGTTTATATGGGTGGACTTCCTGTAAAGAATGTAGAAGGGGAGTTCCGGGAAGATGGCGGAGGAGAAGCTGGAAACTGAACAAGCTCTCGCATAGAAAGCAATTTTAGAGTTCTAGTGAACAGTCCTAAGCCAGAGAATCACACCAAGTGTGCCATCACAGGACAGAGAGTTAGACAAGAGAGGGGAAGCCAAGGAAACATATCAGCTGCCGCTACGGCGGCAGGGTCGCGGCGGCGACCACCGCCGCGGGGTCATACCTGAGACACAGAGAGTCCGGGACGAAGGAGCCAGACGCAGCGGACGAGCGGATTCTACTCAACACCAACAAGAACCGACAAGGAGCGGAAATCTTCATCCTGCTGTTTGCAGACCAGAGACGACCCAGGATCCAAGACTCGGCGTGAGTACAAGCCCGACATCCTCACTCCTTCTCAGGAAGCAGAGGAGGGAAGGCTACCCCTCCCCCCCCAGCACCGGTGATCTCCATCTTGGATACCGACAAAGCTCGGAGGAGCTGCTAGCTCCAGCTCAGGCCTTGGAATAAAACGAGTCATTTAGCAGGTCACAAGAACTTAACGGCGAAGTGACCTGCCAGACTCAGCACCATCCAGGGAAAAGCCACCCAGCTCAGGCGCCAGCCATTGGAGTGCCTTGCCTCACTGGGTAACCAGAGCCAGAGGCTGCCCCTCCCTCTAGCTGCCACCACAATCAATTGAAAAACAGAAACCCTGAGAATGGCTCCAGGCTGGGCGCTGTGAGCTTTATCACAAAATAGCCCCAGGGAAAAGCTACTGTTTGTTGAAAGGCCTCAACTCTACTCAGAACCTAGCCCCATCACCACATCCCCCTCTTTTGTGACTCTCAAAGCAGATTACCCTCCCAGAAAACTAACCTGGGACGGGGATCTCAAAATCTTGGGTAAAGCAGAGCATTTTTCTGCCTCTTCCAACCAACCGACTTAAGAAACCAATCAAGCCACAGTACCTCAAGCTGACCAGAGACTCCAACAAGAGACTGGTTAGAGACAAAAGGGAGATACAGGATTCTTCCCACTCCTCCCCCCCCAAAAAAAAAAAATCAAAAGACTTTTTTTTTTCTTTTCTTTTCTTTTTTTTTCTTCTTCTTCTTTTCTTTTTTTGCTTGTTTTTTGTTTTTTTGCTACCTTATATATATATATTTTCCCTACTAAAACTTTTATTAATCTTTAATTTTTGCCTCTTCTGAAAAAATAATTGTTTTCCAGTAACTTTTTTTTTTCTCATCTTATAATTTTTATTTTAGGAATATGTGAATGAGCATTTTCCTTTCTTTTCTTGTCTTCTTTCTCTTTTTCTTTCTTTCTTAATTATCTTTTTGTTTTTTGTCTAGCTCTACTGAACTTCTGATCTTTTCTTCTCCCTTTCCCATCCTTAAAGTTTTTCACATCTCCTCTATGTCCCTCCCCTTCTCGGAACATATTCACATTCCTCTCTAAATAGACGGTCTTTTAACTTCTATAATAACATTAATTTTTACGTTTCTTTTTTTTTCTGGTCTCTCTCTCTCTACTTGCATCCTACCCAACCCATTTCCTGCATTGTGATTAGTACATAGTTAACTCTCCCTGTGCCTCCCCACACCAATCTATTCCTATTTTTTACCCACATCTCTCCCTAATCCTAATAATTTCTGGTTTTCCAAATTCTTTTCTGCGGTTCGAAGTACTTTAACATATAGTTGTTTGATATTGAATAGATGTATCTGTTGAACTAGATTGTATCTGTAGACTATTGACTGTACAAACGCAAACTTTGGTTGATGGTTGCCTTAAGATAGTGTTCTAGCATAAAACTGGTGCAATCTTCATCTCAAATGGGCCGAGTAAGCCGGAAAAACACAAGAAAAATAGCAAATTCGGGTATCTCCATTCCCAATCTTGATAATCAGGGATTAGAACAGATAAAGAATAATCCAGAGGAGAGTTCCCAAATAGCTCTACAAACACTAATAGCAAACATGATAAATGAGAAGTTTGACAATGTACAAAGGACTCTGTATGAGCGTGATAGGGAGAGAGAGGAGGCATCCCAGAAGTTTATACAGGAATATCATAAGCGTGAGGAAGCTACTCAAAAACTGATACAGGATTTGCGTGCACAACTTGAGAATGCTCAAAGAGAAAGGGAGGAATGGCGTGAGCAGGCAGAGAACACTCAAAGAGAACTGCAGGATTCCCACGAACGGGAAGAAAGAGAACTGCAAGAATCCCACAGACGGGAAGAAGCTAATCAAAGAGTAATTCAGGAATTGAGGGACCAGGTAGAGAATACACAAAGATCACTAAAGGCATTCATGGAATCCATTAACAAAGAGCTGAAGGAAGTCAGGGAGACCACAAAGGGAATGCTGAATGGAACCCAACAGAAGGAATGGGAGTCCAAAGAAACCATAACCAATCAACTAAGTGATTTGAGAACAAACACTGAACACCAAATCAAGGAAGTAAAGAAATTCATACAAGACCTAAAACAGAGCTTCAACAAAGAACTTGAAGCCATCAAAGCTGACCAATTAGAAGGAAAAGAGATAAAAAACAAAGTAGAGAGTCTTGACAGCAGGTTAGACCATGCAGAAGATCGAATCTCAGGGATTGAAGACAGCCTAGATATTATAGAGAAAGAACATACAACCATCCAAGACAAGTCCAAGAAATATGATAGGTCTATCCAACACCTGGAAGACACCATCAGAAGGCCCAATCTAAGGATAATGGGTGTAGAGGAGCACCTAGAAACAGAAGTTAATGGTCTAGGAAATTTGTTTAACAGGATCCTAGCAGAGAACTTCCCAAACATACAAAAAGATAGGCCTATTCAGATACAAGAAGCTTTTAGAACCCCAAATAGACCAGACCAGAATAGGACATCCCACTGTCACATTATAATCCACACAGGATCAACCCAGACCAAGGAAAAGATCCTTAAAGCTGTCAGGGAGAAAAGGGTAATCACCTACAAAGGGAAACCAATTAGAATCACCTCAGATTTCTCAGCAGAGACAATCAAAGCAAGAAGAGCCTGGAATGACGTATGCCATGCCCTAAAAACAAATAATTATCAACCAAGAATACTGTACCCAGCTAAACTCTCCTTCATAACTGAAGGCCAAATAAAAACCTTCCATAGCAAAGAAAAATTGAAACAATACATCTGCACCAAACCAGCCCTACAAAAGATTCTTAAAGATGTCCTACACATAGAAAACCAACAAGAACGCAACAAAGGCCAAGAAACTGCACCCAAACTGAGAATCCAAGAACCTTAGGAAGAACCCAGTTTTCGCAGCCCCCAGAAGGTGGATAACATGGCAGGAACTCCCAAATACCTCTCAGTACTATCTCTTAACGTTAACGCACTGAACTCTCCAATTAAGCGAAATAGACTGTCTAGTTGGATTAAAAAACAAGACCCTACTATCTGCTGCCTGCAGGAGTCACATCTTGCCCGTAAAAACAAACACATCTTCAATGTTAAAGGCTGGAACAAAATCTAACAAGCAAACGGCCCTCATAAACAGGCAGGAGTTGCAATCCTAATATCAAATAAAATAGACTTCAAACTAAAATTCGTGAGAAGAGATAAAGAAGGTCGCTACATACTAATTAAAGGATCTCTCCTTCAGGAGGATATTACAATTCTAAATATCTATTCGCCAAACAATGGAGCACCCAAATTTATCCAAGAAACACTACTTTCCCTCAAATCCCATATAGATCCAAAGACATTAATTGTTGGGGATTTTAACACACCACTCTCCCCACTAGATAGATCAACTCGGCAAAAACTCAACAGAGAAACCGCAGATCTAAACAGCTGCATAGATCAACTAGACTTAACAGACATTTACCGAACATTTCACCCAGCAGCATCAGAATACACGTTCTTCTCAGCAGCACATGGAACGTTTTCTAAAATAGACCACATTTTAGGCCACAAAGCAAACTTGTCTAAATTCAGAAACATTGAAGTTATACCTTGCATTCTCTCTGACCACAAGGGAATAAAATTAGAACTCAACACCAAAAGCCACCAAAGAAAGTCCAGTATCACATGGAGGCTGAACAACACACTGCTGAATCATGAGTGGGTCATGGAAGAGATTAGAAAGGAAATTCAAATGTTCATGCTATTCAACAAAAATGAACACACAAATTACCAGCTCCTCTGGGACACAGCAAAGGCAGTACTCAGAGGAAAGTTTATAGCTCTGAGCTCCTACATCAACAAATTGGAGAGATCGGAAACTAACAATTTAATGACACATCTAAACCTCCTTGAAAAAGAGCAGCAAGATAAACCCCAATCCAGTAGACGGAAAGAAATAATCAAAATTAAATCAGAATTAAATGAATTAGAATAAAAAAAAACTATAGAAAGAATCAACAAAACAAAGAGTTGGTTCTTCGAAAAACTTAACAAAATTGACAGACCCTTAGCAAATCTAATCAGAAAAAGGAGAGAACACACCCAAATTAATAAACTCAGAGATGAGAATGGAAACATCACCACAGAAACAACCAAGATTCAGAACATTATAAGGGAATACTTCTCAAAACTTTATGCTAATAAGTTTGAGAACTTGACAGAAATGGACCTTTTCCTAGCAAATATTGACATGCCAAAACTAAACCAAGATGAGTTAAACCAGCTTAACAGGCCCATATCAAGCATTGAAATCGAAACAGCAATAAGAGACCTCCCAGCTAAGAAAAGTCCAGGACCAGATGGTTTTACAGCGGAAGTTTACAAGGCCTTCAAAGCAGAGCTCACACCAATACTCCTCCAACTCTTCAATGAAATTGAAAGAGAAAGCTCACTACCGAACACATTCTATGAAGCCATCATAACCCTCATCCCAAAACCAGGCAAGGACTCATCAAAGAAAGAGAACTATAGACCCATTTCTTTGATGAACATTGATGCAAAACTTCTCAACAAAATTTTGGCCAATCGACTTCAACAATTCATCCAAAAAATCATACACCATGATCAAACAGGATTCATTTCAGGGATGCAAAGCTGGTTCAATATATGCAAATCAATTAATATTATTCATCACATCAACAGGAGCAAGAATAAGAACCACATGGTTATCTCAATAGATGCAGAAAAAGCATTTGACAAGATCCAACATCCCTTTATGATGAAGGTTCTGGAAAAATTAGGAATCCATGGAACATTCCTCAATACAATAAAGGCTGTCTATGACAAACCTACAGCCAGCATTATACTCAATGGTGAAAAACTAAAGCCATTTCCTCTTAACTCAGGAATGAGACAAGGATGCCCACTCTCTCCACTTCTCTTCAATCTAGTATTAGAATGCCTAGCTACAGCAATAAGACAAGATGCAGACATAAAGGGGATCCAAATAGGGAAAGAAGAAATAAAACTCTCCCTCTTTGCAGATGACATGATCTTGTATTTAAAGAATCCCATAGACTCCACTCCCAAATTACTCAAGCTGATTCAAAACTTTGGCAAAGTAGCAGGTTATAAAATTAACCCCCAAAAATCAATGGCTTTTCTATATGCCAACAATGAGAAAAGTGTGGCTGAAATTAGGAAAGCAACTCCATTTGTAATAGCCCCACAAAAAATAAAATACCTAGGAATTAACTTAACCAAAGAAGTGAAGGACCTCTATGATGAAAACTTTAAAATCTTGAAAAAGGAAATCAACACAGAACTTAAAAAATGGCAAAACCTCCCATGCTCCTGGATTGGCAAGATTAATATCGTGAAAATGGCAATACTTCCCAAGGCTATCTACAAATTCAACGCGATACCTATCAAAATTCCACCCTCATTCTTCAAGGAAATAGAGGAGGCAATCCAAAAATTCATATGGAACAATAAAAGACCCCGAATAGCAAAAACGCGCCTCAATGGAAAGAACACTGCTGGAGGAATATCAATACCAAATTTCAAACTCTACTATAAAGCCATAGTAATCAAAACAGCTTGGTATTGGCATAAGAACAGACCTCAGGACCAATGGAATAGAATTGAAAACCCAGAAATGAACCTACAGACCTATAGCCATCTAATCTTCGATGAGGAAGCTAAAACAATAGAATGGAAGAAAGACAGCCTCTTCAGTAAATGGTGCTGGCAAAATTGGTTAACTACATGTAGAAAACTAAAGCTAGATCCTTATATATCACCCTGCACCAGAATCAACTCCAAATGGATCAAAGACCTTGAACTCAAAGCAGACACTCTGAAAACATTACAGGATGGAATAGGAGAAACCTTAGGTCTCCTTGGCTCAGGCCGAAATTTTCTGAATAGAGACCCGGAAGCACAACAAATCAAAGAAAGGTTGGACAAATGGGATTGCATACGGTTGCAGAGCTTCTGCAGGGCAAATGACATAGCTAGCAAGATCAATAGAAAGCCCACCGATTGGGAGAAGATCTTTACTAGCCATACAACGGACAAGGGTCTCATATCTAAAATATACTTGGAACTCAAAAAATTAAACCACCCAACAACAAATCCTCAAAGAAACAACTGCCCAATAAATAAGTGGGCGAAAGACTTAAAGAGAAGCTTCTCTGAAGAAGAAAGAAGGATGGCCAATAGACACATGAAGAAATGTTCAACATCCCTAGCCATAAAAGAAATGCAAATCAAAACAACATTGAGATATCACCTCACTCCAGTTAGAACAGCAAAAATCAAGAACTCTAACAACAACAGATGCTGGAGGGGATGTGGACAGAAAGGAACCTTACTTCATTGTTGGTGGGAATGTAAACTTGTTCAACCACTTTGGAAAGCATAGATCTCCCCTATGATCCAGCAATCCCACTTTTGGGCATTTACCCAAATGTTTACAAACAAGACCACACTAAAGCTACCAGCACAACTATGTTTATTGCAGCATTATTTACCATAGCTATGATATGGAACCAACCCAGATGCCCCTCAGTAGATGAATGGATCAAGAAAATGTGGTATATATACACAATGGAATTCTATGCCTCCATCAGAAAGAATGACATTTCCCCATTTGTTAGGAAATGGAAAGGCTTGGAAAAAATTATATTAAGTGAAGTAACCCAGGCCCAAAGAAGCATAGGTCCCATGGTTTCCCTTATTTGCAATATCTAGTATAGGTATGAGTCAAGCAGAAAAGGTCAGATAATGTGATGTTAGGAAAATGAACCCTTAAATATGTATTTTAATGTTTTCGTTTCTTTCATGCATATGTTTCTAACGCATTTATAAGATTATTTCTTTGTTGCTTTGTATGTCCCTCCCCCACAGTGTAACCCTCGCTTTCACTGTATTTGATGTCAGTATAACATGTGGAGGAGATGGGGACAAACAAGTCGTTTAAGGATTCAGGTGGACCTGTTGCAACAATGAGAAGTACAAAATGTCATGTCAAAACCAGCTTTACAATGTCGGTGGGGGGGGGAAGGGGGGTATAATTGGGTGGGGGGAGGTGGGAGGCTGGGAAGTGAGGTGAAGGGTAAACAAAGGAGGAGGCTGCAATGCTTGGTAAGAAATGTATGCATTATCCTGCCCATGTAATCGTAGCACCTCTGTACAGTATGTTGTCAAATAAAATAAAATAATATTAAAAAAAAAAAAGAATGTAGAAAAGCTGTTCTAAGTAAGTCAAGGCCAGCATGGCAATGATTTACTGCAAATTTTTATGTTTTTTGTTGTAAAAATAGTGTACAGAGGGGTTACAGTTACATGAGTAATGTAATGAGTACATTTCCAATCTAGTATTGTTACCTCCTCTTTTGTTTTTCCCCTAATATACCTTCCCTCTCAACCTTCCAATGCATCCCCAGTGAAGATGTAAAGTATTTTCAACATAGTGTCTTCTACATCTCATTGTTACAATGGTTCAAACTGTATCCTTATTTAAGTATTTTGTTACTTCCCTTCCCATCCTCAAATTAGAAAAATGTATATAAGATGCAGGATACCAGAATCGAATACAATAAAAACTTTGGGGGAAGGACATACAAAAGAAACAAAAAAATCACATAGTACATTATATGTACTTCAAAAAAAATAGCAAGAAAAAAAACTGCTTGTGTGACTATCTTAGAGATCATTTCACTTAACATCATCTTATATGGTCATATGCACATAGCTTTGGATCTTTTCTGCTTGTCCTAGCCATATAACAATTATTGCAAATAAGGGAAACCATGGGACCTATGTTTCTTGGGGCCTGGCTTACTTCACTTAATATAATTTTTTCCAAGTCTTTCCATTTCCTAACAAATAGGGTGCTGTCATTCTTTCTGATGGAGGCATAGAATTTTGTTGATCCATTTTGTTGATCCATTCATCTACTGAGGGGCATCTGGGTTGGTTCCATATCTTACCTATGGTAAATAATGCTGCAAAAACATAGTCATGCTGGAAGCTTTAGTGTGGTCTTGTTTGTAAACATTTGGGTAAATGCCCAAATGTGGGATTGCTGAGTCTTAGGGGAGCTCTATGTGGAGTCTTTTGAGGAACCTCCATACTGCCTTACAAAGTGGTTGCACAAGTTTACACTCCCACCAACAATGCAGTAAGTAGGGTTTCCTTCTGTCCACATCCCCTCCAGCATCAGTTGTTACTAGATTTCTTGATTATAGGATTCTAAGTGGGGTGAGGTGGAATCTCAAAGTTGTTTTGATTTGCATTCCTTTTATGGCTAGAGATTTTGAAGATTTTTTCATGTGTCTATTGACCATTCTTATTTCCTTTTCAGAGAAGTCTCTCTACAAGTCTTTAGCCCACTTATTTGTTGGGCAGTTGTGTCTTTGATGATTTGTCATTCAGGGATTTAATTTTTTTTGAGTTCTAAGTATATTTTAAATATGAGAGCCTTGGCTGTTGTATTGCTAGTGAAGATCTTCTCCCAATCCGTGGGCTTTCTATTGATCTTGCTTGCTATGTCCTTTGTCATGCAGAAGCTCTGCATTTTCATACAATCCTATTTGTCAACCTTTCTTTGATTTGTTGTGTTCTGGGTCTTTTTAAAAGAAATTTCTGCCTGTGCCTAGGAGCCCTAGAGTATCTCCAATTCCTTCCTGTAATGTTTTCAGGCTGTCAGCCTTTCCTTTGAGGTCTTTGATCCATTTGGAGTTGATTCTAGTGCAGGGTGATATAGAAGGATATAGCTTTAGTTTTTTACATGTGATGAATCAATTTTGCCAGCACCATTTACTGAAGAGGCTGTTTTTCTTGCAGTCTATTTTTTAATCTCCCTTATCATAGATTAGGTGGCTATCTGTCTGTAGGTTCATTTCTGGATCTTCAGTTCTATTCCATAGGTCCTTAGGCCTGTTCTTGTACCAGTACAGAGCTGTTTTGATTGCTATGACTTTGTAGTAGAGTTTGAAATTTGGTATTGATATTCATCCAACACTTTTCTTTCTGCTAAGGACTGTTTTTGCTATTCGGTGTCTTTTATTGTTCCATATGAATTTTTGGATTGTTTCTTCTATTTCCTTGAAGAATGAGGTTGAATTATTGATAGTTATCACATTGAAATTGTATTGCGATTTTCATGATGTTAATCCTCCCAATCCAGGAATCCAATTCCTAAGTTTGACTTTAATTTCCCTTTTCAGGTTGTTAAAGTTTTCTTTGTAGAGGTCCTTCACTTCTTTAGTTAATTTAACTCCTGGGTAATTTATGTTTTGTGGGGCTATTACACAAGGATTTGCTTTCCTTATGTCAGCCATGCTCCTCTCATTATTGGCATACAGAAAAGCCATTGATTTTTGAGGGTTAATTTTATACCCTGCTACATTGCCAGTTTTGATTCAGTTTGAGTAATTTGGGAGTGGAGTCCAGGGATTCTTTAAATACAAGATCATGTCATCTGCAAAGAGGGAGAATTTTACTTCATCTTTCTGTATTGTGATCCCCTTTAAGCTTGCATTAGTCTTATTGCTGTAGCTAGGCATTCTAATACTAAATTGAAGAGAAGTGGAGAGAATGGACATCCTTGTCTCATTCTTAAGTTTAGAAAAATGGCTTTAGCTTTTCTTAATTAAATATAATGCTGGCTGTAGGTTTGGCATACTCATCCTTTGTTGTATTGAGGAATATTCCATGAATTCCTAGTTTTTTTTAGAGCTTTCATAATAAAGGGATGTTGGATCTTGTCAAATACTTTTTCTGCATCTATTGAGATAATTGTGAGGTTCTTATTCTTGCTCTTGTTGAAGAGTTGGAGGATTATTTGTGTGAGTTCTGCTTTGAAAGTCATAGAATTCTGCAGTAAATTGATCTGGTCTTCGGCTTTACTTGGGTAGGGGGGTCTCTTATTGCTGTTTTTATTCGATGCTTGATATGGGTCTGTTAAGTGGGTTTAACTCATCTTGGTTTAGTTTGGGCATGTCCATATTTGCTAGAAAATCATCCATTTCTGTCAGATTCTCAAACTTATTAGCATAAAGCTTTGAGAAGTATTCCCTTATAATGTTCTGAATCTTGGTTGTTTCTGTGATGATGTTTCCTTTCTTATCTCTGAGTTTGTTTATAAGGGTGTGTACTCTTCTTTTTCTAATAAGATTTGCTAAGGGTCTGTCAATTTTATTAATTTTTTCAAAGAACCAACTTTTTGTTTTGTTGATTCTAAGTTTTTTATGGATTCTACTTCATTTAATTCTGATTTAATTTTAGTATATGTTTCTGTCTACTGGATTGTGCTTTAGCTTGCTGTTCTTTTTCAAGGATCTTCAGATGTCTCATTAAATTGCTGGTTTCATATTTCTCTAATTTGTTCATGTTGGAACTCTGAGCTGTAAACTTGCCGCTGAGTACTGCCTTTTGGTGTGTCCCAGAGGAACTGGTAATTTGTATTTTCATTTTTGTTGAATATCATGAACATTTGAATTTCCTTTCTAATCTCTTCCGTTACCCATGGGTGTTTCAACAGTGTGTTGTTCAACCTCCATGTGCTACAGGGCTTTCTTTGGTGGCTTTTGATGCTGTGTTCTAATAGTTTTACCTTGTGGCCTGATAAAATGCAGGGCATAATTTCAAAGTTTCTGAATTTGGACAGATTTGCTTTGTGACCTAAAAAATGGTCTATTTTGGAGAATGTTCCATGTGCTACTGGGAAGAATGTGTATTCTGATGCTGCTAGGTGAAATATTTGATAGATGTCTATTCAGTCTACTTCATCCATGCAGTTGCTTAGATCTGAGGTTTCACTGTCCAGTTTTTGCTGGGTTGATCTACCCAGTGGGGATAGTGTTGTGCTAAATTTCCCATCATTCAGTGTCTTTGGTTCTATGTGAGATTTGAGGGAAAGTAGTTTCTTGGATAAAATTGGGTGCTCTGTTATTTGGTGAATAGATATTTAGAATTGTAATATCCTCCTGAAAGAGAGACCCCTTAATTAGTATGTAGTGACTTTCTTTATCTCTTCTCGCTAATTTTAATTTGAAGTCTATTTTATCTGATATTAGGATTACAACTCCCACCTGTTTATGGGGGCCATTGGCCTTATAGATTTTATTCCAGCCTTTCATTTTCAGAATATGTTTGTTTTTGTGGGCAATGTGTATCTCTTGAAGGCTGCTGATAAAAATGTTCTTGCTTTTTGAGCCAACTAGATAGTCTATGTCACTTAACTGGAGAGTTATGTCCATTAATATTGAGAGTTAGGACTGAGAGATGTTATCCACCTTCTGGGGGGGGGGATTCTGTTTGGGGCCTGTTTCTTGGCTTTTGTGCTCTTGTTTGTTTTCTATGTATTGGATAACTTTAAGTATCTTTTGTAGGGATGGTTTGGTGGACATATATTGTTTCAGTTTTTCTTTGCTATGGTTAGATTTTATTTGACCTTCATTTAAGAAGGAGAGTTTTGCTGGGTACAGTGTTTTTGGTTGATAGTTTTTTTTTGTCTGTAGGGAATGACATGAACCATTCCAGGCTTCTCTTGCTTTAATTGTCTTCGCTGAGAAATCTGAAGTTATTATGAATGGTTTCCCTTTGCAGGTGACTAATATTTTCTCCTTGACAGCTTAAAGGATTCTTTCCTTGGTCTGAATTGATCCTGTGTCGATTTTAATGGGATGGTGGGATGTCCTTCTGGTCTGGTCTATTTGGGGACTAAAGGATTCTTTGTATCTGAATAGGACTATCTTTTTCCATGTTTGGGAGTTTTCTGCCAAGATTCTGTGAAATAAATTTCTTAGACAATTAACTTCTGTCTCTAGGTGCTCCTCTATACCCATTATCCTCAGATTAGACCTTCTGATGTTGTCTTCTAAATATTGAATAGATCTATCATACTTCTTGTTTTTGTCTTTAACATATGTCTGTTCTTTCTCTATAATATCTAGGCTGTCTTCAATACCAGAGATTCAATATTCTGTATGGTCTAACATACTGTCAAGTCTTTCTGCTTTGTTTTCTATTTCCTTTCCTTCTAATTTGTTGGCTTTGATGGCTTCAAATTCTTTGTTGGAGTTTTGTTTTAGATATTGTAGGGACTTCTTTACTTCCTTGATTTGGTTTTCAGTGTTGATTCTCAAATCCCTTAGTTGAATGGTTATGGTTTCATTGGACTCCCTTTCCTTTTGATCAACTGCATTCAGTATTCCCTCGTTGGATTCCTTCAGCTCTCTGTGGATATCATGAATGCCTCCATTGATCTGTGTCTATTCTCATCCCACTCACACAATTCCTGTATTAATCTTTAATTAGCTTCCTCACATTCATGAAATTCCTTTATTAATCTTTGTCTATTCTCAGCTTACTCATGAAATTCTTTTGGGGGGGGGATTGGTTGTGGGGCCTGACCTCTGGGCCTGGGCTCTGTCCCTCAGCTCTTCAGCTCAAGGCTAGCACTCTACCACTTGAGCCACAGCACCACTTCCAGCTTTTTTCTTTTTTCTTATTTGGTGCTGAGGAATCGAACTCAGGGCCTCAGGCATGCAAGGCAAGTGCTCTACCACTGAGCCACCTTTCCAGCCCCTCATGAAATTCTTATAATAATCTTTGATTATATTCCTCATGCTCAAGAAATTCCTGTATGAGTTAGTTAACTTCATCATGCTCGTAAAATTTCTGTATTAATCTTTGGTTAGCCTCATCACACTCACGCTTTTCCCTATCCCACTCATGTATTTCCCTATCACACTCACACAGAGACTGTTGCAAGCTTTCTATCTTTTCATTCAGCATGTTTATCATTAGTGATTGTAGAGCATTTTGGGAATTCTCCCCTTGATTTTTCACTAACTGTTCTGTCCCTTGATTATCATGAGAGGGAGTTGAGATACCTGGATTTGCTTTTTTTCTTGTGTATCTCCAACTTGTTCTGTACATTTGGTATGAAAGCAAAACCAATTTTACATTGGAACACTATTTTAAGGCACCCATCAACCAGAACCCTGTACTTGCACAGATTGATTGACACAGTCAAAAAGAGTATAGATACAATCTAATTCATCAGATACAATCTAGTTCAACAACAAACAACTGTGGATTAATGGACTAAGAATGTCAAAATGGGAGTCAACAGAGCAGAAATAAATAATTTCAGGGAGAATTGTGGGGAGAAAATTTGATTAGAGGAATGTGAAGAGGGAAAAGGAGAGAGGGAATTTAGCCAAGCCCTAATTTCAGAGAGGAAACAGATAGAAGGAAAGGAGGTGAGAGATAAAGATACAAGGGAAAATGAAAAAATAAAATTAAAACTTAAAAAATTAAACCCTTAAAAATTATATACTATAAAGAAATAATACTGAGAGAGGAAAAGGATAAAAGGAAAGGAGGAGAGAGATAAAGAAAAATGGAAAAATGAAAAATAAAAGAAATTCAAAAATGAAACACTTAAAAATTATATAAGTATAAAGAAATAATACAACTATTAAGGCTAAGAGTGTGTGAATTGAATGATCAATTTCTGAATTAAGTATGCTCACAATGAAGGATAAGGTCTAATAATTGATGACAGGTATATATCTGGGGATGAGCAGAACAGAAAATAAGTCATGCAAAAAAAAGTGAAAAGTAAAAACAGTTTAAACACACACACACACGCACACACACACACACACACACACACACACACACACACACACACACACACACACACACCCCTAAAATAAAAATGATGAAAAAAATAGAAAGCAATTTTTAAATAAGTTTTAAAAAATTAGGTAGAAAAAAGAGGTCTTCAATTTATTTTTTTTTTTGGGTGGGGGGGAATCTTGTGTCTTCCCTGTATCCGTAACCAGTTTCTCTGTGGAGTCTCTGGTTTGCTTGTGTTGTTTAGTTTTCCTGTGGCTTGATTGGTTTCTTAAGTCAGTTTGTTAGAGCAGGTAGAAGGAAGCTCTGCCTTACCCAGGACTTTATGATCGCCTCCCAGACTAATTCAGTGGGAGGGAGATCTGCTTTGAGTATCACAAAACAGAGAGATGGTAGTTTCCTCTAGCTTGGAGTTGCTGTGATGAGACTAGGCTGTGGTTAGGGTTGAGGCCTGTCAACAATCAGCAGCTTTTCTCTAATGGGCTAGCTCCTGAGTATTCTCAGAGCCCAGCCTGGAGACATTCTCAGGGTTTATGTTTACTGAGTTTCAATTGTCTTTCTTTCTTTCTTTCTTTCTTTCTTTCTTTCTTTCTTTCTTTCTTTCTTTCTTTCTTTCTTTCTTTCTTTCTTTCTTCCTTTCGTCGGTTGTGGGGCTTGAACTCTGGCCTTGGGGGCTGTCCCTGTGCTCTTCAGCCAAGACAAGTACTCTTCTGGTTTTCTAGTAGCTTATTGGAGATAAGAGTGTCAGGACTTTCCTGTCTCGCCTGGCTTTGAACCACAATCTTCAGATCTCAGCCTCCTGAGTAGCTAGGATTATAGGCCTGAGCCACTCATGTCCAGCTCACCACTGGATTTGCTGCCTAGGCTGCAGTGGGGTGGGCAGCCTCTGGCTCTGTTTACCCATTGAAGAATGTCAATCTGTGGATTCAGCTTCCTCTGTCAGAGAAGCACAACTTTCCCCTGGGTGATATTGAGCCAGGCAGGTCAGGTTCCTGTGACCTGTTGAATGACTCCTATTGTCTTCTTCCAAGGCCTGAGTTGCAGGCTAGCTGCTCTGGCCAGGTCTTTATCTGGTGATGAGGGAGGGGCTACCTCACACCACTGCTCCATGAGAAGGAGTGAGGATATCTTGTGGTACTCATGCCTATCCATTGGTTTCCACAGTCTGCGACTGTCTCAGGTCAACAGAATGAAGATTTCCACTCCTTGTCAGTTCTTGCTGGTGGTGAGTGGAACCTGATTTCACACCACCTTTGGCGCCTTTGTCCCAGGGTCTCTTTGTTGATATGGTGCCTGTGGCAGCAGCTACAGCTGCTGCTTGTGAACACTGGCAAGTTCTCAAATCTATTTCCTTAAACAAGATGCCTGGATTTTTCCTCTCTGGGAAAACTCTCTGTAGTATGATGGCACACTTGGTGTGACTCTCTAGCCTAGGACTTTTCACTGGAACACAAAAACTGCTTTCTGCGCAAGAGATTGTTTAGCCCCCAGTTTCTTCTCCATCATCTTCCTCCGGACTCCTACTGCAACTATTTTTAAGTGCTACTCTAGAGATACACCTAACATATTAAAAGATTCTGTCTTTACTCCAAATATTAAGCAACTGAATAGAAACATACCATTTCATTGATTATAAATAAAACTAAGTATGCTTCTTATAAATCAGTGTCCATATACATATTCAAGAAATTCCACTTTTGATTTGTAACAGTAGACTAATTTTGGTTCAGAACTGTAATACAAGTAAATTCAGAAATTTAATGCTGCATCAGCCTTTAAGGATATACTAAGTTTTCCCAATTTTTAAACAGTACAAAGAAGTAAAAGTTTTGCGTAGGTCCATTTCCAACCTCAGTACAGTTACTATGGAGATACCATGGTAGTGTTCTCTAGCAGGTGCTCATGATCTCCACTGATTCAGATGTTTGAAGAACAAGCGTTTTAGAAGACCTTAGTAACTCTAGACACTTTTCTTAGATGTACTCTTTGTTCATTTCTGCTTTAAGATTTTAAGTTCTCTTTGGGAGACTGCATAAAGTCAAAGAATGAAATGCTATTTGTCATTGGATCATAGAATTTGCTACTCTTTCAAACTTTGGAGAAATTATGTTTCTGAGCCTTGGAAACCACTAAACTTTGGCTACATGGTCCTTCCAAAGAGAAAAGCTTCCTACTGGCTTATAAAAGAATAAATAAGGGAAAAGGAGGGAAAAATCACCAAAGTGAATTAAAACTTTTCTATTTACATGTCCATATTCAAATATCAAATTAAAATGTTTTGAATAATAATGTTAACAAATACACAGACATTTCCTTTTGTTTGAATGGAGCAATGTAATATTTGGGCATATAAATTCTTAGATGTATAAA
Source organism: Dipodomys merriami (assembly GCF_024711535.1). Taxonomy (NCBI): domain Eukaryota; kingdom Metazoa; phylum Chordata; class Mammalia; order Rodentia; family Heteromyidae; genus Dipodomys; species Dipodomys merriami. The sequence goes on from NW_027202271.1 coordinate 32,674,951, forward strand.
TATTGGATATATATTTTTGTCCTATAAGTTTAATTTAATATATTAATATACTATTCAATTTTATTGTCACATAAATGGATAGCCAAAGATAGAGCACAACTAGTTCCTTGTTCTGTATTATTAGGATAACTGTGTTATAAATAACATGGTTTTATATTAAGAAAAACTAGTTGTAATTTCAGTGTTGACATTGTTGGGAATGACTGAATAGCAGATAATGAGTAGCAACAATGTGGAACAAAAAGTTGATTTTAAGTGTGGAACCTAGAAGAAATATTTTTAAAAAATAGAAATCTCAAGGAAAAGCAAGATTTCTCTATAATGAAAAACATGGAAAAAGCGAGAAGAGAGATTAATTTGAGCTAGCTTGCCAGCAGTAAGACTAGGTAGGGGAAACAGACTACTGTTTGGGCACCAGGAAACCCAAGGACTTGTCAAGTAATCATTTGATTTGATTTTTTTTCACCTTCATTAAGTTTGGGAAGACTTCATGCAACCATTTAAGTATCTCAGTGCAAGGAATCTTTTGTCATGTATAATTTAAAGGATATTATTCTAAGTGGTCAAGAGGAGACAAACTCTCTTACAGAATTCTTCTCTTAACAGACCTATCATCTCTCCTTAAAGACCATATAGTTGATCATTTGTCTGAATTGATTTTCCTGACAATTTGCAGTGAAATATTTCATAGCATGTAACAAAATTTTATTGAAAAGACTGTGTTGTGCAATGTTAGAGATTCATATAGAATTGCCTAAATATTCTGTAAATGTGTATTGACATTGCATGTTAATTTTATGATATTTTAATTTAAAGATACATCTTAATTTATTAGATACTTAAAAATAGCTCTATAGCTTTGCCAGGTACCCTATCTGTGTTCACTGATATTTTTATTATTATGAGAAATGAATCATGTTTATGAAATGGTGTTATATCATTACTGGTGGATTGATTGTTCTCTGGATGTCTTGAGAATTTAATTGAATTTGTTGATTTATTTTTAATGGTAGGCTAGGAATCTTTTTCCTATACATTTATTTTTTTCTTAGCAATGAAAAATGAATATCCAAGAGATTTAAAATACTCTAAACTTGTGTAGATTAGATATGCATTAAATAAATGGTGAGTTTAAGAGCTTGATTACATAGATTAAAATTATGCTTAAGATCAGTTCTGTAAACAATAGACTCTGCTCATTCCTAATATACCTGAACTATTATTTCAGGTTGCATAGTAGCACTATTCTAATTTTAATAACTCCTAAATTATCAATGCATTTGATTCATGCTTCCCTATATTCTGAGGGAACTCTTTGTAAGTCTACCAATATTTTCTTCCTATTCAAACAGTTCCTTCCACATTTGATAAATCCATGTTCTGCCAATAGTAGAGTTATCTCCCTCCCACTTCCAAAACTTCAATTCATTCTAGCCTGTCATTTTAGAGACTATGCTTACAAAAGACAGGAAAACTGGCAGCCCATTTCTCTTTTACTTCTTTTTGCACAGTTCTTACAAGCTATTAGTCAATTATTGTACTGTTAGTGGCTAAATGGAAATTAGAAAATATCAAAAAATGGAAACTCTAGCATTTAATTTTTGTCACAATGAAAATCATAATTGCATTTTTAATTGCCAATATCCACAGTCATATTTGCTAATGTGATTGAGAGATTAGAAAGGTAGTTGAACATGGTGCAATTTGAAAGCATCACCTTAAGTTAATTAACGCGCAAAGAGAAAATAGCCTTTAAAAATGAGTGATTTGAGAATTAATTTTATTTTCAGTTGTATACCTAAGAGAGATTTCCTTTGCTAGAGAGGGAACATATCATGTTCCCCTGTTCGGCTCTTTGATATGTATATCTCAAAGACTTTCTAAAATCCTTTTTTTTGTTTGTTTGCTTTAGGAACAATTTTCTGTTCTAACCCTACAAAGACATGTATAGTTTAACCCCTATACTTTTTCTTTGCCCCCTACTTTCTTATGCTGAAACTATTTTGTGTCAAAAGACAAATTTTATAAATGTTTTCTTTCTATCTTACCTTCTCATTATGTATCTTCTTAATGAACTGTCAGCCTACATGTTACCTTATGAAGAAGCTTTAGGATAGGTCAAATTTCTATATTATGGTAAAGATATCTACATACATGTATTTTGTTCAAAATATATAAATATATATGTACATGTATATACATATATATATAATATGTATTATGTATACAAAACAAGGTCATATTTGTATTTTCATACTTCATTTGTTACTATTTTATTTAAATCTGCTTCTTTCTGATTATTGAGCTAACACAGTAGCAAAATGAGTTATCAGTTATGTATCTATCTATACATAAAACTTGGCAAAAACTATGAATGACTCCCTCAATACTTCAAATTTGACAAAGACTCTGGATGACTCATGTATATGATGCAGGAATGATAGCAAATGGCACAGTAGTATGCAATGTCAAACACTTGTATTCTTTCCCAATTTGCATTATGTGTTTAAGGCAGATTTATGAGGACTAACTATCCTCATCATTTGGATGAACTTTGGAGCAAAACTTCTTACTATTCTGGCCACTTGGATCTTCAGTCATTTCAAACAACAAAATAATTCAAACTTGAGACCGTAAAGTTGTAGTAATTAAAATATAAACATTATTTACAACATTTCTAATTTTTGCACACCGTTGACATGAATGTTATATAATTCAGCCAATATGGAAAGCAAATTAAAATTAAAAATGAAATTACTGTATGACTCAATACACTATTACAAATACAAAAAAATGAAATAAAGTAAAAATACCAAGGCATATAAGGGCATAAGACTGTACATCTATGTTTATCTAAGCACTATTGATAATAGAAAAGAAATTAAACTATCTATATATCCATCAACCAATAAATGGATGAAGGAAAAGAGAGAGAGAGGGAGAGAGGGAGAAAAAAAATCAAGGCAGCCTGTAATCTAAAAGCAAGCAAAGATTAGTTTAGCCAATAACAGAATGTATCATCACTGATCCATTACTCAAATTGTTTGAGTTTGGAGTGTTTCTCATCTGCAAAGTGAAAACAATTGCCAACTCATTTAGCAATTTATGTTATTATTTACAGGTATATTTAATTTATACAAATAGAGATCAATATGGTGAGTTTCCTAAAAAAAATGTTCTCTTCCATTTCAGGATAAGGTTTTTCTCCTACTACTATTTATAAAAATAGAAAGGTGTTTAAAAAATCATGACTATTCTTACTCCACTCTTGTGTTCCAATCAACTCACTGTGTAATGAAGCAGAGCTCACAGTGTAGTTTGTTATTCTGACCAGAACAAATCTCTATTTAAACCGTTTTCAGATAAGAAAAAATCAATATTACTGATTATAATAAACTACAATTTACTAAGTTATGTAAAGTTTCCATTTCTTATATAATTTAGTAGATAAATACTTGTCTAAAGAAGTTTAGATGACTGATTCTATCCTGATGTACATATTGATCAAGAGTATCACAAAAGACTCGATAGATCTAGTAGAACTAAGTGCTTTCTTGGAGAAATCAATGCAAGGAAGAACCTGAAACTTCATTCACATGATAAAGAAGGTAATAAATTTAATTTTTTTAAAAGATAAATGCTGTTGCTTATTGAAACAAAACTTTTCTATTACAAGTGTGAAATTTTTCTCTAGGACTCAATTTGTTTGAGATTTATTTTACTACTTTTCTTTAGTAGAGACTGTCTAGAGACTTCCTGAAATGATTAACTCTCATTTCAATTTTCACCTGTCAAGTAACAACTTGCTCTTTAATCCTTTTTTGGGTTTCCTAATTATTAGACAAGAGGAAAAGATCCTTTGTTTTGTGCAATTTCTTTTAACTGTTAGATAAATTACAATTCTACAATCTTGGTTTGTCTCCCTGATGTGCTATCTGAGATTACCTTCTTTCTCCTTTTCTATCTATCTGACTTTCTATCTTTCTGTTTGTTTTTGTCTTCTGGTGCCAATCCTGGGTTTGAACTCAGGGAATGGGCACTAACCCTGAGCTTGTCTGCTTAACTTTAATGCTCTACTACTTGAGCCACAGGTCCACTTCTGGCCTGGTTAATTGGGAAAAAAAATATCTCAGGGACTTTCCTGTCCTTATTGGCTTCAAATTGCTGTCTGAAGATCTCAGCCACCTGAGTAGCTAGGACTTCAGATGTGAGCCACTACCACCCAGAGCTTAGGACTTGTCATCATTCAATTGGTTATACACTTTTATCTTAATTAAAACTATAACATGAAATTCTTTGAAATAGAATTAGAGTGGTGCCTACAAAGTGGTTTCTTTCAGAGCCTAAAAGTATATTTTAAATAATATTGTAGAATTTCCTTTCATAGTGCTACCTGCTTTAGTATGAATTTTCAGATTTCAAAACAGTATTTTCTATTTATTCTTCTTTTGGCCATCTTTCTACTCTCACATAATAGTAACTCTCATGCTTCTGATGCTATCACATCCTTGGATAATAGCTTTAAAAACATATACACATTCAAAAGGAGAGAAAATGGGATAGCCAAATGTTTGGAATGGTTAGAGAGATGTTAAAAAAACACCTTAGCAAAAGAATCAGACAATTTTTTTTAATTTTTTTTTCCTTGGGTCCAGTCGTGGGGCCTGAACTCTGGGCCTGCGCACTGTCCCTCAGCTCTTCAGCTCAAGGCTAACGCTCTACCACTTGAGCCACAGCGCCACTTCTGGCTTTTTTTCTTTTTGCTTATGTGGTGCTAAGGAATCGAACCCAGGGTCTCAGGCATGCAAGGCAAGCGCTCTACCACCGAGCCACCTTCCCAGCCCTCAGACAATGTTATTACAAAACAAAACCCACAAATAATAACACAACAAATATCTTTAGATATTTGATAATACAAGACACAGAAATAAAATCTTGAAATGTCAGGTAATTGGTGACGTAATAGATATCATTATCAACTTATGAAGAGAGAACAATTATAGACAATGTCTTTTCAAAAATCATGCAAGTAGTAAGAAATGAGTAAAACAATATGATTTACTGGAATACCCATTAATACAGAATTTCAAATCTGATATTTTTCAAAAATGAAGAGAGATGTCATTTTAATATGAAAACACTGAAAAAAAAGTAATATAGATACCTAAAATTCTTTGACTGAAGGCTTGTATGGAGTGTTGATAGAATTTCTTCACTGAGCAGGAAAACAAAATATGTGGGACAGTTAACTCTTTATAAAGACAACCAGAAAAAGAATAGAGATCTACTTCTTAATATAAGCCACATTTTTATCAAGTTAGAATTTATTATCATATGGAACTAGATGGTCAAGGTGAGCAAAAGAGGTTTAATTACTTACAGATACATGCATCATGATTTGAGCTAGTTTAAAATATCAGGAATCAATGGTTTTATTTTAGTTAAGATTCTCTTCAGAACCAGAAATGATATGAGAAATTATTGCATAAGACAATCAACTATCCAGAAAGACAAAACAAGAGTAACAAAAGGGATTGATTATCCAGTTGACAAAGTGCACTGTGTCACTTCAGAAACATGAAGCAAACAGAACTGAGATGAGAAATATCATTACTATCATAGTTAGAATTTTTAACAATTTCCTATCACTAATTGTTAGATGAGGCAGGGAGCATATCTGTAAGAATGTACAGCCCTATCAATCAATATCTCAGTGACATTCCAGAATACTCTGTCTTGCCCAAACCAATGTCCTTTTAAGAAACTAATGATAGATTAGGATACACATTGATCATAAACTATAACATTACTGAAATGTCATTTTAGCAAAAAGTTACAGTATGTTCTATAATATGTTTAATGTCTTTATACAAATCAGTTTATACAAAAGCAGAGACAGAATCCAAAACCATGAAAAATACATATGTAAAAATGAATTTCTACATACATTTTCTGTAATTCACTTACATAAATATGTTACTATATAACATGTAGTATAGACTGGAATATATGTATACATTATTTGTAGGAAACAGCAAATATGTACATATGTATATGTACCTAGACTCCTGAACCTTTGACCTTCTTTCTTACCTTCTCCTTGGCATCTTCTGAATGCTATGGAGATATTGTGAAAGATAATAATACAAAAAGCAATAGCAATTGCTATAAATTGTCTAAAGAACTGTATTCTTATATTTTAATTTTCAAAAGGTAGATTTTCAGAGAAACACACAGGCACAGAGACAGAGACAGAGACAGAGACAAAGAGACAGGGAGTCAGAGGCAGAGAGAAAGGTATTCAAGAGTCTGCAATCTAAGAATCACAGTTCAAAGCCAGCCCGGGAAGGCAAGATGGTGAGACTCTTATTTCCAATTAGCTATTTTAAAAAAGCCAGAATTTGAGTTATGGCTTAAGTGTAAAATACTAGCTTTGAGCAAAAGTGCTCATGGACAGCACCCAGTCCCTGAGTTCAAGTCCCAGGAGGATCAGCACCAAAAAAAAGAGTAAGATATGGCCTGGGAAATTACATAATATTGTTTTAATAGAAAAGACCTACATTTTTAGATTTTTTAAAACATTCTGGGTATAGTCTTCTGAAACTACAGTTTATTTTTTAAAATGCAGAAAGTGGAGACCATTTAATGTTGTTTTTGTTATTCCTAGTTCTATATGTGTTATCTTAGACTAGTTCTGTAAGTGTGACATCTTAGACTTAGTACATAATTAATTTCAGAAGAAGACATTGAGAGTAGTAAGAAAGGGGGAAAGAAAAATGTAAAGTGGGGGAAATTTTCTTTTTCTCTCTCATAGCAGAGCTCAGAGCCTCACATTCTTGCTTGACTTTCTCAATCATGATGCCTTGATTTTGAAACCTCCAGGCCTCAGCTTCCATACTCAGCTAAGATTACTAGTATCAGATTATAAACCACTAGTATCAGATTATAAGGACATCACTTTCTCAGTCGTAATTCTGGGATCATTTAGCTTGGATAAAACATATAACTTTCCTGTTCAACTGATATGTTAGTTATTGAAAATAAGGGAAACCACAGGAACTATATTTGTTTAGGTCTGGCTTACTTCACTTAATATGATTTTTTCCAAGTCTTTCCATTCCCTAACAAATGGGGTGGTGTCATTCTTTCTGATGGAAGCCTAGAATTCCATCACACACACACATTTTTGTGATGCATTCATCTACTGAGGTGCATCTGGGTTGGTTCCATATCTTAGCTATGGTAAATAATGCTGTAATAAACATAGTTGTGCTGGTAGCTTTCTTATGGCCTGGTTTGTGATCATTGGAGTAAATGCCCAGAAGTGAGATTGCTGGGTCATAGGGGAGCTCTATATGTAGTCTTTTGAGGAAGCTGTATACTGCTTTCCAGAGTGGTTGAACAAGTTTACACACCCACAACTAGGGCATAAGATAATGCTAAGCAAAATGAATCCCAATATATGGACGCAAGAGGTTTCTCTTTGTTGTTGTTGTTTTTATTATACTATGTGATTTTCTTTGTTTCTTTTGTATGTTCTTACCTCTATGGTATATCTCCTGTTGTCACTGTATTTGATGTTTTGGTACCCTGCATCTTGTATAAACATTTATTTAATGCTGAAACAACTGAAACAAGGACACAGGATAACCCATTGTAACAGTGATACTTATAAGACACTAAGTTGGAAATGATCTTTACAACTTCAGGGGGCATGGGGTAACAATGCTCAACAAGGAATGTACTCATTACTCATGTAACTGTAACTCCTATGTATAGCATCTTTACAATAACATAAAATTAAAAAAAAACATAGGACTTAACAGCAAACATTTCAGAGTTACATGGTAAGATGATAGGTGAGCATTCTACCGCTACAAGAAATATCCTCTTCTTAGATTGTCTTAGAGCTATTTCACTTGGAAGTTCAGGTTAGGAGAATCAAGTCACAGGATACTCAATATTAAGAATAGAAACTAAAGAAATATCTCAGTTCTATTTATGTCTGGATAAACTATAAGTGAGTAGGCTTGAAAATGGCTGAAGTGAGAGCATGGATGATTCAAAGCTATAAAGAGGGTTTGCAAGTAATTATGAATAATTACCCACAAATAAGCCCAGGAAAATAGGGCTACTATGAATCCCAGGCTAGTCTGAAGCATATTTTTGCCTCAACCTCTGAAAGGCTGGTCTTATAGAGATTAACTAGTATAGCAAGCCATTAGCACTGATTTTTAGACCTGTGCAAAACTGTTTCTTAAATGTTTTACCCATTTAAAACTTACACCTATATAATGCTATTTGCCCTATAAGCTTAATTTGTAATCAGACTGTTCTAAATCATATCTATTATTTTTCTATTACTAAAATTCCAGAAAGCTGAGTTATTAGGAAGTGTCCGATTAGATAGTCTAAAAATCTCTAAAACTTTACAGAAAGGATGTGACTCTGAGAATGTATCAGTACTTTAACTTTTTTCTGGGTAAGGAAAATTTGTTCATTGAGTCTACCAATCTCAAACAATTCATTATTTAGCTCATTTCTCCTCATTTTGGGGGACATAATAACTTAATGTAATCAGGTAATCAGGTAATAAAACAGATCTATATTGGATATAAAATATGTCTTTCAAATTTATGTAAATTATTTCATTATCCAAAGAAATTACTCCTAATAAAAATAATAATCTGTCACTTTTATCATAAAACACTTATTGTATATTTTATTTAAAAATGTAATCTTTTTCAAAGAACGAAATGGTTGACTGCAGTAAAGAAGGAATTTAGAAGATGACATTCCTATACTTTGTACAAAATTTTTTTTTAAATTGTGGAAAGGCCTTTCATTCAGTATTGTGAATAATAATCACTTGAAGTCTACATTTTGCTGTTTTTTTCTTTTTGAATTATTGATAGTCATTAATTTTCTAAAGTAAGTTGAAATAAATGTAATCCATTTCTTTCTAACTTCCACTGATTCATTAAGGGAATGCTAGCCATCTCTAAGACTTTATAAATTAAATTGGGGGTGGTGTAGTTTTCTTTATTCTCTATACAATCATGTCATCCTTACAAAATACCCTGGTTCTAGTTGCTTTAGCAAGAAAACCATTAAAAATTAAGTTTGTCAGGAGTTTCTTCTAAAGTATTCTGAAGTAAAAATCATTCTGTGAATTTCAACTTTCTATGAGACAAAAAAATCCTTGTCACTCTCAACTCCAGCCTACGAGAATAATTCATATAATTTTGAAAATTTTGCATAGTTTTCTACCCATAATCTTATTCTTCAAACTGAGAGCTCAGCAAAAATAGGTCCTATTTTCAGGAACATCCATAATGATTATGGCAAGGCTTTGATTGAGTCACAGAGCTAAAACCCAGCCAAGTCTGAAGCTGAATAAACTTTTTGATGTCTACTAGTTTTGAAAGTAGTTTCCTTTTCTTTTAAAAGAAAGTAAAAAGCACAACCATGAATTTTTCCCCAAAATTCATCTATATCAGACTTAATTTCTATAAGGTTTTTTAGAATGAACCATCATATTCTATTCTATTTTCCTTACAAAATACATGAAAACATATTCACTAAGACTCTCAAATAGTTGAAAACTGTCATACCAAGGAGGTAGATCTCTTCTAAGAAAGAATTATTTGATAGCTGTAATGTAGTTCAGTGGCAAACTGCTTGCCCAGAAGATGGAGACCCAAGGTTCCATCTCATGCACTACAATGAATAGATTAAATAGATAGAAAACACAGTTCTCTTTACATCTTATCACTGTATAGATGCAAATCAGAAGCTGCTTAGTATTTATTCATTTTATTTATGCATGTATACATGCATGTATGTGTGTGTATGTATTTTTGTGCTGGTCCTTGGGCTTGAACTCAGGGCCTGGGTACTGTCTCTGAGCTTTTATGCTCAAGGTTAGCCACAGATACACTTCTGGTTCTCATGAAATTTACTGTCCTGGCTAGTTTGAATCATGAGTCTTAGGTCTCAGCCACCTGAGTAGCAAGGATTACAGACATGCGCTTTCTTAGGACAAAAAAGCACAATTATTATGGCACTCCATACTTCTGATAATGAAACTAAAAAATTAAAGCTGGGCACCGGTGGCTCACACCTGTAATCCTAGCTACTCAGGAGACTGAGATCTGAGGATTATGGTTCAAAGCCAGCCCAGGCAGTAAAGTCCATGAGACTCTTATCTCCAATAAACCTCTAGAAAACCTGAAGTGGTGCTGTGGCTCAAGTGGTAGAGTGCTCGTCTTGAGCTGAAGAGCTGAGAGACAGTGCCCAGGCTTAGTTCAAGGCCCACGACCGACAGAAAAAAAAAAAAAAAGAAAAGAAAAATTATAATCATGTTGCTATAAATGTGTATCTTTGACATTTTTCACATTAATCATGATGTCAAAGATAATTCCCTGTAATAACTACCCTAAATTACTTTATTCCAATGATTTTTATGCTACCTTTAATGATTACATTTCAGACTACTCAAAATGTGTTTGTAGGGAAACAATACTATTATAATCGAATCAACAAAATAATAAATATTTTCCTCAATTAGACAGGTTCAATGTAATAGGAGGAGTATTGACCCATTGCAACAATGAGATGTAAAAGTCGATACGTCGAAAAATGAACTTTACAACTTTGGTGGAGTGGGGGAGGATCGGGTTAGGGGTGGGGTGGGAGGAGTATGGGAAGGGATGGAAAAGGGAAACAAAGAGGAGGCAACAATGCTTGATAAGAAATGTACTCGTTATCTTGCCCATGTAATTGTAACTCCTCTGTATGGTATTTTCACAATAAAAAATATAAATAAATAAATAAATAAAAGAATATTGAAAAAAACATTTTATTGGAATCACATTAAAGCCAAATCTAAATGTCAAATTTTAAGCTCCTCCTCCTATTTCTGGCAATGTAGTCTTTCTTTCCCATTTATATTCCAATTCTGAGCTAGCTTCTATCCACAATTTCTCTTACATATGTGGCTGAACATTGATTTCTATCTTTTCTTTGAGATTGCCCTTGTTTCTCAGATGATCATTGTTGTAGAGAAAAAATATTTTGTGGACATGTAGCTTATTGTATTAATGTTGAATTTTGCTCTAATGGAGATATGTAGACACTGAAAATTTGTAAACACAAGAAGATTTTTAAAGTCAGATTATAAATTGATATAGGTAAGTGGAAGAAAAACAAAGTGAGAATGAAAGTTGAACTCTATATCTCTTTTCTTAATTGAACATAGCATTTCTGCATGAAAGCAGAAAATGTAACAACATACTTTATTGTTCTTCATGTATATGACAACAGTTTAATTTATACTGGCTTGAAAATACTTGTAAATAGTTTCAGGGTTTTTTTTTTTCTTTTCCCTGATATTTTTCAACTTTAAAATATCCTGTGGTTTCCTTTAACTATGTCTACATGGAAGACTAAATACATCAAGACAGGTGGGAAAAGGACAGTGTGAAACATATTCTTAAGAGTATATTTCATAGGTATTTATTACTGTCTGCATTTTACAGTTTATTGTTTCAGCACCAGAAAGATTTTTTGATCAGTATACATTTTGAAGTTTTGGGGCAACTGCACACAACATTCTTACAGAAAGTTGACATCAAATTCTTTAACTCAGGTCTGTTTTGTAATTTGATACATGGAGACCATTTACTGTTCAATAGCCCTCAGAACTTGTACCACGATATAGATGTAAGCCATAATGTAAAAATGTCAGTGAGGTTGGTATCAGTTCCAGTGGCTCCTGGGGGAACAGCATTAGCGATTGTGGAATAGAAACAGGGAACAGTATATGCCATTCAGGCAGCAGGAGAAAATGAGGTAGTGAGGAAAATGAACCTTATTTGGAGATTTAAAATGCAAGCATTCGATTCTTGTGAATTTGTGGTTTTGAGAAGAGCGATTATTTTTCATTATTTGGGAGACTGAAAAATAAATTAGTCAAGTCTTGCATTAAGGAGAAAAAAGCCAAATTAGTGCTGAATAATGAGCAAGCTTGAACTTACACTTGTCTTTTCTAGATGTTTATTCCTACTCCCCCTGTACTTCCTAGAAAATCTCCACTGTTTTTTCCATCCTAAGTAGTCATCATTCATGCTTTCTCTCACTGAGGTTAAATGAGGGAAATAAAACCCTTCTCTTGAGAAACACTCCCTCCCTCATCACTGAGATTCACCTTGCTCGACTTTAATTCTGATACCTGTTCCAAGTGCCTCATTCCAATCAGAACTTCAATAAGATCTGATCTCTATTCTGGACCATCTGAAGGCACATGGTAGCTGATCTTCATAGCAGTTGCTTTTTAGATCAGCTTCTCTTCAGAAAATCCACATTGCCATTCTTAAACACTCAATTCTTTAAGCTCATTTTTGTTTAAACTTCTGAAGTGTTTACAATGCATTAACAGACTTTTATCATCTACATCATCTGAGTTTCTGTGCATGGTGCCCATGTTTTCTTCATGATCTTGTATAATATCTAAATGCCTACTTCTGCTTTCTCATACCCTTCATTAGATTCATGCTGCTCTCTGATTTTAGCAACTCTCTAGTCTATAGTTGGTCTGTTCTAAGGTATTTTAGATTAAGTTTTAAATAAGATAAAAAAAATTGGCAATGTACTTTGTTTGGGGCCAGTAAGAAATAAACATACTTAACAAACAAGCGTGGTTTCGTGATGTTTACCTAAAATCTCATTTTCATAAATAAATAGGGGGGATCATGGCACAACACACACACTAACTATCTCTTATCTAGTAACTACATATTAGATAAATATCGAAATATTAACATCTGAATATCTCTTGTCTAAACTGCTTTGGTTTTCAGATTTTTCTGGTGATGCAGTATCTGCAAGTTTAGACACACAATTTACATGTTTTATATTCAACTTACATATACAGCCCAAAGATAATTTTAGATAATATTTTAAATAATCCTGTACATCATTAAAAGTTTAGTAGCATAAAATTTTCTACTCTTTGGCTTTTTTTTGTTGGTTGTGGGGCTTGAACTCTGGGCCTGGGCGTTGTCCCTGTGCTCTTCTGCTCAAGGCGAGCCCTCTACTGCTTGAGTCACAGCCACTTCGGGTTTTCTGGTGGTTTATTGGAGATAGGAGTCTCACGGATGTTCCTGCCTGGGCTGGCTTTGAACCCGATCCTCAGATCTCAGCCTCCTGAGTAGCTAGGATTACAGGCTTATACAGGTGCTCAAAAAGTTTTGGATTTGGGAGAAATTTATTTTAAGATTTTTCAGATCAATGATCCTCAACTTTGATAGGTTTATTTGTTCTGAGTTTCATGTGAGAGTTCTGAAAATGCCTCTGGGAAAACAAAATTATTTTTATATGAAAAATTTTATTGAACAAATTTTCATAAATTGGGAGAATCATTTTCCTTGAGTGAAGAAAAGGAAAGCTTACACACACATTTTTTTTGCTCTTCTAAGACCTAACAGCTCTAATTAGGATAATAATCCCTTTTTATGGGAATTGCAGAGAAAAGGACAATGCAACTCCAAAGAAGTATTATTAAAATGTCAACCTCAGAAAAAGTGCATGTTTTAAAGCATTAAATTCCTCTGTCTCAGCATTACTTATCCATCTTGTGAACACCCATGTCATATTGATACCTTCACAAAAGAATAAATGTGTTATTTTGTAGACTATTTTAGGTTACAAATTTTGGTGTATAAAAGAATGAATGACAGGTGACTTACCAAAAATGATGACACAGTTACACTGGCACAATGCTTTGAAATTATTATTAAGTTATCTTTATTGCAAAACAAGAGTTTATAATAGAGAATTAAAAATGGACTATGTCAAGAAAAAATGCAAATAAAATGGCATGCTTTTGAAGAGCCTAACATAAGAATGTGTTAGAAAAGCAGTGTCAAATCATTTAAGAAAAAATATTATCCAGGAAATTATACTTACTGTGTAACTATAGATTTTATTGCATAAGTTTGGAAACCATGACATCATTGTGGAAAGAGGATGGTTAGCAAGTTCTGCCTCCCTCTTTTTTCCCTCCTTTCTTCTCTCTCTCTTTTTTCCTCGCTCTCCCCCACTATCTCTCCCTCCTATCAAGACAGCAAGGTCTCTTTTTTAAGATTACTAAGATCAATACTGTATTTTCTGAACATTTGAATGAAAGATAGAATGAAAATAAAAATTAGAGATTTGCCTTTGATGAAGAAAAGAGAGGAAGTGCTAGGTTTTTAAATGAGCCTGGTTTGAATTAATCATGTAAAGATGATATACCTACATGGATGACACTATCTGTATGCATTGCACAGCAATTTGCATTCATAATTTAATTAATAGGCACCATGGACATATTTTTGCTACATTAGTGAATACTCATTATATTAATCAACAGAAATAATTGTTGGAAACTTAAATTAGCAAGGAAAAAAAAACACTTCTTTTAAAGGACAATTACTTGGATAAAAGAGAATATTTTCCTTTAAGCAATCGTTTCCTATTTTTTGAAAAACTTTCTTATTACTATAGAAATTATTTTCCAATACTCTAAAATTTAAATATTAATCAGCTAACTATGATCATTTTAATGAAAAAATAAATATATGTATAAGACATATTCATCATGAGCTTTGTTAAATTTCAAAATAAATGATTAGTATTTTTGGATAAAAATTTTAGTTTTAGTGTGCTAGACCTCAACAGACCAACCTAGAAGTCAAAACACAGTTACTTTTAAGAAAGTTATGTCTCCAAACTTGAATTAGACCATTTATATAACCGAAGCAATCAGGGTTAGAACATTACAAATTTCCTGAACAAGCCAGTAGAAGTCTGCTGAAAATGAAATTTGTGACATAATTATTACTTGTAACAATATAATAATAATAATAATAATAATAATAATAATAATAATAATAATAATAATATTCCTGGGGCTTCAACTCAAGTGCTGTTCCTAAGCTTTTTTGCTCAAGGCTAGAGTCTACCACTTCAGCCACAGCTGAATTTCCAGCTTTTTGATGGTAAGAGTAATATGTTTCATGGACTTTTCTACCCTGCTAGCTTTGAACTGTGATCCTTAGTTTTCAACCTCTTGAGTAGCTAGGATTACAATTGCTGACCACAAGAGCATGTCTGTAATTTTATATTTTAATGATATTCATCCTTCAGAGATAATTCTATTTTTATCATCTGCCATTCAAAACATTCAATGAAGTGCCTGAAATCATGACATCTTATTATTAATTGTTTAAAAATATATCGATATATAACATGTTATTATCAATCATTTTAAAATGTCTTTCTATCTCAGTGAACTTAAAAGTATGTCATCTAAATTATCTTCAACATAATAAATGTATTACTGTTTAAATGTAACACAAAAGTAGATACTATCTGATATTTTATGACCATAAATACTAAGTCTCCAAGCAAATGTGTTTAAGAGTTAAGATTCTAGATTATCAAGAGTGTGTAGAATATGTACATCAGCAAAATGAGTCTTAGATAATTTGATACATTATTTATAAATATTATACTAAATTACAACATATTTGCTTGCTTCATGCATAAAAAAAGTTTTACAAGTTAGGTAATAGTTTATGTTACAACGATTTTGCCATGATATTTGATAAAAATAATTTTAGTTATTTAAGAAATACTTCTATTAATGAAACAGCATATTATACATTAGTTCAACCAATGAAACAGAAATACTCACATGACAACTTGTTGGAAATGAACTTTACAACTTGGAAAGGGTATTGGGAGGAGGAAAAGTGGGAGAAGAATGAGGAAGTGTGTAACAATGTTTGACAATGTACTCACTACCTTACGTATGTTACTGTAACTCCTCTGTACATCACCTAGACAGTAAAATTAAATTTTAAAAAAGGAAATACAAAAAAAAGATCATATCATCTTCAAAGACAACAGAAATGGATGATAAAGACCTTGTAACTACTAATTTGGAAAAAAATTTTAAAAGATACTTCTATTAAGAGTGAAAAATCTATTGTATATAACATTTTTAATTTTTCCATCTGTTTGACATTCATAAAATTGTAAGATGTTTCATGAAGGGTTAAAATTGTTCATCTCTTCTTGTTGGAGTAATTTCTTAAAATTACTTCAGATATAGCTTTGAGTTAAAATTATATCTTCATCCTTTGAGCAAAATCCAGCATAGGTTCACTCTAGAGTATATTTACAAAAACATTATCATATATATGAAAACATTACTTAACCCAATTGAAGAGAATAGGTCATGTGTTCAATTGTGCTTCAAATGGCTAAGTTATACAGTTTGCCAAATAGGTAATCTCCTTATTGTTCCATTAATTATTTTCCTTTTATCCAATTTTCTCAATAACGTCAAGGGTATGTAGAGACTGTCTACTAGCTTCTGTTCTGTGCATTAAACCAGCATTAAACCATCTGACTAGTGAGATGGAATTGCAATGTTATTTTCATTTAAGTTTCTTTTATGACTTTGGATACTTAGCATTTCTTCACATGTTTAATGGCCATTTGAACTCTTTCTGAGAAGTACCTATTTAGCTCCTTTTCCATTCATTGATTTGGTTATTAATTATTTCGTGGTTTAGTGTCTCAAGCTCCTTGTATATATTGGTTATTAGTCTTTTTTGCAGATATATTTCTGGCAAAGATGTACAATTCTGTAGGCTACACTTCAGCTTAGTGATTATATTCTGCCCTGCACAGATGATTATTTTCCGTTTAATAATAATGTCCTGCACTGTGAAGAAGCTTGTTAGCTTAATGCAATACCATTTGTCAATCCTGAAATTCTATTATCCCAATAAGTTCCACTGTTTCAAGTTCTAATGTTCAAATTTTCATCAACTTTGAAGTGATACAGGTCCAATTTCAATCTTCTGCAGATAGATATGCACTTCTCTCAGCACTATTTGTTATACTATGTCAGCTAGTTATATATGGAAATAGTGATGATAATTGCTATTTTGGATATACACTTTGTTTAATAATAGTGAAATAACACACTAAGAATTTTTGGTTAACAGCATTCATTTTCAAGTATAAACTGAGCCATCATTATAAGTTATTTAGTTATTAAAAGAATCCTCAATCCCTAACCACATAATTACCAGTTTGTTTTGTTTTCTCAATTATATACATCATCTAATCTCATCCTAAAACTGTATTAATATTGTAGTATTCAAAAAGTATCTCTCAAATACAAAATGGGTATCTAGGAATGCTGAAGAATTCATAGAAAGTTCTTATTTAGTGCTAGCAGTAAAAGATGCATAAATCATGGTAAGGGTAAGGCTTATTTTTTAAATTATAGTTTCATTATCTTCAAGTAGTTGTATAAAGAAGTTTTCATTCAGCAAATCAGTTGCAAGTTCAGTGCCTCTTAATAGATGTCACCCTTTTATCACTCTCCTTCACCACGCTCAAGCCAACTCCTCCTCTCAATTTTGTTGCTTTTATAGAATGTGCATTTAACTGCATTTACCTACTTCCTCTTTTCAGTTGTTTACAGTCTTCTGCTTGATGCCACACACCCCCTTTCAAGTTGCCCACTTTCAAGTTCGTTTTATTGGATCGTGAGCCTTTCTACACAACTGCATCATTAGAGTTCTCCCCTGAATTTATCATATTTTGGTTAATACTTGGATACCACCCCAAAGTATATATTTCTAATATTTATCATTTAAATCTAGCTTTCACAAATGAGAGAAAAATATATCTTTTGTCTCTCTGGGTTTGACTTATTCTTTCACTTCACATGATTTTTTTCTAGATCCTTCCATTTCTGTGAAAATGGTATATCTTTCTTTCGAATAGATGAATATAATCCCATGGTATGTATACATATGCATCTATATTCCATATTTACCATATATTTCATATTTTCTTGATCCATTAGTCCACTGCGGTGCATCTCGGCTGATTCTACCCTTTGGCTATAGTGAATAGTGCTACAGAGAACATGGTTGTGCATGTGGCCTTACAAATCCTACTTGATAATCTTTTGGTTAAATGTCCAAGAGTATAAATGGCAACAATATTAAACTATTAAGGAGAACAACACAAAACAAGATTTTTTTAATTAGGTAAGCATAGCTTTCCAGTGACCACAAGAATGTGTTAAAAAAAAAACAGTAGTTTAAACATGTTATGGGAAATATTAGTTATTTCTAAATATTTCAGGCTTTTTCCTTCTTTTTTTTTTGTTGGTTGTGGGGCTTAAACTCTGGGCCTGGAAGCTGTCCCGCATCTCTTCAGCTCACTGCTATCCCTCTACGGCTTGAGCCACAGTGCCAATTCTGGCTTTTCCTGCTTATGTGGTGCTGAGGAATTGAACCCAGGAACTCATGCATGCAAGGCAAGCACTCTATCACTGAGCCACTTTCCCAGCTTCCTTTTTTTCCCTTAAATTGTGATTAAACTTGTGTTTAGTTTAAATTCAAAGTTGAAATTACTTCAAAGCTCTGTGAGAGGCTCTAAGTCTCTGACAACAAAAATAAAAGATTAATTGTTCAGTCTCATTGCTCTTGCTACTTTTCACAGATATATTTTTACATTGCTTATTTTCTCCAAGAAAAATAAATTTAATTTTAGCTAAGAAATAAAGAGCATGAAATAGACTACATATTATTTTTTGAGAAGATTTCATTTTATTTCTCAAACTATCAATAAAGTCAGGATTAGACCTTAGGCCATGCTTTGTTTAAATACAGTGTGCTTGTTGACTTTTGCTCTAGTGAAAAGTTTTTTTTTATAGGGCAATAAAATTAGATGTTCTCAACTTGAGCAAACAGTTGATGTTTTTAAGTAGAAAAGATATAGTTTAAAAATACAAGTATTAAGACCAGAAAAAGGTCCTGCCTCAAAAACTAGAGTTTCACTATGTATTTAGATAACAATAGTCATAACATCTTAACAGAAATAACATGACATGTCTGATCTATAATATAACCTGTGTGGAAGAAGAGATCAATGGGAGATTTAAAAGTACATTTTCTTTAAAAATAAACAACAAATAACTAACATGCATTCTTAAAAATTAGAGCTATATGGTTAGTTTAACATCTGTTACCTCCTGCTGTCCTTCATTGTGAAACTATCCTCATCTACATGTCATTAATTATACACTTAACTTTAGGGAAATAAATTATACTTGGTGAGTGACATACAGTTCTATTTTGTTTTTCTTTCTCCTGAAGAGATACGAAATTCAGGTTCATTATAATAACTTTTATGTAAGAAATTACTGGATATCATTATCAAGATCAATTTACCAAATTCCTGAATAAGATATATAAAAGTTAATATAAATACTAATCCAACATATAAACTTTCAATTACATAAAACTCTGATGTAGGCTGATCTATACTTAATCTATATGTAAATCCAAAAGGTGGTAACTTATCTAAACTATCCTGGGAATTTTCACTTGTGCAATAACCTGTTGGCATCTTTGTGATCCCAACATAGAATTGTATTTGCACAATAAATAAATATAAGCTATATCTACCAATGCCTACAGTCTCATTACAATAGGATCTGAAATACTGTATATAGAAGTGTGCTTGTAACTGAAGAGATTAATCAAACCACACTATTTGAATTTGTCTTTGAGGGATATCCCATTAGCACAAAATATTTGTTTTTTGTTTCTGGTTTGTCTGATAAAAAAGGTTTAAATTTATTTATCTTCATACATATTTCTTTAGATCCTAGAAAACTTGTTTGAAAAGATATGTACATATGACCATATGAGATGATGCTAAGTGAAATGAAGCCCAAGATAGGGACACAAATTTTTTTTTCTTGCTATTGTGTGTAATGTATTTAAAATGTACCATGTTTGTGATCATTCGGGTAAATGCCCAGCAGAGACAATCAGATAAGTTGATGTTAGGCAAAAGGAACCCCAAGATAAGGAATCAAATGGGTTTTCTTTCTTGCTATTGTTTCTAACTTATTTATAAGATATTTCTTTGTTGCTTTGTAAGTCCCTTCCCCACGGTATAATCCCTGTTTTCACTAATGTTGGTATAATTTGTGGAGGGGAAGGGAAACAACAAATTATTTAAATAGTGATACAGGTGAATCCATTGCACCAATGGGATGTACAAGATGTTATGTCGAAAATGAATTGTACATCTTTGGCACGGGGGCAGGGGGTGGTGAGATGGAAAGGGATGGGAAGGGGAAACAAAGGAGGAGGCAACAATGCTTGATAAGAAATGTACTCATTACCTTGCTCATGTAATTGTAACCCCTCTCTACGGTATTTTCACACACACAAAAAAATGTACCATTTGATTTTTTTTTCTTTGTTATGTTCCTCCTCCATGGTATAACCCCTGCTTTCACTGTATTTGATGTCGATGCTCTGCATCTTGTATATACACTTTTCTAATTCGGGGAGGGGAAGGGAAAAAACAAAATGGTTAAATAGGGATACAGGTTGACACATTGTAACAATGAGATGTACAAGACACTATGTTAAAAATGAACTTCACAACTTTGTCGGGGGCGGGGTAGCGGGGAAGGAGGGGGAAGGGTAATTGTGGAGGGGGGAGGGAAGGGATGGTAGGGGAAAAACAAAGGAGGAAGCAATAATGCTTGATAAGAAATGTACTCATTACCTTGCTCATGTAACTGTAACCCTTCTGTACAGTATTTGTTACAATAAAAAAACTTACAAAGCAAAAAACTTGTTTGGAGAACATGCTTGATAGAATATCATTTTACCTATATTTCATTATTTGTTCCCTCATTGCTCTGCCATAATATTCCCATCTTATGAAAAATGTTAAATTGAAGAATCTCATGGCTTACTAAAGTCTTAAGTTAGTTTAAATTATTGGACATGTAACAATAATATAAATGCGAGTGATTAAATTAGTGAATCAATTTCTGAAGGAAGCATTTTACATAAAATAATGCACAAAGGAAATACATTATCTATTTTATTGATCTCTAAATATATAGATTAAAATTAACTGTCTACTCAACTCTTATGGTTGTTTTTTCATAGTAATTATTACATTCATAATCTATTTCTTTTTTAAATTTAATTTTATAGTTAAGGTGATGTACAGAGGTGTTACAGTAACATACATAAGATCATGACTACATTTTTATTTAATGAGTGCATCAATAAAATTAATGCATCTCCTATTTACAATGGAATACCCAGACATCACAGAAGCAGGTACAGTAATTACCATATTCCAACAAAAAAACACCATATTTACATCTAGAAGGCTTACATTATTTCTCTAGCAAATTGAATTTACTCATGTTTGAAAGCATGTAGTCCAATGATATTGTTCGCCATAAATTCCTTCTCATTTTAAACTTCCTAATTTTTTTAAACACTTTTTGTTGGTTGTGGGGCTTGAACCCTGGGCTTGGGCACTGTCCCTCAGCTCTTCAGCTCAAGGCTAGTGCTCCACCACTTGAGCTACAGTGCCACTTCCTAATTTTTAAGATTGCAATTCTGGAGAACAATTGTATAGATTTCTATTGACACTGATGTTTTGTTGGCATAAAAATCATAATTTAAAATATAATAATAATTTGAGAGTATAATAATTTGAAAGTGTGTTTAATCAAATGGGCAATATAACTTAACTTACCTTAAATGTACTCAGAATATTTGCATTTATATACAGTTGAGCAAAATTCCCTAAAAATGTTTATTTTGCAATAAAGCAGTGAATATTTTTCACATATGATTTTATTGTTATTATCAAGGTGTTGTACAGAGGGGCTGTCATTTCAAAATTCAGGCACGGTGATACCCCTAGCAGTGAACATTTTAAGTAACATGTAGAATATTTAATATGTAGTGCTCTATGTACAATGATTGTTCACTTTCATGACTAGGATCTGAGTCTTGCTGCTATTAATCAGCACCAATAATGAGTGACCTCTTTATTATATATCACAAACAACTTAAGACCATCATGAGAAAAGCTTAAACTTATAAAACAGGTGTAAATAAAACAGTTTTGTCTCCTCAAAGGCTCATGTGATGAAGGATTGCTTGCCAGCTGGTGGTTTTACTGAGCTGGTCTATACAATTGGTCTATTATGTCACTAACTCCAACAGCATATCATCAATCCATTCAAAACTGTGTGGGCTAGTATTCTAGCTTTCTGTATGATTGCTATTTCATCACAAATAGAATCTAAATATGAAGCCCACAATTATATAGTTTGGTCCTGAAATTCTGATGGATTTCTGAGGATATAAAAAAAGAAATTTTAATTTAATTTCAACATCATTTTACATTGCATTATTAAAGGCTTCGACCTAAACATTTCTATGAAGAGTTAAATAGAAATTCTTTATGAATGAAATCAACCTCTTTCCCTTCCAATTTCTGCTATGGAAGAAAAATGAGTCATTTAAGAACTGTTTTTTTCTTATTCTAATTGTGAGTAAATAGGAATATAATTTTCTCAGTTGTATTGTCATAGTGAAGAACAAATAAGAGTTGCATTTAATAATTTGCTTAGTATTTTCATAACATGCATAGAAATTTATACTTCACCTTTTAAAATCCAATAACATATTAAAAGATATTCTTTCTTCTTAATCAAGTATTTACAAAGGATTTAATAAGGGGACCTGAAAATCATGTTCCAGACTGGAGAATTGTGAAAACATTCAGAATCATGTCTGATTTCAGCCATTAGTAGCTTGAATTTTAAAGATATTCATTTGATAACATGATCACTTTTGATCAAGTAATCAGATGAAATTGTCACATACTATTGTTGATAACATGCATGTATTCCAAGAGTAAAAAGCCAATATCATAAAAGTTTTGTTTTGTTGTATGTTGTATGTGTGTGTGTGGGGGGGGGGGTAGTTTCTTGGGGCTTGAACTCGGGGCCTGGGTGCTGTCCTGGTGTATTTTGCTTAAGGTTAGTGCTCTACTACTTGAGCCACAGCTCCACTTTTAGCAGTTTTGGGAACTGATTGGGAATAAAAATCTCATGGACTTTCAAGCCCTACCTAGCTGGCTTTGAACCTTCATTCAATCCTCAGATCTCAGCTTTCTGTGTAGTTAATATTATAGGCTTGAGCCACCAGTGCCGACCTAAAGTTTTGTTTTACTGACTGAACTTGAGAAACTATACCAATTTAATATACATTAAACCAATGAATACCAATTTAATACACATTAGACATATGGCTGAAATTAAGAGAACAAAATATTACCCCATCTTTTATTGTCATTGTATATAGGTAAAATAGAACTATCCTTTACAAAAATTCAAAATCATACTTTCCTCTCTCACTTGAAGAATCCCCTAACACTTATAACCAACATTTCCTGATGATAAAATTACTTATAAATAATAGGATGTTACCCATCTTATGTTACATTTGTTTCTTTATAAATAGTTGTGCCAAACTGTCCTATAGCCAGTTCCCTGTAGAATTTGATGCATCAACAAATCAGGGTAGATTTTTTTTTTTCTAATGTGATGACAAGTTGTGAGAAGGCAATTTGGGAAAATACAATCTCTGGACAAATCCTCCAAAGCATTTCCAATTACTTGGTATGTCATTGATGGATTTTTATTTCTTTCTTGAAATTAGTAACATACACAATTTGAACCAACAAATAAATAGCCCACTCCTTACTCTGAATGTGTCAGCAGCTAAATTGAAGAATATTTATTCTACCTCTTGATGAATTGAAGAGTAAACAATTAATCACAAGTCTTCCTTTTCTTCTTCTATCCTTTGATGGATGTTCTTGCATCCCTCATGTCATTGATGGATATTTATTCCACTTCAGTAAATGGTGATGCATAAATGTTTAACTGCAGATACATGGCTCTTCAACTCTTGATGCATAAAAATGTAATTGCCACATTGCTGAGAGATAATGGGCTGTATCACATTAGGGCTTTAGTCCTCCTTGTTAGTTTCCTTTTCAGAGACATTTAGTAGCCCAAGTAAGTGTTTCTTGGGCTAAAAGAAATTTAGTCCAAACACATTAAAGAGCTTTTTACCCAACACAATAATAACTTCTTTAGTATTGTAGGGTTTAGTGTCTGTACTATATTACCAATGTCTAATGCAGCTCTTGGTGCAGATATTGCTGAATCAACAAGTACAACTATTTAGAGGAATAAAGATTATGAAGATCAAATACCATCATCCTATTCATTCATCCATCTATCTATCCAATCATACATAGATACATACAGACAGACACATATACATGCACTATTTGCTTTGCTGTTTAACAATAGCCTAGTCATTTGGCAATTACCCAGCTACCCATCTATCTCTTTGAAATATATATTTTGTTTATGTGGTTGACCTTATCTAACCTGCTTCCCTCATACCTCAGGTGGATTTATACTTTACTAATAAATTACTCCTGACTAGCTTAGAAAACAGTAGTCCACATGATTGACAAAAGCATCTGTTTCCATTTATATCTAAAAGTTCTGACTGATTACATGACTGTTATTCCCAGGAGACAATATCTTAATCACATATACTATTTTCAGCTCTTGCTTTATTTGCTTTTTCCTTATCTCTCTGTGATGTTTGTCCATTACCATTGATGGTCTTATTGTTAAAATTTTGATCCCTTTCTATTTTGTTATGTTTTTTACTCCCTTGCAGTTGTATTTTTAAACCATGATCTCAACTACAACATCATTTATATCTCATAGGTCGAATATACATTTTTTTTAGTTTTAATTGATCTGTTCTGTTCTTTATAATCTCTAAAAACATCTTTCACTAAAACTGAAGTACATTTATATCACAGATCTCCTCAAAATATTTCAGTGTTTTCCTACCAATAAGATAAAAGATTTATTATAGTGAACCAAACTTTTCATAGTGTGACCTATATCAGTTTTTCAAAGATCATCTTTTTCCAGTGGTATATGTCAGGCTTCCATGTAAGTCAAAATGTACAAGAAAAACTATAGAACTCAAAATGATCCATAGTTTCTTATGCCTTTTCAACATGTGAATTCTCCCTTTGGAACAGTTATTTCTTGCTCTCATGACATCATATAAATATTTCCCAAAGTGACTTGGGTCTGTCTTCTTCAAGTGTTTTCTTTAACTTCTCAAATTGAACTACTTTCTCATTAGACTCACCTTGCTCATGTAATTATAACACCTCTGTACGGTATTTTCACAATAAAAAATACATAAAAAGATATCCTCTTTTGCAAATAGTGCCTATGCAGACATATTTACTATACTATAAATGAATAATTAATCAAAAAAGCATAATTTGTCCTTATGTACTCTGATGATAGCTCATTGCCTAGCATGTAGTTGCTAGATAAAAAATTGTGGAAAGATGGAAAGACTGAGGATCTTCATACTTCATCTGATAAAGTCAAGAAAAGAACCAAAAATAAATATGTATCTGAAAATAAATCAATATTTGAGTTAAAATATTTTAATCATTTTAGGAAAAGAGAATGTGTTTTATGAGCAAGAATGCATGTGATTTGTGAAAAATAGAAAGATCTTTTCTCACACAACGCATTTGTCATTTATGAAACCAATATGATGAATCCTTTAAGGAAACTAGGTACATTTTGCAAAATAGCAGAAACCTGAATTTGTTAAGAGGTTTACAGGTATGAATGCAAAGGCTTTCATTTGAAGTTTTATAGAGAGATGAAAACATATGAAGGCAAACTTTTAATAGTGAATTCTATGAAGAAAAATTTTACATCAGCGAATAAAGATAATTTTATATACTTTATAGCATTTTCAGTAAAAAATAAAGCATAGTATGTTAAAGTAAAAACCATCTCATTATAAAATACTTATTCTCAGCATGTCAGTCACTTGTAAACTAAATAAACATGTTCATACATGCATTTGTATATATCAGAAACCTACTGGAAGCTTCATTTATCTAAAAATTTCATATTTAATAATAAAGGTTGACCAACTTCCCTCACACTTTCCCCAAGTTTCTCTCCCATCTCCACCCACAAATTAGATAGTTCATTATTATTTTGTTCTGGTTGTGGGGTCTTGAACTCTTGGCCTAGGAGCTGTCCCTCAGCTCTTGAGCTCAAAGCTAGCACTCTGTATGATTTGAGCCACAACGCCACTTTCAGCTTTTTCTGCTTATGTTGACGAATCGAACCCAGGGCCTCATGCATGCTACACAAGCACTGAGCCACCTTCACAGCTTATTCATTTTCAATATTGTATATAGTGAATATCACTGCAGCAGTGTGTGGTGTGTAGATATGTATAAATATACAGATATGTAATATATTTAGAAATATTCTCTAGTTTTTATTAGTTCATTTTATTGTTACTATAGAAGTACCAGGTCCTCCCTCCTCTCTCCACCATGAGGTATATAATTATGTATGTCCTGATATATTTTAGATTTAGCTTCCTCATATGAGAAAAATCATCTGCCATTTGTCTCTCTCTGAGCTTGGTTTACCTTACTTAACATGATTTGTTCTAGGTCAATCCATTTCCCTGTAAATGACAAAATATTCTGTTTTCTGATAGCTGTATAAAGTTGCATTGTGTTTGGTACCAGGTTTTTAGATCCATTCATCTATAGTGGTCATCTGGGCTCTTTCCACAACTTGGCTATTGTGAATGCAGTAATGAACACGGATGTGCAAGTGTCTCTATAGTATCCTGGCTTATGATATTCCGGATGGATGAGTGTTATGGCTCGGTTGTAGGGAAAAATCTATGTCTAGTTTTTTGAGGAACCTTAAGACTGATGTCCAAAGTGGTGATGCTAGACTACATTCACACCAAGGGTGCTTTCTCCCCATATCCTCATAGGCACTCTCAAACATAACACTCTTTTAAACCAAAACAGGAAAGCTATAACAAGCATGGAAATCGCTATCAAATATTTACATATTTGGAAACTTATAAAGTAAAAGCACACTCTAATCTTTAGCTACAAAGAAAGCAGATTGACTACAATATTTCCTTCTTAAAAATATGAAAGTTAAGTTTTGCTGTTGTGTCCTGGGAGTATATATCTTTGACCTTAGCAGTGTATGAGAATATATTGAAGGAATGCGTTCAATTATGTCTATAGTGATTTATGAAAGTGCTTATAAAATCTGATGTAATAAAACTATAGTTTGTAAGGAATAGGGAAGGAAATGTGGTGATTTCATTGTGGAAAAAATAATGCAAATTATTATAGATACATAATTACTTCAGTTTTAAAAAATTAAATATACCTTTGTTCATTATAACTTCACAAAGTCAAAAAAACTGGAACCTAGTTTCAAAACTATGTTTTAAATGTTCTGACCAATCAAGACCCAATGCTGTTTGAAAAATGCTCTTATACATAAGGTACAGTAAGTATAGGAAGTGCTTAGTGCTTTGAATGCCATGGAAGAAGTTCCAAGGATATGGGATTCAGCATTATTATATTATTATTATTATTATTATTATTATTATTATTATTATTATCATCATCATCATCATCATCATCATCATCATCATCATCATTTTTATGGTCTTGAGGTTTAAAGTCTGGCTCTCATTTTTGCTTGGCTTGCTTGTATCCCCAGTTTTTCCCTTTTATTCTGGTGGTATCAGGTTTGAATGCAAGATATCCTGCTCATGGTTAGCTTTTTCATTCATGACTGGTGCTCCACCACTTGAGCATATGTCCAGTCCAGCGTTTTTGCTGAATAATTGGATAGTCTTACAGTTTTCTACCCTGGCTGACTTAGAACCTTGGTCTTCAAATCTTAACCTCCATAGAAGCTGGAATTATAGATGTAAGCACCCAGTTGGACTGGATTTTAATTAGAAAAAGTCTTCAAGACAAACTGATTACATTTTTAGTTTGCAATAATATTGCTTATTTAGATAAAAGTAAGTGACAGAGCATTCATATTTGCATAACAAGGTTAGTTTAGGCTTTGTAGCACCATAATTTTTGTCTTCCCCTTGGTAATGGTTGAAATACTACATATTTCTATAAATGTTTTGACTATCATTTTTACAAAAAAGATGTCAACTATGAAGTATATTAATTATAGAAATTAATAGGGGAAGTGGCACTGTGGCTCAAGTGGTAGAGCGCTAGTCTTGAACTGAAGAGCTGAGGGACAGCGCCCAGGCCCAGAGTTCAGGCCCCAGGACTGACAAAAAAAAGAAATTAATAGGATTCTTGTGATATGTCGATAGATGCATACATTGTGAATTCATTATAATCTCCTTTTATATTAACCTTGCGTCCCTCTTCCCTGGCACTCTTCCTAGTTCCCAGTAATCTTTTCTGCAAAGGAATTGTTCTTGACCCTGGGACAAATAGTTTTACTTTTTCTTTATAACTGGTATAATTTATCATCAGTTGTCTTCATAAAAGTATGAACACACACATTTTATATGCATATGTAAGTTGCAATTTGCAATGAGAATAACCATTTTGAAATATAAAAATGGAACCAGAAATCTAGGATGGATGTCCTAAAAAAATGGAATCCATAAGAAACACGATAAATAGATGAAGAGAAAGACAGACAGATAGACAAAGATTAGATAAATGGATAGATAGATAGATAGATAGATAGATGAGAGATAGAGTGAGTAGATGTAGGAATTGGTGAAATGATAAATTAACATTTTTATGTATAACATGTTTTATATACTTGTTATTGAGGTCTATATAGTTTGTTCCATACAATGAGTCTGACCATTTTTCTGTGATTTCCATGTGAAAGTTTTATTCAGCATCATAAAATAATGATTCTATCATTTGGGTTGCTGTATTACTATTCAATGAGGGAGGAAACTGAAGTCTGACTTCTCTACTTTACCAAGAAAAATGGCTTAATCAATTTAGATTTAATTATTATATTTAATGATACCTTAGCATCAAAGGATGAAAATGAACTTTCTGATGTATTCAAAATGATATTTGGAAATGGGCAAGTGTTATGCAATATGTAGTAAATATTCCATGTTCAAATATATGGATAGGCACAATTTTAAATACTGAGATTTGGGCAAATGCATTCAGAAGGGGAGTGATCAGATATTCTCCTATCATATTAAATATGATATTACTGGAAGGAGTAATAAGAGGATAGTACATGAAACAAACCAGTCAGTATGCTATTTTACAGTTTTATGTCTGCAAAATGCATTTTACCCCAGGGCTCTCTGAAGAAGTAGCTGATTTATTGTGTATTTATTTAATACCCAGACCTCTGATCTTCCAATTTGGCACACATAAGTGAAGAGCAGAAGCTACAGATGATAAGGAAGCAGTTCTGTGCAGATTTCCAAATGGAACCAGGGCAGAATGGAATGAACAAATCCTTAGGTTTTATGGATTTATGAAAGCAATGTGCAGTTTAAGATGATTGTAGAGTGCCAAGTTTTCTGAATTTTCCTTAATTTTTAGCCATGTATACTGCTATTTTTTTGTGTATTGTAATAATATTCTCCCACTTCTGTTTTTTTCTCTTTTTAAACTAAATTTTGAAGCATTGGAGAGGGAAGTGACTCTCCAAAAAAAGAGAAGTCAACGAAACAAAAATAAGGCAGTTGTATGTACTTTGTTTTTTTTCATTTCTGTTAGAAATGGATGTGCAGATCACAATGTTTACAAAGAATGTTCTGTTTTTAAACAATGTTGATTGCAAATTTTGAATGTTTTTCTGTAACTATGATACAATACTAAACTCCTAAGTTGTATCCTCATCCTAATGTTAGAATGTAAAAGCCAGTTATGGTACATGACAAAGAGATTTTAGATTAGAAAATAAATCATATTTCTTCATCACTTTACCTTAAAATAAAAAGATTTGCATAAGATTATCTAAGCAGGCTCAGTGAAATCACTATTTTTGTGCCAAACCTACATCAGATAAAATGCCATGTTAAGAGACTTTTACCTATTAAAGTTGGATTTGAAGAAGGAGGAGAGGTGAGTAAACACCAGCAGTCTCTAGAAGCTGGAAAATATAAGGGGAAAAATTTGCCCTAAAGTCAGAAAGAATGCAGCTTGTACCAGTCTTTGATCTTAGTGGGGGGGAAACCTGTGTTAGATTTTTAACTTTCAGGATTATAAGGTAACATAGTCATGTTGGTTTATGTTTCTAAGTTAATAATTATTTATGTTTCTAAAGTTATAATAGAAAATGCACATACCATCTTTGTTTACTGAGTATCTCGCCACTATATTGACCTTTAGAAGAAAGGGCAATGATTTACTTAAAATAATTTTTGCCCTTTATATTTTTTACTTTTCTTTCAGATGAGAAGCACCAAATTATTAGTGCATTTCAGAAAATAACGTTGCATAAACATAGATAAGAGTGAAATACCCAACATATTAAGTCTATATTATACTTGAGAACTATGACCATTGTCATTGAGTTTTAGTATTATTGCCATGAAAATAATATGTTTAGAAAGCTTTTATAACTTCTAGCTTCAGATCAAAAGTAAGATGAATAAAATTGTTTTAAACTGATTATGTAGATATATTAAAATTGTTATCTAGCCATTGGTATGATGAGATCCTTCTTACATTGTAAATGCTTTCAGATTTTTTTTTTACATATTGTCAAGGTGATGTCAGAGGAGTTACAGTTAAATAAGTAAGGTAGTGAGTTGAACTTGTTGAACTTGTTACTCCCTGGCTCATTTTTCTCCCACCTTCCCTCCCCCACAAACCCTCCACCTTGTTGTACAGATCATTTTCAACATATTGTCTTGTGAGTATTGCAATTTCATGGTTTCCCCTTTGTCATTTGTTTCACCATTTTGTTATTCCCCTTCCCTTCACTAATTCAGGTAAATGTATATACAATATACAGGGTACCAAAATCAAATACAGTGACAATAGGAGATAAAACATAGGGACACACACACACACACACACACACACACACACACACACAGAGAGAGAGAGAGAGAGAGAGAGAGAGAGAGAGAGAGAGAGAGAGAGAGAGAGAGAGAGAGGGGAAATCAAATAGTACATTAAAAACAACAACAACAAAGAAAAATGTCTTGGAGCTCATTTTGCTTTGCATCATCTTACATGGTCATATGCATGTAGCTATTGAGCTATTCTGCTCATCTGCTAGGATTAGCTTAGACATATACTAATTATTACAAATGAGGGAAATCATAGGCCCTATGTTTCTTTGATTCTGGCTTACTTCATTTAATATGACATTTTCCAAGTCTTTCCTTTTCCTAACAAATGGGGCAGTGTCATTCTTTCTGATGGAAACCTAAAATGACATTGTATATATGTACCATGTTTTCTTGATCCATCCATTCATCTAATGAGGGGCATCTAGGTTGGTTCCATATCTTAGCTATGGTAAATAATACTGCAATGAACATAGTTGTGCTGGTAGCTTTAGAATGGCCTAGTGTGTGGTCAGAAGTGGGATTGCTGGGTCATAAGTGAGCTCTATTTTAGTCTTTTGAGGAATCTCCATACTTTTTCCAGAGTGGCTGAACAAGTTTATACTCCCACCAATATTGTGTAGAAAAATGTATCTTCTATTTAAGTAGTATAGATTATCTCCCTTTTGAAAATTTTATTTTCACATTGAACCTGAGAACCTCTAGTTCCACTTGTTTGATCCCCTATTTCTCCCTGTTCAGTGGTAAATTTACAATATGCATTCAAAAGTAAAATTGTCAATGTGCCACAATGGGGTGTACAGAGCTTTGTACTGCATGTATTCATTTTCAAGAGTATTTTTATTTAGCCATCATTTAAACAACACTTCATATTATTTATCACTTGCTCCCTATTGATCATCTAGTTTAGGAAAGTTTATGGCTAGATTTATTTGAATAAGACAAACAGAAAAGCAGGAGGCCTTTGGGTATTAAGGTTTACTGGTTTACCGGAGGATACCTTATCACCCCTAAGGAAAGCTGTGAGCTGGTGGATGAGTTGCATAAATTGTTGGCAAATTCAGCAGTAGTCTGTGGCCCAAGTGGCTAATAAAACAAATAAATTGTGTATATATACACACGCACACAGGTATACATATAATAAAGGCATATTTAATATTTCAAGTATATATTAAACTAATCTTCCTGGACTAAAGTCTTCTTACTGCTTTTTGTCTTACTACTAAATCTTCTTACTGCTTTTCAAATTAGGTCAAATAATTCTCCACAGAACTCACAAGAATTCCTTGACTCCCCAGTATAGGTATTCTAAACAGCCAATAATGCAGGATGATAAGAACTAGTTGTATTTGCAAGAAATGTTAATCCAGAAATGATGGGAAGCTGCAATATGAAGATTAATCTTTGGCTATGTGATGAAGAATTTTCAAAGGAAAAAGGCATTTATCCCATCAGAGGAAGGGGCTGCAGTGAAAATAGATCCCAGTGGAGATGGTGCTGATTTACAATGTTTTTCCTAAGCCTCAGTGTTCTTCACCATTATATGTATCTTGCTGAAATTTAGAAAATATGGTTCATCATATGGACACTGACTGGCTGTGAGGCTCAATCTTTTCACTGGCTAAGGCAATAATCTAATAACTTATGTTTATAAGTTAGAATTAAATCCAGAGAGCTAAATCCACCAAAGGCAAGTTTTTTTTTTATGATTTCAATTAAATAGATAACTATAACTAGGCTTTTCATCTACTTTCCAAAGCTACCAATGTGAGCTGTAGGAGCAAAACTAAGCTGAAGTATGTCTACATTAAGTATTTATTTCTCATATCTTATACTTGACATTAGAAAGACTTGTTCAGTTCAACTCTTGCATGTGGACCATGTAAAAACATGACAAGCCAATTAACCTTTATACTTAAGAACCAGAGTGCAAACATTTGAGCAGTTATTGGCTTGCTAATTGTTAGTCATCCCCATGCCCTACCTAAGGCCTTGTCATTTAGGTTTTGGCCATCATTTCAACAGATCATTAGATTTAATCCCTTAATTGAGACATTATGGGAAGTTTGATATTCTTTGTGGCTCTCAAGTTATTTCTAAATATATCTATGGGTTTCCTAGGGTCTTTGGGGGAGAAAAAACAACTGTGCCAATGTTTTTGTCAAGATAATCTTCTCAACAATTTTCATAAATGATATTTTTGTTTTATGAAAACATAATTGAAACTAGCTCTCTCTTTCTCTGTTTCTCTTTCTCTCTTCTCTGTTTTCCATTACCCCTTAAGCCACTGATGTAATGGATTCTTATTACAAACATGCAAAAATATTGTGTTTCATATATAGTTTAAATATAATATATGAAGTTGGAAAAGTTTTAAGGGAAAAATATATAAATATTGGTTGTTTATTCTCTTTACAGTACCAGGAGCTAGATTTCAAAAGGGCTTTAAGGACACCAAGTACACCTAATGTATTACACCTAATACACCTAATGTATTACACCAAGTACACCTAATGTATTAATTAATGTTGTAGTTTTTGTTGTTTATTTTTGAAACAGATACTCGCTGTGCAGCACTGGCTAGCCTGAAATTCACTGTGTAGTCCAAACTGGCTTTAAACCTAATCCTATGGTCTTACCTGACCTCCCCCGACATTCTCCAAGACCTGGGCTTACAGGTGTGTACCAACTTTGCTAGATGCCTATTATATATTTTTAAAGAAAGGTGGCATAATACATTCTGGAGATAGAGCAGAACTCATACTATTACTTTCAGGATATGTATTTGCTCTAACTGTGAATGTCAAACATGCCTTTACATTAGCAGCTTAATTCCAGCTTAAAAATATATTGTTGTTATAAAAGTTGGAGCTAAACCTATCTTTTCAGTATTGAACTACAGTATGTAGCTCAAGGTGCTTAAAATGCATAGTCTTCTTTTTATCAGTGCCTATTCCATTACTTCCAGGAGCTTAAGGCAAATATTTTCAACACTAGCTGTCAAACACTAATCCTGACAATATCCTTTCACATGGCTATGTTGCTTAATTAAAATGACAATTAAATCCATCTTTCTAGGGAAAAGTAAAACAAGCTGAAACATATCCTCCTTCTCAAATGAATGCTCATTCCTCTGTCAGAGTACAATAATATTATACATAACACATTGTAGTTTTTATATCATTTTCAAATTATTTGATTGTATTCTTCTAATAACATATAAAATACCCTTGCTAATAATGTCTATAGAGCCACCCAGTAAAGAAAAAAAATGACATTCAGGAATACTCTCAATTCAGTGTCTCCATTTGTGGAATTGGCAAATTCGCAGCTATAATCGAGCTCTCTTATTCTGGGTTGTTCTAATATTGTGCACTTATTAACTGGGGTTGGGGACAACTTCAATCTAACCTACTGAAAAGGATAACTGATTAAAAATTAGCTGTTTAGCTGTTGTTTTGTTGTGGTGTCGGGGCGGGGGCGGGCGGGGAGGGGGGGAACCAGCACTCCCCGCTGGTCCTGGGGTTTGAATTGAGGCTCTGGGCACTTTCCCTGTGCATTTATGTTCAAGGCTAGCACTCAACCACTAGAGTCAAAGCTCCACAGCTGCTGTTCCTCCTCCTCCCTCTTTCCCCACCCTCCTCTTCCCCCTCTTTCTTCTTCCTCTCCCTCCTTCTTTCTCCTCTTCCTTCTGTTAATTGGAGATAAGAATCACATACTTTCCTCCCCAGGCTGGTTTTAAACTACAAGCCTTGGATCTTAGCCCCCGAGAATCTAGGATTACAATCATAAGCCAGTGGTCCCCGGCTAAAACTACAGTCTATTATGAAAAAATCGAGGAACACTGTCCATGGCCTTGTAGTATTGAGTGAATAAAAATCACCAAGTAATTGCCAGGAATGGTGGTCCATATTTGTATTCCCAACACATGAGAGGCTAAGGCAGGAGGCTGAGGATTGCTCAAGGATACCCTAGGTTACATTGGCTCATTTTAGGCTAGTCTGGGCTACAAGGAGAGGTCCTGTCTCAAACACAATATCCCAGTTACCAAGATGAGCTAATTATTCAGGTTTGTACAGGTGATCAAACAGACTTTCACTTTTCTCCACACTAACACTGGAGTATCATTTCAATGAATCCTCTGCGTGGTAAGTGAGACCTACCCAGCCAGTAAGAAGATGGAAGGCACCAGATCCAACATAGGAAGAAGGGAAATAATTCAACAAGTTCCATATGGGGAAAGATTCAGGAGAATACAGTGTCCCTCCAAGGGCAGGATCACACTGTGGATACCGGAGAACCAATCATGTCACTCCCTCCAGGACTTCCAGGAAGAACTGATGGAGGGAGAGAGGGTGTGAGAGAGAGAGAGGGGGACACCCAGCTCTGGACCTCTCCTTCATAAGCAGTCCATTTTGGTGTTTCATTGGCTATTAACTGTCCCCTTTAAATAAACCTGCTGTGTCTACTCCAGTAATTCTTGAATCAACAGAGAAAATAAACCCAAACCTTAGACTCTGATTTTTGCTTCAGTCCTACTAAGATTATTATTTCCATGTTGTAACATTCATTTATCCCAAGATATATAATTTCAGTAAGAATGTATCTCTTCATTGGGTATCTATCTATCTATCTATCTATCTATCTATCTATCTATCTATCTATCTATCTATCTACCTACCTACCTACCTACCTATCTATCTATATCTATCTGAAGATATTATATATTTTATGTTTGATATTACATAATCATATAGGAAATGTAGTTCATAATAACAACCTGTGAGCTTGTCAGTACTTTGAGAACCAAGAATATTCGCAGAACTACTACAAATATGAGGATTCCTTTGTTATTTGTTATTCAACAGATGTGTAGAAATAGGTCTGGCTAGAATCCTGGCATTTTCTAATCCTCCACTAATTTTAAAGCACTAAAAAATGATTCCAATATTCATTGTCTCTCACAAAGTGCTTGGTGGTTAATCTCTCAGACAACAGAAGGACTCTTTTGGTCCAAAATTTACTGCTGATCAGATGGATAAACCTGGACAAGATGCATATATAAAATGATTGCAAACACAACAGCTGATTTGAGATTATTGTGGGGATTATAGTATAAGATTTTACCATATACTCTGTGTGAGTAATCTTGTTTATGAAGTTGTCAAATAGCTCTGTGTGATATAATGAATATATACAAGAATATAGAAAATAGCATGGGTGGAAAAGACTTGGCAACTCAAAAAGATCGCACGTTTGGAAGTAAAAGTCTCTTAAACTCTTATGGTTTTCATTTGTACTTGGTACTTTGTTCTAACTGTATATGTCTTCTCCTGATGTATCTAGAGATACAGAAGTCAATAAGGATTTTTATATAGATAATTGCTGTTTCCACCCAAGGCAATGTACACTAAGTAATCTAATGATGATTGACAAAATTAACATAAAAGGTTACCATGAAATATATACTACAAGATGTTAGATATTCCCAAGGCACAAATAGATTTATCTTTAAAGAGGTTGCAGAGTTGTAAATGGTGGTTCACACCTAGAATCTCAGCAACTTGATTGATAGAGGTGGGCAGAATTCTAGTTCAAGGTTAGCCTAGGGAAATTAGACTAGGCATAGTGGTATGCACCTGTAATTCCAGCTGTGTCAGAGGTGTAGATAAGAGGATGATTATCTAAAGCTCATTTCTGGCCAAAAAAAAAAAAAAAAAAAAAAAAAAAAGTGAGATCCTACTCAAAAAATAGCTAATGCAAAAAATGGTTGGAGTATGGCTCAAGTGGCAAAATGCCTATCTAGTAAATGCAGGGCTCTGGATTCAAATCAGGACACCATCAAAACAAATAAATATGCAAGCAAAACATAGTTGCTATGTCCATCTGACCAGGAAAAAAAAATACTGATCGAATGCACAGATAAGTGAAGGAGAGTTTCCAGATCTCCCTTTTCTACCACACCAAACTAACTATTTTGAACACCTACAGTGTGGTAGGAGACAGATATTATGATGCAGGTTTCCTTTTTTTTATTTTAGATCAGTGAAAAATGCTCAAGTCCATGAACTGGTAATGTGGCTGAATTTTCAGTTTGAAGTAATAAAAGTTCTCATCCTTGGCAAAGAAGTTCGCAAATTCTTTTCTCCCTTTGTGTTTGCTACATGGTGCCAAGTGAAGACAGGCTTCTCTTCTCACACAGCCCAAGGGACAGTAATGCTGTCACCCTTTGTGATTCTCAGGTTCTGGGAAAGACATTTCCTGGGTTGTAATATTGGCAAGAGGCTAGGGAAAGATTTACATATATTTCAAAGGGTAATAGAACTGATTTACAATTACAAGCCTGCTAAAGTGAATGCTCTAAGAAAAAGGAGATTGGAATGCTGGCATCAGGAAGTTGACTGAACCAAGGTGTAGGGAACAGGAGCATTCAAGCAGTCTCTGTATTGACTCTGCACAAAGGGAAATATCCTAGAAAGTCCCAGTCATCAGTATGATCTATTGAGGAGGACTATTTATCAATTCTAATAAGGTTTTTCTGATGCTCACCAAAATTATGAGCAGCTTCTTACCCCTTTATGGGAACATCTTCTTTAGCAGTTAAAGCTTGGTTTCTATCTGCCAATAGTAATTGGGGACAGACTCTACCCTGGACCTACAAATAAAACCTACGTTTAAACCAGTTGTCAAGTTATTCCTGTACAAGTTAAGGTAAAAGAGGAAGCCGGGAACTGCCTGCCTCTTTCCATTCATCCTCTTCAGACACTTCCTATTAGCTCCATTCCACTGGCTCTTTGCCTAAGATTTATGAGGTCACAAGTAGTTAATTGAATAAGTGACAGTATTATTGCATATCAATAATGTATTCAGGAGAACTGGCTTTTTCCTTTGTAGTCAATCTGATTTGTCCCACCAACCAGGTTGCATGAAGCAAGAAATAGAGCACTTCTTGTTTCTGTTTAGCCCAAGCAGAAAAAAAAGTCAGGTTAAATAAGAGGTAGAAATTCCTTTCCTTTTGTACTAACCTTTTCTGAGCAGCTGTGTATCTGTCTGTTGATAAAGATCATTCAGGCATCTTGCATTTTCACACTTCACAAGAATAGATAAAACAGTATCTTGTTACCATGACAATGAAAACATTATGATACTTTCCTTCTCTGTGGGGATGGATACCATCTTTTTTGTGCTCCCTGAAGCTTTTTTGCCCAATTATTTTTAATTTTTCATTGTCTTTAGGTAATTATACAAAGGTGTTGCTATTTAACAGGGCAGTTGATGAATACAGTCCATTTTGATCAGTGTTACCCATTTCAACATTCTCACCTACTCCTCCTGATCGAGCCTTTCCCTTGCTTTCCTTAATATTATAGTATATACATAATATTTATCAATCCATCTATCCATTTATCTATAATTCTTTACTACATTCCCCCTTCCCCTCTTCTACTGTCTATCCCTCTCCCCCTGACTTTTGCTCTTACAGTTTCCTGGTGCTTATTTTGTTGGGCTTTGACTTTGCTTTCTAAGGAATTACACTACTTGATTTTTCCCTTGAATCTTCCAGAAGCTTTTTAATAATAAAAAAAAAAAAGTTGGTGGAATTTTTTTTGCATTTATGTTCTCTTTCCTGTATTAAGGTGGTAAAGAATGATGCAACATTAGCATCCATTGCCATAAACAACCCAGGTTATTCCTTTATATGTATGACGATTCAGACCTCTAGAAGTCAATGTAATGGAATCACAAACTTTCATACCAGAGTGGGAAGCAGCCTTCATGTAACCAACAAGCTTGGTTTCTAGCCACAGGGTTGCCTCTAATTGGACTTAGAAATTTTTTGTCAACCTCTACCTGTCTGTAAACTCAGTTATCTCCTTGCTAAATGAGTAGTTTTAGGAGGAAGGTATTCTTTCAGTGGCTTCTAGATGAATGTTTCTAATGCTGTGGTTAATATAAATCCTCTCAAGTCAGAACATGTGTTCCAACTGCAATTTCTTTCTCTCTACCTCCTACATTTTTTTCTACTTTGCACTGGTTCAAGTTGTGGAAACTGGGCTGAAGACTGGCAGGTATGTTTTTGGTGATTTACCTGCTTTACAGTATTTGATGTCTTGTTCAGTACTTCAAGCAGTTTCTTTGGGCTTTTTAATAATGAAGGCTTGACTCCAGTGGATGGATGGTGAATGAAGGTGCCACAAGACAATTTTACATTTACAAAACCTACTCCTTACAGTGTGTGTGCTTCAGTAATCCTACAACCTAAGACAGACAGAGAAGCAAATAGAAATGGAAGTGAAACAAAATGCTGTATAAGAAGAGCCTCCCATACAAGAATGACCCCTAATAGCTTGCACTGGGTAGCATAAGAGCCTCTCAAAATATCAAGTCCTTATCTAGGGAATCTGTAACTGTTCCATTAATTGTAAGAATGTACTTAAGAATTTTGAGATGAAGTGATTAGCTTACATTATCCTGGTGATCTGTAAATGCCATCCCAGGTATCCTTATTAAAAAAAGGCAGAGGGGAATGGCAGGCACCAAGGAGAGAGTGAGTGTGAAGTCATTGGAAAAGACTAAATAGATACCATCACAAAGACAAGAGAGTCCAGATAGCTACAGAAAACTGAAAAGAACAAATTCTCATATAGCTTCTCTGGTATGTGTGGAGGGGGGTGGGGGGGGGGTGGATAACATGCTAAATTGCAAACTCCTAACTTCTAGAATCATGAGCTTTCTTTTTCTTTATTTCTTTTATACTTTCTTTCTCTCTTTTTCTTGCTTTTTTACTTTCTTTCTCTCCTCTGTCCTCTCTTCCCTTCTTTCCTTCTTTCCTTTCTTCCTCTTTCCCCCCCTCCTTTCTTCCTTCCTCCTTCTTTCCTTCTTTCCCTTTCCTTTCTTTCTTTCCTTCTTTCCCTTTTCCTTTCTTTCTTTCTTTCCTTCCTTCCTTCCTTCCTTCCTTCCTTCCTTCCTTCCTTCCTTCCTTCCTTCCTTTTCTTTCTTTCTTTTTTTTGTTTTTTTTTTTTTGTTTTTGTTTTTTTTTGCCAGTCATGGGGCCTGAACTCTGGGCCTGGGTGCTGTCCCTCAGCTCTTCAGCTCAAGGCTAGTGCTCTACCACTTGAGCCACAGCTCCACTTCTGGCTTTTTATGCTTATGTGGTGCTGAGGAATCGAACCCAGGGCCTCAAGCATGCAAGGCAAGCACTCTACCACTGAGCCACCTTCCCAGCCCCTCTCTTTCTTTCTTTCTTTCTTTCTTTCTTTCTTTCTTTCTTTCTTTCTTTCTTTCTTTCTTTCTTTCTTTCTTTCTTTCTTTCTTCTTTAACTTGCTCCTTCCTTCCTTCCTTCTTCCCTCCTTATTTCCTACCTTCCTTTCATTTTTCATGTACTGAAATTTGAACTCAGAGCCTCACAATCTCACTTAGCATTTTTGCTTAAGGTTGATCATCTGAGCCACACCTCTCATCCTGCACTTTGCTGCTTATATGGAAATGGAATCACTCATGCTTTTCTGCTGGGGCTGGCTTTGAAGAGAGGTCCTCATATATCAGCCTCCTGAGTAACTATGATTGTCGGTATGAGCC
Source organism: Dipodomys merriami (assembly GCF_024711535.1). Lineage (NCBI taxonomy): Eukaryota > Metazoa > Chordata > Mammalia > Rodentia > Heteromyidae > Dipodomys > Dipodomys merriami. The sequence continues at coordinate 32,715,472 of NW_027202271.1, forward strand.
ACTAACCGAGCAGATTTTTATTGTTTTAATCATTCTGTTACCCTAATCTGGGCTATTTAGTTCATGAACCTCAAGAAATCAATGTACAGTCCAGTTTTGGAATTTTTTTTATAAAAACATCTTTCTACTTTCAAACAAATATAAATTTCAAATCAACATTAAAAAATTAGAATCAATCACTAAATGCAAGTGAGATAACCCTATATACTGTTTTAAACGTCAAACCCTCAAATATCTTACAACATGACAATATTTCAAGGACCAAGGGAAATTGAGCAAAACCTAATAATCCTGGATTCATCCTCAAATCAACACAGAAATCCCAGATAAAAGAAGGCACTCGTATAAAGACAGCATAATCTTTTAATGAAAGGAGATGAGAATATGGAATCCCTTCATTCTTTATTCAAGCAGCTGCAGGATTTTTGTTTCCTATCTTTTAATTTTATTTATTTATTTATTTTTTTATTGTGAAAATACTGTACAGAGGAATTACAATTACATGGGCAAGATAATGAGTACATTGAAGCATTGTTGCCTCCTCCTTTGTTTCCCCTTCCTATCCCTTCCCATCTCCCACCCCGCAGTCCCCCCATCTCTCCCCCACCTCCCCTCCCCCCCAAAGTTGTAAAGTTTGTTTTTCAACATAACGACTTGTACTTCTCATTGTTGCAATGGGTCCACCTGTATTGTTTCCTATCTTACACCAGAGAACTTCATTGGCTTCTTATGTGAATAACAATAGCGTAAGTTTGCCAGCATGGCTGGTTAATGGTTAGTTTGCATTATCTCATTAATTATTCTCTACCTCCCTGTGATATACATTTTTAAAAAAATATTTCAAAGATTAAAGTGAAATAAGGTCTTAAGTCTTACCAAGCTTTCAAACCAAGATCAGTCTTGATCTTAACTTGTGCTAAGTGTATTCAGTTTTATGACTCTTGCATTCATCTTTATTTCCCTATATACTTATACTTATGTATACCTTTTGCTTAATTTATATTCTATATTATTGTGTGTACTTATCCCATATTACCAATAGGATTATTAAAAATGAATCTACACTGGTAAAGTGATTGCATTTACACAGAGATAGTGTTCGTGTATGTATATACATGGTATTACAGTAATGCACACAGACATCTTTAGTGATCCCTTGGTCTTGTTGTCTGGAAGAGGCTGGTGTGCCACTTTCACAGTCTAGGACAAATGGCTTGTTAGTTCCAAGTGTCAAGAAGAAAGAGATTTCCTGCTAATATCTTTCTCAGATCCTCCTAAGGATAGAGTGGTTTCATATCCAATGTGTATCTAACGGAACCTTTGCCAGACTTCTGTTCCAGATGTAACTCTTGCCCTCAGTCTTAACCTTTGTCTGCTCTAATTGTGTCTGCCAATATTGATGTCACCTATGTCAGTTTTCTCTCACCAACCTTTGTCTTGACCTGCAGATACCACTACAGACAGTGTGACTGACTGCTGGTGATCTCCACATAGCTGCTCTCCCTGTCTTGCATTATCACAAAACCAGCTATTAGCAGAAAACATTATAATTCTCCAGAACAAGAACAACATTTCCTACCTTCTTTTTAAGCTCTGTGTGCCCATTAACTGTCAGCTGATGGGGTGTGTGTCTACGTTAGAAAAGAAAATTTCAAGGTATACCTATACCACACCTGGCCCTTTCCTGCCCTCTCAACATGATCTAGTTAAAAGGTAAAAAACCCAAAAGATCATAAAGAGAAAAGTTGACTTCTTAAGGAAAACAGATCCAAATGATAAGATTTTTTATTTTTGTTCAATCATACTATAGTTTCCATTCAATCGCTAGACAATCTATGTCAGACACAAGTAGGGCATAGGTCAGCTCCCTCACCTAACATGCTACCTAGATGTCTGCTTCTGTAATTGCCATAAAGCCACTAAAGCCTTTTGTAGATGGCACACTAGGCCTGCTGATCTTCCCAAATGATCCATTGGTGCTTCTTCTCCTACTTTACACTTCCTCATTGTCTGCTGGGGTACTCAGCATCTTGCCACACATTCAGGATATTCACATCACAGCAGGAGGAAGCCCCTTATGTTCACTGTCATCTTGCTCCCCACTGGCTAGAAAACAGTTAAAGAAAATGTGGCATCTGTATACAATGGAATTCTATGCTTCCATCAGAAAGAATGACACTGCCTCATTTGTTAGGAAATGGAAAGATTTGGAAAAAAAACATATTAAGTGAAGTAAGCCAGACCCAAAGAAATATAGGTCTCATGGTTTCCCTTATAATATAATAGTCTACATCTAGGATAATCTTATCAGATGAGCAGAAAAATTCAAAAACTATGTACATATGATCATATAAGATGATGCCAAGTGTAATGAACCCCAAGATATGGACACAAGAGGTTTTTCTTTGCTTTTGTTGTTTTTTAATGTACTATGTGATATTTTTGTTTCTTTTGTATGTTCTTCCTCCTATGGTATATCCCCTTTTGTCACTGTATTTGATTTCGCTACCCTGCATCTTATATATACATTAATCTAATTTGGGGAGGGGAAGGAGAATAACAAAACACTGAAATGAGGACACAGGATGACCCATTGCAACAATGATACAAGTCACTATGTTGGAAGTGAACTTTACAACTTTGGGGAGGGGCTGTGGGGAAGATGGGGAAGAGAAGGAATAGCAGGAGAAGAACAAAGGAGGGGGTAAGAATGCTCGACAAGAAATGTACTCATTACCCTACCCATATAACTTTAACCCTTATGTGCAGCATTTTAACAATAAAATAAAAAAAAACTTTAAAAAAGAAATAAAGAGAAAAAAAGAGTGAATGACTCCTAGAAAAGTCTCAGGGAGCACCAGAGATGGATGCTTTTTAAATGCTTTTTCTCCAAAGGCTCATAGGAACATCAAATGTGAACAATAGTGAGTAATTACAACAACTTTTTTTTCTTTTAGGGGTTGTTGAGGTTTGAACACGTCTCATACTTCTTACACTAGCAAGCTATAACAGCAGTACTCTACGACACTTCTTTTTTTTACTAGTTATTTTTAGGGTAGAGTCTCAGGTCTCATCTCGATGCTGCACCTGAGCTATGTTGTTGAAATCATTACTTGTATCTTCCCTTCCTAGGAGATAAAGTCTCATAGGCTTTTCTGTCCACACTGGCCTGGTAAGATGATGACTCCTACCATGGGAGGCATCATGGTCTCTTATGTAGCTTCAGAAGACAATGATGAACTGCTGTAACTAACCACTTAGGGGTCGAGAAGGGGTCTCTCAAACTTTTCTACTTTGCTTGTTCCCAAACTGTGATCTCTGTTCCTACATTCCAAGCCATTTGCATTTTCAGCATGAAATACCTGTGTTCAGCTGAGCAACAATCTCCCCCGCCCCACCTATTTTTCTTAGCCCTCAATAGTAGTACAAGTGGGGTTTAAAACATTACACGTATTTATAAATTATAAATTGTATTTTAGAATAATTGTTGACAAATCATTGACTCTGCAAGGACATAATAAGTTAGGAATTAGCAACGTCAACAACCAGTTTTTTTATTTAAAATTTTCTTATTCCTCTTAGATCATTTGACTGATTCTAGTACATAATGCATGCTCTTTATTTTCTTCTCTTTCACTGTAACTTGAAAATTGTAATTATACACTTAAATATAGGATGCTATTTGAACATAAAGATTGACAGCAGGGTAAAGGCCATTAAAAATGTTGTGCACATTCTCAAATGAAGAAAGAAGGCATATTTAATTGCTGACAATTATTTGGATCATTGTAACATTAGCCTAAGTATATCTAGAGCAAACATTATACAAAAGATTGTATCATATGATTGAGCAGTTCAGATATAAACTTGTTTAAGGCACAAATGTTAGCGAAATTAAATACCTAAACACAATTGATCGTCTTCTCCAGTTATGTTTACTGTATGGTGTGCAAATAGTTGTCAGATGTTGAAGGTGTATCCATACTTACAACAGCTGCAGTGCTAACAAAAGGGTATTTTCTTTTGACTAATGCCAAGAAAGACTTGGAGAGGCCTTGTGATACCTAAGTCTGTTTTACCTGTCTATTTATGAATAATTATCAGGGACAAGGTCATGACCGAGTATTTGTCCAACCTAAGATTGTTGAATAAAAGTTTGGCTGAAGTGATCTTCTTCCAGTAGAACATGAACCTTTACTACTAGTGTTTCTATTCATGTGTATTTGTAACCATTTGCTTGAAGTCTCACTCATATAAGCAACTTTGCCCAAGAACTATTTTTTGTCTTCCTTTCTATCTCTCTGTGTTTCATAGTGTCTAATATCAAAAAAAGACTGGCCAGATACTTATTTAATGAATGGACAAGTGAATTAGTGAGTGAAAACCAACAGACATCAAAGATTAAGGAAAAGAATTTATATCAAAATCATTTGCTTCTATACTTTAAAATTGCCTTCATGTTCTACATCTAAACTCAGAATTTCTTTGGATAGCTTATATCACAGACTTCTAAGGCATCTCTTGACTAATAATTTTAATTCAATTTACATTTAAAATTGTATTTTGGCAACAGTGTAAAATATTAAAAATTGTCGAAGGTCTGAAACTTTTTCAGCTGGCCATTAATATATTTTTCTAAACTGTTAATGCTAGATTAAAGAGGAACTTGCTGTTTTTATCAGAAAATGGTAGTAAAAATTGTAATTTACTACTAGTAAATTTAGCTAGAGTATGAAGATTGAGCCTTTGCATTGTTACTGTAATTCTGGATAGAAGATATTAGTACTTTTGCTTTTTAAGAGGACTTTTAATGTCATATACCTGATTGTATCTTGCTCTGTAAAGTGATTTAATATTTATCCCTTACATGTGTACCAGACAGATCCTCAGAAAAAAGGTTCTATTTGATTCAGTCATAAGTGTTCCTCCAATAACAGAAATTTATTTAAGACAAATTAGAAAAAAACTTTAAAAATGAAAAGAAAATATGGTGAATGGGCCCAGAGTAGCTCCTCAAAAACTGAATTAAAGAGAATATGTGGATTCTTACCACGGTCTGCTCAACATCAATATCTTCTATTTTGAGGACTTAGAGTTGAAAATATTAGCTAATATTTCTTGGTGAATCATAATTATTTAAGGAATATTGAAAACAATCTTTATTCAGTAAAAGGAGCTAGAGGATATCAAGCATTTCAATAAAAATCACACACCTCCTGAATATGAGGTTTGTAGCTCATTTCTAACTAAAATAAATATTAAGGATGTGAACTTAATTGCTACTTAGTAGGGAAAAGATGTTGTATAAATTGAGAGCTTTATTTACAATAATATGTTTTTCTTACTAGAACATAAAACATCAAAAATCACTCCAAGTTAGACTTATATTAGTCCATAGTGGATTAAGTGTCATTACCATCATATTTAATATTGGATTTTCTGAAGAAGGAAGGGGTTAAGTCTGGAAACTAAAGAAAATGGACACATTTGAAAAGGAAAAGGAAAAGCTTTCTTTTGTATGTGATAGGAGCTATTCTTGTCACTACTTTAAATTACCTGACAGAAACAATCTAGAGGAGGAAGGATTTATTTTGACTTTATTTTCAGAAGATTTAGTCCATGGCCTATACATTGAGCAGAATATGATGATAGTGGGAACAAGTGCTAGAGTTGTTCTTGTACCTTGTAGCAGACAATAGGCAATGAGAAAGAAAGAAATAGGACTGGTACAATATATGAGCCTACGAACATGCCCCCAGTGACCTACTGATTCCAACTAGGTTTCCTACCATTTTCAGAATGTCCCCAAATGATTCCACCAGCTGGGCAACAATCTTTCAGCAATGAGCCTACAGAGAACATTTCATATTCATACCATAGCATTTTGAGATGGCTATAAGCCATCTCATAATGCAAAATGCACTTAGGATACCCAGAGTCTTAACAGTTCCAACATTGCCCAAAAGTTCAAGCTAAGTGTTTCTTCTGAGATGCAAATCAAACTCTTAGCTATGTGCCACTACAAAATTTAAAAAAAAGCAAATCTCATACTTCCAACATAAAATTGCATAGCCTCAACATTTCTCTTCTGAGAGAGAGGTGGCGAAAAGTAGCAAGGAAAGATCATCCTAAAGCAAGAATGAAATTCAGTAGGAAAAATTATTTTAACTCTATACTCCCATATACAGCATCTTGGCTATCTAGTGCCATAATAGAATTTCCAATAGGCCTGGAAATCCTTGCCATTTTGGTCTTGCTATATGCAGTTGACATGGCCTCTCTCTTGGGCTGTCTTATCTCATTTCCCACAGCTTTCATCAGTTTTAGCCTTGGTATCTCCAACCTTACGAATGGAATGGGGGGGGGGGTCTCCATTGTAGCTTAGGCTTCACTTTTACAACTTCATGTATTACCTCTCAGTGGTTACCTATAGGGACTCTTGATTTTTCACATACTGCCTGGCCTCCCAGATATTTCTTGAAAACTAGGTAGAAGTTGCCATGACCACAAATCTCCTGCATTACCATTACAAGGATAATGTAAAATCATCATGTGTATATTTTTGTGGTTGTTGTTGGTCCATGGGGCTTGAACTTAGGGTCTGTGTTCTGTCTGGCCTGTGTGCTCTCACTTGAGGCTAGTGCTCTACCACTTTGAGCTAATGTGCCACTTCCAGTCTTTCGGTGTTTAATTGGAGATAAGATTCTCATGGAGACTTTTCTGCCCAGGCTGACTTGGACTAGCAGTCCCCAGGTCTCAGCCTTCTGAGGATTAGCTAGGATTACAGGCATGAGCCATTGGCGCCCAGCAGTTATGTAATTTATGTCAACTTGTTGAACTAGTTCAAATAGTAGCCTGGGCAGGCTGGAAAAGGTTGCAACTTCCTCGGACTTCCTGCATGACTGGACCAGGGAAAACCCTTCCCAAACTGGCCCTCTGACATCATGGAACTCTCTTCTCAAAGCAGCCTTTCATTTGAATTGATTACAGTTTTGATTCTGTTATGAATTAGGTTTGACCAATTCCTGTGATGCACTCAGGGCATCTTTCCTATTGTTCCAGTGGCTTCTTCCTTGAGTTTCTGCTCTCTAAGAGTCATGCAGTCCTTATCTGAAACTTTAAACATGCTTCTTTCATCTCAGGTTACACTGTTTTCAACTTGTTCTGCTCTGCTTGTTGTTACCATTCTCATTGTAAACCTGGTTAAAAGCAGCTAGCAATAATCACGCAAGAGCCTGAAGGACAGAATGACTTGGAAATTTCTACCATCAGATTAATTAGTCTATGGACCTTTAAATAAGACTCCCTCAGAATCTCAGGACATGAAAAACATATAGCCAAATTCTTTGCCAACATATAATACAAATAGCCTCTAATCCCATTACCAAAGATGATAGTTTTTTTTCCCTTAATAAAATCTGATAAGCCTGATTCACTGGCCAATTCCTATCTGTATTCTGATCATCAGAGCTCCCACCTGAATCACCTATTAAGTTCTGCTTACCGTGTTCTTCAGGAATTCGCTCCAAGACTCATGGCCTGCATAAACAAGTGTAGTGTCATAGCAATAGACCCATTCTTTGCCTATTTTCTGTATTGTTTTTATGTAGCTGTGACCTGAGTTCCTTAAACAACAGCTAAAAGAAGGAAGGATTTGTTTTGTTCACAATTTCAGAGATTTAGACCCAATATCACTTGGACCATGCATTTGAGCAGAACATCATGCCATCAGCTTTCACCTCATTTCACACAGGAAGAGAAAGAAAGACAGAGGGAATCTACTTTCTCATTCAAGACCCAGGATCCAAAAGTTTATACACCTTTCCAAAAGAACATTACCAATTGAGAAGTAAGCCTTCAACAATGCGTTTGTTGTGGAACATTTTATGTACAAAATACAACATAGTAATTTCTCAACAAGTTACAGCCTAGTATAACTTCCAAAATATTCTTTATAGAAATGTCTATGCACTTAGAGTGATAAACATTTAACCAAGGATTTTCATCTAGTGAATTTATAGGCACAAGTAAGATTTTGACTACATTCTTGATTATAAGTATTTGAAATTGACATGAATTACTGCGGAATCAACTCACATGGATTTTAACTGATAAGTAATAAGATTAAATTATTCTAAAAAGGTATCTTTAGACATATTAATGGAAACTAATGTACTAATGGCATCATACATTTAATAGACAAAGATGATGTTTAAAAGCATAAGAAATTAGAACAAATTGTACTGGGTAAAATGCTGTCCTTTCTGAGTTTTGGCAATGTTTGCAGTCATTTCTTTCACAGTTTGTCACACTAGTGTGCCTCTTAGACACCCAGTTTCAAAAGACAAGAGGCAGCTAACATCTTACAACTCTAAAAATTGAAGTTTTACAATGATGACTTACCCAACAAAATTCACTATTGAGTAATATCAATACTGATAAATTGAGAAATTCTGTATGGGAAATGATTTTGTCATTCTATTAGTCTAAAAACCTATCTTCAGTTAGGAAGGGATAGACTTTTTCATGTACATCTGTCATTATCGTTGCATTTTTTTTTTTTTTTTTGTCGTTCATGGGGCCTGAACTCTAGGCCTGGGCACTGTCCCTCAGCTCTTCAGCTCAAGGCTAATGCTCTACCACTTGAGCCACAACACCACTTCTGGCTTTTTCTGCTTATGTGGTGCTGAGGAATCAAACCCAGGGCCTCATGCATGCAAGGCAAGTGCTCTACCACTGAGCCACCTTCCCAGCCTTGCATTTGTTTTTTTGTTGTTGGTGGTGATGGGGCTTGAGCTCAGGGCCTGGGTGCTGTCCCTGAGCTTTTATACTTAAGGCTAGTGCTCTACTACTTGAACACTTTGAGCCACAGTACCACTTCCAGTTTAATTGGAGATAAGAATCTCTTGGAAACTTTCCTGCCTGGGTTAGCTTTGAAATGAGATCACATCTCAACCTCCTGAGTAGCTAGGATTACAGATATAAGCTACTGGCGCCTGGCTTTACTTCTTTTCAACAATAATTTTACTGTCTCTGTGTTAGTTATGCAATAGGATATGATAAAAAAATGTACAAACACTGTGATGGAATAAAGTTACATATTCAATGTCTCACAGAGTCACCTCTATTTTTTTCTTATTGCAGAAAGAGTAGCTGTAATCCACTCATTTCTATTGAATGCACCTGAATCAAATATTCGATTGCTAACTCTAGTCTCATGCTGTAAAATAGATCTCTAAATTGTTCATCTTTAATATCTTCTTTTATATAGCTTAATCTCCATTTTCCTTTTTTCTTACCCTACTACAATCCTAGTAATCACTGTTTTATTCTCTCGCTGATGGATTCTTTCCTTTTAAACTCTACATGCAATTGAGTTTGTCTAGCACAATGTGTTTTATTTTTCCAAGTGAGATTATAAATAAAATTAGCTGGAGGCATATTTTTAATTCTGCCACAGCCAGGCAGAGACAGGATAACCATGATTCTAGCCTGAATTATAAAATGAGTTCAAGGCCAGCCTGAGTTATGTAGAGAGACCCTGCCTTAAATCAAATCTAAACAAAACAAAATGTAAATTAAAAAGATTTTCTTTATTGATAAGTGGCTGCTTCAAACTTTTTCTAAGTAGCTTTGAGTGTTCGTAATTCCTTTTGTGAGATCTCTGCGATCTGTGATACACAGATGAACTTTATTTGAGGGCATCTCTTTGATCTCTTTGACTGATTCTGAGAGTGGGTTCAGAAGAAGCACGAGATGTGTGGTAAGAACACGGAAAACTAAGCTTAGTTGTAGAAATAAAACTGCATTTTCCTCAAAATGCCATGGTACCTATAAAATATCAGGTTTTGTTTTTCATAAAGAAAGAGGGTGCATACTGATTTTCCTAGCATTGAATCTTCAGTCCTTGCCCATTTTCTCTCTGAATTTAGATGTCTAGAAACTTACATGCATGTACATAATAATTTACTAACTATGATGGATAGAACCCAGGTAATGGAACTAGGTGAAATATGGATAAGATGGAAGGCAACAAGGACAGACCTAAGAAAAAGCATTAAAATAAAAAGGAAGGGCTATGTTGCTTCTCTTTAAGTTCAAACCTCAGCAGTGTCAAATAAATAAGTAAAGTAACTATATTGGTTTTATCAAAATTAGTATCTATATCTTTAGGTGAAATATACACCACTAACAGAAAATATGAGAGAAAGCAATGTTTAGAAATATTATCCTCCATATTATATATGTATGAAACATTATTACATAATGTATTTTAATACAGTACATGATGTTCAAAAATAATATAAAACAAGTAATTATGTTACAAGATATTTGAGATATGTTAATTAGCATATTTACATATAATTTCTTTACTTATTGGAATCAATGTGTTTATTAACTGTATACCTAGATTTTTTTTTTTGGTCGGTCATGAGGCTTCTACTCTGGGTCTGGGCGCTGTCCCTTGACTCTTCAGCTCAAGGCTAGTGCTCTACCACTTGAGCCACAGCACCACTTCTGGCCTTTTCTGCTTATGTGGTGTTGAGGAATTTAACCCAGGGCCTCATGCATGCAAGGCAAGAAGTCTACCACTAAGCCACCTTTCCAGTCTCAACTGTATACCTGGTATTTATGTGTTGTTATATAACAATTCTCCATGGATCCCTCATGGATCTCTATGAGATACCATTTTTCTCTTGTTCTGGACTACATTTTCAAAGATATTTGTTCAACAAATCGCCTACAATGATTTTTTTTAAAGTGGTTTCCCACTATCAATAAGAAATGTGCTCATTACCTCACTGATGTAACTGTAACCACGCTGTACAGCATCTTTACAAGAAAATAAAATTTAAAGAAACTGATTTCCTTTGAGACTATGATATGTTGTTTACGATCTAGGATAAAGGTGTCCTCTTCTGAGACTTAATAGATGGGTGGATTCCTAAGTTCAGTGTACTTTGTCTTGATACAAATCTTCTACAAGGTACAGATGGATCCAGGGTGTTCCACACTAAGCAACAAGAATGGAAACCAATAACAGGAAGCACACGATTCCTGCCATGTTGTGAGAGTCAATATTTTATGCCTACCCTTGAATATGTCTTCTTCCAGCATTCTTGAAAATGACACAACCTAACCATTGAGATTTCTAGAAATAAAAGAAAATATTTGCAGTACTTGTCATATTGGTGCATTGGTAAACATCTTACATTTGTAGCGATATACCTGAAACATATTGTCCATATTTGCCTCTCAACATTTAGACCTTGTATTAAAAAAATCATGCTATACTTTGAAACCTACTTTCCCCATGGCAAGGGAAGGCCCATTCACTGGCAATATGTTCTCAACTGATAGTTGGATTCTTTTCCTATATAAAAGTGAGATGTTGACCTGTTATTTATTAATTTACTCTTCATAATTTAAACTTTCTACATGAATTTCATTCAAGTAAGAAGAATTTGTGGGTAATGTGTTACTTTGTTCTCACTGGATATCTCAAAGTATTTAGACCAGTCCTGAAAAAAAAAACACAATATAACAAATCTGTAGAATTATTAAAGGGAATTATAATACCATAGATAATTTCCTTCATTTGAGTTAACATTTAAATAATACATTTATGAGCTATTTTAGAGTAGGGAATACTCACATTCTTTCTGTAATTTAGTTAATTTTATTTCAGTACTTTTATGTGATTAAGATGTGACACTTTAGGAGAAAAGAACTGTATGGACCCAAATCTTTCCAGTCTTGCTTATTTTCAATTCCATACTTCTCATAACAATACTTGTCATACCCATACATACAATTGGAATTTTAATTATTTTCTATCTCATTTTACTTAGGTTATTTTTAAACTTTAAAGACCTTTTCAATGTAATAAATATAAGAACAAGGATATTAAAAGTGTGTAGAACTCTACATCAAGTGACTTCCAAGAAGAGAGAGCTAATTTTCTTTGTACACAAGGTGAAAGAGAATGTTAAAATTATGCTCATACAGAGTAATATTAACACAACAGTAGAGCAGATTAAAAGCCACAAATAAAATTTTATGTGAAGACTTGTCCTGTTGTAAATCATGTAAATTTTCTACTGTAATTATTATTATTCTTTAATCCCCACTTGATAATGCTCTTCATAATCACTGTAAGAGTTTGAAGAAGAGACATAAGTACAATTATCAAGAAATTGCAGGGTTCAGAACTTATTATTCTAGGGTTTACAAAATTACATTAGACATGAATTAACATTGATTTTTTCCACTGAGATGTTATAGTGGGCATGAATGTACTCTATGTTAAAGACTGTATGCATATATACATATATACACTATATGTGTATATATGGGTAGGACATGGTAGAAGGTATGAGACTGTAGGAAAGTCTGAGTTTGAAGCTATATTTTTAAGTAAGTTTGAAGCAGTATTTTAAACAACATGGTCAATGACTCTCAATTACAGACAGAATACAAGAAAAAAATAAAATATTGATTAGATATCATGTATGTTAAAACCAAACAAAGGATCAAATAATTATTGGAACAATTATTTGTGTATTAACTCTGGACCTGAGTTATATCATATTTATAAAACATATTTCTATATTTTACAAAGAAAGTTATGAAAAAACTAAGTTGTTTCTTATGAAAAACATTAAATAAAAATAGTAGTTTATAATCTAGAAATCCTATTTTTCATTGAAAGCTACATAAACATTTTTATATAAATGTTATAGAGTACTTATAAATTATATAATTCAGCTTCAAGAAAAGTAACATTTCTAAAATATAGACAGAATATATCTAATATGGTCTGTTATAAAATGCCTTGTTTATTGTAAAATATTTTATTTTGCACCTTTTTCATATTAAAACTTTTATTGAAATACAAGGCTGAATACAGTAGAACATGAAATTATATCTCTAATTAATCATCTTAAGTTTAAGCTAATTTGATAATTATGTCCTAGGGAGAAAATCTCTCTTGAGTATTTGAACAGCCCCTTATAAGAAGGCCGGGTGGACACAGCCAGCATTGCAGCTGGGCCTGACAGCCTCTTCCAATAAACCGCAACGTGGGCGCTTGGTACCACGCCTGTGCCCCTTCCATCCGGATCATGAAGGTGGAGATCGCGGCCAGCAAGTGTTGCCGGCCTGCCATCAAGCAGTTCCATGATTTCAAGATCAAGTTCCCACTGCCCCACCGCACAAGCCTCGCTTCAACACCAAGAGGCCCAACACCTTCTTCTAGGCCGGCGATGTCCAATAAACTGACAACCTGAAAAAAAAAAAGAAAATGTATTTTTAGGGTAGAACATTGTTAAGTAATTTTTACATTTGCCTCTTGTGAATGAATCAATTAAGAACCTGCAACAGAGGACTAAAATTCAAATGCGGATACAGGTATACCTGTACCTAGTGACACAGGTGTACCTCTACCTGTTAATTCAGGTGACATGGATTGGAATCCCGAGCGTTCTTGCCTATCTGAATGAAGTCATCACCCATTGACTCCAACCAATCATAAATTAAAAAATAGTATTAGAAAATTTAAAAAGAAGCAAGGATGTGAGAGGCACATTAATATCGCTAACTTTTATGAGGGTAGGACAGGTTAAACCATGCATTTCAGGCTAGCCTAGAATAACCGGTGAGACTGTTTCAAAAAGAAAGATAAGAAAAATGCAAAGATAAATTCTTCATCATCAACTTCATTTAATCTATTTTATATTCAACCAGTGAGAATATCCTTTTTTGTGCTCTACCTTTACAAGATGTAGAGACATCTGAATTTCAACTCCTTTTACTTTCTCTAGTCAAAACTCTCTAGTACCATTAAAAGGAAAAGGCAAAAATCCTTGCAACGAACATAGTTACCATAGCTAAGATATGGAACAACCCAGATGTCCCTCAGTAGATGAATGGATGAAGAAAATGTGGTACATATACACCATGGAATTCTCTGCCTCCATCAGAAAGAATGACATTGCCCCATTTGTTAGGAATTGGAAAGACTTGGGAAAAATGATATTAAGTGAAGTAAGCCAGGCCCAAAGAAACACAGGTCCATCGTTTGCTTTACTTGCAATAACTAGTATATGTCTGAGACAAGCAGAAATGGACAGATAAGTTGATGTTGGGCGAAATGAACCCCAAGATAAGGACTCAAATTTTTTTTTCTATTGTTTCTAATGTATTTATAAGATTATTATTTTTAATATGTATATTTTTATAGTGAAAATACTGTACAGAGGGGTTAAAATTACATGGGCAAGATAATGAGTACATTTCTTGTCAAGCATTGTAGCCTCCTCCTTTGTTTCCCCTTCCCATCCCCTCCTCATCCCAACCCTCCACCCAGCCTCCTCCCCCCCTCATCAAAGTTGTAAAGTTCATTTTCGACATAATGACTTGAACGTCTCATTGCTGCAATGGGTCCCTCTGTATCCTTTTTAAACAATTTGTTTTTCCCCTTCCCCTCCACAAATTATACCGACATCAAATACAGTGAAAGCAGGGGTTATACTGTGGGGGAAGGACATACAAAGCAACAAAGAAATAATCTTATAAATGTGTTAGAAACAATCGCATGAAAGAAAAAAAAATTTGAATACATATCTTAGGGTTCATTTCCCTAACATCAATTTAACTAAATTTTTCGGCTTGACTCAGACATATATTAGTTACCGCAAATAAGGGAAACCATCTCATTCTTTCTGATGGAGACATAGAATTCCATTGTGTGTATATACCACATTTTCTTGATCTACTCATCTAGTGAGGGGCATCTGGGTTGGTTCCATATCTTAGCTATGGTAAATAATGCTGCAATAAACATAGTTGTGCAGGTAGCTTTAGTGTGGTCTTGTTTGTGAACATTTGGGTAAATTCCCAAAAGTGGGATTGCTGGGTCATAGGGGAGCTCTATGTGAAGTCTTTTGAGGAACCTCCATACTGCTTTCCAAAGTGGTTGAACAAGTTTACAATCCCACCAACAATGCAGTAAGGTTCCCTTCTGTCCACATCCCCTCCAGCATCTGTTGTTATTAGAGTTCTTGATTATAGCCATTCTAACAGGGATGAGGTGGTATCTCAATGTTGTTTTGATTTGCATTTCTTTTATGGCTACAGTGGTTGAACATTTCTTCATGTGTCTTTTGGCCATCCTTCTTTCCTCTTCAGAGAAGTTTCTCTGTAAAGTCTTTAGACCACTTATTTATTGGGAAGTTGTTTCATTGAAGATTTGTTGTTGGAGGATTTAATTTTTTAGTTCCAGGTATATTTTAGATATGAGACCCTTGTCTGTTGTATGGCTAGTGAAGATCTTCTCCCAATCCATGGGCTTTCTGTTGATCTTGCTAGCTATGTCCTTTGCCATGCAGAAGCTCTGAAATTTCATGCAATCCCATTTGTCCAATCTTTGATTTGTTGTGTTTCTGGGTCTCTATTAAGAAAATTTCAGCCTGTGACAAGAAGAAGACCTAGGGTTTCTCCTATTCCATCCTGTAATGTTTTCAGTGTCTGCTTTGACTCTGAGGTCTTTGATCCTTTTGGAGTTGATTCTGGTGCAGGGTGATAGATGAGGATCTAGCTTTAGTTTTCAAGTAGTTAACCAATTTTGCCAATACCATTTACTGAAGAGGCTGTCTTTCTTCCATTCTATTGTTTTAGCTCCCTTATCGACGATTAGATGGCTATAGTCTGTAGGTTCATTTCTGGGTTTTCAATTCTATCCCATTGGTCTTGAGGTCTGTTCTTGTGCCAGGACCAAGCTGTTTTGATTACTATGGCTTTATAGTAGAGTTTGAAATTTGGTATTGATATTCCTCCAGCACTGTTCTTTCTGTTGAGGATCATTTTTCCTGTTCGGGGTCTTTTATTGTTCCATATGAATTTTTGGATTGCCTCTTCTATTTCCTTGAAGAATGAGGTTGGAATATTGATAGGTATCTCATTGAATTTGTAGATAGCCTTGGGAAGTATTGCCATTTTCACGATGTTGATCTTTCCAATCCAGGAACATGGGAGTTTTTGCCACTTTCTAAGTTCTGATTTGATTTCCTTTTTTAAGTTTTTAAAGTTTTCATCATAGAAGTCCTTCACTTTTTTGGTTAAGTTAATTCCTAGGTATTTTATTTTTTGTGGGGCTATTATGAATGGAGTTGCTTTCCTCATTTCAGCCACACTTTTCTCATTGTTGGCATACAGAAAAGCCATTGATTTTTGAGGATTAATTTTATACCCTGATATTTTCCAAAGTTTTGAATCAGCTTGAGTAATTTGGGAGTGGAGTCTATGGGATTCTTTAAATACAAGATCATGTCATCTGCAAAGAGGGAGAGTTTTACTTCTTCTTTCCCTGTTTGGATCCCCTTTATGTTTGCATCTTGTCTTATTGCTGTAAGTAGGCATTCTAATACTAGATTGAAGAGGAGTGGCAAGAGTTTACATACTTGTCTCATTCCTGAGTTAAGAGGAAATGGCTTTAATCTTTCACCATTAAGTAAAATGCTGGCTATAAGTTTGTCATATACAGCCTTTATTGTACTGAGGAATGTTCCATGGATTCCTAATTTTTTCCAGAACCTTCATCATAAAGGGGTGTTGGATCTTGTCAAATGCTTTTTCTGCATCTATTGAGATATCCATGTGGTTCTTATCCTTGCTCCTGTTGATGTGATGAATTATATTAATTGATTTGCGTATATTGAACCAGCTTTGCATCCCTGAAATGAATCCTGTTTGATGGTGGTGTATGATTTTTTGAATGAATTGTTGAACTCTATTGGCCAGAATTTTGGTGAGAAGTTTTGCATCAATGTTCATCAAAGAAATGGGTCTATAGTTCTCTTTATTTGATGAGTCCCTGCCTGGTTTTGGGATGAGGATTATGATGGCTTCATAGAATGAGTTCGGTAGTGAACTTTCTCTCTCAATTTCATTGAAGAGTTGGAGGAGTATTGGTGTGAGCTCTACTTTGAAGGCCTTGTAGAATTCCGCTGTAAAGCCATCTGGTTCTGGGCTTTTCTTAGATGGAGGTCTCTTATTGCTGTTTCTATTTCAGTGCTTGATATGGGCCTGTTAAGATGGTTTAAGTCATTTTGGTTTAGTTTCGGTGTGTCAATATTTGCTAAGAAAATGTCCATTTCTGCCAAGTTCTCAAACTTATTAGCATAAAGTTTTGAGAAGTATTCCCTTATAATGTTCTGAATCTTGGCTGTTTCTGTGTGATGATCTCATCTCTGAGTTTATTTATTTGCGTGTGTTCTCTCCTTTTTCTGATAAGATTTGCCAAGGGTCTGTCAATTTTGTTAACCAACTCTTTGTTTTGTTGATTCTTTCTATGGTTTCTATGGTTTTTTTGGATTCTAATTCATTTAATTCTGATTTAATTTTAGTTATTTCTTTCCATCTACTGGATTGGGGTTTATCTTGCTGCTCTTTTTCAAGAAGGCTCAGATGTCTCATTAAATTGTTAGTTTCAAATCTCTCCAATTTGTTGATGTAGGAACTCAGAGCTATAAACTTGCCCCTGAGTATTGCCTTTGCTGTGTCCCAGAAGAGCTGGTAATTTGTGTGTTCATTTTTGTTAAATATCATGAACATTTGAATTTCCTTTCTATTTGCTTCCCTGACCCACTCGTGATTCAGCAGTATGTTGTTCAGCCTCCATGTGTTACAGGATTTTCTTTGGTGGCTTATGGTGTTGAGTTCTAATTTTATTCCCTTGTGGTCTGAAAGAATGCAAGGTATAACTTCAATGTTTCTGAATTTGGACAAGTTTGCTTTGTGGCCTAAAATGTGGTCTATTTTGAAAAATGCTCCATGTGCTGCTGAGAAAAACGTGTATTCTGATGCTGCTGGGTGAAATATTCGGTAGATGTCTGTTAAATCTAGTTGATCTATGCAGTTGTTTAGATTTGCAGTTTCTCTGTTGAGTTTTTGCTGAGTTGATCTATCTAGTGGGGAAAGTGGTGTGTTAAAGTCCCCAACAATTAATGTCTAGATCTATGTGGGATTTGAGGGAAAGTAGCGTTTCTTGGATAAATTTGGGTGCTCCATTGTTTGGCGAATAGATATTTAGAATTGTAATATCCTCCTGAAGGAGAGATCCCTTAATTAGTATGTAGCAACCTTCTTTCTCTCTTCTCACGAATTTTAATTTGAAGTCTATTTTATCTGATATTAGGATTGCAACTCCCACCTGCTTATGGGGGCCATTTGCTTGGTAGATTTTTTTCCAGCCTTTCACATTGAAAATGTGTTTGTTTTTATGGGCAAGATGCGACTCCTGAAGGCAGCAGATAGAAGGATCTTGCTTTTTAATCCAACTAGGCAGTCTATGTCACTTAATTGGAAAGTTAAGTCTGTTAATGTTGAGAGATAGGACTGAGTGGTATTTAGAGTTCCTGCCATTTTATCCACCTTCTTGGGGGCTGTGGCAAGTGGGTTCTTCCTATGGTCCTTGGACTCTCAGTTTGGGTGTGGTTTCTTGGCCTTTATTGTGGTCTTATTGGTTTTCTATGTGTAGGACATCTTTAAGAAACCTTTGTAGGGCTGGTTTGGTGGAGATATATTGTTTCAATTTTTCTTTGCTATGGAAGGTTCTTATTTGTCATTCAGTTATGAAGGAGAGTTTAGCTGGGTACAAAATTCTTGGTTGATAGTTGTTTGTCTTTAGGGCATGGCATACATCACTCCAGGCTCTTCTTGCTTTGATTGTCTCTGCTGAGAAATCTGAGGTGATTCTAACTGGTCTCCCTTTGTAGGTGATTGATCTTTTCTCCTTGACAGTTTTAAGGATCTTTTCCTTGGTCTGAATTGATCCTGTGTGCATTATAATGTGATGGTGGGATGTCCTATTCTGGTGTGGTCTAATTGGAGTTCTAAAAGCTGCTTGTATCAGAATCGGCCTATCTTTTCGCATGTTTGGGAAGTCCTCTGCTAGGATCCTGTTAAACAAATTTCCTAGACCATTAACTTCTGTTTCTAGGTGCTCCTCTACACCCATTATCCTCAAATTAGGCCTTCTGATGGTGTCTTCCAAGTGTTGAATAAATCTATCATATTTCTTGGATTTGTTTTGGATGGTTGTATGTTTTATCTGTAATATCTAGGCTGTTTTCAATCCCTGAAATTCAATCTTCTGCATGGTGTAACCTACTATCAAGACTTTCTACTTTTTTATTTCTTTTCCTTCTAGTTGGTCGGCTTTGATGGCTTCTATAAGATTGTTTGCTTGTTGCTTTGTATGTCCCTCCCCCACGATATAACCCCTGTTTTCACTGTATTTGATGTTGGTATAATTTGTGGAGGGGAAGGGAAAAAACAAATTGTTTAAATAGGGATACAGGTAGACCCATTGCAACAATGAAATGTACAAGATGTTAGGTCAAAAAATGAACTTTACAACTTTGGCGGGGGTGGGGGAGTGGACGAGGAAGGGGGAGATGGGAAGGGATGGGAAGGTGAAACAAAGAGGAGGCAACAATGCTTGATAAGAAATGTACTCATTATCTTGCCCATGTAATTGTAACCCCTCTGTACGGTTTTTCCACTTTCTGAGTTCTGCTTAGATTTCCTTTTTCAGGTTTTTAAAGTTTTCATAATAGAGGTCCTTCACTTCTTTGGTTAAGTTAATTCTTAGGTTTTTTTTGTGGGGTTATTATAAATGATGTTGCTTTCCTGATTTCAGCTGCACTCTCCTTATTGTTGGCATAGAGAAAAGCTATTTATTTTTTAGGGTTAATTTTATACCCTGCTACTTTGCCAAAGCTTCGAATTAGCTCAAGTAACCATATTTTTAAAAATTATTATCCTTAGGTAGTTGTACAAGAGTTGCAATTTAACAAGACAATTAATAAATGCAATATATCTTTAACAATGTCACCCCCTTATACTTTCTTACCCAGACAAGAAAATACTATTAAAGGAAATTAATGCAATGTAAGTTTGTCTTTTTTTTTTAATTGTGTAAATACCATAGAGAGGGGTTACAATTACATGGGCAAGGTAATGAGTATATTTCTTATCAAGCATTGTTGCCGCCTCTTTGTTTCCCCTTATCATCCCTTCTCATCTTCGCCCCCCTACACCCTCCCCATGCCAAAGTTGTAAAGTTCGTTTTTCAACATATTAGAAGAATAACTAAGAGTCTTATATATTTTGTTTTATAATTAATTATACACTTATTCAATAGTAACACTTAAGTATCTTTTCAGATTCCCTTCCTTTCCTCAATTTGTATTTTAAAGAATTAGATACTATGTTATACTGGTAGTGATTCCTGCTTCTTTCACAAATCTGTCTATCTTTTCCATTGGTGGTTTTAGACAAGAATGTGATCACTGGAGCCAGAGTTTTAAACTAGCCTCATCTCATTTATGCCTCATCTCAGAAAAACACTAATTATAATTGTCATTTGTTTCTGATAACATTGAGAAAAAAGGAAAAGAATACTCCAAACATAAAATCATATAATAGACTATATATATGTATATATGTGTATATATATAATTGCCTTTGATTAAAAGTGGTTAGGAATCATTTGCAATGCTGCTGAGACTGTTTAGTAACTAACATGACAGCAATATTTAGTTTAGCATAGCAGACTGAGATAAACAAAATATGGGAAATATTTATTCTGCTTCAGAAATGACTAATAATTTATCTATCAGAATTTTGAATCAGAGAAAACAAAAGCATGCAAATGAAAACATATAATTTGGCTGAAATATTTGTCTAGAATGACCAGTTTTGGAACAAAATCCCACTTTCATGTAAACAACATTTTAAGTTCCTGTGACTTTGGATATTTGTAAAGTGACAGTTGTGATTCAATTATGTCTAGATTATGCTTTTAGTTCTTTAGCAATGTATATTGATCTACATGAAAGAAAATCTTCACAGTTGTATCTTGTTTCCTTCTAACTCCCTGACCTTATAACAACTTAATTTTTGAAACTATAGCTATCTTAAGGTTTCATGTTGGATTTTATGTGGCTTGATCATAGAAAGATATTACTAGAAAGAAGAAATACAAAGTCGTAACAAGTACAAGGATCTCTTGATCTATATTTTATAAAATACTATATTCTCTCTATTAAGTTGCCAGATTGTCTCAAAAAATCTCTTGTACACTTAAGAAGTTATTCCCTACACATTCTTTCAAACCTTGAAGCTAACATGAAGGGAAGCATTTTGATTCTGAGAGAATTCCCAAGTGATTACTTGAAAATGTTTTAGTTATCGACAACTATGGTGAACAAGTGAGCATATAGCTTCCTCTTAAGATAAATGACAGACATATCAATCTTTCTTATGCACGTTAAACTCTATTCTTCTTTGATCCTCTGTACACTTTTACCTTTATAAGTTTCTCCAAATGATACACGTACTGTATCTGCCGAGTATGTGAAGTAACTTTTTGATTTATTTATTCAATTTCTTTCAAGACAAATTAAAATAACAGATGAGAATTTTCATAAGATCTAGAAAACACACTAATGGGACTCTGCCATAATAATATTTAAAAAAATTAATTGTAAGTTTATTAAATAGGCAAGTGAGATCAATTACATAACATATATCTAAATTTTTTTCAAATTTAAAGAAGGCTCATGTCATGAGTGCATAGTATCAGGCACTGAGCTTTTCCTTTATGCTTCTATTTCACTTTCTCAATGTCCCTAAAATATGTAGTAGCCTGTATGTAAGATAAAAGTGAGCCCAGTTGCCTCTGAATCGCTGAATGTGTCAAGAAAATATGTTGTATATACACAATGGAATTTTACTCATCCATTAGAATGACTGATACTGTACCTTTTTAAAAAGAATTGTAAAGTCTTGAGGCATCAGATGCATGTTTGTCCTTATATATGAACGCTGGAGTTAGCTTATATAATTATAGGTAAATACATTGGGTGTTATGCAAATGTATACAAATATATGAACTGAATATAATAAATTCAAGGGAGATCTCAAATAATGTGATTCCTTAGAGAGCCAAAATAAATGTTCAACAAAACAAAACACCAGAAATGATGTACTCAAATAGGATGGAGTGAAGTCAAGGGAAAATGGTAGACAAATGAGTAGAAAGGGAGAGAATACAGTCAATGTATATCAATATATATCCTAAAAATTAAGTATAATAAGAGAAGGTGTGGGTAGGCGATGGAATAATGAGAATGTTGAAGGGGATGACATTGATCAAGATACATTGTATTCACAAACTGATTTGTTAAATGGCAACTCCATTGTATGATTACTTAAAGAAAAACTTTTAAAAAGACAATTAGTGATATTTTTTAAAAATCATATGGCTCATCAAGAGTTGTCTGATATTTAGAGCTCAAAAAATTTATTCTCCCCCCAAATAAACCAATTAATAAATGGGCTAGAGATTTAATGAGAGGCCAGGCGCTGGTGGCTCACGCCTGTAATCCTAGCTACTCAGGAGGCTGAGATCTGAGGATCACAGTTCAAAGCCAGCCCATGCAAGAAAGACTGTGAGACTCCTATCTCCAACAAACCACCAGAAAACTGGAAGTGGTGCTGTAGCTCAAGTGTTAGAGCACTTGCCTTGAGCTGAAGAGCTGAGGGACAGTGCCCAGGCCCAGAGTTCAAGCCCCACGACCGACAAAAAAGAAAAAAAAAAGAGATTTAATGAGAAACTTTGCAGAAGAAGTAAAAATGGTAAATAGATACATAAAGAACATATCTGGCCATCAAAGAAATGCATATCAAAACAACATTGATATTGTACCTCACACTAGTTAGAATGGCTGTTATTAAGAAAGCTAACAATAACAGATGCTGGTGGGAATATGCACAAAAGGGAATGCTGCTACATTGTTGGTGGGAATTTAAGCCTGTTCAACCACTCTGGAAACAGTATAAAGATTCCTGAAAAAGCTAACTATAGAGCTTCCTTATGACCCAGCAATTCCACTTCTGAGCATCTATCTAATTGACCACAAACCAGCCTACACTTAACTCCAACCATGTTCATTGAAACATTGTTTACCATAGTCAAAATATGGAATTAACCCAGATACCCCTCAGTGGAAAAATGGAAAGAGAAAACGTGCTATATATACACAGTGGAATGCTATGCTTCCTTCAGAAAGAATGATATTGAATTATTTGTAAGGAAATGGAAAGACTTAGGGAAATTATATTAAGTGAAGTGTGCTAGACACAAAGAAACACAGGTTGCACAGTTTCCCTCATATGTGATAACTAGAATGCCTCTATAAATCTCCAAGAAAACACACTGGATGGTAACAGACAAAAAAATAAAAAATAAAATCACTGGAACATGATAAATCATACAGGACTCTAGACATTCACACAATGAGACAAAAGGAAGATATTACAAGAGGATCACAAAAGCTCAATAGTTATAAGCATAGGATCATATAAAACAATATCAAAATAAATGGAAAGAAATGGGAGAAAATTTAAAAAAATTCTTTGTTGTTTCTTTTTTCTTTAATTTTTTGTCTTTTTTATTAGTATATCTCTCTTTAGGAGGATACTGGGACACAGGAAGGGTGGGAAAAAGTGAAAAAATGCAGCATTGGTACTTACTAGACACTATGATGAAAATGGACTATACAACTTGTAGATGGAACAGGAGGTAAAAACTGGAAGAGAGCAAGAGAAGGGGTGACACTGTTCAAAAAGAAATACATTTATTACCTGACTTTATAAAACTATAACCCCTCTTGAGCACATACCTTTACAATAACAATTATATATATATATGTATATATGAATATATATACATATATATATATATATATGAGTTGTCTGACTCCAAAAACATCAATGCTTATTCTTTGCACTGTGATTCATGCAAAATTCGCACTGAATACAAGAGCGATAATACGCTGAAACAGATGTGATGAATTCTATTGGAGATTATTGAAGAAGTCTTAATGATATGAGGCTAATATAGTTAAACAAACTCTTAACTGCATTGAGAGAAGCATTCTGTGAAGAATAGACATGTTAAGAAGTAGAAATGGCTCATATATAAGATCTGAAGAGGTATTTTCCAGCTGTGTGATAGAGACTATCAGAAGGGAAAGGCAAACATATGCTAGAAGGAAGAAAATAAAATCTACTCCCTTGGAGTTAATGTTGCATGTAACTGGGAACTAATAGGACATCTTACTAGAAAAGTAACATAATCATAAAAGTTAACTCAATAAATGTTTTAAAAAGTAAACCATTGACCAGTTACTTTAGTGTTGAGTTCTTTTTCCTTAAAACTTTCCCCATATCTGGTTTTCATGTTACTTAAAAATTTTAAACATTTTTACTCATTATATTACTTATAAATAAAATCCATTTTGAAAGTGGTTCATTAAGGTGACAGAATTCTGTTACTATCTTTCTGAATGTTTTACTAGAATAGAGAAGTTTTCTGTGATAGAGAAGTATTTGCTTTGACATATGCTTAATTGACATTTTTTATTCCATCTTCATTTTTCTATTCGTTAGCTATTCACTTGGAGTTAAAAATTAAAGCCCATCTGTATTCTTTCTACCCCCTGCTCAATACCAATTTCAGATTTCCTGATGTGCCTAACTTAGCATTTGCACAGGCTTGTGCCTGTTAGCTTATGAACATGTCATCTTGTTCACAAAACAGATGACAGATCCTTTCCACTTTGCTTAGTAGTTCTCACCTAAATTCCTTGAAGACAGAACCAGATGGCTTCCCTCACCTACTTGAGGAGCAGATTGGCAGTTTTTGATCTGTTTCAACATGTGTTGAGTGGCTATTTCTTATCTTCCCCGTGGCTTAGGGTGCCAGGTAGATTTATGTCCGGAGACATAAATAGAAAATAAATTCTCTAACAGTTCTTCCTGAGCAAGTCATTATGCAGAAGTTTGCCAGGCTTGAGTTCACCTACTGAAATATTCCTTGGTCTTGTAGAAAGGTTTCATTTCACAAAAGTTAGTTTGGGCCATTACAGTGAGCTCAAGAAATCCCCCGCATTCATCATGAAACACCAATTATTCTGATTCCTCTTCAACTGCTAGGTAAGATGATGCAATTAGCATTACCAGAAAAGGCACTTTTCCAGTGATTGTTTTAACAGTCCTGTAGCTAGAGTAATTACCACTATATTGAGCTTGAAATGTGATTCCTTCCAATGACCTTTACACTCTAGTCTTAGCACTTCATTTTCATTTGTATCTTGTCCCCCTTCAGTCACTTACCTCATAGGGGCCAGTGTTTTAAGATTTGGTACTGCTTGCATTGTATAATATGAAGCCATTCATAGGGCTTCATGTTTTTAACATTTATCTGTCATTGACCAGTAGATACAGATAATGCTGGTTGTTTTGCATCCTAGCATTGCCAAAGCTTAAATAATTCCCTAAAGATAGCAATGGGTTGGTAAATTTCTTCCTTTATTTCATTTTTTTTTCTTTGGGTCTGGTCCTGGAGCCTGAACTCTGGGCCTGGGCGCTGTCCCTCAGCCCTTCAGCTCAAAGCTAGCACTCTACCTCTTGAGCCACAGCGCCACTTCCAGCTTTTTTCTTTTTGCTTATGTGGTGCTAAGGAATTGAACCCAGAGCCTCAGGCATGCAAGACAAGCCCTCTACCACTGAGCCACCTTCCCAGCCCCTTCTTCCTTTATTTCACTGGCTTTCTCAGTTAGAGGGATAAAAGAAAAAAAAGACTTAGAATTCCAATGTTTCTTGTTTACTGAATATTATAGTGATCCCATTTAAATTGGTTACTGTGAACCAAGAATGTTATTTTCATTTTCCCAACTCTTTCAAATTTTGCATTTGAAATGTAATGATTCCACAATGTGTGCAATTTAATATTCAAAATTGGTTTGGTATTTGGAGTTTTGATATTGTGGTGACAAATATCTAAAATAAAAAAATCTCTACAGAATTGATAGGTAGGTTGAATCTTGAAGAATTAACACCAATAGTAAAAGTTAGGTAAGCACAATGGTGCATGAATACTCAATATGCTACTCAATATGTGGATACAGGAGGTTTGTAGTTTGAGGTCAGCCCAGGCAAAAACTTAAGAGAGACAATATCTCAAAATTAGGTAAGCAGGCACCTAGGCAGAAAAGAAATTATGTGTCTATCAAAGTGAACTTGAAGTAAGACTAATTATGAGTAATTACTTATTAGCCTAACTAGATGGCAATACAATTATGTATTTATTCATATAACACATTATGAGAGATGAAGAAGAAGATTCAGATCCACTCCATCAAATCAAGATCTTTAAGGTTTTTTTTCTTTTAGATATTTAGCAGAAATCATAAACAGACATGGATTTGATTCAAGGGTCAGTGGCTCACACCTGTAATCCTAGCTACTCAGGAGGCTGAGGTCTGAGCATCTTGGTTCAAAGCCAGCCTGGGCAGAAGAATCCATAAAATAAACTTTTATCTCCAATAAATTACCCCCACTCCAAGCTCCTGCTGGAAGTGGAGCTGTGGCTCAAGTGGTAGAGTGCTAGCCTTGAGGAAAAAAAATCTCGGACAGCACCCAGGCCCCTGAGTTCAAGTCCCAAGGCAAACATTAAAAACAAACAACCAAACAGACTAATACGTACATCAGAATTTCCACCATAAGGAAGCAGATAAGCAACATTATTCAGTAGTGAACTGATGGCACATATCATGAAAAAGGGATAGTTCTTTTTGCACCCAATTTTTATTAGCATCAATTAATTTTATAAAGGATTTTCCTTTTGTCATGTCCATAGAGAAGCCAGAGGTATGGGAGAGATCAGAGACTGGAGCCAAAGTCAATGATGGTTACTTACAATCTTTAAAACCCAGTGGACTATGTCTGGCTTCTCTTAAAATTTTTTTGAGTTTTTGACTCCACTCTTCTCTCCATTTTCCCACTTTTGAATGAGGTTTTCTATAATGGTTACCAATCATTTTCTATTACTGTATTCTGAGAATAGATAAGTCATGTTTTTAATTGTGTCTGTTCTCATGTAGAGAGGAAATGTATCTCAGGAATTATGTTTAATGGATTATATCAAGAACTTACATCCTTATGATTTAGATAAAAAGATTTTGACTTTCTCAGCTGATGAAATTTAAATGAGATTTGGGATTTGAGCAGACGCTGTAATGGAAAGAGCCCTTTCGAGAATTTGGGTTGGTATGAATGCATTTTGTATTTCAGAGGGAGATGAATATTTGAGTCTGCTTATAGATATAAATAGGCAGAAAGACTTCCTAAAGATGTGCATGTCCAAATACCTGTGAATTGATAATAATACATGCCAAATGGGACTTTGAAGATGTAACTAAATTTATGGACCTTAAAGTGAAAAGATTATTCTGGATCATCTGTGTTGGCCCAATCGAATCAAATGAGTCCTTAAAGCTATAGAACTTTCTCAACTTGTAGTAGAAATGTGGACTCAAAATAGCAGCCAGAGAAATGCCCATTCTGCGCTTATTGCTTTTTAATTGAAGGGAGAATCATGACAAGAAATATAGGCTGAGTTACAGATCTAAGAGAAGTTGTGTGGTCTTCAAATAAGGATTTCAGCTAATGTCACACAGAATGATGTTCTATTACAATACGTAGAGAATAAATAAGTGGATGGATAAATAACAAAGCCTAGAAATGAATTATTTTTGAAAGTCTTGAGATCAGATCCCAGATCATTCAAAACCTTGACTATGCTTTTGATTTACAGAACCTTGTGGTAATGCATCTGTGTTGTTTTCAGCTGCTGACTTTGGAATATTGGTACAGCAGAAATGACAAATTAATATTGGCTGTAATGCAAATGATGAAGATTTCAAAATCTGTCTAAATATAAACATTGGCCAGATTTAATGATTATCTATGCAGAAGTGTGAGTACTACAGACTGGCATCATAATGACACTATAGTTTAAGCTTTCCTTGATTCAACAACTTTGTTGGCATTCTACTACTTTATGCTTTCAAGTTTGTTATATGTTGTATGTGTCTTATAAGGTGACTGGCATTCTTTTCTAAATTTTATGTCATGTTTTTCCATTTGTTTTTCTTTCAAATAAGTGAATTTCATTTACTTTTTATATTTTAGAAGTACTACTTAAATGGTGTAATACAGATCTCCCCAAATCATTAGTTCCTGCATAAAAATAAAAACTGGAAAAATTGTCAAAATAGACTTTTGCATCTTTGGAAATTACTCAACAGCTTGCAAAAATCCAATTGAATTTCTCTAATAGTGAACTTTACCACATGTGCACCTATTCCATTGTTTTCCCTCAGTAATCATGATAGCTGTGAAAACTCATATTCTAATGGCCACTGGAGGTGTCAGAATAGATTTGTTACCACACATTTGTCACATCCCTAAAGAACTCTCACTAGTTGACTGGCCTGGCTCTTCTTGGAAAAGCTTCATTCACAGAGCAAGTCTTTATTTGACCTGAGATCTCTCAATGAGAAAACTTCTATCCTCAGCATGCTTACTAAAAATAATATTGCCTGCTCCTTGTTCATAGCTGGCACTCTACCAAATGATCGGGCCCCTATGTTAATACAATCAGCTTATACCAGGTATGTGTGTGCATGTGCGCATACTACTTATGTTTGATCTTAAAGCCTTGCATTTCTTTTACTGTAACTCATCTTATGTTAGAAGAAAGTTCATGCATTTATTTTACTCCATTTCATCTTCTGTCTTCTGTATTTTAATGATATAAGTTGTACCTATAAACTCAGACTTGTAGTGACAAAAGTGACTCTATTTCCCAGATTACCTGTTTATATTTAACTTAATAATTGTGTTGGTTTCCTAATTCAAGATTTATAATTAACTTTAAACAGTAATGATTTTTTTTATTTTTCAGAAAAATTTTGCTGTTCTACAATCTGGTAGAACAAAGAAAAATCTCCAGACCTTGTTCATCAAATTAAATATAATTGAAATAGACTCCTGTCATGACACATCAGAAGAACTCTGGGTTGTGCCTGTAAAGACTGGAAGGGAAGAACAGTGATTTTTCATGATAAAAATATCAGTATCACATTAACAGATTTATACTATGTTCTGCTTTATTATATACTGCCTAAAATCAAATTAAGAGGTTATATTAAATATATACATTGTTCTCATAAGTTAACTTACTGAATTTTAAAAACTTTGTGCTAATTTGTAAAAATAGTATAAATATAATTTAACCCCTCCAAAAGACAAATTTATACTTTCAATTAATAAATCAGTGCCAGTGTATTCTTTCAGTCTTTCAGAGAAAAAAATTAATGTGAACTTCATGTGGTGTTAATACTTCATGAGGATAAATTATTTTTTATCTGTCTTTTTCTATGTAAACCCTAGAATCTTCAATATACTAATCAGTTATGCATCTTAAGAAAAGAACTTGAAGTAACAATTATCTTGAAATTTTGTGGAAATAATAGACATCTCAATTTACATTAATTCAACTCACATTAATACATATTAGCGTGTAAAATGTGCTATAAAATCATTATATCATTATCAAGTCTATTATAATAATGCAAATACGAAAGTAGACAGGACTCCTCTTTCTTTCTAAACTGTCATAGATCGCATCTTTTTAGTAATTAGTTAGACAGATAATTTGTTCTTTATTCAAGTTGGTTACTCAGGAAGACTACATTGTGTAATAGAAATCATTGAAAGTCTCTTGCTAACACATGCCAATTAAAAACTATATGACTTTCAACAAACAATACTCAAGTTCAGCCAAGAAAACAAAAGTGATTTCAGTAAAAAGAAAAAAAATCTAAAAGTATGTTAGTTTAAACACCATAGGTTTTTGTTTTCTTTTCCTATAAAAGTGCAAGATTGTGATATCCCAGTGATAATTTTGTAACTTTTGGGGTGGTACCTATCATTGAAAAGGCAGAGGGAACATAGGCAATATCAATTTTCTGGAAATGTCAGTAGCACATGTGATTTCCCCAAGTATCAGGGGTAAGAAATTAGCAACATGGCCAAGCTAACAGAAAGAAAGAGAATTATGTTCTAGGGGCTTTATGTAGGCATAATTGAATCAGTAGAGAAGAGAAAGCATATTTTTTGGATCATTAATTAACATTTTTTCAAATGTTCTACTGTCAATGATTTTATATGTAAAATGAAGATAATTAAATGTTCATTACCTAGTACTCAGGTTGAAAGAATGATGAAATGATACAATACATATAAAAATGTGTTGTAAAGTGCAAAAGCATTTTCCCCTCTGTATCCTGCTTCACCTACAACTTTTCCAACATAATTCACGTTGAATTACACAACATTCATTTTTTTATGGAAACGAAAAGTATTTCAGAGAGTGGTTATTGATTTTTAATGGATGTAACTGTCACAAATGGAATATGTTTAACCAATATAAATGCACTGTCATCCCTATGGATGCATCTAATTCTGGATGGGGTTTAGGGTCTTCTCTTTCAACAAACCTCCTAGGGTGATGGTTCTATGGTGATTTCTACTCATCACAATGAGCTAACTTTATTTAGAATGAAATCTTAATTCCATCCTTTTTTATTACAGGATGTCTATTTTTAAAGTCAGGATAATGAAACAGTTACATTAACCTAAATTATGTTGTCACTGAATATTGAATATTGTGCATTTTGCTTTGGAGTAGTTCCAATGGAAAGGGCTCATTGTGTTTCTTGTGTAATTAAATAAAAATACGCAAATGTGCATTTATGGCATGAATTTATGAATATAGACTTTAAAAATATAATAAATGAATTTTAATGCCTGGTGCCTATTGCATACACTTACTGTGAGAATTTCCTTGAAATGTACAAGGTGTGTAGATTTTGCTTAGGAGATAACCTTTATAAGGGATTGTGCTGTTTCTGTCCCTGTACTATTTAAACAAGTAGTAGTTAGCTAAAAGAATTTATGGGAACAAATGAATAACATAGGTGTTATAACCTTAGCATCCCAAAGACCACATATGTGCAGACAAGAACTAATCTATCTTCATTTGCCTTGCAGATTACAAAACAAGTATTTGTGAATGACCCTCATTATTTTTGTATCTAGCAAAATGTTTCCACATAGATACTTTTAGTATTTTTTCATAAGTAACAGCCTCTCTGTCAGGTTATAATACAAATAGAGTAGAATCCTCAAAACAACAGGTATAAACTGAATTTTTTTAAAGCTATAAATCATTAAATGCTAGTATTTTGGTACATTGATGCCTCTGAAAATTCAATACATACATGTAGTATTTCAAACAATTTAAAAAGAATTTTTTCCTTCAGTCATATTTCTGTTTCTTCACCTTCATCTGTCCAAAGCATTGCTCAATACTGCTCTTATTGCTTAAATTAAAAAAAAATAATTTTCTGGCTTCCATCCTTCTGAGAGTACCATTACGAAGTACATATTCAGTATATTAAATTATATGTTGAAGTCTAGCAAGCATTGAACAACTTTGAGGAAGTTTATGATTGCATTTCATTTCAACAATATATCTTTATTAGACACCTTAAAGCAATGTAATGGTTGCTGTTTACTTTTGTGATAGGACCTTATTCGATCTATTTGATTGTTCTATTATAAGGTTAAAATATTGTGATAATATATCCCATATACAGCTTCCATCTCTGTGTTGTTCATGTGTGACGGTTACACACCAAGCTCACAAAGAATCATAAGTCTTGAGTTTTATAAAATTAAAGAATTATTCTTGAAATATATTAGAGGAATAGGACTTCCATAATAAAATGCCGTTATAGACTGGATACCTTTTGAAAATAGAAATTTATTTCCTAAAGTCCTGGAGGGTGAATGACAAAGCAAGAAGGTTGCATGTATGAGTCCTTCTGAGTCATGGCTCCTAGCTTGCTTTGGCCACTTTCCTATTATGTGAATGTACATACTCATGGTATGTACATTCTTGATGTCTGTCTCTGTGTGCCTTCCTATAGGTAGCCAGTCAAGCTGGATTAGAAGAACTGTTATGAAGGTTAATTGACCCTTTGGAGGACTTTCCTTCAAATGTAGCCACTTTCTGAAGGAGTAGGACTTCTGTGAATAATAATAACAATAATAATAAGTACTTATAATTAAGATTAGGAGATATTGTCTTCAAATTGTAAAATTGTAACTGGAAAATCCAATGCATTAGCTATAGTAAATAAAGAACTTAATTTCATTGGTCTATTTATTGAAGTTATAATAAAGTGACTTAGGAGATGAATGGATCAAGAAAGAATTCATATATATATATATATATATATATATATATATATATATGCTTCTATGCTTCCATCAGAAGAATGACACTGCCCCATTTGTTAGGAAATGGGAAGACTTGGGAAAAAAATCATATTAAGTGAAGTAAGCCAGACCCAAAGAAATATAGGACCTGTGGTTTCCCTTATTTGCAATAACTACTATGCATCTAGGATAATGTTACCAGATGAGCAGAGAAGCTCCAGAGGTATGTACATATGACCATAAACGATGATGCTAAGCGAAATGAGCACCAAGATATGGATGTAAGAGGTTTTTCTTTATTGTTATTGTTTTTAATTTACTGTGTGATTATATTTTATTTCTTTTGTATGTTTTTCCCGCTATGGTATATCCCTTGTTGTCACTATATTTGATTTTGTTACCCTGCACCTTGTATATACAGTTATCTAATTTGAGGAGGGGAAGGGGAATAACAAAATGCTAAAACAAGGACACAGGGTTATCCATTGCAACAATGATACAAGTCACTATGTTAGAAATTATCTTTATAACTTCAATTCAGGGTGGAGAGGGAGAAGTAGGGGAGGTCGTGAGGAAAAAGATAGTAGGAAAAAAAGGAGAGGGTAACAATGCTCGACAAGATATGTACTCATTACCTTACTCATGTAACTGTAACCCTCTGTACAACATCTTTACAATAGAATAATTTTTTTAAAAGAATAAAAAGGAGGCAAATGAAAACATTAAAAAATTAAAATTGGATTACTTATATAATAATATCTACAGGAATTTTATGTTCATCTGGGAAATAATTCCTATTTTTTTCTTACACTAGAGTTAAGAAGAGTGAAGATCGAAGGAAAGGGTTGGTAAGGAAGGAATGGATGAGAATGTTGAAAGGGGTGACATTGATCAAGATATATTGTATTCATAAACTCTTTTATAAATGGCCTCTCCTTTGTACAACTACTCAAAGACCATATTTAAAAGTTGGGTAATTTTGATTATTTACATTATAATTTAAGTCATTTATACTACTTATTGATTCTTTAATATAAGGCAATTAGCAAACTGTACCCTATCTAATGTATTTGTGGATTGTACGAACTATATTTCTTTAATAACCCAGAATTTTACTTTGTCAAATGTATAGTAAATAGCCTTAACCTACCTGTGAAGAAAATTCCCTACCTTGTTTAGTACTGGTTCTTTTACATTGTCAACATCTACATTTTTCATATTTTCTTCATTCTGTATTTTTATTGAACTTTGAGATTGTTCAAAAGAACTCATATAATTCATTTTTGCAAGTTATGTTTTGATTTTTTTCACTAGAACTGTTGCTTTTTTAAAATATTACAGCACCTGCTGGGCTCTGGGTGGCTCATGCCTGTAATCCTTGCTACTCAAGAGGCTAAGATATCAGGATGACAGTTCAAAGCCAGCACAGGCAGGAAAGTTCCTGAGACACTTATCTTCAATTACCCACTGGAAAACCAGAAGTGGTGCTGTGGTTCCACATGTTAGAAAACTAACCTTGAGGAAAAATTGCTCAGGGACAGAACCTAGGCCCTGAGTTCAAGCCTCATGACTGACAAAAAAAAATACAACACCCATGTTATAAAAATTATTTGTACAGTTTTTTGTCAGATATTCTCATTATTACTTTTGTTATTATTTTCTCTGGTCACTACAACCTTCCTGGAAGCAATCAGAACCCATCCTGACCTTTTCACTTTGTGAGGGATTTTTCCATTTCAGTTCAATTACTCTCGGGGGTTTCCTTTCTGTTTGCATCAAATTCACTGACTTCATCACACATGAAACAGTGTGTGGAGTTCATCATTTTTATTTTGAGTCCTTTCCTCTTTACTACTTTGTAGAGAGAAGCCTTTATTCACAAAATGTTTCCTTTTCTGGAGAATTTTGGGGGGAAAATAAAAAACAGGTAGTTATCTAGGTACCTCTCTGAGATAAAGCCTCAGCTTTCATGAGAATCTGAATTATATTTTTAACCTGAAAAAACTTTAGATTTTCCAAGAAGTTGTGAAACTACCAAAAAACATTTCTGTGTCTCCACCTTTGTTTTGTCTGTAATGTGAATATTACAGGTTTCCATGGTACATGATCAAGGGCAGAATGTTAGCATAATGAATTTCACCGATATACATCCAAGTCTTTTCTTTAAGTATAAGCTCTTTTGTAGGAGAGTTTAATCTTTCAATAGATGGAAGAGGTAGCTCATGAGCCTCACACAGAAGCTTTCTTTATTGCTAACATCTCACAATAGTTTGGTTCAATTGTTATAATCTGTGAGTCGACACGGATAGGTTATTTTCACTAAAGTTCACAGTCTAACATAGATATTTTAAACTTAGTATCCATTTTCTACATACCAATTTACAGTTAGTAGGATTCAGATTCTCCAGTTTTAAAACATTTTTTCAAGTGTTTGAGGATAGATTCTCATCATTCTGAGAGGCACTGCTCAATTACTTTGTATGATGATCCATTGCTGAAATTCCTTGAAGCTTCTCCCATGACTAGTTTGAGACTATGATATCAAAGAACACGGGTCACAGAGACAAAGTGATGTTCAATCACATCTTATCAAGGATACAAATGATCACTGTGATTTACGTCTATTGATACTGACCATTCAGTAGAAGCACTGTGTGTTAGGTGATTCAATGAAGTTATTTCTACTTCACACGCCAGTCCATTCTATACTCTCTGCAAAGATATTATTAGGTACCTTTCACATTGCTAAGTGTGCATTATGTCCTCTTTCCTTCAGAGATGAATAGCCACATTAATTCTCCAGACTGTTCTCTGAGAGATTTGGTTTCTGAAAACTACTACTAAATACAACCAATATTTATAACACGATAGATGTATGAATAATTGGGTTGTTAAATTTTTTTATTGTGAAAATACCGTACAGAGGGGTTACAATTACATGGGCAAGATAACGAGTACATTTCTTATCAAGCATTGTTGCCTCCTCCTTTGTTTCCCCTTTCCATCTCTTACCATCTCCACCACTCCCCTCCCCGTTCCCCACCCCCCCCCCCCCGCCAAAGTTGGAAAGTTCGTTTTTAGACATAACGACTTGTTGCAATAGGTCCACCTGTTCAAATGTTTTTTCTTTCTTGCCATTGTTTCTAACATATTTATAAGATTATTTCTTTGTGGCTTTGTATGTCCCTCCCCCACAGTATAATCCCCGCTTTCATTGTATTTGATGTTGGTATAATTTGTGGAGGGGAAGGGCAAAAACAAATCGTTTAACTATGAATAATTATGTTTAAATGTGAGTTCTAATCCGATACACTTCTTACATTTTCTTTCTCAAGTCCTTGTAAATTTAGCAACTAAGGATTATTTTAAATTATTTTATAGTCATCTTTACATATGAATACTTATTTATTGCCACAATGGCATGGATAAAAACAATATTTTAAACATTTATATAATTGTTCATTTATTTGTATTCTTTTTTGATGGGGAGTACTGGATTATAAAGTCAGGGTCATTTACTTGCTAGGCAGGAACTCTACCACTGAGCCACAACTCCAGCCCTGCTTTGCACCAGCTGCTATAGATAGTGTCTTACTTTTCTCTTGGGACATGCCTGGACCACGTTCTTACTGCTGGGATAACAGTCATGTGCCATGACAACCACATTTTTCCTTTGATATAGAATTCCATAAACTTTCATTTTGTGTTTGCTTGGACTTGTCTGGAATTGTGGTCCACTTAATCTTAGCATCTTGTGTAGCTAGGATGAAAGACAAATTTATTTGCCACTATTTAATTCTGGTAATATATTTCTTATATTCTAGCAAAAAACAAATTTGAAAAGAAAATAGTATAAATGATGATTTTTTAAAAACCTAATAATGAAGCACTTGAACAAAATCTAAAGTATATTTGGCTTATGTGGTATCTAAATAAAATGATCCCATCAAGTAGCACAATGTAATTAAAATAACAGAAAAATCTAGTTTTCTGGCCTTTGTGTTTCTTAATTGTGGAAGGAGAAACTTTGGCGTAACTTAAACAACTGTTTTCTGTGATGATAGCTGTAGCAATATAGGAGGTGGCATGGAAAGGACATAATTTGTTTGCATTATCTTTACAATTGGTGAGATCTTCATAATTGGCATTTTAATATGAGGACCAAACTCAGACATTTTATGACACTTCTGCCCAATAAATAATTTCTTCCTTTCTGTTAACCGCTTTTGGATTTATAATGCCTTTGCGTCTTAGCCAATAAATCAGGGTACCTAATAATGGTCTGGACAAAATGCTAAGAACTTATATTAAATCCCACTGAACTCAGTGTCTTTGAAGTCTTTTATAATTCATGGGTCAGTATTTTATAGTTATTTAATTTTTAAACTTATAGTTGTTTCATTTTTAATACCTATTATCTAATATTTGTTGTTTGACAAATCTCAATTATCTACACTTTATAAACTTTCTGTATGTCTTTCCATAAATTGCAGTCAGTGACTATATATGAGACCTTTTATTCAATAAAAACTGAGTCAATGTGTTATTATTTATTATATGCACTTACTAAAGTAAAATGGCATTTAAAATTTTTTTAAATTGTGAGTTTTCTTGCAATAAATAAATTCTGTAACTTTTTAAAAATCTACTTAATATGTATTATTTTTTTAAAACATCATGTTAATTTTCTTACTTGCTTCTACATTAGCTATTTATCTTCTATTATTATGTCTGATATCTATAAAATATTTTGTGATAACTCTTGCGATAGTGAATACTGAATTTAAGAAGGAAGTTGAGTTAGTACATATATTTTTCTTACATAGCTTATAACAGCATCGAAAATATATTTGAGCTAACTTTTTCTTTTTTAAGTCACAGGTGACTATTTTGGGAAGTCTGGATCCTTGTACCAAATAAGAGTATAAAAACATGTTAATTTCCTGACTCTAGTAAAATTTATTCAAGCATTTATTTGCACTGAAATGACTCAAGGGTAGTTATTTAAAAAAAGAAATCTGATAGGTGTGGAACTAAAATTGTGAAAGGAAAAATAGCAAGATATAGCTTTTTTTTAAGTCCAAGTTTATTTTTAAGGTGATAATGACTTCTACCTTTATAAAATATATTTCTGGATTTTTGTTCAATATTTCCAGTGAATAGCATTGTGGATTAGTAGGCTTAATACAGAATCAAAGTTAGAAATTCTCCATTTCTAACTTCATCTTTGCTATCAACACCTTTTGGATTTACTTTCTCAGTGTCTATGATATAAAGTAAGAGAGAAAATAATAGTTATCAGTCTGGTACCGAGCAGTCTGGTGAAATGTGGTTATTTACTCATGATTGACTGTATATGAATTTTAATGAGCTTCAATTAGAAGTTGTGTGCAAAGTACATTAAAGAAAATCAACTAGATGTGCAGAAGAGGGTTACTATCAATTTATATAACCTTCATGGTCTTCTAGGAATAAAAATTTCCATCTATTATCCCATAAAGTTGATGATAACTTCACTGGGTCTGATTTTATTTTAAGTACTCTTTGGCATAATTTATTTGAAAAAATGAAAATTACTAGTATTAGAATACTTGGTATAAAAATGAGTTTTCCATTCAAGATTTTTTATAACATTTCTTGGGTGTAAAGAACAAAGTAAGTCTCTTTAGGAAAAAATGCCTACTTGGTATCCAAATACTAAAATTTCACCTTTACATTATTCTTGTGGAGTTTTATAAGTTTATTTATTTTTTGATTTAATTGTATAGTTAATTCAGCCTTGGTAGTATAGCAAACATATACTTGAAATAAATTGTTATTCATCATTCCATTTGCCCAATGTAATTATGTAACTTTTATCAACTTAAGGAACTCCTTCTTAGCTACTCACACATCTAAGCTTTCAGATTAAAGGTCTATCCGCTAACAGCATCAAAATGTCATCCTACGTCTTATTCTGTCATAATAGTAAAATTCACTACATTGAGTTCTTAATACAGCCTTCAGAAATTGAATCTTACTAAGCTCCTCACATTATTCTCACTGACCCATATGTTTGGCAAGCAAAACCAATTACAAGCCTTATTAAAACTTGATACAATAGAAGTGCTGCCTTTTTGGCTCCTTATTTTCGGCCATGCTTCTTGAAATTTACATTTATTCACTATGGGCCATATGATACTCTATCTTGAGGAAAAGTGAAGCAGGAAGAAAATTCATTGAAATCTGCTAGAGAAACAAAAGTGTAATTTGCCACCCAGCATGCCCTCCAATGTGCACAAACAAGAACTTGCCATAACCATCTGTAGCTCTGTTTAGAAGAACATGTACATGGGCCAGAAACCAGAGGAAGTCTGTCTGAATTAATAAATATGTGGAAAAGAAGTTCACAGGCCTATATCTTTAATAGATATGGACAAGTCTGTTTCTAAGCGCAAGGAAGCTTCCTTTTGGCCTAAATTGTTTTGCTTTCTGATTTTCAGAAACCATATTAAAATGATGTGAGTAACAAAATAGTAGCACATGTTATTTACCACTATGTACATTTTTCTGGTAATTAGATAGCTAATGCTCTAATAATGATAATTTGATAATGACAACATTAATTAGAAATTTATTGTGAAAGAAATGTAGCTGATTCTGTAAGATTTAAACTTCAATATTACATATAAAATATTAGGATTTTCTTATTTTAAAGACAGAAATGCTGAGGAACTTACCCCAAGTCATGGTAGGATATAGAGGTAGAGAGAGATATTGGTTGGATATAGGCAAGCTATTATATCGTAGCTCTTGATAATGATTCCTAGAAGAACAAAGATTTCACATGATGCAGAAGTCATGTGAGACTAGCTATGGTTTGCTACTCAGATATCTTTTGAACAATAAACAGTGGATATATCACAGATGACTTTAGGCTTAGGGCATGATATGTTCCTCATTTTTGCCACTTAACAAAGAAGTTTAAGAAGACAATGCATCTTGATCAGTGTCAAACTCTTTCAATATTCTCACCCATTCCTTCCATCCTGACAATTCCCTGACTTTTCTTGATTGGGTAGGATATGCATTGAATTCTTGACTTCCACATACAAGAAAATAATCCTAAAATATACATGTCAAATATAGTACTTTGTAAAGAATCTCAAAATTCATGGCTATTTAATTTTATGATGATTGGAATCGAAAATGTCCAACTTGATCTTCAAGAAAATAAACAAGGTAGTTGTTTTCCCAACCATACCTCCTTCACTCTTCAGATTTAACTCTTGAATTTTCATAATGACATTGTGTCCAGGGTTGTTCCTGTCTAGATGAAATGCTTTTATTGTGGACATGTGCATAGTACTCTTTTTCCATACTTTTTGGACAATGTTCAAATGTCTCTTCTTCTGTAATAATTTATGACAACCTACCCAAAAATACAATTCTGTCCCATACTACTTATTTACATTCCATGTTTTATTTCTCATCTTAGTATTGGTATGATTTTGAAAAATCAGTTCTTTCTGACCTTCTATTAGTTGTTTCTGTCATTGAAATGTAATCTCTTTCAGTTTAGGAAACTTTATGTTCCTAATTGTGCTAGCTTTCAATGAGAAACATCTGAAATAATCAATTAAAGAAAAGAAAAACATTCAGGTTCTGGTGGCTCACACCTACAATCCTATCTATTCAGCAAGCTGGAACCAAGAACTTCACTTTTAATCACTTTTAATCTCTCTGTGACACCGTGTGAGCTGATTATTGGAAGAGTAAACAAGTCTAGAGCTTCTAGACACAATACTGGGCAGCAGTGAGGCATAGGAAATATCTGAAGAATTATCACATGCTGAGTGCCTCAATATTCAGTCAGAGATGCAAATCCAAGAAGCAGCTAAGATCCCAGGGAATCACTATGATATGAGGTCTGTATCTGAAGTTCTGATCAGGCACACCAAGATAGGACTGGAGTTGAGGACAGAATCTATTAGAAGCTATGACTCTGAAGCACTACAGGGGTATTGACAAGGCCGGCAATTGCACAGAAGATAAGATTACAGAAGATAAGAAATTGTACTAACCAAAGCCTGAAGTGGAAACCATAAGAGCTCCAAGCCTTAGTCTCTAGAACAGGCAAAGCTTAAAGAGACCAGAGTGCTGACACCAAAGCTTAAGAGGTAAGACTCTAGCCACGGAGTATTGGTATTCTAAGCCCACAGCAATAAAGGTTCAACTAGAGCAATCAGTTCCCAACTCTGAAAGTTCTGAACTTTAAGCCTCTACTTTTCAAACCTTAGAACTATAATCCTGTAGATTTAGAATACAGTCTGTGAGCCTATGAAACACAAAGCCATTAACACCGAGGGAATTGCCCCTGACCTATCCATCCATGATTTGTAACCACACAGAGCAGATGAACCACCAGTAAGCTGTTTTGACAGGTCTTCTGATAGGTATTCCAGTTACAACCCACGTGTTTGTGACTTTCCGTTTTGTGCTGAACATCTCTTTCTGCTGGGAGCATCAGCCTCTTTTATAATCTAACATGACATTGTCCCCTCACTATCAGAAAAAGATAATAGGATGCAATCATTCCAGAAAAAAAAGTTTCTCTGGTTCCTCTTTCTCTCAGCTATATCTAGACTTTGCAAATTATATCAGAATGGAAACACATCCTAAAATAGGCCCTCTTAGAAGCACTTGTGATGTTAAATATCTTCCCTTAGTGTATCAGAGAAGGTATAAAAAGTGCCCACATCCATTGTGCGTTGTCTTGTGTTAATTACAATGAAAATAAATTCTAGTTTGTCAGTTAAATCCTATGAGAGACATTGAGGTAGATATGCCATTCAGAATTCCTGTGGAACAAAATGAGGAAAACAGGCTTTTTTTTTCTTTTTTCCAATGTGGACCAATAAGAATACAAGCTTCTTTCAAAGGGGCCAAGACTTTGGATGATAGATATGTGGCTCTGTTTGAAAGACTCAATTGTGAGATATCAGTAGCAAACATCACCTGAAAACTCGAGGAATAAGTACCCAGACTTTGACAGATGACCTGGATATTGTCACCAGAGCATGCACTCCACCTGCTAAACTGATACATTTCAAAGATCTGCAAATCTCACAGTTTCAATATTTTTTCTAACATGAGTTATAGTTTGTAAGCTTTTTGTTGGATTAGGGAAAAGATACAGACATATACATTCAATCATTATGTATGGCTTAAATATAATTTTAAAAAATGAAAAACATTAGCACAAAAGTATTTAGAAACTAATATAAGAAAGCATACACACTTACATTGTAAACTTATTTATATGTGTCTATATTTGTATATATAATCCATATCCTATATCATTCATCTATTGTCCTTTTTATTTTCCAATAGACTAATTAGAAAAAGAATGTGAAGTATTTATTTATATTATTTTCCTTTCATTATTCTTTAGAATATATAGCTTTCTTAAAAGCTCAGGCTGATAATTCTATTATCATCTATTGTAAATTAAATTGTAAGACATACACATGGTTAAAGAGCTCTATACATCAGGTATTTGAACAGAAACTTTAGTAATCTCAATTGCCCAGATGAGACTTTATTATAGATAGTACTCTTTTTATTACCCTAACAATGACATGATATCTGTAATTCAAATATAATAGGAAAATCATTGGAACATATTTAATATATTTAACTTAAATTCTTAATTTTATTCACACAAATGCACTTACAGCATATTTCAGTAATATGCACATAATTCATATTCACATCATAATTTTTTAATTTAATTTATTGTCAAGGTGATGTGCAGAAGGGTTACAGTTACATATGGAAGGTAGTACATTTCTGGCCTAACTTGTTACCAACTCCCTCATTTTTCTCCTACTTTCCCTCTTCTCAATCCCACCCCCAAAGTTGTACTGTTCATTTCCAACATATTTTCTTGTGCCTATCACTGTTGCACTGGTTTGTCCTTTGTCTGGCCATTTTGTTGCTCTCCTTCCCTTCCCTACTTCAGGTAAACATGTATACAATACCCAGGATACCAAAATCAAATACAGTGACAACAGGGGATAAACTATAGGAAAAAAATATAGATATAATATTTTTCAAAAATAATTGAACAAATTTTGAGCTGTTGTGGCTGTCTGTAGATATCTGTTCACACAAAGGGCTCATTGCTTATCTTGTCCTGCCTAATGCTAAGCTAATGTAAGTATGCACATACTTTGAATTCAGTGGGATATCTACTCTTAGATATTCTTTTTCATGGCACAGAGCAATAGAAGCAGTCAATTTCCTACCAAGAATAGCTTTGTAGCATGTCTTCTTAAATCATATTTTTCATGGTATTTCTTAAAACAAGTAATCAATTTCTGCATAGCTGGAAAAGATGCAATCAGGATAAACAGAATCATTCAATTTTGTAAAGGAGAATTGCCATCCAATTTTTAGTGTGAAGCACTGGGCTTTCTTTACAGTTTTAAGGGCCTCAGGATAGCCCAGGCAATAGTAATGTGGGTTAACTTTATTGTTTAAAGTTAACTTTTAATGTTGATGTTGTTTTCCATTTGATAAATAAAATTTCTTAGTGTCTAAAAGGTAAAGTACTTGGTTTTAAACCTTCAGGATGAAGAATGTCCAACACACAGGATACAGGAGCCCAGAAAACTAATTTTGACTGGCCCTACTAAAGCAGCCACAGATAGAATTCAAAATTCAATAACTCCAGGTACATTTTTCAAAGTGAAAAATAATAAATTTAGGCACATAAATGATGTTTTGAATATCCAAATTGTTCTTGGCAGAGAAATCTTTTCCCAACCCTGGTAGGCAGCTATGGAAATGACAGTCTGAGTGTGTTTGGATATAAGAAGGCCATGGCTCACCTAACCAGGTGTGATCACAGTTATGCAATGTGTTAACAACATGATTAAGAAATGTATTTTCATGGATTAACCTAAGGAGA
This sequence comes from Dipodomys merriami, assembly GCF_024711535.1. Classification (NCBI taxonomy): domain Eukaryota; kingdom Metazoa; phylum Chordata; class Mammalia; order Rodentia; family Heteromyidae; genus Dipodomys; species Dipodomys merriami. The sequence goes on from NW_027202271.1 coordinate 32,758,688, forward strand.
AACACACCTGGCATCCTCTTGATTCCCATCCAAAACATAAGGACTTGTCCTTTTCAGCAATTTCAAAGTAGGAATTGTATATACTTCTTGCCTATTATGTAATTATTTTCAGTATATCCACACATGTGAAATACAAAGTCCTACACAATGAATGCGTATAAAGAATCATTGTAAAGAAGAGAGTATATATATTTAATGAATTCAAGTGTAAGATTTGGAGTTTTAAAAAATGATTAGTGTGGGGTTGGGAAGGTGGCTCAGTGATAGAGTGCTTGCCTTGCATGCATGAGCCCCTGGGTTCTATTCTTCAGCATCACATAAGCAGAAAAAGCCGGAAGTGGCGCTGTGGTCAAGTGGTAGAGGGCTAGCTTAGAGCTGAAGAGCTGAGGGACAGCGCCCAGGCCCAGAGTTAAAGCCCCACAACCTACAAAAAAAAAAAAAAAGATTAGTGTGAACTGGGAATGTTACCTAATTTTTCTACATTTTTATTTCACATCTTGCAATACAGATAGTAGCATGTGAGTGTTTCAAGGAATATGAATAATACTTAAAACTGTTTTCTTTAGCAAGCAATGCTAGTTGTTATCAATATTGAAATTTATAATTTGAACTATTTTAAATAGCTTTACTTCACTTTATTGCTCAGTATATGTAGTAAAAAGAAATTTAATTTATAAAGAAAATAGTGACAAGATGTAAACATAAAATTCTCTCATTTTGGTCTTTATGTAGGAGCATGATTTTTATTCTTTTAATGAAGTAATACATTTTGAAAAACAGTGCTTTAATGAGCTATTTTCCCAAATTGCCAAATTGCATTTATTAAATTGCAAAGAGACTCTCAACTTGATGAGAAAAACACAAGCAATTATTTAAATACAACATTAAATTAATCAAATTAGTAGCTGTAGGCAGCACTGTGAATTAGGTTTAAAAATAAGACTCAACTTGCCAATCTACAACTTACTTTTTTTTGAAACTCCTCAATAGAAGACATATCCATGTTCCCTATATCCGAATAGAATATTTTCATAATTTTATTCATAGAAAAACTGCTATTAAAAAAATTTAACATAACACTGAATTATTATTTTCAAAATTCACACTGGAGCATTGATAACAATACTAATTCAGAGAATGCTTTCTAATCAGTTCAGTTTAATCAATGGCTTTGCCCTTTACTTTTGCACTTAATATCTAACAATCCATAACATTTACTGAGTACGTGCCATCTTACAGGACCCATAAAAACTGTCAGGAAAAAATTGTCAGGAAGACAAATAAAGATATTCTAAGAGCATTCGAATAAATCCTGAAACATAAGAATAATTTCTAAGATTTGCACAAGATGAAATTAGCTTTATTTAATTGTAAAGTAAGTGTATGCATATTGAAAAAACATACAAGTTAAAAGTGGAAAAAATGGAAACCATTACTGTGTGCAGAGTTATGCATCCTGTTTATGGAATGACAGCAATTTTGGAAAGGGTAGACCAGAGGTAGTTGTATATCTTGACTTAAGGATGAAGATTATGTGTCAAGATACTTCACTTATTCAGTTCCAGGCAAGAAGCTGTGATAGACGATAATGCATTCATATGATTACACACTGTTAAAAATTACAAAACTGTTGAGACATGAATATAATGTTTAAACTAGTGCCTCTCTGATGTATCAGTAGCACTGTCCTTTACTGTGGGTATTACAGTATCATTGCCATTTTTATGGTTAGAGTAGTGAGAAGTGCAGTAAGACTATTGCTTCTTGTTTGACATGTTAATGCACAAGGTCACTAAATTTTACTCACCTTATAATCCAATGTTCTGCCGTAGCCAAAGTATAGATTCAATAGGAGGTATAAGGAGAACATGGGGTTTATTTCCATGCCTATTTTTGCATTCTATGGAAATATTCACATACTGAAATCTTCATTTTCCTCTCTCAGAAAGTTTCCTCCTCCTCTATCAAAGCTCAAGATTCAAGCCCCATAAATGTGATCTTTTCTAATCATATTTCAAAAATTGGATAAAGTAGGAAGGTACATGTTTATGTGGTTAAAAGATGAGTAGAGAGACCAGGTGCCCCAGGCCCATAACTGTAACTGTTGACTACTGAGGAGTTTGAGATCTGAGAATCTCAATGCCAGTCCTAGCAGGGAAGGTCTTGAGACTCATCTCAAAGCAACCAGCAAAAGTCCAAAAGTGGAGCTGTGGCTCAATTGACAGTGAACTAGCCTTGAGCAAAAAAGCTCTGGTACAGCACCCCTACCCTGAGTTCAAACCCCAGGACCAGAAAGTATACACATACAATAATGGGTAGAGAAAAATGTAAAGCTTTGTCATATTGAATGCTGTTTCGATGAGTAATGGTTCATCTGCTTCCTCCTATTGTACAGCATAATATAAATGGGACTCTATTTTCGTAGTCAATCACTTATAAATGACTTGATGATGGAATGTAATAATTTTGAGTCCTGATGTTTTATTCCTGTTGAATTTATTCTAAGGAGAAAATAAAAGTGGTTCAGTTATTACTATTATTATTGTATATCAATAATAATACAATATAATTAATATATTATAATATATTAATATAATACACTAATATTGAAATATATTATGTTAATATATTATTACATATTATGTTATTAATTAACATTATAATAGCTAATGTAATATATTAACATAGTATAACATAATAATTAATATTATATTATAATTAAAATTATAATATTATATATAATAATATTGTATATTAATAAATTGAATAATAATAATGAATTGTAGAAGTTGGTAAGTAGCTCTTGATTGGAGGAACATAAAATAGTTGATATCTAGTTCTTTGTATAAAAATGTGACTCAAGTGGTTGAGTGCTAGCCTTGAGCTGAGGGACAACATGCAGGCCCAGAGTTCAAGCCCAAGACCAACTGAAAAACAAACCAACCAACAAACAACAACAACAACATCATAAACCTTGCAGGATATTTGATATCCAAACCAAGTTGTACACCACTGGCTCATACTTATATTCCTAGATACTTGGGAGCTTGAGAATGGAAGGATCACAGTTAAAATCCAACATGTTCAGAGACATTTATGAGATCCTTTCTCAGTGTATAATTGTGTGCAGTGGTACATTCCTGTCCTCTATGCTGCCTAGTGGGTTGAGATTGGAGGATCACTATACCAGGCCGGCCCCTGCAAGCATAAAGTTCTACAAGGTTCTATCTTTATAGAAATCAAGTTGCATTGCAGACAACTTTTCTGAGTATAATAGCAAGTCACTGAAACAGTAAAAATAGAAAAGTTACATGTCTGTGTTTGTGAAAGTTAACTCTAGGGACTGTGCGGAATGAACACAAAGGAAAGAAGGAGCTGGAGTGAGAGATAGTTCTATTTCTGTAGTCCACGGGGATAAAGAAAAGAGCCTGTCTTAAAACTGTATTTGACGTCGGTATAATTTGTGGAGGGGAAGGGAAAAAACAAATCATTTAACTAGGGATATAGGTGGACCTATTGCAACAATGAGATGTACAAGTCGTTACGTCGAAAAACGAACTTTACAACTTTGGTGGGGGCGGCGGGGGGCGGGGAGAGCCAGGTGGGGGGAGGGGAGGAGTATGGGAAGGGATGGGAAGGGGAAACAATGAGGAGGCAACTATGCTTGATAAGAAATGTACTCATTATCTTGCCCATGTAATTGTAACCCCTCTATACAGTATTCTCAAAATAAAAAAAAAAAATTAAAAAAGGCAAAGGCAAATTCTAAGAAGATAACGAGGTTCCAAGCAGTTTTTTTTCAAATCTCAATACAGTTTTTAGTCCACACACCAGGTTACATCTTCTCATAAGCACACACAAAAACATCATCCAGAAACACCCAATTACTTGCTCAGTAAACTTTTTGTATTTCATGTATAAGTGAAATGATATGATTTCTCTCCCTGAATTATTTCATATTTCCTAATGATCTCTAGTTCTATCTTTATTGTTAAAAATGAAAACATTTGTTTGTTATTTGTTGTTTATTGTTCATATTGCTGTTTATATAAAACCATGGCACCTGGTATTACCACATTTGGGTCTTCCTTGGGAAAAACACATTTCTAAGCTGGTGTAGACCTGAGGTCTAAAAGCCTAATGGCTTTCATTCTTGTGTACCTTAAATTTCCACAGTAAAGAAACTTTGTTGGCAAAGTTTCCGAGTGGGTAAATTGATATTATATAATGGTACTACATTAAAAGTATTTTAAACCTGTAAAATCATAGAATATTACTAGGAAAGTACTTACACTAATGAATTTAAATTAAAGCTATATTTTTCCAAGTAAGAAGTATATTAGTAATTTAATATATTCTCATTGGTGACTAATAGATTTGGCTTGGAAAATTATCAACTTTTTAAAGCCAGCCTCAGCAAAACTGTTTCATAATAAATTGGTTAAGGGAATAATTAAGAAATATTTCTTTTTCAGCATTTGGAGACCAACTTAGGGCCTATTACAGGAGGTTTTCTACCACTGAGCCATATTCCCTGATTCCCCATCTGATTATTTCTTTAGAATACCAGAAAAGAAAAGGTGATTAAAGCAAGTAATTCACATCAAGAACACTTTTTAATGAAAATCTCTTGCTTTCAGTCAACACACTTTATTACTTTTGTATTGATAGACACATTTCAGAGGATTGAAGGAGAGCTTGCAGGAAGTTACTGCACTGTGCTTTTTAAGATGTAAATACTGGGTTTTACAATCTTAATAAATTATTAAAGACATACCCATTACAACTATTATCTGTGATAATTTATTTTGTTTCAACTTGACCTAAGAGGAGCCTTAGTTTACATCTTGCTAGCTAATTCAGGGTTTCTGGGAAGTCATCAAGTTAAACCATTAGAAAACTGAAAACTAAAAGAAGCTTCTGACTTTGAAGAAGTATAACCTGAAATGTGCCTGAGATTAACAAAAAGTAAATTGCTATTATTAAATTATTGTGAATCCTATTTTAAAGAAAATAATAACAATATAAAATAATAATAATTCAAAATTTTATTTTGATTTACTATTATATGATTAAGAAAAATATGTTGGTATGAATGTATCCTTCATAGTGTATCCTCCATCTATTTTTCTATCTCTAATTCATAAAAAATTAATACAAGGTAGAGACAGGAAAAATTGCTTATGTGGATTGAACATTTTTACCCTGAGTAAAATTGGCTAGAAATTTAAAATAATGTTTTTGCTATGGTTGATAAATAAATTTAGTTTCTGAAGCTTGTGTTGATATCTTGTATAAAGCTATCACATTTCTATTAAGACATTATTACTATCATGGAAAAGGAATGTAAAATTTATGCCAATCATTGAGTAAATCAATCAGATTTTACTCTTCCCCACTGAATACTTTTTGGTAATGATTACCATCTTATAGACATTAAGTGCAGATTTATAAGTCATTAGCAAAATATGTAATACAAAAAGGTTTATAACAGGCCTATTGGGAAATCAGTAGATTGCTAATGTATTATATTTGATTTAGAGTAAAACATTGAACTTAAACAAACATACCTTTTTTACACTTCTAAAGAAACAAAAGAAAGGGAGCATTCTTATAAACTTTTAAGGGAATAAAACAACTTTTAATTTAAGATTTAATTTTAGAAAGGGGTAAAACAAACAATAAAATTATTGGGAAATGGCTGCTTATAAACACAGAGACAAGTGACAGTCTTCTAATTTATGTGTAGCTATTAAATGTCATCTTTTTTGAAGCTATTTGTTGTTTTATAAGAGTCTCATTATACAGTCAATGCAATCTTTGAACTCTTAAACCTGCCTCAGACTTTCAAATGCCAGGGTTACTGCTAATCTACAAATTATAGAATATTTAATGTAACTATGGTGTGTTTTCAGTGGAACTGCTTTTATTAAATTTTAAATAAAATTGTCTTTTAGCAAACTATTTTCACTTATAAGTGAGTAATTAACTAAGGTTAATATGTTTTGGAAATATCATCTAGACTGAAGTTATACAGGAAGAGAGATGTACTTGTAACTTATAATCCAATATATCTTGTCAATTCTGGTGAGAAATCATGGTGCCGAAACTTTTATGGTCAGCGATATACTGCAAAGTAGCAATATAATGATTGGTGAAAAGTCATAAGCCCATGGAAAACTGTAGCATGAAGTTATATCTGACATATAGATTGAATTCACGATTTCTGCATTTGTGTCCTCCTCCTAAATGTACTTTTCCATGCTTTAAAATTATATCTAAGATTACATTAACTTTCATTTAAAATATGTTGAATACAGCATTGAATCAGACTAAATGTTCCTAATCCTGTTGCTGCAATTCAACTACTAATCATTGATTTGAAAATGGAAAAGTTGCTAGATGTTATAAAAGGGATTCAGAAATTAGATAAAAATTAAAGATAATAAAGGCCATAAGTAGATGATTATTCCTACGTAGCCATAGTCAAGGTTTTTCAAAGATGTGTAATTCTATTTTGTGAAAGGGAGAAGCAAAAATCCCCAATCCTCCATTGTTTCCTGGACAGAAGGTCTTTTATTCACTTCTTAAGACTAAAGCAAAACACCATAAATTTATGCAAAAATCAGAAAAGAAAAAAAATACCAGGCTTATCCTTTCCACAGTCATTTGTTTACTATTCTGTGCATTGCAGGACCATCACTGATTTCCTACATGATTTCACAAAAATGTAATGCCCTACATAATAATAATTTAATTTTTAATTGAAAAGGAACAAGTTTTATTCATTGTAAACAAATTTAACAAAACAATATCTCTCTAAATGTACTCATATTACCAAATCAATTTCAAAACCATCAAATGATGTGAGGTTTTACTGTTTATATTACATGTAAACACAAATTGCTCTCTTCATCTTGCTAATGGAGTGTTTATACATATTCCTTGTTATAAAATTATGTGTAATTTATTTTTTGCAAAATGAAGTGATTCTAGAAAAGCAGTGCAGGAAAGAAATTTATACAGGTATATTAATACAGTAGTATATTCCACACACATAAACAGAATAAAAGCACACATACAGGACTGTGTATGTTTCCGTAAACTTTCATGAGTTTATTTTTATAATTTCTATCTTATATATTTCTTTGGTTTAAAATAAATATTTAAATGACAGATCCTGTGAAAATGATTCATGGCTCAAAATAATCCCAGTTCAATGCAAGAATGCAAACTAAGAAACTATGTCAGTTGATTTGATAGACTCAAAGAGGTGACTGAACTTAATCCCTGGCATGATTTAGAGACTCAATATCTTCCAGAAAGTTCAACCTGGAGATTGTGACTCTATCAGAGAGACAATGTAATTTGATAAGCTCATGGCATACTTAATGAGCAGTGCAATATAGTGACCATATACATTGAATCCTGGAAGATACAGAATGGAAGGCAAATGTTTATGTCCAGTGGACTTCCAGTCTTTATCAGACCCCTCAGCACCACCCAGGAGAACATTTGCTTTTTCCAACAATATCTGTTTCTGAATAAACCTGAATATGATAATAAATAATAAGTATGAAGCAACTCTCTCACTATCTTCAACTGAAGAGGAGCTATCGGATTGAGATTTTCTTTTCAAAAATCTGTTAGTATCATCAAACACATTATATTTACAAAAATCTCAGAATTAATTTTCTCTAGTTACTCAAAATTAATTTTAATCACAATGTTATTCAAATTGAATGGAAGACTGTAACACAGTCAAAACTCAGCTGAAATAATTCATGGAAAAGTTCATGATTTTATTAGACTTTTATATAATCTTATAAGCACTGGTGCTAACTGACTGCACCACTTGTGTAGCCCAGGCGGGTCTTGAACTCATGAACCTCCTGCTTCATCCTTCTTGTTGATTATTGGCAAGTGCTACCATAGTCACCATTAACATGTATATCTTCAGGAGGAATTGGGGGAGGGCACAGAACTCAAGGTGAAAGAATAAAAATGCAACAGTGGAGTTAACTGGACACTGATGAAAGTGAACTACACAACTCGTGGGTGGAGACGGGAGAGAGAGACTTGAAGACAACGCTGTATGAAAGGAAATGTACTCATTACCTGACTCATGTAAATGCAATCCCTCTGTACATCACCTGTATAATAACAGTAAGGTAAATTTGAAAAGCATATATAGAATATATATAGTATAATCTAAATATTTTCGTTTAGCCTGTTCTTTACCATTACTTACATTTAAAACATTATACCACTGCCTTTAAAAAAAGTGTACTTAAAATGTAAGGTAGAAATAAAAGCAATGATAGATAAGCTATCTCAGAAAACAGTAAAGAAGCGATTTCTTCTTGGTTAAGCCAAGAAATACAAAATTATTGTAACATTTGGTAATGAACAATCTCTCATTCTTTAAAAAGTAAGTTTTTTCCTAGTACTGGTGGCCCATACCTCTAATGCAGCTACTAAGGAGAGTGAGACGAGGATTGAAGTCTGGAGCCAGTCAGGACAGGAAAGTCTGTAAGAAGCTTTTCTTCTACTGGACTTCCACAAAGTCAAAAATGGAGCTGTGGCTCAATTTGAGATAACCTTGAGAAAAACTCCCAGGAACAATGCTTAGACCCTATGTCCAAGTCAATTATTAGCACAAAAATAATAATAAGGTTCCAAAATATGATTATAGGAATGTATTTTAAGGTTACTTTGTAGGATGAAAGGAAGTGAATATAGTCAAAGCACTATGGAAAATAGAAAAAAATTGAGCTTATTGAGAAAGGGTAGGGGAGCCTTATGGAGACAGTAAGTCTGATCAAGTTACTTTGTATGCATACAGGACCATATCGATATGACATCCTCTTGATGCTAACAAAATATATAAAGAAACTTGCAAGTAAGGTGAAGTATGCAGTGTATGCCTGTAATCCTTGTACTTGGGAGGGTGATGTAGGAAGATCATGAGTTGGAAACTAGCCTGGCCTACATAGCAAGACCAGTCGCAAAGGAAAAAAAAAAAAAACAACTGTTGTGAAGAGTCACTTGACAACTTTCAACCATTCAGCCTCTTTTAGGAACAAAACAAAAATGTTAGGAGAGAAAGCACTGAGGTTTCTTCATCATGATTTATAAAAGCATCTGTAAAGGACTATTATGTAACTCCAATATTAGAGGGTTTGCTTAGGAAAGTTGAGGCCATAAACACAAAATCATATTAAGTGAAGTAAGCCAGACCCAAAGAAACATAGGTCCCATGGTCTCCCTCATTTGTAATTATTAAAATACATATAGGATAATCTTAGTAGATAGCTCAAGTGTTATGTACAAATAACCATATAAGATGATGCTAAGCGAAATGAACTCCAAGACAGGAAACAAGAGGTTTCTCTTTGTTGTTGTTTTCCCCCTATGGTTTATCCCCTGTTGTCACTGTGTTGGATTATGGTACTCTGGATATTGTATACACATTTATCTGAACTTTGGAAGGGAAGTGGAACAACAAAATGGTAAGCAAAGGACAAAGTGGGAATCTATGCAACAGCAATACTCAGAAGACAATATTTTGGAAATGATCTGTACAACTTGGAAAGGTGTGGGGATTGTAAGAGGGAGAAAAATGAGTGAAGTGGTAACAAGTTAGACAAGAAATGCAATCACTACCTTACTTATGTAACTGTAACCTCTCTGTACATCACCTTGACAAATTTTTAAAAAGAACGGAAATCAAACAATCAAAAAATACAGCATCGGAAGTGGCGCTGTAGCTCAAGTGGTAGAGCGCTCTCCTTGAGTTGAAGAGCTGAGGGACAACGCCCAGGCCCAGAGTTCAAGCCCCACGACCGACAAAAAAAAAAAAAATACAGCATCTATGAACATGCTATACCTTACAACACACCATAATGCAACAGAATTCAATATTTTGTATGTTCCTTTGGTAGAGAAATTTGGGAAGCATTGGTTTTAGTTTATATGAGTCTTTTTTCCCTTATGTCTCTGTTTTTGATTTCTGGAACCTTTGTCTTCTGTATGTTTATCTAATTTCAGAAGGGGAAATACAGAAATGGTGGGACAAAGGGTCAACCAATTCAGAAGTGAAACCCACTAGACAGTATGTTAGAAATGAACATACAACTTTAGTGGAAGGAAAGTTGGGAGGGGAAATACTGGGAGAGAATGAGAGAATGTTCAAAAGGAAATGCAATAATTACTGACTCATGTAACTGTAACCCCTCTGTACATCTCCTTTTCCATAAACTTTTAAAAATCTAAAAAACAATGGGGTATATTGCTTAAGCTGTGATTTGGATATGGTTTAAGTGTATCTCCCACGACTTACTCCATGTTTTTAAAATTCAATCAGCAATAGAAGATTCTAAGGGGTGGAAAGACTAACTTTGTTGGTTAAAATTTGGCCTTTTGGAAGTTTCAAGGGATAAAGTAATCAGATTGGAGCTCTGTGATTGAATCCCAGTGGCTTTAGAACAGGGAGACATCTAAGCACACATATGTTTCAATCAACTTGAGACCCCAATATTGTACTATATTTTATAGAATATAATCCTGGACATGTATTTTAATATCATAATAGCAATATTTTAACCTACTTATCTGATAACATTTTTTAGATAATGAGTAAAAAGGACAAATGAGAAACTCTATAAGCCTGAGTCACTGTAATTGAATGGCCTTTGCCAGAAACAGAAAACCTTAGGCCCCAACTAAAAATCTCAAAATAGAACATAAAAAGAGAATGACCATGTTCCCTTCATTTTCTGAAACCATGGTTTTTAACACCACATGCTTCAGGAAATGAAGTAAATCATATTAAGAAACTAAACAGTAGATATTTTTAAGTGGACTCAGATTTGTAATTCTCATCAGAGAGACTAAATGTGTAACAATAGATTTTTGGTTTCAAGGTGTTTGCTAAATCTTTATTGTAAGTGCCTATCATCTGCCTATCTTTTTTTTGCCTGTGGTTGATATTGTAAATTTATTATAATATTTATTCCCAAGTCATGCATATTTGATCTCACTGTTTTTAATATAATCATTTTTGCAATTTGCTATATAAGATGGAAATCATCTGCCATGCTGGCTGGGCAGTATGCCACACACACTACAGTTGGTGAAGTGAGATTGCTATACTAAAGTGAATACCAAAATCTTTACCAAGTCTTATATGATAGTGCTGCATATTCCAGGTCAGCTTTCCCAGTGGAAGTGCCACAACTGATACTGTAACACATGGTCACGAGCTAACCATGTGTAACTTGCTTACCGATGGAAGGAAGGAAGGAAAGAGGAAGGGATAGGAAGTGGAAATTCAATACACAATGCACTTTCTTCAAGGTGTTCGCTGATAACAGAGATTTTGTTGGAGGGTACATAAAGACCATCAAAAATTATTAATCTAGTTAATTATTCCAGAAAATTTCTCAAGGGCAATCTTGGAATTTGTTGGAAATTAGAATTGTTATTCCAGGTGACATCAAGGTTCTTCCAATAATATATGTAATGCGGAGATCAAATGGAAAAAGGAACCTCTACTCTAAGTCTGAGAAATAAAAAAATAATGACAAGGCATTGTATGAAGAGGATAACATCTAAGAAGTAGATCTTATCTCTATGGCCTTCTTGGAGATATGGCAAGTAGAGAGGGAATAAATTTGATTAACTTAGAAATGTAACTCATAAACCCTGAGGATCATTATGTTATTCGATTTTGTGCTTCTATTAAAAAATACCCAAGGCTGCATAAATTTTAGGGAGTTTTATTTAGTTTTATTTATCTGCACAGTTCTGGGGAGGACCTCAGGGAGGGTATCATCACTAATAGAAGTTTGTGCAAGAATGGTGAACATCACATGTGAAGGAAAAGAAACCAGGAAGTCTTATAACAACTCTTTCTTTCTGACACTAATCATATTCCCCAACACTTGCATTATTCCCAATGACCATTCACTAGGCTTTAACTTTTACAGGTTCTCCAGGCTCACTACTACCACACTAGAAACCAAACTTTCAGCACACAAACTTTTGGGTGACAGATTCAAACCCATTTGCAAATGACAGCAGGCAAGATCTGACTTTTAGAAGTTCAGGACCAGCATTCCTTTGGTCTTGAAAATTGAGGCAAAAGGGATTCAAGAAGACAACAAAGAAAATTGCCCATTTTCTTTTTTTTTCTTTATTGTGAGAATACCGTACAGAGGAATTATAATTACATGTGCAAGGTGACGAGTACATTTCTTATCAAGCATTGTTGCCTCCTCGTTGTTTCCCCTTCCCATCCCTTCCCATACTCCTCCCCGTCCCCCACCCTATCCTCCTCCCTCCTCCCCCCCAAAGTTGTAAAGTTCGTTTTTCGACATAACAACTTGTACATCTCATTGTTGCAATGGGTCCACTTGTATCCCTAGTTAAACGATTTGCATTTTTTCCCCTTCCACTCAACAAATTATACCAACATCAAAAACAGTGAAAGCAGGGGTTATACTGTGGGAGAGGGAGAGACAAAGCAACACAGAAATCATCTTATAAATATGATAGAAACAATTGCATGAAAGGAAAAAATACAAAAAAAAACATTTGAATACTTATCTTGGGGTTCATTCCCCTAACATCAACTTATCTGACCTTTTCTGCTTGACTCAGACATATACTAGTCATTGTAAATAATGTTTCTTTGGGCCTGGCTTATTTCACTTAATATAATTTTTTCCAAGTCTTTCCATTTCCTAACAAATGGGGCAATGTCATTCTTTCTGATGGAGGCATAGAATTCCATTGTGTATATATACCACATTTTCTTAATCCATTCATCTACTGAGAGGCATCTGGGTTGGTACCATATCTTAGCTATGGTAAATAATGCTGCAATAAACATAGTCATGCTGGTGCATTGGTTATAAATTAGGTTATTTTAAGTTATTAGCAACTGTTTTAAAGTTATGCATTGAATCTACTGCCTGGCAAGTAAATATGACTGAGACTTTGGGATCTGGAAAATTGTGTGGGAAGAAAATTGAATTAATTATTAGTGATCAGAACAAGCATCATTATAAATTCTGAACAAGGGAAGTATTTGTATACAAACAACAAAAAGATAAAGTATACCAGTTTTTTAAACAATTTGTTTGCAGAACGATTTCTGCTTCACAAATATATTGATTAATTGAACTATATGTACTTATGGAACAAGTGGTCTTGAATTGCATTTTCTATTGTTTTCAAATTCAAATATATTTTAAGAAAGTCTGGCTGAATTCTTGCTTGGTGAGACAACATTGTTACATATGTGCTTTAAAACTTATGAAAAATGTTACTCTCTAAGATTATGTATGCACGTGCATGTGCGTGTGCATTTGTGTGTGTGTGTGTGTGTGTGTGTGTGTGTGTGTGTGTGTGTGTGTGTGTGTGTGTGTGTGTGTGTTTTAAAAGAGCCCACTGCTGGGTATTACAATAGAAAGACTTTGGATTGAACTCCTGCAAAACTAAAGGAAAACATATTGTTTATGATCCTCACTTGAGAGAGAAATGGAAACAGATCAGCTTTTACAAGTTTGGAATATACAATTCAATGATTGCTAATGCCTACCGTCTATTTCATATATGATTTTGAGGAGAAAGGGAGATAATTATTAAAAATGGCATAAATATTGAATTTAATTCCTTCTTAATTTTGACTATGTAAAATCTAAAAGCTATTGATTGACAATATTAAAGTATATGATATAAACTATTATTAACTAATATTATGTACATGTGTAAAATAAAATTTAATAGAACATATTTATTTCGGAGAAACAAATACCTGTAAAACAGTTTATTAGAATACATAAACATTACTTCTCTATTTAACAATCCAGAGATGAAGCACTTACACACATTAACCTACTTACTATAAAAAAAGAAGACTCTTTTATAGTAAATATATTAGTTTTTTAACTTATTACTAAATTTTTTAAGTCCAAAAACCACAACCACAAATATGGGGCTATTAGGACCAGGAAAATAACTTCTTAATTTTGCATGGTGCTAGTGTTTTATGTAAAACATTGACTGTTTCACTGTAAAACAGTGAAAAACAACATTGAAATAGAAATATAAAATCAAATAATATTTACTCTAATAAAATAATTATTTCAAGAAAAAACTTAAGAGATAGTCTTTTAGGCACATTTGGTGTTTTGTTTATCCTTTTGTTTGTTTTTCTTTTCATGAGAAAACTCAAAAAGTCTTAAGCTTTAGTCATAGCATTAATATGAAATTAGATTGTTTTCAAACTATCCATAGCAGATTAAAAGAAACAAATCATATGATATGGAAAAAAAGGAAGGAAGGACAAGACAGAGAAAGACATGAAAAAAGAGAGAGATTGAAGAAAAAGAAAGTAGAATAGAAAAGTAACTATACTAATCTATGAAAATGAGTATTGGCAGGTATATTTTTGACATGAGTTAAGCCATGGAAAGGCATATCTGAGCAGAAACTTTAAGTTTCTCTCCCTTGACATTTAGAGGCCCTCTATAAGCATGAGTGAAATGTAGATATGATGAGATGTCCTCTTATAATTGGGTTATGGTATGTGACATATGTGAGGGAATATTGCAGCTGGCAATATATGTCTTCCAATCTGCTAAGTTTCAGTTAATCAATGATTATTTATCTAGGTCTAATTAGATGACATTCCTTAACGGAAAAGCGATTTCTCCCTGGAAAGAACAACAGGTACTTTCTTCTTGCTCAAAAGAAGTAAATAGTGGTAGTTAACTCCTGTAAGTGGAGATATCTAAAAATTTATCTACTTAATTCTACAACTATTAGGACCTAAGTTTGGGGGCGTAGTAGTAGAGTGCTTGCCTAGCATGCATGAAGCCCTGGGTTTGATTCCTCAGTATCACATAAACAGAAAAAGCCGGAAATGGAGCTGTGGCTCAAGTGGTAGAGTGCTAGCCTTGAGCAAAAGAAGCTCAAGGATATTGCACAGGTCCTGAGTTCAAGCCCCAGAACTGGCAAAAAAAAAAAAACAAAAAACAAACAAACAGGACCTAAGTTTGGCAATTAACGTAAAGGAATGTGGACATGGACTGCCACGCTCCAGGAACAAAAAAGAAAAAGCAAAAAAAAGGACTTCTTGGAAGACAATTTCCAGGTTTGTGAGTCCCTGAGTAGAAACCATAGCTAAACTGTGCTCCAACTCTTGACTCATTTGTGATGTAATGAATGCTCTTTGGAAAATGACCACTAAAGTTATGGGGCTACAGTCCAAAGTGACAGAAAACTAATGCAAAGGAGTTACTTTGAAATGACTTGTACATTTTGTGACTTTTGGTCTGACAGCAAGTTTACAGTGGATACTGAATGTGGTAACTGCAGAGATAAAGAAATGATTTAAGAGTTGGCTTGCTGTCCATGAAGCAGTGCTAGCCACCCAGCCATGATAAGGTATTGTTAAAATATCAATAACCTCAACGGACTGTCAGAAACTAGAGTCCTTACAAAGTGTTCAAAACATTCTTCACACAATCTAAAAATCTATGCTTTAAGAAGAAACTATAGGAAAACCTAACAAAGTTGTGGTTAAAAAGAAAGGAAATCCTGAGTTAAATTGGAATTACAGAGAGACTTTAATTTTAATTGGAATTATGGAGACCTTATTTTTTTATGATGCTTACAAGTGTACTGATAAATTTTCAAGCTAAAAGTGTATGCTCAAAGTTAATAAAAAGATAAGAAACCTAACTTGAAACGAGGAAACAAAATATTATCATATTGAAATATTTTGCACTAAAATGTCCACATAAAAAGAAAATCTCACAGAACGAGAATAAAAGTAGAATGAAGACAGCAGAAAAGCAACCAATGTGACAGATTGATGGAAATTAGTAAAAATTAAATGAGGTGTATGGAATGAAACAAAGGAACAATGATTTCTTTTTTCAAGTGAACAAATGTTTTGAGGCATGTTAAATGAACATATTAAGATGTATCATTCACATAAATATATTTGCAGCTATTTTAATAAACAAATATGAGGGACATGGATGAAATCTCTAAAATCTGTGTAATTGTGTGTTTCAGAAGAACATCGAGGGAAAAAATGATGAAAAATTGTTTTTAAAGCATAATGAATATTTGCCCAAATTATGTGAGGGATCTGACTTATGGACTGGAGTATTCTAGTGAATCCCAAAATGCTAAGGTAAAAATTCAATAAGATCACAGACATTATTTCCTAAAACAAAACAAAACACAATTAAAGGACGTGTGTAAAAGCCAAAACTTCTGACTTCCAATGTATTATTCTGAACAATAAAGACCAAATCTCATTGAATTGTATCTCCAAAATACTGTCAACTCATAATTTCATCCTCTGAAATATGTCCTTCAATCTAAATGTAAAATAAAAGAAATTTGTATATAAAATAATATTAAAATAACTCATAATCAGAGGAAATGAGAACTTCGGTCTGTGGGGAAATGAAAATAGAATAGTGTATGTGGTAGAATATCGTATTAACTTTTTAAAAAATGAAAAAGAGATAGTAAACTTATATAGCAGAATGGAAATTAATACATAGAAAAAAACTGAAATAAGCAAAGTATAACCATTTTGAGATGTGATATGTAATAAGAAATTCATGCAAGGTTTCCAAATGTTTGCTAAAAGATTTAGCAGAGTATTTGAGAGCTAATAATTTATTACCTTTCAAATTACTTACATACTATGAGGAAAACATTTCACTAAGATGTAGATGTATATGAGTGATAAATGTAGCCCAGAGATAAAATTTGAGGTCATTATGATGGGAATTTATAACATTTGTACCCTTTGTTTTGGTGTATATCAAACTATTTAACATTTTATGATGCTTTTGTTTGTTTCCAAAGATGGTTATATTGCAATAAATCATCTCTCTTCCAGTTTACAGGAAACAGAAGACTGAGATTAAATGACACCCCAGGAAACAAATCGATAACTCCAAAATGTAGAATTTTCTACAAGATAACCAATCTGAAAATATCCCAATGTATCAATGTCAAGATAAACGAACACAAAACTAACAACAAAAACCTTTGTGAAAGTTTACTTCTATAGTTTTCTCATTTTTCAGTTATAAAGCAACTAGAAAGAGCATCAAAAGTGAGTGCATGATTTTTTATTATGTTTGTATTTGAAGAGGAAATAATGAACATCCCACACTGGTACATGACATGGATAGTTCTGATTATGAACTAATATTAAATTATGTCTTAAATTTATTAACTTTATTATGATGAAAAAGCTTTCTTGTATACAAGGATATCAATCTTCTTAGATGGTGCACACTCAAGTATAAGGAGTAAAGTGTAACAAGCCACAATAACCTTCAAATTTATGTCAAAAACATTAATGTAATGGTACACATTTTAGTAATTACAGAATTTATTATGAGAAAATGGTTTCACTGGAAATCTCTAGAACCAAGTTCACTCCTATGAACAAACTGGAACAGAATGAAAATAAAGATCTTCAATAAGTTTAAAATTCTTTACACCCTGAAAAATAAAAGTTAACTTATTGGTATAGTCTATAGAAATATATCATTATTTCACCAAAGAAATTCATTCAATAGATCCAATGGATTATTATTAACAATAACTGGCTGTGGCTTGAATATTTGTCTCTCCAAAAGTCATGTTGGAATTTGACATTATAGCAGTATTAAGATAGGAGGATTTTTTAAAAAATTGTCTCATTAATTTTAAGTAGTGGTAAAATGAGCTATTAATCAACATATCCGTTCATTAGTATAAAGCAAGCACATTCTCAGCAGTTGACAATTATTTGATTTCAAGCTTGACAGCTGCCAGGACTGTGAGTAAATAAATGTATGCACTGTGTCTACTATACAGCCTCTGGTATTATGTTATAGTAGCAAAAGGAGACTAACTCATCATATTAAACAATAAATGCCTGCTATCAATAGAATTGATATATACTTTACAGCATATAGTTATACAGTGGATTGTGTAACGATAATCATTGAACAGCAACATCACTCACATAGAAATCATCCTATGTTAGAGAATTCAGACACAAAGTGATATACTATATAATTTCTTTTCCATACAACTCTACTTATTTATTTACTTATTTGGAGGCCATTTGTTTATTAGCTCTGCCACTGAGATGCAATTCCTAATCTTTTCTTCTTCTTTTTTTTTATTGTAAAGATACTGTACAGAGGGGTTAAAGTTACATGAGTAAGGTAATGAGTACATTTCCTATCAAGCACTGTTACCCCTTCCTTTGTTTTTCCCTACTATCCCTTAGCAACCCCCTCCCCATCTCCCCCCTCCTCTCTGAAGTTGTAAAGTTTTTTTTCAACATACTATCTTACAGATCTCAGTCTTATTGTTACAATGGGTCAACCTGTATCCTTATTTCAACATTTTTAAATTTCCCATCCCCTCCCAAACTTATAAAAATGTATATACAAGATGTAGGACACTGAAATCAAATACAGTGATAACAGTGGTTATACCATGGGGGAAGAACATAAAAAAGAAACAAAAAATCACGTAGCACATTAAAAACAACAGCAAGGAAAAAAATCAAACCTCTTATGTCCCTATCTTGGGGTTCCTTTTGCTTAGAATCATCTTATATGGTCATATGTACATAGTTTTTGACCTTTTCTGTTTCTCTGGTAAGATTATTCTAGACATACACTAGTTATTGCAAATAAGGGAAACCATGGGACCTATGTTTCTTTGGGTCTGCTTTACTTCACTTAATGTAAATTTTTCCGAGTCTTTCCATTTCCTAACAAATGGGGCAATGTCATTCTTTCTGATGGAGGCATAGAATTCCATTGTGTGTATTCTGTGTGTGTGTGTGTGTGTGTGTGTGTGTGTGTGTGTGTGTGTGTGTGTGTGTGTATGTGTGTGTGTCTCACATTTTCTTAATCCATTCATCCACTGATGGGCATCTGGGTTGGTTCCATATCTTAGCTGTGGTGAATAAGTCTGCAATAAACATAGTTGTGCTGGTAGTTTTAATATGGCCTTGTTTGTGATCATGTCGGTAAATGCCTAAAAGTGGGATTGCTGTGTCATAGGCAAGCTCTATACATAGTCTTTTGAAGAACCTCCAAACTGCATTCCAAAGTGGTTGAATTAGTTTACACTCCTACCAACAATTCACTAGGGTTCCCTTTTGGCCACATCCCCTCCAGCATCTCTTGTTATTAGATTTCTTGATTATAGGAATTCTAACTAGGGTGAGGTGGAATCTCAATGTTGTTTTGATTTGCATTTCTTTTATGGCTAGAGAAGTTGAGCATTTCTTTCTTTGTATATAGTTTTTATTTTAAAGATACTGTAAAAGAGTCTATTGGCCATTCTGTTTACTCTTCAGAGAAGTCTCTCTTTAAGTCTTTTTTTTTTTTTTTTGTCGGCCATGGGGCTTGAACTCTGGGCCTGGGCGCTGTCCCTCAGCTCTTCAGCTCAAGGCGAATGCTCTACCACTTGAGCTACAGAGCCACTTCCGGTTTTCTGGTGGTTTATTGGAGATAGGCACGGTCTCTCCTGCCCGGGCTGGCTTTGAACCGCGATCCTCAGATCTCAGCCTCCTGAGTAGCTAGGATTACAGGCGTGAGCCACCAGCGCCCGGCTTCTCTTTAAGTCTTTAGCTCACTTACTAATCAGTTTGGTTGTTTCTTTGAGATTTGTTGTTGGGGGATTTAATTTTTGGGTTCTAAGTATATTTTAGATGTGAGACCCTTGTCTGTTGTATGGCTAGTGAAGATCTTCTCCCAATCCATGGGCTTTCTATTGATCTTGCTAGCTATATCCATTACCATGCAGAAGCTCTGCAGTTTCATGAAATCCCATTTGGCCAACCTTTCTTTGATGTGTTGTGTTTATATGTCTTTACTAAGAAAATTTTGGCCTGTACCAAGGAGCCCTAGAGTTTCTCCTATTCCTTCCTGTAATGTTTTCAGGGAGTCTTTTTTGACTTCGAGGTCTTTGATCCATTTGGAGTTGATTCTGGTGCAGGGTGATATATAAGGATCTAACTTTAGTTTTCTATAGGTGTTTAACCAATTTTGCCAGCACCATTTATTGAAGAGGCTGTCTTTCTTCCATTCTTTTTTTTTTTAGCTCTCTTACTGAAGATTAGGTGACTGTAAGTCTGTAGTTTCATTTCTTGGTCTTCGGTTCTATTCCATTGGTCCTCAGGTCTGTTCTTGTGCCAGTACCA
Organism: Dipodomys merriami; assembly: GCF_024711535.1. Taxonomy (NCBI): domain Eukaryota; kingdom Metazoa; phylum Chordata; class Mammalia; order Rodentia; family Heteromyidae; genus Dipodomys; species Dipodomys merriami. The sequence goes on from NW_027202271.1 coordinate 32,778,948, forward strand.
AGCTGTTTTGTTTACTATGACTTTGTAGTAGAGTTTGAAGTTCCAGCACTGTTCTCTCTGCTGATTGTTTTTTTGTTGTTTTTTTCTATTTGTGGTTTTTTATTGTTCCATGTGAATTTTTTGATTGCCTCTTCTATTTTATTGAAGAATGAGGTCGGGATATTGATAATTATCGCACTGAATATGTAGATAGCCTTAGGAAGCATTGCCGTTTTCACGATGTTAATCCTCCAATTCAGGAGCATGGCAAGTTTTTCCACTTCCTTAGTTCTGCTTTTTCAGAACTTTAAAGTTTCAACATAGAGGACCTTCACTTCGTTAGTTAACTCCTAGGTATTTTATTTTTTGTGAGGCTATTGCAAAAGGAGTTGCTTGCCTGATTTCAGCCCCACTCTTCTCATTATTGGCATACAGGAAAACCATTGATTTTTGAGGGTTAATTTTGTATCCTACTATTTTGCCAAAGTTTCGAATCAGCTTGAGTAACTTGGGATTGGAGTCCATGGTGTTCTTTAACTACAAGGTCATATCATCTGCAAAGAGGGAGAGTTTTACTTCATCTTTCTCTATTTGGAGCCCATTTATCTTTGCATGCTGTCTTATTGCTCTTGCTAGTCATTCTAATACTAAATTGAAGAGAAGTGGAGAGAGTGGACATCCTTGTCTCATTCCTGAGTTTAGAGGAATTGGCTTTAGCATTTTGCCATTAAGCATAATGCTGGCTGTAGGTTTGTCATACACAGCCTTTATTATACTGAGGAATGTTCCACGAATTCCTAGTTTTTCCAGAGCTTTCATCATAAAGGGGTGTTGTATCTTGTCAAATGCTTTTTCTGCATCTATTGAGATAATCATGTGGTTCTTATCTTTGCTCTTGTTGATGTGATGAATTATATTATTTGATTTGCGTATATTGAATCAGCTTTGCATCCCTGAAATGAATCCTTTTTTATCATGCTGTATGATTTTTTTGGGGGGGATGGGGTCCGGTCATGGGGCCTGAACTCTGGGCCTGGGCGCTGTCCCTCAGCTCTTCAGCTCAAGGCTAGTGCTCTACCACTTGAGCCACAGTGCCACTTCTGGCTTTTTTCTTTCTGCTTATGTGGTGCTGAGGAATCCAACTCAGGGCCTCAGGCATGCAAGGCAAGTGCTCTACCACTGAGCCACCTTCCCAGCCCTGTATGATTTTTTTGTATGAGTTGTTAAAGTCGATTGGCCAAAATTTTGTTGAGAAATTTTGCATTGATGTTCATCAAAGAAATGGGTCTATAGTTCTCTTTCTTTGATGAGTCCTTGCCTGGTTTAGGGATGAAGGTTATGATGGCTGCATAGAAGGAGTTTGGCAGTGAACTTTCACTTTCAATTTCATTGAAGTCTTGGAGGAGTATTGGTGTGAATTCTGCTTTGAAGACCTTGTAGAATTGATCTGTAAATCTATCCAGTCCTTGGCTTTTCATGGGTGGGAGGTCTCTTACTGGTGTTTCTATTTCAATGCTGGATATAGGTCTGTTAAGTTGGTTTAACTCATCTTGGTTTAGTTTTGGCATGTCACTATATGCTTGAAATTCTTCCATTTCTTCCAGATTCTTAAGCTTATTAGCATAAAGGATTGAGAAGTATCCCTTTATAATGTTCTGAATCTTGGTTTATTAGTGGTGAGGCTACCATCCTCATCTCTGTGTTTGTTTATATGGGTGTGTTCTCAGCTTTTTCTAATAAGATTTGCTAAGGGTCTGACAATTTTGTTAAATTTTTGAAGAACCAACTCTTTGTTTTGTGGATTTTTTCTATTTTGGGGAGATTCTAATTCATTTAATTTCAATTATTTTTTTACCATCTACTGGATTGGGATTTAGCTTGTGGCTCATTTTCAAGGAGCTTGTGGTGCCTTGTTAAATTGTTGGCTTCAGATCTCTCCAATTTGCTGATGTAGGAACTCAGAGCTAGAAACTTGCCTCTGAGTACTGCTTTTGCTGTGTCCCAGAAGTGCTGGTGATTTGTGTGTTCATTTTTGTTAAATTTCATGAACATTTGAATTTCCTTTCTAATCCCTTCTATGACCCACTGGTGGTTCAATATTGTGTTGTAAAGCCTCCATGTGTTACAATATTTTCTTTGGTGGATTTTGGCGTTGAATTCTAATTTTATTCCCTTATGGTCTGAGATAATACGGGGCATAATTTCAATGTTTCTGAATTTGGACAAATTTGCTTTGTGACTTAAAATGTAGTCTATTTTGGAGACTGTTCCATGTGCTGCTGAGAAGAATGTGTATTCTGATACTGCTGGATAAAATATTCGGTAGATGTCTGTGAGGTCTAGTTGATCTACGCAGTTTTTTAGGTCTGATGTTTTTCTGTTGAGATTTTTGCCAGGTTAGCCTATCCAGTGGGGATAGTGGTGTGTTAAATTCCCCAACAATTAATATCTATGGATCTATGTGTGATTTTAGGGAAAGTAGTGTTTCTTAGATAAATTTGGTGCTCTGTTATTTGGTGAATAGATATTTAGAATTGTAATATACTCCTGAAGGTGAGCTGTTAATTAGTATGTAATGACCTTCTTTTTCTCTTCTCTGCTAATTTTAATTTGAAGTTTATTTTATCTATTATTAGTATTGCAACTCCCGCCTGTTTATTGGGACCGTTTGCTTGGACCATTCACTTTCAGAATGTATATGTGTGTGTGTGTGTGTGTGTGTGTGTGTGTGTGTGTGTGTGTGTGTGTGTGTGTGTGTGTGTGTGTGTGTGTGTGTGTGTGTGTGTGTGTGTGTAGTGGGCAAGGTCTCTTGAAGGCAGCAGACAGAACAATCTTCTTGCTTTTTCATCCTACTAGGCTGTCTATGTCACTTCATTGGAGAGTTAAGTCCATTAATACTGAGAGTTAAGACTGAGAAGGTTTTGGTATTTCCTGCCATGTTATCAACCTTCCTGGGGGCTGTGCCAACTGTGTTCTTGGATTTTCTGTTTGGGGGCTGTTTTTTGGCTTTATTTGTGCTCTTGTTGGTTTTCTATTTGTAGGACATCTTTAAGTATCTTTTGTAGGGCTAGTTTGGTGGAGACATATTGTTTCAATTTTTCTTTGCTGTGGGAGGTTTTTATTTGACCTTCCACTATGAAGGAGAGTTTTGCTAGGTACAGTACTCTTGGTTGATAGTTGTTTGTCTGTAGGGGATAGCATACTTCATTCATCTTACTTTAATTGCCTCTGCTGAGAAGTCTGAAGTTATTCTGATTGGTTTCCCTTTAGAGGTGATTGATCTTTTTTCCTTGACAGCCTTAAGGATCCTTTCCTTGGTCTGAGTTGATCCTGTGTGGATTATAATGTGACTGTGGGATGTCCTGTTCTGGTCTGGTTCTATTGGGGTTCTAAAGGTTTCTTTTATTTGAATAGGCCTATCTTTTTGCTTATTTGGGAAGTTCTCTGCTAGTCCTGTGAAATAAATTTCCTAAGCCATTAACTTCTGTCTCTAGGTGCTCCTCTACATCCATTATCCTCAAATTAGGCCTACTGATGCTTGTTCTAGATGTTGAATAGATCTATCATATTTCTCGGATTTGTCTTGAATAGTTGTGTGTTCTTTCTCTATAATCTCTAGGCTGTCTTCAATCCCAGAGAATCCATCTTCTGCATTATCTAAACTGCTGTCAAGACTTTCTACTTTAAAAAAAAATTTTCTTTTCCTTCTAATTGATCAGATTTCATGGCTTCAAATTCTTTGTTGGAACTTTGTTTTAGATCTTGTACGGACTTCTTTACTTCCTTAATTTGGTTTTCAGTGTTCATTCTCAATTCCCTTAGTTGATTTGTTATGGTTTCACTGGATTCCCTTTCCTTCTGTTGGCTTAATTCAGCATTCCCTCTGGGGCCTCCCTGGATTCACCCAGATGTTTGTTCATGGATTCCATGAATGCCTCCATTAATCTTTGTCTATTCTCACTCACACAATTCCTCTATTTATCTTACATTAGCGTCATCTCACTTGTGATAATCCTGTATTAGTCTTTGGTTAGCCTCATCACGCTCTTGATATTCTTGTATTAATCTTAAAACTTTGGTTAGCCTCACCACACTCGTGACATACCTGTATTAATCTATGTTTGACCGCATCATGCTTGTGATATTCCTGTGTTCTTCTTTGGTTACCCTCATCATGCTCATGCATTTCCTGATCTTGATCACACATTTCCCTATCACGCTCACAGTGATACCTTTGCAGGCTTTCAAACTTTTCATTCAGCATGTCTACCAGTAGAGTTTGTAGAGCATTTTGGAAACTCTCCTCTGGGTTATCCATTGACTGCTCTGTTGCCTGATTGTCATTAGCGGGAACTGAAATACCTCAACTTGTCATTTTTATTGAGTTTCTGCTTGTTCTGCCCATTTGGGTATGATAGCCAAACTGATTCTGAGCTAGAACACTATTTTAAGACAAGCATCAACCAGATCCCTATAGTTGTACAGATTATTTGATCCAACCAAAATGGGTACAATAGATACTATCTAGTTCAACAGATACAATCTAGTTCAACAACAAACAGCTAGGGATCAATGTACTAAGAAAAATCAAGGAAGGGGTCAGCAGACCAGAAATTAAAAAATTTAGGGAGAATTGTGAAAAGTAAACAAGATTGAAGGAACATAGGGAGGGAAAGTGGAAGAGCTATTCAGAGAAAGGGCAAGGATAAAAGGAATGAAGAAAGATTTTTTAAAAAGAAAAAAGAAAAATAAAAAATTTAAAATGAAACACTTAAAAATTATGTAAGTATAAAGAAATAATTCTTCAATTAAAGGAGTTAAGGCTGGGAGTTTGTGAATTGAGTAATCAATATCTGAATTAAGTATGCACACACATTGAAAAATAAGGTCTAATAATCTAAGACAGGTATACATCTGTGGATGAACAGAACAACAATTAAGTAGGGTTAAAATAAAAAAGGATCCAAAGGGGAAAAGAGTATAAAAAGAATATTTTAGAAACAAAAAAGAAACAACAACAATAAAAAAATAAAAATAAAAATGAAAAAAAATTGACAACAATTTACAAAACTTTAGGTAGAAAAAAGTTCTTCGAATGTTTTGGAGGGGCGGGTGGTGGGGCGCATATTTGTCTCCCCTGTATCGGTAATCAGTCTCTTGGTAGTGGAGTCTCTGTTTTGCTTGTGGTGTTTGGTAGTCCAGTGGCTTGATCAGTTTCCTAAATCAGTTTGTTTGAGCAGGCTGAGTTTATGCCCCTCCTCCCAGGCTAGTTCAGTTGAAGGGTGATCTACTTTGAATATCACAAAAGAGTGAGGAGGCTTGGAGGGGTTTCCTCTTGCTGTGAGGGGTGTTAGGTTGTAGGTAGGGCTGTGGTCTGTCAGCAATCAGTAACTTTACCCTGATGGTGTAGCTCCTGAGAGACTCAATCAGTCCAGCCTGAAGCCAATCTCAAGATTTATGTGTAACAAGTTTCCAAGTGATCTAGGGCTGGAGTTGCTTCCGGTGCAGCAGCTGGGTAGGGTAACCTCTAGCTCTCTTAAGGAGAGTCTGCCCTGCCCACTAGGAGCTGCCTCTGCTTGGGAGGGGCGACTCTCCCCAGAGGTGGAGCTGAGCCCTGCCACAGGTCAAATCTTTTTTACCTGTTGACTTGCTCCTATTGTCTTCTTTCCAGGCCTGAGTTAAATGCTAGCTGCTCTAGTTGGGTCTGTGTCAGTATCAAAGATGTAGTTTGTCTCTGGTGGTGGGTGAGGGGCTACCTTCCCACCACTGCTCTGTGAAAAAGAGTGAGGATGTCTTGGGCATGCTCACAGCTTTCCTTTGGTTTCTGGGCCATCCACGTGCAAGATCTGCCACTGTCTGTGGTAGCCAAATGAAGATTTCCCCTCCTTATCAGTTCTTGCTGGCAGTGATTAGAATCCACTCACACAAAGCCCCTGGCACCTTTGTCCCAGGCACTCTCTGTTGATATGAGGGCCAGCAGCAGCAGCCACCACTACTGCTTCCGGGGGGTGTTCGAATCTGTTTCCTTAACTAAGCCTGAGTTTTTCCTCTCTGGCCAAACTCTCTGTACTATGATAACAAATTTGGTGTACTGGTTTCTATTGGAAAGCTTGCTTAGCCCCAAACTCTCCAACATCTTCCTGTCTAGCTTTGTAAAATTTTTGCTTAATTTTCTTCTCATTGTCCATCTCCTGCATCTTTCAACAGTACCTTCCTTGGAGCACCTTTGATTTTATCATTAGAACAGTTTGTCACATTTATTTATTATTGTTATAAGTAAATATTATTGTCAATTTAGGAGCTTTAAATATTTTTTTCACAAAAATATTGTGTCATACCATGAAATTTAATTAGTCATGTTATATAGTTTATAATGTCTAGGAAATAATGACAAAGGAGAGAATAGCCCATTCTCAATAAGAAGAGCTTTACCCATTAAACTTTATGAAAAAACAGAATTTTGCCTGGTACACAAAGATGTTTGTGGTAGATCAATACAGTAAAAAGAGCAGCAGGACCTATGAGAAAGCTTGAACTCCTAGGGACAGCCATTCAGAAAAAAATTCTTGAAACAGACTGAGAATAGAAACAGCAGCAGAGGTAGAATGAGCAATCAAAGAGGATTGGATTTAAGAGCTCGATAAGATTGCATTTCACAGTTTGAATTTTCTTTTATTAAAAAATCCACTCTCAAATATGCCTTTGTTAACATAAATTAATTATGAAAAGTAGTTTCACTATGATAGTTCCATACATGCATACAATCCCTTTGGATGAAACTCACCCCTTCTATTACTTCTTAGCTCCCCTTCCAGCCTTTTGCTTTACATATTTTGCCAGGTTTCGTTGTGCTATTTTCATATTTATACAGAATATGCATTGATCATAAACAATGTCATCTTTACCATCATTCATCATATTATCTCCTGTCCCCCAGAGTCTTTTTACAACTTATGATATAGTTATTTTATTTCGGTTCTAGATTACACATATGAGGAAACTATATATTTATCATTCTAAGCTTGCCTTACCTTGCAGATCATGATGATCTCCAGGTCCAATCATTTTTTTTTTCTTGAATAAAAAAATTTAATTCTTTTTATGGCTGAATAATATGCCTTTTTACACACACTTCACATGATATCCATGTACCCCCTATTTTTGTATCCATTTATTGGTTGTTGAACACTTAAGCAGATTCCATAGCCTAACTGTTGTGAATAATACTGTATAAACATGAGTTCATGAGCCTGTAAATATCTCTCATGTATGTAGATTTATACTCTCTTAGATATGTGCCAATGAGTTCTATTTGAGATACAAAATAGGTCTGTTTTGAGGTTCTTTGGTCAATCTATAAACCATAGTGATTGTACAAGTCTACATTCTCACCAACAGTGTCTGAGTGTTCCTTTTGCCCCACAACATCAGCTGACTGAATAACTGCTGTGAAGCTTCATGGATAGACTTCTTTCCATGTGACAGAGAACAGATAATTATAAGATTTGCCAAAAAAGTTGATCCCAAAAATGAAGAAACAGAATCAGTGAAGTCTGTTTCCTTCTTTACACTCAAAGAAGTTTTACCCACATTTTCTAAGAAGTTTGTTTAGAAGAATTAAATGGAGACAGAAGTAGAAAAGACGTAACTTTTTATCCATCACCTTTTACAATTTCAAGTAAAAGTGAAGTTACTGTTGGAAAAGGAAGTATATTTATAGTTGGAATTGGGTGTTGAGAGAAACGAAGAGCATGAGGATTACTAGGAATATGTACGTAGTAAAACTGGAAGGCGGTATCTCAATGTTGTTTTGATTTGCATTTCTTTTATGCTAGGGAGGTTGAGCATTTATTCATGTCTATTGGCCATCCTTCTTTCCTCTTCAGAGAAGTTTCTCTGTAAGTCTTTAGTCCACTTATTTATTGGGCAGTTTTTTCTTTGAGGATTTGTTGTTGGGGGATTTAATTTTTTGAGTTCCAAGTATATTTTAGATATAAGACCCTTGTCCATTGTATGAAGATCTTCTCCCAATCCGTGGGCTTTCTATTGATCTTGCTAGCTATGTCCTTTGCCATGCAAAAGCTCTGCAAATTCATACAATCCCATTTGTCCAACCTTTCTTTGATTTGTTGTGTTTCTGGGTCTCTATTAAGAAAATTTCAGCCTGTGCCAAGGAGACCTAGGGTTTCTCCTATTCTGTCCTGTAATGTTCCCAAAGTGTCAGCTTTGAAATCAAAACAACATTGAGATACCATCTCACCCCATTTAGAATGGCTATAACTAAGAAATCTAACAACAGATGCTGGAGGGGATGTGGACAGAAGAGAACCTTACTACTTTCCATTTTGGAAAGTAGTATGGAGGTTCCTCAAAAGACTCCACATAGAGCTCCCCTATGACCCAGCAATCCCACTTCTGGGCATTTACCCAAATGATCACAAACAAGACCATATTAAAGCTACCAGCACAACTATGTTTATTGCAGCATTATTTACCATATCTAAGATATGGAACCAACCCAGATAAATAGATCAAGAAAATGTGGTATATATACACAATAGAATTCTATGCCTCCATCAGAAAGAATGGCATTGCCCCATTTGTTAGGAAATGGAAAGACTTGAAAAAAATAATATTAAGTGAAGTAAGCCAGGTCCAAAGAAACACAGGTCCCATGGTTTCCATTATTTGCAATAACTAGTATATGTCTGAATCAAGCAGAAATGGTCAGATATGTTGATGTTAGGCATAATGAACCCCAAGATAATGACTCAAATGGTTTTTATTTCTTGCTATTTTTTCTAACATATTTGTAAGATGATTTCTTTGTTGCTTTGCATGTCCCTTCCCCAGGATATAACCCCTGTTTTCACTGTATTTGATGTTGGTATAATTTGTGGAGGGGAAGTGAAAAAAACAAATTGTTTAAATAGGGATATACATGTGGACCCATTGCAACAATGAGATGTTCAAGACGTTATTTCGAAAAACGAACTTTTCAACTTTGGCGCCGGCCAGGGCAAGAATGGTAAGGTGAAACAAAGGAGGAAGGCAACAATGCTTGATAAGAAATGTACTCATTATCTTGCCCGTGTAATTGTAACTCCTCTGTACAGTATATTCACAATAAAAACAAAAAAAACTGGAAGGCAAGAGGTTGTGATGGATGAATATAACAATAGCTTTTTTGTAACAGGAAAGAATACATATATATTTCTGAATTTAATAATACGGATAGGGCAGATTAAGCAAACTGTTCACCTCATGCAGGCTAACCCCAGCTATTATATAAACACTTAAATTCTACCTTGAAAGTAGTGAAAATAGGTTGGACCAAAAGCCACTGTTTGGCATGAGACAAAACCAATATTTTCTACTTTTCTACCTGTTGTTCTTAATAAATTCACTGTGGTCAAAACATTTGCTACCCCACCCTAACTGATACCTACTAATGGAGGAATTAAATTTCCTTAGCTGATGTGTCTCAGTTTAAAGAAGTGAATAGAAGAGGTACCATGCATGATCCCTCATGTCATATCCATTTTATGGAAGAAATCATGACAAGAAAAAAAAAATCAGCCAGTGGAAAAATGAACTAGAGTTAGACTTGTTCAAGAGTGTGTGTTCCTGATTGGAATGCAAGCCTTTGTTTTATCAGTTATAAGATAGTTGTCTGTTACTTCATCATTACTTACAGCAAAAATCCAAAAACAAACCTATATTTAAGTTTGTTTAGAGTAGATGCTAATTTTTAAGTCCTTCATATAGAAGTAAATATAACTAACTTAATATCAGTTATGTGTTTCTTTAAGTCCTTTAATGATGCTGAAATATAACTGATGTTAATGAGGATCAAAACAGTCATTTTTCAGAATCCATCAGTAGCCTAATTTTTTAATTCCATCTCTAATAATATTAATGTGGAAGGGGAACAGATGAACCCATTAAGTATATTGAAACCTAGCAATTGTTTCTAAGTTGATGGATAATGCAAAGTGCTAATTCATAGACTCTTATTCTGGTTTAAATAAGCATTCTCTTACTGAAATATACATATTACATCTCCTTGCAAGATACAGTGAATGAACTCTATTAAACAAGATCAAAAAAATGATTTCATTAAGTTATTCCTATTTTTTACATACCTGCTACATACTTCAACTTAGAAATGACCATTGTACTCAGAGGCAAAAAATAACATTCATGGTTATAATGTGTTTAAAATTTATAAACTATAAAATAAATGTTTGAAAGCTATTATGTACATACAGAATTAGATAAGGAAATTAAATTAATAAATTTTCTCATTGCATATTGCCTAGCCTAATGGTTTCTCTATGCTGTACATATTTAAATAAGATCTAATAATCATTTCTGTTTTATTCCTTTTACTTATCCCCATATTTAAGTTAGGCAAATATGGTATCTATGCAGAGTGCTGAGGTATTTTCCACAAGGGCAGGATGTCTTACTAGTATAGTGATTTTATAGAACAGCTATCTACATCTCGACTTTTCCCCCAATTTTTTAGTGTTGCATATGAATTGTACAACATGTGCAGTTTCATTGTATTTCCCTATGTGCATGTAATGTACCTTGGTCAACTTCACTCTCTTTTTAATCTGTTACCTAACTAGACTAGTCCTACAAAATGGCAAATTTCATATATATATGTATATATATACCCTAGGGTTTTCATAGTGTGGGGCATATGGAAGGTATTTATCAATTGTTTCTGAAAGCTTTTAGTATATATCAGTCTATTTGAATAGAATGCAAGGTTTATTTGATTTAGCTTAGGTTTGATTTAAATAGTGTAGATGGATTGAGGACAGTAAATACGTTGGTATTTAGAATCCAACTTCTATTATATCTGTCTGAAACAATAAAATTTAAATATGATGACAAAATAGGGTAATATATTTTCATGAGGACATTTTTCCTAATTTGATTGATTTTGATATTGATATACCCTAATTGTCTTTTTTTTTTAATTTCATGAACTGCTTTAGAAATGAACTTCAGGAGGGATTTCATAAAGTGAAAGCACCAAATTTAATGATTTGCTTGTTTGTTAGTTTTTCTTAAAGAGATTAAAATCACCTTTCGTTGTTATAATGAAAGTAATTTTGTATGGAAAGATTCGACACTCACTTGGAAATGTTCTAATCTTCCTGGCAGTGATGCATGGAAAGACCTATTAAATTTAAAACTGATGATTACAATGAGAGACAAGTATTTAAATATCAACATCTGCATACACACTAGATACTGGGAATGTCACATGCATGTGCCATGTCAGGTGAGGGAGGAGACACACTGCATGAGAATTTTGTAACAGGATTGTTTCTAAGCACAGTTCAGTAGCAACTGAGTCATTTCTGGTAGTGTGAAGACCAAAGTGACTGGCTTTGAGCACAATGCAAGAATGAGGTATAGCAAAGTTTAAGAAAAATTTATAATATGCTTAATAAGAAAAACATAAAAATAAAACAGCCTTAATATTGAAAAATTGCTTTTTGAAATGATCACTGTGTGAGTCTGCCTTGAGTAATATCAGAATATTTATTAAGGTCTTCATATAAAATAACAAGTTTAGGAAATCTGGAAAAATAGAACTTGAGGAAAATTTGAGACATAAAGACTTAAGAGTCACTTGAAAGTTAACATTTTTATTTTGTGGTAAGTTTAATATCAAAAGAAAAATGGGAGAGTAAACTTTTATCATTTTGAAGGTACATCATTTCACACACCCACACTCATATACACACATATTTCACACAAAAATACCTAGAATTAAATACCTATATCTATCTTTGGTAAGTGTACAAGTGTAAACATACACACAAATGTGTGATGTTAGTAAATGAAAACACTTGTGCATACATGCATTCATATGTGGGTGTAAATATCTCTGTGGGTATGCACAAGTGCAGCTTCTAAGCTAAACAAATAATCTGAAAAGCAAAACAAGGAGTAAACCATGTCTTTTATGGCATAATACTATTTCTATCCTCTTCTCAATTTAATAGTTTTCTGAGAGTTATTTTCAAGTATATTTTTCCAAGATATATTTTTAAACAAATAAGGTCTTCATTTAGAAACAAACGTAAAACAATCAAAAAATTTCTCTGACCTTTAGATATTGCATGGTTTACACATAACATTTCTAAATTAGTTGTGATCTATATCTAAACATTCAGTACTTCAATACATCTCTAATGTTATACTGATATGTTCCCATGTCTTCCTATTATAATTGCTGCTTTTTGCATTAAACTTTGCCAAAAGCTCAAAAACACAGCATTTTTTAATGGTCTATTTGAAAAATATTTATTGTCTTTCAAATTGATATTGAGCATTATGGAAATCCAGGTTTAAAGACTTACTGCCTAAAAGTTCAATACCATTTTAAAAACAGACTGACTCTAAATATGTCTTTGAAAAGTTTCAAATTTCTAAAAGCCAATTAATGACAAACAGAAAAAGAATGGACTGTCAAAGAAAGCATATTCTAACATTCAACAAATGCTTTCTGATAAAATTTTGTATTTCATTAACTGTCAAGGCATACATGCAGCTACAGCTTATATTTTTTAAGATATCGCATTTTTATGTGTTTATCAGACATATTTAATGTAAAAATGCAACTAGGCTTTAGATTTTTGTTTTTAGAATACCACATTTTCATGATGTTAAGCCATTTCTTTATACTGCAAAAAGTAAAGATATTTTTAAATTACAAACCTTTGCCCATTATTTATTTTGATATACAGATTTCCCTTTGGAGAAGAGTGTGCCAGATTCTTCCTTTGTAAATAAAACAACACACTTAGCAGACAACTTTTTTTTTTGTCCTTCATGGGCATGAACTCAGGGTCTGAGCGCTGTCCTTGATCTTTTGTGCTAAAGGCTAGTACTCTAGCACTTTGAGACCCAGCTCCAGACTTGTTTTCTGGTGCTTAATTGAAGATGAGTCTCACAGATTTTCCTGCTTGGGCTAGCTCTGAACCATGATATTCAGATCTCAGTCTCCTGAGTAGATAGGATTACTGGGTTTAAATGCTAATAATTCCCTTACAGGTTGGTTTGTTCTTACCTTAGACAGTGTTATCCCTGAGTTCTCTACTATGGATGAAATCAAATTCCTTAAAATTTAGACAGTCTGTCCTGTTGTGAATGAAAAACAAAAGACAAAAAAAGCAAAACAAAAAACTACTCTCTCCTAGTTCACTGATGTTGAAAGCAGTACCAGGAAAAAGTAAATACAGCACAATACATCCAGAATGCATTAAAGAATATACTATTCGACTACCTTCTATTTCATCTCATGAATCAGTTCTCAGCTTCATCTTCCTGCACAAATAACTTGTAGACCTTCATGATCAACCCTGTTTTCTGTCTCCTGCCAAATGTAGGCATGATCCTCTATCCTCTGGTATTCCCAAGGGTAAGGAAGGAAGTGATTTACAATGAAAGTGGTTATTTCTGGTAATGAAGAATAATTTGTTACTGACATCAGCCCTGGGACACAAATTTTGTTCCTAATCCTCCAGAACTCTTTCTCCTGATCCTCCAGCCTCAGTCTCTGATGTACCTGGGATTATAGGCTTACATCACCAGACCCAGTTGACTAGCAGCATTTAAAACTTACTCTTCTGTTTGGATTTCCATTTTAGATTAGTACTTTGCACTATCTATTTGGAATGGAATAAAACTCTTTTTTCAGTCTTTATTCAGCTCTGCAAGGTTTGTTGTATATTTTCTAGTGGAAAATACATCTTCAGTAGTACTAATTCAGCCCTGGGAAAGACAAACACCTATATAGATAATAGGAACCAAGTTAGTGCCACAAATAAGTGAATGAAGCACCAATGTTTAAAGATGCAGACATTAAGGGATTAGAACCCTGTAGCAGAATAAAAGGAAGCATTTAGGTCAATTGCAGAAGGAAAAGCCCAACTTTTTAATGATGACGACTTGTTAATAGTAAGTGGGTAACACTTTCTCCAGGGATGAAAGGGAAATTGTCATTTACAAACTGTAACTTATCTGGGTAAATTACTAGGTAGCATCTATATGGGAAAACATACACTGGCCAGGAAATCAAGACTCACAAACTAAATATGTTAAGTAAATTTATGATATTTTTATGCTATGACTTCATATATAAAATTGAACTGCCATTCATTTTTCTGGATGAAAATTAAACTGACTCAAGAAAAGCGTGTCTTTTGAGTGAAAAGATAACTTAAGGTTTTTAGGAGGTCCTGTCTACAGATTTGTTACCCTAAATGTTTTGAATGATTTCATCACTGTTTGTTATTTATTACTATTAATTCCATCATTTATTTCATCATTTAGTGAAAAACACCACCTTTCTTGGTAGAGAGAGGAAATTCTGCTGCAAGGTCATTAAAATATATACCATAGGTTTGCTTTTGGTATTTTCAGTCACATAAAAAAAGATACATTTAACAGTCACTTTTCAATTTGGGGAATAATGAATACATTATGCCAAGATTTCCACCAGGTCTGTTGATCTCAGCAGATGCTCTTTAGTTGTGTTCTTTGATTAGGAACAATAAGAAATGTTCAGGGTCATAGTATAAATGAACTTGTTTTCATTCTGGAGAAGGTCTTTCTGAGAATCAAGGCTAGAGTCAGACAGGAACAGAGCAACATATAATTTTACAGAATGCTATCATCTCTTTGAGACATAAGAGAAAAATAGGCTAAAATGGTTTCCTACAAAAAAGAAAGGATCTTTACATTACAAGATTTTGCTTTTATAAATACCTTGGCTTAATTTGAGACTAATGATCCCAAGAAACATGCATGACGCATTTCTGTCGTCTTAGAGTTGTATGGGAGCCACTGGAATAAGAAATAAAGAAGCAAGCAAATAAAAGTTTAAAAATGAAGTCCCCACTTCTGAGGTAATTCATCATGGCAGAGTTTACATTTATTTTAGTAGAAAAGAATAAGTGATAAGCTCCTTAAAAATGAAAATAATAATTAGTTTGCCAGACATTTGTAGATTTTGCCTATAACCCTAGCTATTTCTATTTACTTAGGATCTTGGAACATTTAGGTTGCAGTTCAAAGCTGGCCTGGGCAGATGAATCTAAGAAGTTGTTATTTCCAATTAAATAGCATAAATAGAATGTGGAGTTATGGCTTAAACTATATAGCACAGCCATGAGTAAAGAAAATGATGCAAGAGCTCAAGAACCCAAGTTTAAGCTGGTACAAAAAAAATAGAGGAAAAAACGTTATTCTGGCATATATGGTACTTCTCAAATAGGGATAACCAAATTTGTCTTAGAGATGACTGAAGGAAAGTGAGCTAAACACATTTCAAAAACAGGATGAGCTATTTGTTGTTATTCAGCAAGTTCTCCTAGAAATTTAAAATTGTTAACCCCAAACCCCAAATCCAAACCAAGCTGTAAATTGCTAGGAAATGACATCAAGGAAACATAAACCTTATCTCTTATGTGCAGAACGTCATCTGAACATCCTTCAGATTTACAAATAAAACAGGACTATGAGAAGAGGTGAACAAATAGTACTCCCTAGACACTATGTTGAAAATAAACTGTACAACATAGAGATGGAGATGGGAGGGTAAGAGTGTGAGAGAGATAGGAAAGAGGTGACATTGTGCAAAATAAAATGTATTTATGTAATTTTAACTCCTCTGTACATCATTCTCATAGTATATGTCTGAGTCAAACAGAAAAGGTCAGATAAGATGATGTTAGGGAAATGAACCCTAAGATATGTATTCAAATTTTTTTTTGTTTCATGCGATTGTTTCTAACACATTTATAAGATTATTTCTTTGTTGCTTTGTATGTCCCTCCCCCACAATATAACCTCTGCTTTCACAGTATTTGATGTCGGTATAATTTGTGGAGGGGAAGGGGAAAAACAAGTTGTTTAAATAAGGATACAGGTGGACCTGTTGCAACAATGAGAAGTACAAGTCGTTATGTCGAAAACGAACTTTACAACTTTGGTGGGGGGGGGGGCGGGGAGAATTGGACGGAGGGTGGGGGGGAAGATGGGAAGGGATGGGAAGGGGAAACAAAGGAGGAGGCTACAATGCTTGATAAGAAATGTACTCATTATCTTGCCCATGTAATTGCAAACCCTCTGTACAGTATTTTAACAATAAAAAATAAATAAAAATTAAAAAAATTGAAAACATGATTACGTTGAACACAAAGAAACACACAAATATAAAGTATTTCTTTTTTTAAAAAGTAGTGTTTCTTTCTGTTTTTTTTTTTATGTTGTTTGTTGCTTCTAGATACATTCTTGCTTTGTAATCCAGTGGCCTTAAAATTGCAATCCTCCTGCTTCAAATTCTCTAGTTCTGGGATTACAGGAATAGGCACCATGTCCAGTGGAATGAATAATTCTTATATAAATTTAATGTTGATTGGATTTTTCAATATGGTTTAGGAACTTCCCAGTATACAAAAATTTGGCAGTTTCTTCTATAAATGTAAAATATATTGAGCCAAAACTATGGAGAAATGGATACACTTATATATTAAGCTCTTTACAAGTTTAAAGCCTACAAGCAAGGCAGAATTTATTGAATCTCATTTGTGTACTTATTTCATTTCACTCAGTAACATTAATGTGAAACATCCGAAAGATAACAGCACTCTAAGATGAGTTCATCTAAACGCACCTTAGTCATTCAGGTTGATACAACAGCCATAACAGAGATAATGTATGGTTTTCAGCATTTGTTAGTATTGGTAACAACCCAGGCCTTAGAAATGTAGTAAGTCAAGCCCTGACACAAGTTCAAAGTAATTTGCCAAGGCTAGTGGGAAAAAAATAAAAGAGTCACAGAGAACTTTAATAATGTAAGTTTTATTTGAACTTTGCCATCACCCTAGTTTATAGAAGTTAATTCCTACTCTCAGTTTCAAGTGACAAAGATTAATTGACCTTCCTTATCTGAGTGCTCTTTGATTAGAAATGTGCTTTTTTCAACTATATCTTTCATCATCTATGGTGGTTGCTCAATAAAAAAGATGTGCCTGGAACCAAAGCTTCTATTTTCCACAGGAGCAGAAGAGCAATATGTAGCCACAGGTTACTGCTTTTGTAAACTATTACTTTTACTGACAACAGGACTACTGCTCTAACTTGTCTCATTAGGTTTAAATAAATTGAGGTAAACAAACACAACATCTGACCAGCTATCTCCCTTCAAAAAAATACCTGCTGCAGTGACAAATAAACAAGCAAACAAACTTCAGTTCTCAAACATTTTAAGTCTAGAAGAGAATGGGAATCAAGTAGTACTAAGATCTCCAAAAATTATATTATTAGGTGAGACCAGGAGGAAAATAAACAAGATCCCGTGATAACTCAAAAACCAGAAGGTAAGGAAGCTGTTCAACTTGTAGTCTATTGCCACATCAATGTACCAGGCAAGAACTTTTCAAAGTTATTCAAACAAATCTCAAATTCCACATTTAAAGGAAGAAATTGACTTATTTATGAAAGCTAGTTAAACATGTCATTTGCCTATGTGACAGATTCACTTGAATTATAATTCCTGAAAGAACATAGATGAAAGCTTAAATTGAGCCAACACTAAAGTTTTGGCTTCTGCTGTCATTTATAATTAAGACTTTTAGCTTTCTGGTTTGATGTCTTGTGCAGAAATGGTCAAATCTTTTAAAATGTGCAGTCAAAGCCATATGATTAATTTTTACAAACCATTTAGTCAATAAAATCTACCCTAGAAGTCTGTCTTATCTTCCGTTAGTCAACATTATCATTAAGGTCTATTTGCATTTAGAGATAGTCAAATACTGAGCTGATGAATAGATTCATGTTATAGATGATATATTTTTAAATAACTTCATCTTATAGATAATATATATATATATATATTTAATGTTAGGCACAAGGTATTCTTTGACAGAGTCCTATTCATCATGTCACCTCACATATATTTTTTTCAGTAGTTTGTGGGAGCCATTCACTTGTGTAATTTTACCTATTGGTCAATAAGTAGAAGGCATGAATAGATCTGTTTCTGTTCTCATTACTTATGACCTTCCTCCTATGGGCCCCTCACTTTGCCTCTTCTGTGCCTTACTTCCGTTATTTGCCATCTTGTTTTTGCCTTCTTTCCTTGGTTGGAAACCTTACTCTAAGCAGTCTATCATTGTAGTCTGTGAGTAATTGCTTGGGGAAAGTTCTAGCATCTAATTAAATTTGACATTAATTGCTTTCTAACTCTGAATTGCTATAAATGAAAATGAGACTCACATGGAATAACTTAGGTTTTGTAGAAAGCATAATGAGTCAAAGCTTCATTTCACATTTTGTTACTTTTTAGAGACTCTGACATCACGTAAGAAAGTTACTGAAATGCTAAATCAGAATGTAGGACATAGAACAATGTCTTAAAATAAAACTGCTAAGTGAATACAAAAAATAATATATCTTAAAGTTAACCATTCAGTAAGTATGTGTTTAAAACCACTATAACCTGGATATGTTTATTAGTGGAAAATATTTTCAGAGCGATGTCTAAGTTTGTGTTTCAGAGATTATTATGTATAGAAATAATTTTCAAATATGTATATGAAACAATGTCTAGTATTCAAACTGATATATAAGCATTAATTTGTGTCTTTTCATATGTATATATTAAATAATAGCAAATTATTTCAGTTAAATTGGTGAGTATGCAGCCTCTAACCATGTTAATATTTAGAAAACAAATTGGAATTGAAAGAATTGGTTGTAGGCAAGTGATTTGTGAAACTCAAACTTCTTCAACTAAAAAAATACTCAAATTGAATGAGCTATTTTCAAAGGTCACAAAAAAATTCAAGTATACACAGACAGAAAAGAATGGGTTATGTTTAAAAGCTTGAAACTAGAAGTATAAAAAAGAATAGAAGTCTAATGATTGCAATGATGAAAAAATGTGCAAGTTACTGCTTCCCAGTAAGACAGAAACATCAGTGTGAAACGAAAACAAAATAGAAAGACATAAAACACTGCCTAAATTTTAAAATGGGATCTAAATTATGTAGGTACCAATGATCACAAGATACTCTATGATAAGTACAGAAAGTAAATTATCATCTCCAAATTTTAAATAAAATGATAAATTTTTTTGCAAATAAGAGAGTAAACAAGGGATTTTACCCTGAGCAATTATTATTTTTGTTCGTTTCTTTTATCAGAATGTAATTTTTAGACTTGCAGAGTTTGGAGAGTAACATACTTAAGCTTCACAGACTTGATATTTTGGAAGAAAACTGTAGGCGGGTAGAGCAATTGGGAGTTTGAAAGTCTTACACATAAAGAAATCACCCAGAAACAAAGCTCCCTAATGAGGAACAGAAGATCTGATTAAATCCTCTAGTGGCCAACAAATCATTCAAGCCCAGAATTTGAAAAAAAAAAAAAAAGCCACAGCAATTAATAAGAACAAAGCAGCGTAGAAGCTACAAGCTATGAATAGAAGATGTTTGGAGTTTGAGTCTAGCTAGGCTCATTTCTTAACTGAATAATGACAAAAAAAGTAAACAAATGATGAGAAAATATATAGAATTGCAACAAGTGTTTATCACCAATGTAGAATTTTCAAGAAGTAACTCTAGAATAAACTAAAGCAATAAAAAATATTTTAAAAAATCAGGAAGCATGCACTATACTGAAGAAAAGCAGAATTCCTAAGAGCTGCTTCCTGACTTGCTGAAAGGCTGGTTGAATGTACCTTAAACACTACTCACTGTTTGAGAATTGCCTTTGTCCAACTCTGACACTCTACTTTGCCTCTCTATTCTGGATCTGCTATTTGTGATTTCCTATCAAAACAAACAAGAGGCTGGGGTAAAACTTATTTGTTAAAGAAAGCTTAGAAACACTTTGACATTGTAAGTTTTCTCAGCCGCACAAACCAAATGAAAGTAAGAATTATTTTATATATAGTACTGAGTAATCAATAAAAATAATTTACTCAGCCGGTGCCGGTGGCTCACGCCTGTAATCCTAGCTACTCAGGAGGCTGAGATCTGAGGATCACAGTTCAAAGCCAGCCCCGGCAGGAAAGTCTATGAGGCTCTTATCTCCAATAAACCACTAGAAAACCGGAAGTGGCATTTTAGCTCAACTGGTAGAGCACTCGCCTTGAGCTGAAGAGCTGAAGCGCTCAAGCCCAGAGTTCAAGCCCCAGGACAGACAAAAAAAAAATTAATCATGGAAATTATTGGATAAAATAATAGATGTATTTAATATATCAAGAAAAAGAACTTAAAATAATATATGAATCTGAATAATATTTCTGGGAGATAGACTGAATACAAATGGAAGGCCTTTAGATATAATGAGTGAACCAAACTGAGTGGTTAATTCAAGATCACTACACAAGATTCAATTTTTTTCTAGGCCAATAAAAATCAGCTAGAAAATAAAAAAAATTAAAAATCATGAAAAGCACATTTAAATAAGAATTTACAAAATTTTTAACAAAATAATTTAAAATATATAAAATGTCTTTCATCTGTTTTCTATATGTCTCCTGTCCTCGACCTGAATGAGAAATCACTATTTTTGAGAATAGCTAATTTATCTTTGGAAACTGTCAGACTTTGGCTTTCCTATATTTTCAGCTTCAATTCCTTCTCTTAACAGCATTTTAAAGCAATCAGTTATCTAGATATGTGTAGCAATATTAACTACTCTACAGTGAATGAGCAATATCTCTGCCTCTCTATAATTACACATCCAGAAGCAAGATTTCATCTTCAGAAAACTTAAATGGAATGTTGACTGAATGGGTAAGTTTTGCTGTTGACATACATTTTTCTTGTTCATTTCCTCCATGAAATTTAATCCATATTAAAAATAAAAATAGAAATTGTTAAAGAATAATGATATCGATCAAATATTAGACATATGAACATGACATAAGGATGAAATTTTAAAACTCGGTATGGATAAGAAAAAACATGATCATATAGCAATACTACAGCAAAATAAGAAAAGAATAAAATAATACATAAAATGTTTTTTGAAAAGCTAAAACTTTACAACTAATGCTGAAAAGCATTTATCCAATAAATGCCTAATAAATGTCTCACAAAAAGTTGTTATGTAACTCCTCATGATGATGTTTACCAAAAAAAAATGGTTCCAGTGACTTTCCAGTCAGGGCAGATCAAAATGTATTGAGAAGTATAAAATTAAAGAAAGAAATACAGTGATGATAAGTAGGACTTAATATTCGCATCCTTTGTTAGCTTAAATAAAACACAAAATAAAGCATTCTGCATTCTTTATGTTATAATCATTCTTTTCCTCTTGTGGTACTTGGACATTAATTTAAGTATTCCATGACAAACTATGTTAATACTCTTTATATTTAGAATATGCAACTTAGAGGAAACATTAAAATACTGGATTTAATGGTATCAACTTCTTTCTGATAATTGGCTAAGGTAGGACATAAACATACATAGAAGACTAAATACAGTGCAGATATATATCATATATATATACACTATGTATACATATAATTACACATGTATATGTGCATAGATATTCTTTGTATATGCAATATATATTAAATATATACATATACACATATAGATAGATGGTAAGTAAATCTTCACTCACTTATTTCTGTTCAGTTTTTCATGATTTTCTGTATAAGCTTGATCTTTTGAAACAAAACAAGTTTCACATTTACCCATCCTAAGGCTTTTATTCACTGGATGTTCACTTATGTATTAATTCCACAGTACTTTTTATAGTTACTACATGTACTCTTTCAGTTCCAGATTTTTGCTGGATCATTCTATTTTAACTTAATGTCTAGAAATATCTTAATTCTAATTATGATTTAATATTAAAAATGGATTGAAGTCAGAAGCTTGTGCTTATTAGACATGTTACCATTCAAGCCATATCAACTTTTCCCTGCACTGCATTAGGCTGACATCCTACCACCCTTACTATACACCTAGCTGGGATTATAGCTATGTGCTACAGCACTTGTCTTGGTTCATGTCTCCTTAATTTTTTGCCTGAACTTTCATTCTAATAATCTCCTACATTAAATTCTTTTTTTAGTTTTAATTTTATTTTTATTTTTTTATTGTGAAAATACTGTACAGAGGGGTTACAATTACATGGGCAAGATAATGAGTACATTTCTTATCAAGCATTGTAGCCTCCTCCTTTGTTTCCCCTTGCCATCCTCTCCCAACCCCCCCCCCAATCCTTCCTGCTACACCCCCCACCCCGGCACCAAAGTTGTAAAGTTCATTTTTCGATG
Source organism: Dipodomys merriami (assembly GCF_024711535.1). Lineage (NCBI taxonomy): Eukaryota > Metazoa > Chordata > Mammalia > Rodentia > Heteromyidae > Dipodomys > Dipodomys merriami. The sequence goes on from NW_027202271.1 coordinate 32,801,266, forward strand.
TAATGACTTGAACATCTCATTGTTGCAAAAACAGTTTTTTTCTTTTTGCTTATGTGGTGCTGAGGAATCGAACCCAGGGCCTCATGAATGCAAGGCAAGCACTCTACCACTGAGCCACCTTCCCAGCCCCAATATTAAATTCTTTTTATCCCTCATTTTCTCAAAATATTTATTGAGTTCCCATCATGTGTGCTTTGTTATTTTTTTAGGTTTGAGCTTGAAACAGAAATGAGGAAAATTGCCCTATAAAATTCAAAATATTAAAAATACCCATTTTTTCTAAAACCACTGTAAGCTCAAACTTTTTTTTTCTCTGTCATGGGGCCTGAACTCTTGGTCTGGGCACTGTCCCTCAGCTCTTCAGCTCAAGGCTAGTGCTCTACTGCTTGAGCGACAGCACCACTTCTGGCTTTTTCTGCTTATGTGATGCTGAGGAATCGAAGTCAGGGCCTCGTGCATTCAAGGCATGCACTCTACCACTGAGCCACCTTCCCAGCCCCCAAAACTACATTCTTTAAAGTAGACAGTATAGAAGATGGTAACAGCTAGAACATCGATCATATTTTGAACCCAAAAGTACTTGCTAACTGCAAAATATTTATGATATCCTTTTGTTCATGGGAAAATATCAGTAGTTAACATATATCTGTATTCATGTAATCGGTTCCCAACAAGTATTTTTTAATTAACATATTTGTTCACAATGGTATCTATTTTCAAAGGACATATAGCTTATTTTTGCATAAATGTACCTGTCTCCTCACAGTCCTCTGTAGGCCCTCCTCGTGGAGACTACCTATTAGATGATGGCATTGTTTCTAATGTCTTCAGAAGGTGCCAATAGCGATATTCCTTATGTGATTAGTTTATCCTGTTATTTCTCAGGCATTTCCTAGCATTTCCTTCTAATTTGGAAAATGGTGTTTTAAGGTCAGCTGAAAGTTAATTTATCTCACTTTCTCTGTCCAATATTTCCATTTTGTCTTGACATTCTGCGAATGTCGTCTGGAACCTGAAGAACAGTGGTGTTTTTAAAAAGTCAGTCTTCCCGCCTAATGTGAAACAGCTAGATTTATCCCCAAGGAAGGATGTAAATTTACTGCAAATGATACTTTAATGGAGCCTGGCTTTTTGTCATGCTAAGAGATCTAAATGAATGTGGCAACCAGCAGAAATTCCCAGGAGAAGCAGTGAACATGAAGCCAGTGATCCCACCAGAAATTAGGAAATAAATGCTTCTAGCTTTGCCATTTCAATACTTTTATCCTATCAAAAAGATGCAGAACATGATATACAAGTTGTTGATTATCGTTTGTTGGCACTTATTGGTTATAGACCTGACAGGTACTTATTTATTACATACTGGAGAAGCACTAGCTCCTACAAATTGCCATTGCTCATAGGTGAATATACATTCATCTATTTTACATAAATGGGCTTTTTTTGCCATGATTTATATTACTTTTATGTTTCTTCTAAATCATTGTGCACATATATCTTTGTATTTAACCATAGATTATAATAGTAACACTCATGGATCTGAGTGAATGGATAGGGCTGTGAGGCAGAGAAGAAGAAAAGTAAAGGGAGGAGAAAGAGAAGGAGGGAGATGGGGGAATGGGAAAGGGGAAAAGAAGTGGAGGGGGAGAAGAACAAGAGGAACAAGAGCAGCAGGAGGAGGAGAAAAGAGGAATGAGAGAAGGAGAAGGAAGAAGAGAAAGAGGAGGAGTTGTGGGTGGTGGTCATGATTGTGGTGATTGCTTATCCTTAGGCATTGCAACTAACAAAGTAGGTAACCCCCCCTTTTTTTACTAAGTTTTTTTATTGTGAAAATATTGTAGAGAGAGTTTACAGTTATATGAGCAAGGTAATGAGTACATTTCTTATGAAGCGTTGTTGCCTCCTCCTTTGTTTTTCCCCTACCATCCCTTCCTTCCCACCTCCACACCTCCACTCTTCACACCTCCTCCCACATAAATTGTAAAGTGTTTTTTTTCAACATACAACATAGTGTTTTGTACATCTCATTGTTGCAATGGTCAACCTGTATCCTTATTTAAAGATTTTGATTTTTCCTTTTCCCTCTCCAAATTATACCAACATCAAATACAATGACAACAGGGTTTATACCCTGGGGTAACCTTTTTTAAATACGTTTATTATTGTAAAAAAAAATAGTGTACAGAGGGGCTACAGTTACATGAGTAATGAGTACATTTCCTATCGAGCATTGTTACCTCCTCTTTTGTTTTTCCCCTACCATCCCTTCCCTCCCATTTCCCCAACTCCTTCCCCCTCCCCCACCACAAGTTGTAAATTTCATTTTCAACATAGTGTCTTGTACATATTATTGTTACAGTGTGTCAACCTGTATCCCTATTTAAGCATTTTGTTTTGTCTCTTCCACTCCCCAAATTAGAAAAGTGTATACGCTTTTAAACAGAATACTCTATTTTCACCTACTAAATTGTTGTAGTGATTTAAGTAGTTATTATTTAGAAATTGCAAATAAACATGCTATAATTTAATGACGTGGTGAATCTAATTTATTTATTTTATTAACTTTAAGTAGTTGTACAAAGAACTTGCCATTTAACAAAGCAATTTCTTTTTTTATTGTGAAAATACTGTAAAGAGGGGTTACAATTACATGGGCAATTACATGTTTCCCCTTTCCATCCCTTCCCATCCTCCCCCCTCCACTTCCCTCCACTGAATCCTCCTCTCCCCTCCCCCCGCTTCACCAAAGTTGTAAAGTTCATTTTTCGACATAACGACTTGTACATCTCATTGTTGCAATGGGTCTACCTGTATCCCTATTTAAACGATTTAACAAAGCAATTTCTGAAGACAATGCATCTTGATCAATATAACCCCTGTCAATATTCTCGCCCACTACTTCCAACACACCTCTTCCTTTACTTCATAATTTTGTAGGATATATACTGAATTCTCCACTGCATTCTCCACAACCCTTCTAAATTTTAAGGGGATGATTTGCTAAAATTTTCATAAGCTAAAATAGCATAGAGAAATTTGTAGACATTGTAGAATGTGTTAAATGTTTCTGATGTCTTTTTTTTTTCTACAAAGCAGGACAGGTCCTGTTTCACATCAGTCCATGAAATATCTGATTGGAGCTAACAGTCTCTTTCAAAGACAGAAGCAATTTTCAAGTGAAGTAACAGTTATAAATTTATTGAGATTCTAAATAGTTGCAATAGGATATAGCAATGATTTTATATTGCAATACAATAGAAGTTTTTTTTTGTTTTTGTTTTTTTTATTAATGTTTTTATTGTGAAAATACCATACAGAGGGGTTACAATTACATGAGCAAGGTAATGAGTACATTTCTTATCAAGCATTGTTGCCTCCTCCTTTGTTTCACCTTACCATCCTTTTGTTTTCCCTTCACATCCCTTCCTTCCCATTCCCCCCCCCAAAGTTGTAAAGTTCGTTTTTCGACATAACGTCGTGTACATCTCATTGTTGCAATGGGTCCACCTGTATCCCTATTTTAAAGATTTGTTTTTTTCCTTCCCCTCCGCAAATTATGCCAACATCAAATACAGTGAAAACAGGGGTTATACAGTGGGGAAGGGACATACAAAGCAACAAAGAAATCATCTTGTAAATATGTAAATATGTTAGAAACAATAGCTGTTCATTCATTTCACTGCTGTTTTATTATATATCACCCATACAAAAAAAGCATACAAAACAGATATGTGCAAATTATGGTATAATTATGAGCATGTATGTACTCCTACACAGGTCAAGAAATGGATCATTGTTCATATCTCAAGAGCCACCTTTCTTTTTTGCCTTTCTCAACACAGATCCATTCTTACCTTTATAACTAATCAACACTGTGACTTTTGCTTTCTTTTTCTTTGTTAGTTAAGAATAATGTTGCTTCTCATATGCAAGTAATAAAATGGATATTGTCTGAAAATTTTGGTTATTTTTCTAGGTTACAATTATGAAACATTTATCTTATAGCTACGATCATTGTACTTTCACTTCAGATTATTATTATGGTGGGTCATTTTCAGCTTTTATACGTAATAGTAAAAAATAAAGGTGCTTATTTGTTCAGGTTTGGTTAGGGAAATAACATGTACATTTGTAGACTGCAGTAGTCTCTGGGACATAAGAATTAAAAGGTTAGAAAAATAGAAGTCACATTGAAGAACAAGAGGAAACAGACTTTAACAATAAAGAAGCAAAGTTGAGAGAAAGATGGGAAAATGAAAGGGAGCTAATATTTGTGTAGGTGGAGGCACAGAGCAGTATGAAGCTGCTAGAAATGAATGCTGAAAGAATTGCAGACAATTTCACATGTTTATCAAGTGATATGCATACATAGCATCAGGAGCTGAATGACAGCTAAAGAAGTCCAGGAAAACCATGCATAATCAAATTTCTAAAAATTGAAAAGGAAAATATAACACAACCTTGGAATTAACATGAAAGAAACAGTTTACAGTAAGTTTTTCAATAAAGCTTTTTATAGTAAGTTTTCATAAAACTTGGAGTGCAAAAGAAAAGGAAAAAAGTTTTTTGCCCACTTTTTAATCAGGCAGTTGTTTCTTTGAGGATTTGTCTAGGATAATAATAATGATAATAATAATAACAATGATAGCAGATAATAGGATAATAATAGCAGAATTCTGCTTGTCTGGTAATATTATCCTAGACAAATCCTCAAAGAAACAACTATATATGACTGTATAAGTTGATGCTACATGAAATGAACCCCAAGATAGGGACACAAGAGGTGGCTTTTTTGTCACTGTTGTTTTTAATATACTATGTGATTTTTTTTTGTTTCTTTTATATGTTAAACCCTGTTGTCACTGTATTTGATTCTAGTGTCCTGTATCCTGTTCTATTTTAGGGAGGGGAAGAGAAATAACAAAATCCTGAAACAAGGATACAGGTTGACCCATTGTAAAATGAATGAGATGTACAAGACACTATGTTGAAAACGAACTTTACAACTTGGGGGTAGGGAGAGGGAAAGAGGAGTTGGGGAAATAAGGAGGAAGAAATGGTAGAGGAAAACAAAGGAGAGGGTAACAATGCTCAATAGGAAATGTTCTCATTACCTTATTCATGTAACTGTAACCCCTGTGTACAGTATCTTTACAATAAAATTATTTATTAAAAAATTAAATAACCTTGTCAATTTCTGTGTTTATTTACAGGAAGGCTAATTTAGGATGACTAACAAATCAAAAGGAAATGTAAAACTGCAAATAAGCATGTTAGTGAAATTGCAGAGCACCTAAAATCTTAATTGTTTTTAAAGCAAAAGGAAAATGAATATTCACTTCAAAATAAAGGTTTTGTTCTATAACTAAAATTTCTGTAATATTTTTCTTGTCCTTCCAGATAGTTCTATGTTTAGGCTATTACTGTTCAAATAGCTTAAATGCTAGTGATCAGTTTTGGCCTATTAACTCAAGCAGAAGTTACATGTACCACATTCTGGTGGAAACATTGGGGCAGGGGAAAAAAGGATGAGACAACAATTCTTGATAAGAAATGTACTCATTACCTTGCTCATGTAACTGTAACCTCTCTGTATGGTATTTTCAAATAAAGAAAACTTATTAATAAAAAAAGATCCATTGTAATAATGAGATGTACAAGTCGTTACGTGGAAAAATGAATTTTACAACTTTGGTGGGGGGGGAATTGGATGGGGGGGCGGGGGGAGGATGGGAAGGGATGGGAAGGGGAAACAAAGGAGAAGGCTACAATGCTTGATAAGAAATGTACTCATTATCTTACCCATGTAATTGTAACCCCTCTGTACAGTATTTTCACAATAAAAATAAAATTAAAAATTTTAAAAATAAACTACATTTGACATATTCCCTTGTTTTGGAATGTATAATACACAAAAAACAGTCTTTGGAAACTAAAACACACCTTTGTTGAATATATACTTTCACTGATTAAAAAAAAAGAACAAGGATGATAATTGATGCTTTTTCAAATCAGAACCTTGTTTTTTTTTCAAATCAGAATCTTGTATATAGGGTTGTCTAGTTACCACTAGTTTTCTCTCCTTGTCTTGATAAAAAGGGGAGTCTTATGCCCACTCTGTAATCCACCTAGCCCCATGGTTTTTCAAATATGATCAAGCCCAAGCCAGGCTTGAATGTTTATGTAGACACCAATGGAATTATTTAATTTGTTACACCACTGAAAAACCTATCAAACATGTTACTAAATGTGTAGAAACTAGCTCCAAGACTGAGGTAGGATCCTCTGTATAAATTCTTTAAGGTGATTCTTTATGGTTCTAACTGCATGTTATGAAGATGTTGAACTTTTTTTTGGTATGTGAATTTTTTTTTTACCAAATGATTCGATCATATGTTTTTGATCAAATAAGGGAAACCATGGGACCTATGTTTCTTTGTGCTTGGCTTACTTCACTTAATATAATTTTTCCAAGTCTTTCCATTTCCTAACAAATGGGGCAATGTCATTCTTTCTGATGGAGGCATAGAATTCCATTGTGTATATATACCACATTTTCTTGATCCATTCATCTACTAGGGGGCATCTGGGTTGGTTCCATATGGTAAATAATGCTGCAATAAACATAGTTGTGCTGGTAGGTTTAGTATGGCCTTGACTATGATCATTTGGGAAAATGCCCAGAAGTGGGATTGCTAAGTTATAGGGGAGCTCTAGGTGGAGTCTTTTGATGAACCTCCATACTGCTTTCCAAAGTGATTGAACAAGTTTACACTCCCACCAACAATGCAGTAGGGTTCTCTTTTGGCCACATCCTCTCCAGCATCCGTTGTTATTAGAGTTCTTGATTATAGCCATTCTAACTGGGGTGAGATGGTATCTCAATTTGCATTTCGTTTATGGCTAGAGAAATTAAACATTTCTTCATGTGTATATTGGCCATTCTTACTTCCTCTTCAGAGAAGTATCTCTATGTTTTTCTTGTTGTATTGATCTAACACTTGAAACCACCTTGCATATCTGTCTGTTTATTTAAGAGACAAACTATACAACTTCTCTAAAGAAAATAGTATTTACTTCATAGGGAGGTTGGTAAGAATACATGAATTCTATATAAAAACTTCTTCAGATATTTTTTGAAAATGGGCATTCTCTGAATTTTATCTAACAAGTATTGTATTTAAATGCTAAAAAAATCTAGAACATAAACCTGAAATGAAGACTTCACTGACTTATTTACTGTTATATTTGTGGTTCCTGAAGTAATATCTAACAATGGTGTCTGAGTCTAATGCTTAGCTTCCAATGAGTATGTAGATTGGTAATTAATCCTAGCTGCATTTGCTTACTTTAAATTACATTGTGTGTTTTGTAATAATCTTTTCTTCTTTGACAAAAATGCAGTAGTTTTTAGAAAAGGGGTTATTCAATGGGGGCAAATGATATTCAGACACAGTTTTCACTTAGCAACTATAGAAATAGCAACAGTGTCTAAATTATTTCTTTAGCTGTCCCCATAAGCTACTGAATCAATTCAGCCTCTTTTTCAATAATGGCTTTACTCTAATTTCATTGAACTTTTGGACATTGTAATATGGCATACACTTTTAGTATAGGAGTTCTAAATATCCTGTGTTGTACTCTCTGCCCCTTCAAGTCTTGTACAGCATTTACAACTGTAGCATTTGCCATGTGCATATAACCCAATCTCAGTTGTTCTTCTATTGCTATGATCCTTTTATAAATGACTCTCTTTGCTGCAAGATTAAATGCTCTGTGGTATGATGGACCAATATTTTCTTCTGTAAATTTGGATTAATATCTATACTCATGTATAGGACATAGTAAGTATTTAAAATAGATGGTCTCAAAGGAATGTGTTTATGCCTGAGTGCATGAATCAGTGAATGCTATTTATCCTGAATGGAACACTTTTTCTCTGCCTTTGTCCTATTCTCACTTTGCTCTTTGGCTCCCTCTTTATATCTCAGTGCACATATTGTTGACCAGGCTATCATTCTGAACCAAATTTTCATTAAAATGCCTCAATTATGCTTTACTTCATTCCTGATCTTTATTTAGCACTGAGTATACTAACAAATTTTTCTTTTGTCCCATTAATTTGTCACCTTTTAAGGATAATAGACTTAAATTTTATGTTTACAAGGAAATCGTCAAGCCAACTATAATAGTATTAGCCCAAAAGACAAGCATTTTTAGGGATGTATCTCATGATTTTCACGTAAAAATAACTACTGTCTTCAACTGTATTCAATATAAGGGTATCATATGATTCCTTACATTGGTCTCAGATAATGAATCTGGGTAAGGGGAAAATAAGAAGAAGGCAGGGAAGAGGAAGTAAATGGAGACAGAAGAGGATGAGGAGCAGTGAATATTGTAGAAAAAAGGTAAAAATGACCTTCTTGAATACACTGACCTACTCCGACCTCAACCTTATTATTTCCTAATTTATTTTGCACAGAATTTCTACTAAAATCAAATGTTACAAAGTATCCAAAAGGTATTATATTTGCAGCATTTATAATCCACAAAATTGCACAGATTTTGTCAATTTTTCTGCATCTATTGAGATAATCATGTGGTTCTTTTTTAAATTCATTTTTATTGTAAAAATACTGTACAGAGAGGTTATACTTACATGAGTAAGATAATGAGTACATTTCCTATCAAGCATTACTACCTCCTCCTTTGTTTTTCTTCTACCCTCCCTTCTTTCCCAACTCCACAACTACACTTCCCTCCCACCCTCCTCCCTGTCTAAATTGTAAAGTTCATTTTTCAACATAGCATCTTGTATATCTCACTGTTGCAATGGGTCAACCTGTATCCTTATTTAAGCATTTTGTTTTTCCCTTCCCATCTCTAAACTAGAGAAGTGTATATACAAGATGCAGGGCACCAACATCAACTACAGTGAAAATGGAGGTTATACCTTGGGGAGGAAAATACAAAGAAATAAAAAAACCACATGGTGCATTATAAATACGTGAGGAATAACAGCAAGAAAGAAAAAAAAAACACTTGTTTCCCTATCTTGGGGCTCATTTCATTTAACATCATCTTATCTGGGCATATGTACATAGCTTGTACTAGTTATTGCAAATAAAGGAAACCATGGGACCTATGTTTCTTTGGGCCTGGCTACTTCACTTAATATAATTTTTTCCAAGTCTTTCCATTTCCTAACAAATGGGGTGATGTCATTCCTTCTGATGGAGGAATAGAATTCCATCGTGTGTGTGTGTGTGTGTGTGTGTGTGTGTGTGTGTGTGTGTGTCTGTATACCACATTTTTTTGATCCATTCATCTACTGAGGGGCATCTGGGTTAGTTTCATATCTTAGCTATGGTAAATAATGCTACAGTAAACATAGTTGTGCTGGTAGCTTTAGTATGGTCTTATTTGTGATCATTTGGGTAAATGCCCAAAAGTGGGATTGCTGGAGCAATATGTGGAGTCTTTTGAGGAACCTCCATACTGCTTTCCAAAGTGGTTGAACAAGTTTACACTCCCACCAACAATGCAGTAGGGTTCCCTTCTAGCCACATTCCCTCCAGCATCTGTTGTTAATGAGAGTTCTTGATTATAGCCATTCAACTGGGGTGAGGTAGAATCTCAATGTTGTTTTGATTTGCATTTCTTTTATGGCTAGAGAGATTGAGCATTTCTTCATATTTCTATTGGCCATTCTTATTTCCTCTTCAAAGAAGTTTCTCTTTAAGCCTTTGGCCCACTTATTGATTGGGCAGTTGTTTCTTTGAGGGTTTGTTGTTGGGGGATTTCATTTTTTGAGTCCCAAGTACATTTTAGATATGAGCCCCTTGTACATTGTATGGCTAAGGAAGATCTTCTCCCAATCCGTGGGCTTTCTATTGATCTTGCTAGCTATGTCCTTTACTATACAGAAACTCTGCAGCTTCATGCAATCTTATTTGTCCAAACTTTCTTTGATTTGTTGTGTTTCTGGGTTTCTATTAAGAAAATTTCAGCCTGTGCCAAGGAAACCTAACATTTCTCCTATTCCATCCTGTGATGCTTTCAGGATGCCTGCTTTGACTTCAAGGTCTTTGATCCGTTTGGAGTTGATTCTGGTGAAGGGTGATATAAAGGGATCTAGCTTTAGTTTTCTTCAGGTGTTTAACCAATTTTACCAGCACCATTTACTTAAGAAGCTGTCTTTCATTCTAGATTTTTAGCTCCCTTATCGAAGATTAGATGGCTATAGGTATATGGGTTCATTTCTGGGTTTTCAATTTTATTCCATTGGTCCTTGTGCCAGTACCAAGCTGTTTTGATTACTATGGCTTTGTTGTAGAGTTTGAAATTTGGTATTGATATTCCTCCAGCACTGGTTTTTTCTGTTAAGGATCGTTTTTGCTATCCGGGGTCTTTTATTGTTCCATATGAATTTTTGGATTGCTTCTTCTATTTCACTGAAGAATGAGGTTGGAATATTGATAGGTATCTCATTGAATTTGTAGATAGCCTCAGGAAGTATTGACATTTTCACTATGTTGATCCTTCCAATCCAGGAGCATGGGAGGCTTTTCCACTTCCTAAGTTCCGCTTTGATTTCCTTTTTCAGGTTTTTAAAGTTTTCGTCATAGAGATCCTTCACTTCTTTAGTTAATTTCTAAGTATTTCATATTTGGGGAGTTATTACAAAGGGAGTTGCTTTGCTGATTTCAGCCCCACTCTTCTCCTTGTTGGCATACAGAAAAGCCATTGATTTTTGAGGGTTAATTTTATACCCTGCTACTTTGCCAAAGTTTTTAATCAGCTCAAGTAATTTGGTAGTGAAGTTCATGAGATTCTTTAAATACAAAATCATGTCATCTGGAAAGAGGGAGAGTTTTATTTCATCTAACCCTATTTGGATTCCCTTTATGTTTGTATCTTTTCTTATTGCTGTAGCAAGGCATTCTAATACTAGATTGAAGAGAAGTGGAGAGAGTAGACATCCTTCTAATTCTATATTGAAGAGAAGTGGAGAGAGTGGACATCATGTCTCATTCCTAAATATAGAGGAAATGGCTTCAGCTTTTTGCCATTGACTATAATGCTGGCTGTAGGTTTGTCATATACAGCCTTTATTGTATTGAGGAATGTTCCATGGATTCCTATTTTTTCCAGAGCCTTCATTATAAAATAGTATTGGATCGTGTCTGTGCTTTTTCTACATCCATGGTTATTGAGATAATCATGTGGTTCTTATCCTTGCTGTTGTTGATGTGATGAATTATATTAATTGATTTGCATTTATTGAACCAGATTTGTATCCCTAGGATGAATCCTTTTTGATCATGGTATATGCTTTTATTTTTGAATCGATTGGCCCAAATGTTGTTGACAAGTTATGCATGGATGTTCTTCAAAGAAACGGTTCTGTTATTTCTCTTTCTTTGATGAGTCCCTGCCTGGTTTTGGGATAGGGGTTACTATGGTTTCATAGAAATAGTTTGGTAGTGAATTGTATCTTTCAATTTCATTGAAGATTTGAAGGAGTATTGGTGTGAGTTCTGCTTTGAAGACCTTGTAGAATTCCATTGTAAATCCATCTGGTCCTGGACTTTTCTTAGATGGGAGGTCTCCTATTGCTGTTTCTATGGTGATGCTTCATATGGCTCTGTTAAGTTGGTTTAACTCATCTTGGTTTAGTTTCGGCATGTGGACATTTGCTAGGAAATTATCAATTTCTTCCAGATTCTCAAATGTAGTAGCATAAAGGTTTGATCTTGTATATACACTTCTCTAATTCAAGGACAAGAAGAGAGAAAAGAAAATGCTTAAATAAGGATACAGGTTAACCCACTGTAACAATGATAGGTACAAAACACTATGTTGAAAATGAACTTTACAACTTCGTCTGGGTGGGGGTGGAGGGAACATAAGTTGTGGAGGTGGGAGGAAAGGGATGGCAGGGGAAAATAAAGGAGGAGGCCTCAATGCTCAATAGAAAATGTACTTATTACCTTGCTCATATAACTGTAACCCTTTTACAATTAAAAAACATACAAAAATGTACAGAAACATCAGAAATATATATATATTTCCAGGTTTCTAAGTAAATTTTAATATGGGAAGCAATTATGCAACTTACATCTCCATAGTTCTGTAAGTGACTGAAAATTATGTGGATTACATAAACAAACATATTTCCTCCTGGTAATTTTATATTTATGTAGATCCCATAAAATGTGTCAGTTATTTTATCCAACTTGAAAGAGCATGGATAATATATGTATAGTATGAATTGGAAAAAAGCAACATTTTTCAAAATTTTGAAAATTCTAGACATTATAAAAATATATTTCAGGCCTTTAAAATATATAACTTCTTTAAAAGAGGAGAGCTTCCTTTCCCCAAATTTATTGGGCTATAATTTAAAAGTAATAATTGCATGCATTTTGGGGAAAATGCAGGGTAACACTGATAATTATTCACAGTAATCATATACTAATTTATCGAATGTTAACACCTTGCACAACTACTTAAAGTAAAAATAAATTTAAAAATTATAAATATATAGTTATACTATACTTGATTAACTTAATAAACATGAATATCTTCAGGTGATTACTACAAGGATCCCAACACAGATATACCTAACATAAGTAACATATACACATTTAAATCTTCTATTGTACCAAATTTCCAGTATTTAATATGCTACAGCTTCTTTTAGTCACCACTTGATGTGTTCATGAACTCTCCAAAACCATTCTATTTACAACTGAAATGTTGAAATTTTGACAACAACTTAACACCCTCCCCTCCCTGGGAACCACTAATCTCTTTGTTTCTATGGAAGTTTGGATTGCAGTACCGAATGTTAAGGTTGGCTTCAATGAAAATTGTATCCTTTATTATATATCTAATGGTATTCGTTCACAGAGTGCCAAGATGATACTAGTCAAGAGTATGGAAACAATAGTAATCAGGAAAGGCAGCAATAAGCAACTCATGGTTTATGAGAACATTAGTGAATGATTTAAAGGTTAAAAATATCTCTAAGAAACTAATAATCAATAACTGTCAAGATTTGTACTGATTAACTATGTACAAAGCACGTGGTAAATTATTTGAAGATCATACTGTGGAGTGACCCTCTGTGTGTCTAAAATATCATTAAACTTGGAAGGACATGATGAAGTTAAGTCAGGTCTGACTTATGCAATTTTACTCTAAAATTATCTAATGTTAATGATTGATTTCAGAATTAAAAGGCTCACAAATTTGTACTCATGTTATAACTCCTTAATGTAAAAAAAAAAGAATGAGAGTTGTTAATTTATATTTGGAACTTCTGTTCTTGTACTATGTATAGACAAAAAATGCAGTTCCTAGTGGGATACATGTACATCAAATTACTTATGCTCCAGGAAAAACATAAATATTTATTGTTGTGATTCATTGTCATAAAATTAATCAAATGTTACCACTTTAGAATGTTAATGGAGTCATAAAAAATAGCATCAGTTTTTTCCATTGGCTTATTTTAAATTATAATACGATATATTTTTTCAACCCCAAAATTTTCCCTACATTTCTGTACATCTTGTGTATTACATGTTTATTTCCTTAAAAATTTTAACTTTATCTAAAATATGTGGTTATATTCACATAATAAATTCCCCTCAGGAAGCAATATTAAAATCATTTTCTGTCTTAGGTTGTGATACAGCTCTGGGTTTCTTCCATGGTTTTCCAAAGAATGACTTATATACATTACCTCATATTCTTTCAAAAATAGTATAGATCAATAGAGAACTTTTTTTAGAATATTTTAAGCTGAGGTCGCCATAGGATTTTAGACTGCAGTAAAGTATATGAGTGCTCTAATTTTAGATAGCTCAGTGTTTGTTTTGTTTACACAATATTGTTGAAACATAGTTGCTTCAAGGCAAATAGGCAGAACTATTGTTTATAATAAATTTCTCAAAAATTATCCTCTGAAATCATGGACATATACTTTTGTATTTTATTACTAAGTAGTTGTACAGAGGTAATACTTCCATAGCATACACCTACTGCTTATTCTTCTACATGTAAATTTGAATCCATCCACATGTCCAGGTGTTCTTCCAGGGATATCCTTGAATCTCAAAACTTAGCCTTAAAAATTATGTTACTCTCTAGTCCACCATGGAAATAGTTTTGGATCTGCATTGCTATATAAGCCATTGCATGAGACTGCTGTTTAAACATTATTATGGGTTATACACATCACAAGGCTCAATTGGGAAGGAAGTGCTTTCAGGTTCAATCACCTGCTTGAAAGCAAGAAGCTGTCCCCATCAGTTCATGATAAAGCCACTGGATTCATCCAAGAAAATTATGAGACACAGCAACAAGAAAAGACTACAATGGTTTGAAGCAAGACACATTGCACAATATTCTGCATCAAACTCTCTTGTAAGTAACATCTCATAACTTTGACCTTATCATAGCACAATTGCTAGAATGAAAGGATTATTGAATAGAAGTTCAGGACACTAGAGTATTGTGATTATCAATAATCCATGCTGTCTTTACCTGTGTGCAAATAAAAAAAGAATTTCTCTTAAACTCTCCAAAAATTTTAGATCATTTCTGAATGTCAATGTCTACAGTGTCATCATCAAATTCAGGTGGGGATTGGGTATCTTAAAGGAATAATTATTTGAGCTTTTCAGACCTGTGGTAATTATGAACCAGGAGACAAATTATTTGTTACATTGCCTGTCCTTTTTTCTACACTCTATGTATGTGTTAAGAAAGAATAATGTAATGTTTTTATTGTGAAAAGACCATACCGAGGGGTTACAATTACATGAACAAGGTAATGAGTCCATTTCTTATCAAACATTGTTGCCTCCTCCTTTGTTTCCCCTTCCCATCCCTTCTCCAGATTGGGTGAATTGCCCTTGAAGAGTTTAATTACAAATACTATAACCATAGACTATTTATTAATTCTTTCCACTGCTCCCAAATTGTATCACCAGTCATTATTTTTAATTTTAATGTGGCTGAAGCATTTCTTGTGGGGATGTATTAAGAGAAAGAAAAATTAAATCTTATAGTTCAATGACTCTTAAGTTAGTGACCAGGCTGCCTTGCAAATCAGAAAGTAATGCACTCAACAAGAAAGAGATGAATAGAAGAGATTATTTCTTTGATTCTCAGAGGAGAAACTGATAAGGCATTAAATTAACCCCTTTTAAGAAAACAAATGTGGAAAGTAGACAAACATGAGAAAAATTATATGAAATAAATTGAATAAAAAAAGATTAAAACTCACAACCATTCCAATTATGACAGGGAAAATAGTAAATTCTAAATCAGAATGTGCTCAATGTATAGATTAAAATTAAGTAAACACTTCTTTGTGTGTTGTTGCAAATTAAGATGGAAACTGTACATGGAAGCATGCTGTAGTCATTCAGGTAAGAACTGACAAAGGGAAGACTAGAATGAATGCAGTGAAATCAGAAAAGAGAAAATTTAGTGGATGTTGTGGACAGAGTCTGTGGGATATCCTCATAGAAGGCATGAAATTTAAGAAAAGGAAATTCATCAAAGCTAATAACAATGCTTTGGGTTCATGCAACTGTGTGGATGATGGTTCCATTTACGAGGACATAAGGGACTAAGAGTTAAGAAGCTGAATTATGACTTTCACATCGCATTAATCAATAGATAATATAATAAGTCACCACAGGCTTGCTGGGTACCTGGGAATATTCAATATCTTTAATATAATATATTATAAGGACATTTTCATTTGCACGATGAAGAGGTCTGATTAATTTAGAAAATTTTCAGAGCACATCTTGCCCAAGATGTATTATGTAGTTCAAAGACAAATAAATGAAAAACTTAATACCTCAGTGGGGAAACCTTATGTGATATTCCTAGTGCTTTCATGAGCTAAGAATAATAACTGTTACTCATCACAAAAGGAAGCATATGAGCACTACAGATCCAGAAATATGGCTATAAATTAAATGCTTCTCCTTTAAAAATTATTTGAATTCTTTTAATAAAGTGAAGTTCATATAACTTTAACAGGAATTACAAGAGAAGTATATTTTTCTTTTTTGATTTTGCTTCCTGAATAAAATGGGTGATTTGATTTATGCAATTATTTTAAGTGAAAAAAGTAAGGTCAAAGAGTTTGAAACAAGTAGCTTTAAAAGATCCATGTTTATTTTAGAATGTATTAAATATCTACAAGTTCATAATTATAGTCATTGATTTCAGCAAGTAATTTCTGCGTATTTCAACCTGAGTCAAATTTAAATAATTTTAAAACTATTTTATAAATTAATTTTAATAATTTTAATGTTATTCAATATCTTATGTTATAGATATACCTTCAAAGTAATATTTACCTCTTTGATCATCAATTGTAAATGTATATGCAACTGCAGTGATTTAGTTCCCAATATCTTTAGTAAATACAAAATAAAACCCAAAACATAAACTTGTCAATAAATTAGATATTTAAGTTACAATGTAACCAGTTACCTTTTGCAGAGATTACTAACAATATATCCTCTAATGAAGCAATATCCATGAGCAAGAATTTAGAGAGAGCAAGAATATGAAGGTAGTGTTACTCAATCTATTGAACTATAACTCTATAGGAACAGACACTTGGGAATAACATTTTCGTTTCAATTGGTTGGACAGTTAAGTTATAATTATTGAAAATCAAGCATCCCAACTAGCATGGGTGGCTCATGCCTGCAATCCTAGCTATTCTAGAAGCTGTTATCTGAGGATCAAGGTTCAAAGCCCCAGGCAGAATATATTTTACAATGCTTATTTCCAATTAACTACCAAAAAGCAGAAGTGGATGTGGCTCGAAAGGCAGAGTGTTATCCTTGAGCCAAAAAGCTCAGAGACAGGACCAGGCTATAAATTCAATCCCCAATATCAACAAAATCAAGCAAGCAAGCAATCAACTAATAAAAGAGTATTAGATTGTCCTCATGCCAAGTGAGATACTCTGTCCTGCAAGTTACAGAAGTTACATCTATCAATCTAATTACTTCTATCTCAATATGGACAGTTATTCTATGATTAATTTCTTTAGGTCTTTTATTTTTAGTGAAATAAACCCTTAGATTTCTGAGTGCTTGCAGGATATCTGCATGTGTGTGTGTGTGTGTGTGTGTGTGTGTCTGTGTGTGTGTCTGTGTGTCTGTGTGTCTGTGTCTGTGCATATGTATCTGTACTGGTGGTAGTGGGTGGAGAAGATGAATTCCTAATTTATTTGAAACATTAATTTATTCCAAGGGAGGGTACACCTTACTATTTTCTACTATAACCTACATAGATGTGTCAATTTCAAAACAGTGTACTCATTAAAAAAAAGAAATGCATCATCAAATAGATACACTTATAAAACCTTGTGTAAATGAACACTTCTATCTATAGTGCTGTTAGCAATTTAAATGCAAATGGACCTCCTTAAAGTGACAACTGTGATTCTATTAATTCTGTAACCATCAATAATTTAAATTGATTAATTAAATTTTATTTAATTTAGTATTTGTGTGAGACACCTTATAATTAATCATAATAGATTCAGCATACTTACATCTATCCACTATAATTTAAAGGAGTAACATGTTATCACTCTTGTCAGATAGTATTAGTTCTTCCTTCTTAATTCACTTATTCACAACACATAGTAGAGAGAAATAAAACACTTCAAGTCAGTACCCATGTCACATAGATGGCAGGAAAGCACCATAATAGAAATACTGATCATAATATTAAAATCCCTCTTATGTCTTTGTATTTTAAATTTAACGCAAGGTTTTCTAGAATTTGTTACAGACAATGATTATAAATACTGTTTGGAGTCTTACAAGGGAAGAGAATTTTTTCATTTGTGATGACATGTTTGAATCTGGAGGACATTGTGCCACGTAAAATACACCGGAAGCATGAGAAGAAACATCCCACAGCCACTCTTACATGTGGGGTCAAAGATAGTCACTCATAGTTACAACAATTTATAGGTGATGTTTAAACCCTCCAGTGGAGGTGGAAAAAAGGCAAGTATTGACCAAATTGTATGTGGCTTTTAGAAAAAGAACAAGTTCTGGAGATCTAATATACAACATAATGACCTCAGTTGATACTATTGTATTGTAACAATTTCAAATTGAATACAAAATATATGAACAAAATAAGAAAATAATATCTCTAATACTATTTACGTGGTAATGATGTTTAGAAGAGAAAGTATTATAAAAGAATAAATATTATTTTCTCCAAGTGAAGTAAGCTAGGCCCAAAGAAACATAGGTCCCCTGGTTTCCTTTATTTGCAATAACTGGTATATATCTGAGACAAGCATAAAACATCAGATAAGATGATGTTAAGTGAAATAAACCCCAAGATAAGGACACTAGTGAATGTCTTCTATTTGTTTTTAATGTATTTATACGGCACCATGTGATTTTTTTTTAACTTTGTATGTCCCTCCCCCACGGTATAACTCCTGTTTACTGTATTTGATGTTGGTATAATTTGGGGAATGGAAGGGAAAAAACAAATTGTTTAAATAGGGATACAGGTGGACCCATTGCAGCAATGAGATGTACAAGATGCTATATCAGAAAACAAACTTTACAATTCAGGCAGCGGGTGGGGGGTGAGTGTAGTTGTGGAGATGGGAAGGAAGGGATGGGAGGGGAAAAACAAAGGAGGAGGCAACCATGCTTGATAAGCAAAGAAATGTGCTCATTACCTTGCTCATGTGATTGTAACCCCTCTGTACAGTATTTTCACAATAAAAAACTTATTAAGAATAAATATCAAAAATGAATAAATAATTTAAAAAGACTAAATATAGAATAGTAGCCAGGAAAACATACACATTTAATAACATTCAAACTAAGAATTAATGTACAGTAAACAAAAAATTAAGCATTACATTTAGGAAATCAATATGTGGCAGAGTTGTGATATCATTTCATAGTTCTTGAATGCTCGGTTCGATCTTCGTTCATTACATTTTAGGAAATTTTTTATTGATACACATTTATTTTTTAGCACAACAGTACTTTTAACTTACCAAAACTACCAATAAGCCTACTGAAAGTATATTTGTTTTCTATTCTACTCTTTCTCTTTTTCAATTGTTATTATATAGGTGATTACAGTGAGGTTACAGTTACAAATGCAGGTAGAGAGTACATTTCATTTTGGTTCCTTCTCTTTTTCTCTCCCAGATTTTCCTTCCCATCACAATTCATAAGTTATAAGGTTCATTTTCAACATAATATCTAATGAGCAGCACTAATGCATTGGTTTACCCTTCATCTCGTCATTTCTGTGTCTCCTCTTACCCTTTCAAAGACACATAAATGAACAAACAAGATAAAAAGTAAAGAAAACAAAAAACAGCAACAAAGACAAAACATCTTCTTTCCATTTCCTGGAGTTTATTTCTATATGTTCCACTCTTTTAGATTTTCAGTATTTCCTAACTATTTGCTTTTTACCTGTATCTCTGTCTCTCTTTGCCTCCACTGTTCTGTGTCTTTTCAGGCCTGGGGATTGAACTTCATCCTTGCTTTTGACTGGTTATTTTGGAGATGGTGTTTTTCAGACTTTTTACACCTGCTGGCTTCAAATCTCCATCCTCTAAATTTCAAACTCTTGGGTATTTAATTCTTCATGCTCTCTAACCATCAGAATCTGGCTTTTAATTTTCTTGTACAGTTGCATTCTCTCGGCCCACATGAACCATCTATTCTTGTATACTATACAGCTTTTCATTGGAATCCTTAACCTATTAGTCATGGTTATTTGAATATTTGAATATTTTTCTCATCCCAATACTTTTTTCTTTTTATATTTTATTTGCTTTTTGAAATGTTGTATTTATTTGGTGAGAGATATATATTCTGTAATGGCAATAGTAAGTGAGGTTAAAAAGCTTTCATTGTGAAAATATGTATATTAATATTGCTAGGAAATGGACTATATATGCCAATGACTTTAGTTTCCACTGTTGGTCTATTTCTCTGTCTCTCCCTCACCCTCCCTCTCTGTCTCTCTCTGTCTCTTCCTCTCTTCTCTGTCTGTCTGTCTCTGTCTCTCTGTCTCTCTGTCTCTGTCTCGCTGTCTCTCTGTCTCTGTCTCTCTGTCTCTCTGCCTCTCTCTCTCTGTTTAGCCTCTTGACTTTGGATTTCCCTAAATAATCTTCCTCGTGAAAGATTTTGTTATACTGGAGTCCTGTTGAGCTAGTTAGTGAAAGGGTGGGTTTTTATTATTTTTTCCCCCATTACATCTAAATTAGTAAGCATGTGTTATGGGACTTTTAAATTCAAAAATATTTACCCACCCAGGCTTTTCATTGCTATTTCAATACACCATTTTCCCCTGCCACGGTATTCTCAATCTTTTTCCTTACTCATTTGATCAAAGTTAGGTTTGTATTTTCCCTCTTACAGGAAGAAGATAAAGTGGAGCCAGAAGCATGGCCTTCCCAAACTCTCAAAGCAATGACACATAAGACTTTATTACAGAGAGGTTATCCATCAAGATGCACAGTAATTACCCATACCTCTTTCCCTTAGTATCATTCATTGTGAGAACAAGGCAGGGCTCTTTGAGGATAGGGATAGAAAAGTGAGAGCCAATGAGAGTTTATCACTCACGTACTAGTCCACCTACAGACTCTAGCAGTTAGGTAAAATCATCATTAACAATCCAAGGGGTTTATGGTTTCAGAAGCATGAAAGTTCCTGGCTGTGTCTCTCTACATAAATCTTGCTTTCAGATGACAATTTGGTCTGCTTTTCAATTTCAAAAAAACCTAGAAGTGACCAAGCCCAAGTTATTTACAAGATACACTCAACATCAGGGGACAATGTTGTTTAATTTAAAATACATTTAATGAGCATTTCTTTTGCCATGATGAAAATACATCCCAGGACCTTACATATGCATAACATGAACTTTTCCACTGGGACAACACTCCAACCAATATGAGTAACTGTTTTCTTTGGAGGGTAATGCTGTGGTAATCATGACTTGATATGCATATAATCCACCACTTGAGTCATATCCATCTACTATGAATACTTTTTTGCTGACAAGAAAATATCTACAGTATATAGACAGCATAGTACATGAATATATATTGTATTATTTGTCTAGCTAATGCCATTTTTTAGTGTTAAGAAAATACCCAATAGGAGTTATTTTTGTTATTATTTGAAATAATACCACTAGTTTGGCTTAATCATTGTTTAATAACTATTTGTTACTTCATGATGTATATCACAAATATCATGCATTATGCTTCTATATGTACCTGCCAATGTTTATTATCCATGAACATGGACATATCCATGAATGTGGCAATAAAATATTTGAGCATACTATTTTAAGGTAATGTGCTAGCAGGAGTTACTTTCCTTTTGAACAAAGTTTAAAAAAAGGTTACTGATTGTATTTACTAATGACCACAATTTGCTAACCCACAAATTCAAATGTGTTCATGATATTAATGAATTTTAGACTGAAATATTTGAATGAGGTTGCTAGTAACTGCATTTTCAATTATGTATAAATTTGAATATTAAGAGTAAGATAAGAAACATGACTATAAACATAAATGAACACACACACTTATACTTATCTGTCCTTCAAGTGAATAGCTATTATGTGAAGTCCAATAAAAGAGACTATGCAAAATTGTTTCTGAATGTTCTTTGTGAATTATTGCACAGAGGTCATTAAGAACAGTTACCCCTCTTGTCAAGGTTCTGTCACTTGGCTTTCATAGCAAACCCAACTCCTACAGTCCCCCATAATTTATGGCACTTAACTAGCTGTCATACATAATAAGAAATGATTGTTCAACATATCTGACAATAATTCAGCAAGTTGTCAAAGTAAATTATCAACTCCATTAAAATCCAACCACACACAATAAATGAGATGCTTGATTAATTTCACCATATGTTGGTTGGAGTTTGACCTCCTCTGAAGAAAAAAAAAAAGGGATATCTAGAGAAGATATACACACTGCTGTGATTTGAATGATATTCTCAAAAGAGCATATGTTGGAAACTTGGTCACCAATGCAGCAAGTGATAAAATATTTCATATTTCTTTCATACAATTTCTTTCCTAAAAATTCCTCAGGCCAATTTCTACACATCTTACAGATAAGTACAATTATATTTATAAGATACATGTATGTCTATTCACAGAATATTCATATATATTTTCTAAATAGCAAGAGATTTTATTGTTTGCTGAATCTAGCGCATACTATTTCTCTTTGTGTATGCATATATAATAAATAACATATTGTACAAGTATTTTGGATCAGCCAATTGCTATTCACAATTGTCTCTATACTGACAACTATGTATCTTGTCTTTTCTACCCACTTTTCCTTCCATGTCACTGTGACAAATTCTAAAGACCTCACATATTTCCCACATTCCTAAATATGTTCAGGGTTCAGATACATGGTTATACTACTTTCCTCATCTTCTACCAAGTATAGTACAATCAGTATTCTCTTTGCCTAACAATAATAAAAGTCATTTCAGTGCAAGAATCATGCTTCCTATTAAATCTGTTTCTTAGAGTGACTAACATGGTATACTTTGTTTACATTTTCTTATTAAGTGTACTGTTATTTGAAATGGACAGTATTCTGCTGTATGTAATATCAACCATGGATGTAATCATTCTGGTTTATAGTTGACTGTGTAGATTATCAATATCATAGTTAAAAACAACCTGGATGGAGATATCTGTCTGAGAGACAGAAAGACAGATAGAAAGAGAATGTAAATATGTTGATACTGCAATTAACTATTAAATTTGAATACTATCCTCAAATTGAAAGGGTTAATATAATGGTATTAATATGGGCTTTTTTATTGGATGAATTTAAGATTCATTCCAGTTTTTTCTGTATTTTTTCCTTTGGATTTGGGAACCAGATTTAAATGTATATAAATTTGAATGGAAATGAGGTACTTTGTTCTCTTACAATGTTGTAGCCAAACCTAAGATTGCATTGTGTTTGGCCAAGAAAACAGAAGTAGCTGCTATCAGTCAGACATGAAACTCAAATATTCCTTTGTTATTAGAATATTTTTCTTTTTCTGTCTATGATGGATAAAGAACCAATTCTGGGTGTTCCAATTTCACATTAAACAAATGGGTTACTCATGTGGGAATTTCATTCACTATATGTTAATTGTACACAGATTTCACGATGATATTTAATACATGAATATAAGGTTATTTTTATCTTATCTCCACTTCTGTTAAACTTATCTATCACTTCCCCCTTTTAATGAATTTATTCTATTTTCATTAGTGCATAAAATGTAATCCAATAATATTCATGTTTGAAATATTCACTTAAAGCCACTTACTACTATTACATTTTGTCCAATAGACATGGATGAACTTCTCACACCAATTATGACTTTCACAGTGTTTACATATGGGAATTCTCAGGCATATTTTCCATTGTATATAGTGTGGCATATAGTGTGCCTTGGCTCTCTTTTTTTCCCCAAGTTGGGATATAGAGGAACAGACTTTTTTTATTTTAAATGTATCATTTCTTTCTACAGAGACCTTGTTAAACATTTTAGTTGTGTAAAAGGCTGGATACTGAGTGCAGAAGTTTCTTTTTTTATGTGTTTTATTGTAAAAATACTGTACAGAGGGGTTACAGTTACATGAGTAAAGTAATGAGTACATTTCCTATCAAGCATTCTTATCTTTTCCTTTGTATTTCCCTTACCATCCCTTCTCTCCTCACCTCCCCAACTCCTTCCTCCACCTCCACAAAGTAGTAAAGTTCATTTCCAACATAGTGTCTTGTATATCACATTGTTACAATGGGTCAACCTGTATCCTTATTTCGGCATTTTGTTATTTCCCTTCCCCTCCCCAAATTAGAAAAATGTATATGCAAGATGCAGGGCACCAGAATCAAATACAGTGACAACAGGAGTTCTACCATGGGGGGAATACATAGTACATTATAAGTACCTTAAAAAGAACAGCAACAAAGATAAAAACCATTTGTGTCAATATCTAGGGGTTCATTTCGCTTAGCATCAGGATATACGGTCATATGGACATAGCTTTTGACCTCTTCTGTTTGTCTTAGACATATACTAGTTCTTGCAGATAAAGGAAACCATGGGACCTATGTTTCTTTGGGCCTGACTTACTTCACTTAATATAATTTTTCCAAGTCTTTCCATTTCCTAACAAATGAGGCAGTGTCATTCTTTCTGATGGAGGCATAGAATTACATTGTGTGTGTGTGTATGTATGTATGTATGTATGTGTGTATGTATGTATGTATGTATGTATGTATATATCACATTTTCTTGATCCATTCTTCTACTGGGGGGCATCTGGGTTGGTTCCATATGGTGAATAATGCTGCAGTAAACATAGTTGTGCTGGTAGCTTTAGTATGGCCTTGTTTGTGATCATTTAGGTAAATGCCCAAAAGTGGGATTGCTGGGTTATAGGGGAGATCTATGTGGAGTCCTTTCAGGAACCTCCATACTGCTTTCTAAAGTGGTTGAACCAGTTTACATTCCTACCCACAATACAGTAGGATTCTGTTTTGGCCACATCCCCACCAGCATATGTTATTATTAGATTTCTTGATTATAGTCATTCTAACTGGGGTGAGATGGAATCTCAATGTGGTTTTGTTTGTTTGTTTGTTTGGGTCCAGTCGTGGGGCCTGAACTCTGGGCCTGGGCGCTGTCCCTCAGCTCTTCAGCTCAAGGCTAGCGCTCTACCACTTGAGCCACAGTGCCACTTCTGGCCTTTTTCTTTTTGCTTATGTGGTGCTGAGGAATCGAACCCAGGGCCTCAGGCATGCAAGGTAAGAGCTCTATCACTGAGACACCTTCCCATCCCTCAATGTGGTTTTGATTTGCATTTCTTTTATGGCTAGAGAAGTTAAGCATTTATTCATGTGTCTATTGTTTATTCTTATGTCCTCTTCTGAGAAGTCTCTCTTTAAATTCTTAGCCCACTTATTTATCAGGCAGTTGCTTCTTTGAGGATTTGTTGTTTGGGAATTACTTTTGAATTCTAGGTATATTTTAGATCTGAGCCCCTTGTACATTGTATGGCTAGTGAAGATCTTCTCCCAATCCGTGGGCTTTCTATTGATCTTGCTAGCTATGTCCTTTGCCATGCAGAAGCTCTGCAATTTCAAGTAATTCCAACCTTTCTTTCATTTTTCGTGTTTCTGGGTCTTTTTTTTTTTGTGAGAATACCATACAGAGGAGTTACAATTACATGGGCAAGATAACGAGCACATTTCTTATCTAGCATTGTTGCCTCCTCTTTGTTTCCCCTTCCCATCCCTTCCCAAACTCCCTCCACTTCCCCCCACCTGATCCCCCCCCACCAAAGTTGTAAAGTTCGTTTTTCGATATAACGACTTGTACATCTCATTGTTGCAATGGGTCCACCTGTATCCGTAGTTAAATGATTTGTTTTTGCCCTTCCCTTCCACAAATTATACAACATTAAATACAGAAAGCAGGTGTTATATCGTGGGGAAGGGACATACAAAGCAATATAGAAATCATCTTATAAATATGTTAGAAACAATTGCATGAAAGAAAAAAAAACTTTAAATATGTCTTGGGGTTCATTCCCCTAACATCAACTTATCTGACCTTTTCTGCTTGACTCAGACATATACTAGTTATTGCAAATAAGGGAAACCATGGGACCTATGTTTCTTTGGGCCTAGCTTACTTCACTTAATATAATTTTTTCCAAGTCTTTCCATTTCCTAACAAATGAGGGTCTTTATTAAGAAAATTTCAGCCTGTGCCAAGGAGCCCTAGATTTTCTTCTACTCTCTCCTGTAGTGTTTTGAGGGCTTCTGCTTTGACTTCTTTGATCCATTTGGAGTTGATTCTGGTGCAGGGTGATATATAAGGATCTAGCTTTAGTTTTCTACAGGTGTTTAACCAATTTTTCCAGCACAATTTACCGAAGATGCTGTCTTTTTTCCATTCTATTTTTTAGCTCCCTTATCGAAATTATTTGGCTATAGGCCTGTGTGTTCATTTCTGAGTCTTCAGTTCCATTGGTCCTCAGGTCTGTTCTTGTGCCAGTATCAAGCTGTTTTGATTACTATGGCTTTGTAGACGAGTTTGAAATTTGGTATCAATATTCCTCCAACACTGTTCTTTTTGCTAAGGATCGTTTTTGCTGTTCAAGGTCTTTTATTGTTCCATATGAATTTTGGGGTTGCTACTTCTATTTCCTTGAGGAATGAGGTTGGAATATTTATAGGTGTCATATTGAACCTTCGCTGTTTTTAATGACATTTCTCACTTTTTTCTATGACAAATGTGCCTTTGGAATATAGTTCATGTTTGCTTGTTATCCTTGCTTACTTCTCCAGATCCTTTCAGTTCACTTGAGATGTTAAAGTGAGATTGGATCTCAGTGGAATATGGTTAGCTCTTCCCAGGATATTCTTTGAACTTTAGGCTAATAGATCACACCATGCCTATGATCCTAAACTCCTGAAACCATGAGGGAAAGAAAAAGGTGTTATTCCTAATATGACACAAAAAACCCTATCTCACTTGGAGTATCCTGAAGAAAAGTGTGATATACTCAAAACATTGTAATAATTCTTCTGGAAAAGACATAAATCTATACTGGAATAGAGTTTAGTACAAGACTCCTGACTCAGTGTCGTTATTCTGTTCTAGATTACTAGAATATACATAATTAAACATTAACCTTCAAAAAGTTTTTTTCCAAATGACTGTAAATACTAGAAATAATATTCCTGAGATGCCAAAATGCCAACTTCTCTCCCTAAGTATAATAAAATATTAATAAGTTTCTCTTTTCTGAACTCGTCCCCTCAATATAAGTATGTTGAACCAACGAGTTGGTGAAGGTGTTATGAATGTAAGTAGAAGGATATATGCTGGATATACGCTTCAGAGGGAAAATTGTGAAGGAATTGGTGTCACATTTGAATTAGAAAAAAATTCAATAAAGTCATATAAGAGCCAGGACTGGAAATTGATATAAATGTCATATACAACGACCTCAAGTAAGAGGTCATGAGGTACCGGGCAACTAACAATCACTCAATATGGCATGGGCACAGCATTCAGGAGGCATGATTATTGGAAAATGACCCTAGAATTATTAAAACAGGTCAGATTATGGAAGCTATTGGAAGTAGTGTTATAGGGTTTGAGTTTTATTATGGAATCAATGAAAAAGTTGAGGACAAAAATGACAGGTAAAAAATTTGAGTTCTGAGAAATGGTGCAGCTTGAAGAACAATAAGGTGTTTGCAGGAATGAAGACAATGAGACCACATTAGGAGGTGTTGTGTTTGCTGGCATGCCTTCGGGCTGAAGGCTCCTCAGATATTTTTTTCTACAGTGAATGCCTCAAGAGTTACAAATGTTGAGAATTTCCTCACATTCTAAATCCATGTGATAATCTGTGCAGTGATTCTGATTAAATAGTAGGAAAGAGTATTTAATTCTTTCTCAGCTGCAATTTATGCTTAGAGAGTTTGGATACATGCATTTCTTGTACATGTTATGAATTCTTATGTAAGGACATATGTTCCTACTAATAATAAATAAATGTTAAACATTCTTTTCATAATAAACATAGTTATAATTGAGATTGAGAATGAACTAGAGAGTGGACAAGCATCCAGTCAACTTTTCGTGGAACAAAAAATTCATATCTTAACTTAGGATAAAGATGTAGCATAGCAAGTAATCTGCCTTTGTGAGAATAGAGGAGAGCCCAGGTCAGGAAGAGGAATGTTGCGAAATTAATCTATGTGAAGCCCATAGAATGATAACCAAGAAAATAATGAAATCCAAATAAGTATATTTAGATGAATGAGGCAATTTGTTCACATTTAGCCAAGAACTCTTAGAATGGGGTCATGGATTTGAATTTATGCTAGCCAGAAAAATCTAAAATGATTGCTAGGCTGGGGTCATTATGCATGAAAAAATTCATCTTAGGCAAATCAAGAATAGTTTATTATAATGCTACTTCTACTTTATTATAAAATAAGGGATTTAGAGTAAATATCAACTTTAGTCTTTTCAGTCATTGAATAGTGTGATTCTTTATTAGAGTTTATACACACACACACACACACACACACACACACACACACACACACACACACACACACACACACACACACACACACACAGGCTTTTACATATTATATTTGAACTGTGAGCCAGTGGCTCATGCCTGAAATCCTAGCTACCCAGGAGGCTGAGATCTGAGGATAACAGTTCAAAGTCATTCCGGGCAGGAAAGTCCAGGACTCTTATCTCCGATTAACCACCCAAAAACTGGAAGTGGTGCTGTGGCTCAAGTGGTAGAGTGCTTGCCTTGAGCTGAAAAGCTGCAGGATAGTGCCCAATCCCAGAGTTCAAGACCCATGACCAATTTGTGTGTGTGTGTGTGAGAGAGAGACTATTTGAATTTTATTTATATTAATATTTAGATAAAGAGTATAACTATAAAATTAAGATATATAAAACGTTCTAAGCTGAACTAAATGAAAGGGAAATATAATAACAATGCAAGTGAATAGAACCCGAAAAATACGATTAACCAAAGGTATAAGGTATAATCTTATATATAATTAGAACTTCTGATATGTCAGGATATATACTCAGGCTAAATTGAAGTTAGAGACAATCCAATTATTTTACAAATAAGGATAATAAACTCTCTGAACAGAATAATTTTCTTTCTCTCTTTTTTATTTTTATGAAGAAATATTGCCTAGCTAAATTGGCTGATCTTCTACAACTTGATCTAGACCTCCATCTCTTTGTTTTGCTGGTGATTTTGGAGATAGTTTCTCAGACTTTTCTTCCCAGTTTAGGCTTTGAAGACCCATCCTTAGACCTCAACCTTCTGAGAAGCAGGGAGCTAGTATTAGCTTAAACCACTGGAACATAGTACGGATGATCATATTTTTTTTCAAATAACAGTTTTCATAAATTCTAGCTACTATAATTTGGAGGCAGTATTGATTAATATATAATACTCTTCTAACTTTACTTTCATTTTGAAACATATGAAAGTGTATGTAGATATAAATAAAGACAATACATTTTCTTTCAAAAATCATACCATGCCAATCATGATTGCATATGCCCTTTAATCTCAGCATTTGTACCCCTGAGGCCAGCCTGTCATTATTAGCAAGATGCTCTAACTCCCTCCCCCTGAAAATATAAAGCCAATCTTTTAATAAGTCATAACAAAGCTTTAGTTGCCTAATTTTTATATTTGCAGAAATTAAAATCACAAATTAGCAAAGTTACAGAACACCTAAATGCTGTGGTTATTCTAAGCTTTAAATAATTATCTCACAAACTTGTAAGTAGTAATGCTTAGACTAGACTAAAAATAAAAAATTGTATTTTGAACACTTCTATATGATTATATTGGACAAATTCAATTATAAATTTGCTCCAGGTTCAAGAAAACAGCTCTAGGTTCAAGAAAACAGCTGAAAGCAATTATTAAGAAATTTCTTAATTGGAAATAAAACAGAAAATAAACCACCATGAATATTACAAGAGAGAAGTTGACCACCTAGATGTTTTTTTCTTCTTCTTAGCTTTCTTTATGAACATAGCTCAAGGCATGGACAAGTCATTGGCTATTTGAGATATTATTTTGCGTGAGTTTTTTCTCTTTATTAATCCACTAATGAGTGACCAAAACCTTTGGTATTTTGCTTACCAAGGATCATCAAGACAACATAGCCTAGATTACCCTTGTTGAAGCCGAGTAGCACTTCATTGTAAGAAATACTACATCATTGGAAGATTCATATTATTTTTTTTTGATGTGCAAGCCTTTTTTTTTATTGTGAGAATACCTTACAGAGGAGTTACAATTACATGGGCAAGATAACGAGTACATTTCTTTTTTTTTCCATTTTTTTATTTAATTTAATTTTATTTGTGAACATACTGTACAGAGGAGTTACAATTACTTGGGCAGGATAATGCATACATTTCTTACCAAGCATTGCAGCCTCCTCCTTTGTTTACCCTTCACATCCCTTCCCAGCCTCCCCCCTCTCCCACCCCCCCCCGCAAAGACGATGTGTATTTTAATGTTTTTTTCTTTCATGCATGTGTTTCTAATGCATTTATAAGATTATCTCTTTGTTGCTTTGTATGTCCCTCCCCCAAAGTATAACCCCTGCTTTCACTATATTTGATGTCAGTATAACTTGTGGAGGAGATGGGGAAAAACCAGTTGTTTAAGGATACAGGTGGACCTGTTGCAACAATGAGAAATACAAGTTGTCATTCCAAAACGAGCTTCATATTATTTTTTATTGTGAAAATACCATACAGAGGGGTTGCAATTACATGGGCAAGGTAATGAGTGCATTTCTTATCAAGCATTTTTGCCTCCTCCTTTGTTTCCCCTTACCATCCCTTCCCATCTCCCCCACCCATTCAAATTATTTGAAATTGCTTATGCAATTAATTATTAAAAATCAAGCATAGGGAAAAACTTTAACACATGTATATATTATCTCACCTAACAGTGGAGTTGCCACTGAAGTTGTTAAATACTTCCATCCTTAGTATATTGGCTTAGCCTTATTGTGATGTGTAACAGGTTTGTCACAGCTGTAGCCGTCATAACCAAGCAAAGAATTACAATCAGTGAAGATGTAGTCTCTTCCTCTCCCATCTCTCACAATCTCTATCACACACACATACACACACACACACACACACACACACACACACACACACACAATGTTCTCTCAGCAACAAATTTGGCTGACCCTGTGTCACTGGCCCATTTATGAACAAATCACTGCTAAAGAAAATGGGTTTGCTTGACATTGATTACATAGGTTTGTTCATAAGTAAAGTTGCCTTGATATAGTTATGACAGCTTGGGACCAATATTTCAAACCAGTAGTTAGTGAAAATTTAAATCAAAGGTAAATTCTCTGCTCTTTGAGAGTTAAAATCTTTGAAACAAACCAAAACAATACATACAGAAACCCAAGAATGAAAACGAGCTACAAAAATAGCTCACAGGATACAAAATGAATTTTAGCTGATGCATTATGTGTAGGATATTTTACCTCAACATATGATCAAATTGCAAAGGTACTTTGACATCTTTTATTATTTCATACTAAATATTTGAAAAACAGTGTTTCCTTACACGTGAAGCACACTTCAAATTTAGATCAGTTACATTTTTAAGTAATCAGTACATATATGAATAGCCAATAGCTATTGGAGAATTGGTTAAGTCTTTCTGAAGTTACATCTTTTGTAGTATTATTCCAATTCATTTCCTTTCTCTCCAATTCTTAGGTAAGTTGGTCTTGTGAAAGATCGCACGTGTCCAGGAGAATTTATCAATGTGTCCTCTGGAGCAGTGTTCTGTCCTACTTTTCCCCTAAGTGATCTTGGACAAACTATTATACTTGTATGTCTCAGTAACAGTTTATGGAAAATGAAAATCTAGCCTAGTAACAATATGTGTTAGTCAGTTTTCCCAACAGTGTAAACAAATACCTGAGGGAAAACAGGTTATAGGAGAAAGATTTGCTTTGGCCTTCAATGTCTGAAGTGTAGCTCCATAAATGACTGATTGCATAGCTTTCATTCCCATGTCAAAGTAGAAAATTCAAAGAGGAAGGGCATGATAAAGGAAAGCTATTCAATTCATGCCAAGCAGGAAGCAGAGGGGAGCATTTCTATGTACTGAATTTCTTTTTTCTTTCCTCCAGGTCTCAGCCCATTGGATGCCACTGTTCGTATTCAAGGTGGTGCCCCTTCATAGTCTTCTCTGAAAAGGCCCTTACAGACAAATGCAGCGGTGTGTTTTATTGCTGTCATAGGTGCTTTTCAACCATATCAAGTGGACAATTAAGAAAACCACACAGTATCATTACTTTATGATGGACACTAAGTGAAATTATATATAGCAGCTTAACTAATATAGAAGAGCTCAATCAATATGCTATGATAATAAATGCTTATTTTAAATATTTAAAATAGGTTGATGTGTTGGCTGAATATTTTAAATCATGGTGAGTAATCAACTAATTAAGGTTGAAAAACTTATCTATTGACTTTTAGTTTTGTCTTAGTTTATGACATCATATTTTATGATATTGTAAGATATCCAGTAATTATTTTTCACAAATTACGTCCTATGTTGTTTTGAGAAGTGAACACAAGGAATGTAATAGTACATATTTCTTGTACCCACATAATTATTTCAATATGCCAGCTATATAATAGCTCCATGGTATTTAGATAGCTTTGACAATCTCTTTCAATGAATCATATGCAAGGTAACTCAATTTAAAAGAGAAAATTAAAAATATTTATTAATCACATACACTTTTCTAATAGATGAATTCCAACATGATAGAAAACCAAACTTTGAAGTCAAATCTTTCTGCTTATAGTATTAAGGGATATGTGAACCATATGACTAAAATAGAATAGTACTAATCATAATCTTCTGTGTATTTTGTAATGATATTATAATTGAAAGCAGAGGTATAGTATGCTTTCTCAAAAAAAGTCAAATAAAAGCTTAGTGGATATATTCTTTTCCTGGGAAAAAATCTTGACAAAATAAACAAATTTAGCTACAAATAGTGAAGATAATTTAAGGAATTCAAATTCAGAAGTTTTGCTAAAGTATATTCAGAATATTGATTGCATAATTCGTTCTATGCCAACAAACTCTATTAAATATTTTGACAAAGTTAATTCTTATCAATCAAAATGTGTGTCTTAAATGATTTGTTTGTAGAAGAATAAGTTTTAATTGACTGCAGTAAGATTCTCCATCTTCCATTTAAGACTTCTTTTCAAAAATAGTTCCTATGATAGGACAATAATACATGACTAGTGTACACAGGTTAATAGAGTGAGAAATAAATGATGAAATTGATTATGAAAGACATACATATAATATGAAATAGATCTGATATATATTTCATAATCAATTTATTATATGTATATATATATATGAGTTGAATAAAAATTCCTGCTTCACTCTCCTTTAAATATAATGTATATATTTTTAAAATTAATATAAAAATAGAAAAACTGAAAAGAACTTCATCATTGATATTTCACAACATCATAAGGAAAACATGGAAAAACTCATATGATATATTTCAAAATTTATTTTTGGAGCTTGTGTTTATTTTGTAATGTTACACAAAATGAGTGTATACTTTTTAGATGCTAGGGTATCTAGATATTTTCATCTGACCCTTCTCATTATGCAGAAAATGAGCCATGTATAGACTTGTGCCTGATTGACCATGAACAAATTAAAGAAACTACTTACAGACCCCTCAAAATTATTAGGGCTATTAAGTCTGAAATAGGATGCAGAAAATAAATGATCCTCTAACAGAGTCATTTCAGGGCCCTGGAAGGAGTTGGATAGGATGGGACTTGGAAAGGTCAAACAAGAAACTAAGTTCAAGAGGAAAAAAAAAAAAGTGGGGGCAATATCAGGCTCAAGGCTGGAAGTGCTGAC
The DNA here is from genome assembly GCF_024711535.1 of Dipodomys merriami. Taxonomy (NCBI): domain Eukaryota; kingdom Metazoa; phylum Chordata; class Mammalia; order Rodentia; family Heteromyidae; genus Dipodomys; species Dipodomys merriami. The sequence goes on from NW_027202271.1 coordinate 32,834,929, forward strand.
CACACTCCTCACCTGTTCCCTGCTCTATGTTCTTGACCTCAGCTCTTCAGGAGCAAGGGAAATCCAATAATTTACATACAAGCTTTCTAAAAGATTAGCAGAATATCATCTGCAAAGGAGGGGCTGAAGAGAACAGTTAAAACCACTTGTGAGTCTTACTAGTAAATTAAAGCGCATGACACTTATGAAGTTTATAATCTGGTTCTTTCATTGATGATAGTCATAATTATCCCAAGTATGCATATTGTGTTTATATATTCTTATATATATTAATTTAATGAAATGTACTCAATATGAAAAACATATATGTGATTCAGAATAAATCTCACCTGAGTAGTCATACTTTACTTACAGGTTAGTTGTATTGAGTTGATAACTGCAGCACAAAAAAAAAAGAATTTCAACTTTGCTAATGAAGTCTTTGATCAAATGGACTATATTCTCCAAGCCATTAGGGAGGAGGTTAACTAATTTGTTAGTGATTATTAAGAGTACATGAATATGAATTAAACCCAAAGGAAAGAAAATTAGTTTATTTAGTATTTGGTTTTCTGTACACTCTACTTAATTATTTGTTTCAGCTGTTCTACTCATTGTTTCCTTTGCTTCCCTGTAATCATTAATTTCAGTGTCAAAAGGCTTTCATAGAACATCATTTCTAGTAATGTGCATGCATTACTTCTCCTTGTTCTCAGGCTGTCCACGTGCATTAAGTGGAGTAGGTCTTGTTTCATAATTTATTTACTGATTATGAAAATGAGGCTTCATGGGTTTAGTCAAAATCACCCAAAGTTACTTGCAAATCATCTGGAATCAACCAAAGGCCCATGTATTTTAAGCTGTCACCTTTTAAAAGCCAGATTGTATATATAATTTATGTTCAATTACTAAACATTTAAAGAATTATCTTTGTTTATATTTTCATATTTGTGTCATATTAATAATTCCAATATTATTTTAATAAAATCTGAAAATTTAGATTTAAAAATTGTTCTAAATTATTACCTTTGCTCTAAGGCTCTTCTTTATTATTCACCACAATAAAGCAAGGCTCATCTACTATACATATAAATATATATATATATGTATAAGTCACCTACTAATAATATATTTTTAACTATATTTACATACTGAACTAAGAATTTCATCTTTAAGTATAAAGATTCTTATATTTTGTAGCAAATTAAGGTCACTTTTCTCCTTAGAAATGTTTTCCAAAAAATGTAATTCATCAAATGAACCAAAGCATATATGATAAAACATTTGCAAATATAGGAAAATCAGGATAAAAATATAATTTCTTTCCCCAGAAATAGCAATGATCAATATTTAAATACTATGTTAATATTTAAAACTAAAGTCAAATATACAAGATTTCACATTCATATTTCATAGCATTTATGTCCTTGTCCATATTTTCATAAATATTTATGTTTTACATGAGCCCTTGTACTCATACTACTCATATGCATGTGAGCCTTACATAATTACAAAGATTATTTTATGTATTGTCTATCTCACTGGACAGGGCTTTGTGAAAACTTTGTTTATTCAACTTTTTTCTTAATTGTGAAAGCACCATACAGAGGGGCTGCAATTACATGGGCAAAGTAATGAGTACATTTCTTGTCAAGTATTGTTGCCTCCTCCTTTGTTTTCCCTTCCCATCCCTTCCCATCTCCCGCCCCCCACCTCCCACCCCCACCCCCCACCCCGGCCAAAGTTGTAAAGTTCGTTTTTCTTTTTTTGTGTGATTTTTTTATTTTTTATTTTTTTGTGAAAATACTGTACAGAGGGGTTACAATTACATGGGCAAGATAATGAGTACATTTCTTATCAAGCATTGTAGCCTCCTTCTTTGTTTCCCCTTCCCATCCCTTCCTATCCTCCCCCTCCCCCCCCAGTCCTCCCCCCTCCCCCCCCCCCCCCCCCCGCAAAGTTGTAAAGTTCGTTTTTCGACATAACAACTTGTACATCTCATTGTTGCAGTGGGTCGACCTGTGTCCCTATTTAAACGATTTCAATTTTTAAAAATGCATTCCAAATTTATTTTGAGAGTATACAAGAGTATAATCTGATATACTAAAATTAATAAGGCTATTTCTCAAATATTAAAATTTGTTTTTTCTTTGTTTAATACAAGAATATTTTACAACCTAATCCTCATTATTTCTCTTCATATCTAGTTTTTTCCATCCACAATTTCTCCCTTCCTTAAAAGGAGTCTGAATGTTTTTCATATTTTTTCTCATAATGTAATTTTTGTAATTTATAATTATTTTATAAACCCTTTAAAGACATTTTAGAACCTGAGGGAAACTGAATGAGCTAGCCCTCATTTTAATCCTTGAAACAAATTTAATAGTTTCTATCATGTTCCTGTAACATCTTCTTAATCTAGGTACTCTAGAGATATTTTTTGTTTCCTCTGTCTATAATCTTCCACAGGTCTTATTCAAGCTAATTGCAGATAGTATAGTAGCTAATACTTTTAAAGATTTTATGAAACAGTTTTAAAAAATCCAGTTGCTGAACAACTTTACACTCCCACCAAATTATGGAGGTTCCTCAAAAGACTCCACATAGACCTTCCCTATGACCCAGCAATCCCACTTTTGGGCATTTACCCAAATGATCACAAACAAGACCACACTAAAGCTACCAGCACAACTATGTTTATTGCAGCATTATTTACCATAGCTAAGATATGGAACCAACCCAGATGCCCCTCAGTAGATGAATGGATCAAGAAACTGTGGTATATATACACAATGGAATTCTATGCCTCCATCAGAAAGAATGACATTGCCTCATTTGTTAGGAAATGGAATGACTTGGAAAAAATTATATTAAGTGAAGTAAGCCAAGCCCAAAGACACATAGGTCCCATGGTTTCCCTTATTTGCAATATCTAGTATATGTCTGAGTCAAGAAGTAAAGGTCAAATAAGGTGATATTAGGGAAATGAACCCTAAGCTATGTATTCAAATGCTTTTTTTTTCTTTCATGCGATTGTTTCTAACACATTTATAAGATTATTTCTTTGTTGCTTTGTATGTCCCTCCCCCACAGTATAACCCCTGCTTTCACTGTATTTGATGTTGGTATAATTTGTGGAGGGGAAGGGGAAAAACAAATCGTTTAAATAGGGATATAGGTGGACCCATTGCAACAATGAGATGTACAAGTCATTATGTCGAAAAGGAACTTTACAACTTTGGTGGTGGGAGGCGGGGGTGGGGAGGATTGGGTGGGGGGCGGGGGGTGGATGGGAAGGGATGGGAAGAGGAAACAAAGGAGGAGGCTACAATGCTTGATAAGAAATGTACTCATTATCTTGCCCATGTAATTGTAACCCCTCTGTACAGTATTTTCACACACAAAAAAAATGTGAATTGATCAATATTTCTCCAAAATTCGTAAGTGAAAGTCTTTAAACTTCATGGAGATAGCACCTTTAAGGATGTGGTTAAAATAAAATAAACTGGGGAAAAAAGATGAAGTTTTTATTTTAGGGTTAATCCTTTTATTTTTATTTTATTGTGAAAATATCGTACAGAGAGGTTACAATTACGTGGGGAAGGTAATGAGTACATTTCTTATCAAGCATTGTTGCCTCCTCCTTTGTTTTCCCTTTCCACCCCTTCCCATCTCCCTCTCCCTGCCCTCTTCCCCACCCCGAACCCCCCGTCACGACACCCCGCCCCCACGCTAAAGTTGTAAAGTTCCTTTTCGACATAATGTCTTGTACATCTCATTGTTGCAATGGATCCACTTGTATCCCTATTTAAACAATTTGTTTTTTCCCTTCCCCTCCACAAATTATACCAACATCAAATACAGTGAAACAGGGGTTATATCGTGGGGGAGGGATATAGAAAGCAACAAAGAAACCATCTTATAAATATGTTAGAAACAATCGCAAGAAAGAAAAACCATTTAAGTCCTTGTCTTGGGGTTCATTTCGCCTAACATCAACTTATCTGTCCATTTCTGCTTATCTCAGATATTTACTAGTTATTGCAAATACAGGAAAACATGGGACCTGTGTTTCTTTGGGCTTGGCTTACTTCACTTAATATAATTTTTTCCAAGTCTTTCCATTTCCTAACAAATGGGGCAATGCCATTCACTCGAATTATCACAAACAAGACCATACTAAAGCTACCAGCACAACTATGTTTATTGCAGCATTATTTACCATATCTAAGATATGAAACCAACCCAGATGCCCCTTAGCAGATGAATGGATCAAGAAAATATGGTATATATGCGCAATGGAATTCTAAGCCTCGATCAGAAAGGGTTAATCCTTTTAAATAAGAAGAGGAAAACACAGTAATAATCTTGTTCTCCCTAGCAAGGCTATTATAGAAATATTGTTCTCCACAGCAAGGCTATTATAGAAATACAGGAGGAAAATTTTTATGAAAAGTAAAACCCTACTAGATTCTTGATCTCGGACCTTACAAGCTTCAGAATTATGAGAGATGTATTTTTGTTGTTTATGTCATTGTTTATAGTATTTCAGTATATTTCCCAGAAAACTGAGGCAAAATATAGGAATGCTTTCTGACTTCATAGATCCTATTACTATTATTATTTTATTATCTTTAAGTAGTTGTACAAAAAGTTGCCATTCAACAAAGCAGTTTATGAATACAATGCATTTTGATAACTGCAAATATTATCAAGAAGGGGGAAAATGACCATGAGAGGTAATTTCAACAACATTGAATCTTCCTCTTCATTTAGAATAGGTAGCATATTAATTCTTTTTGTTAAGCATATTGGTCTCCAGCCAGAGTCCTGAGTATGAGATTTCTGGAGCTTTGGATATGATCTGAAAATATCTAGAAAAAGCAATTGAGCCAGATAGATTGGATTATTTTTGAGTCCAAAGATACAATGGAAATTTTTTCTTGTTAAATTCGGATTTTTTAAAGCCGGGTGTAGGTGTCTCATGCCTGTAATCCTAGCTACTCAGGAGGCTGAGATCTGAGGATCGAGATTCAAAGCCAGCCCAGGAAGGAAAGCCCCTGATTTGTCTTATCTCCAATAAACCACCAGAAAACTGGAAGTGACACCTTGGCTCAAGTGGTAGTGTGTTAGCCTTGACCTGAAGAACTGAGGAACAGTACCCAGGCCCAGATTCAAACCCCTCGACTGACCAAGCAAACAAACAAACAAATAAATGTATTTCTTGTTTTTCCCTAATTTCTTCCTCTTGGATTGGAAATGTATATTGTTCATTTTTTTCTACTACTAAATTTTGAAAGTGCAAACCTTTTCTGACTTCATAACTTTTCAATTTGAACAAATTTATCCAATGATAAATTCTACTTTGAGTTGTACACATATCCAGTTTGGGTGATATTTAGGTAAAACCTTGACTTTCCACCAGACACTAGTGTATTCTTTGGCACTTTTTGTCATTGTGCCACCATTCTTGAATATTTGTTCATCTGCACAAATCTAAATGGTAGGTCATCCACATGTGAGGTTTATGGGATAGCCACTATTTATGGGTGTTTTAGTGCATGTGTAATATCACTCATGTCTTACTGCTTCTATTTCTCTAATAACCCTGTTATCTTGTTTCTCTAATAACCTACAATATATTTAGCATATTAATTCCCTGTTTACTAAATGTTGCATTGAAATTATAAAAATATGAAGAAAAGAATGATCAAACATACATAACAGACCTCAGAAATGATTTTATGTATATATTTTCTGATATTTGTAAAATGTAAGACTTAGATTTATCTGTTTTAAAATAGAATTACTCATTATTATATACTGATTATCAATAAAATGCATTGGCAAAGAAAATTGAGAGATCAACCTATACGATGAGAATTCAATTAACAACATCTTCTAATCCTGGCATACACTACAGAAAGATGAAAAATGAAGCAAGAAATTGTCTTTGTCCATGAGCTGATCTCAGCAGGCCAAAAATTTCACTTACAACTTGATTAAAAGAAGGCTTTAAGCCTAAGGAGAAATATATTTAAACTTCATTTGTCAGATGGGAATTCAAAATAAATAATATATACTCACATGTATGGGCATGAAATCAAGCATAGTGAAGATAAGATTATGATCAAACGCCATGGGAAGGATGTACACTTTGAATTATAATGAGGTACATATGATCTTAAGTGTATGAATAGTATATAACTAAGTTAAAATAAATGATCCTAATTTTAATATAATCGTTAATGAATGAAAGAACTGTAAAATAGACCGAAAGATAGTTCTTATTATTGCATCCAAAAGTGAAATAGTTATTCTTTACACTCATTTTCCCCCTATACTAGACTTTCTTTTTTTTTTTTTTTTTTTTTTTTTGGGTCCGGTTGTGGGGCCTGAACTCTGGGCCTGGGCGCTGTCCCTCAGCTCTTCAGCTCAAGGCTAGCGCTCTACCACTTGAGCCACAGCACCACTTCCGGCTTTTTTCTTTTTGCTTATATGGTGCTGAGGAATCGAACCCAGGGCCTCAGGCTTGCAAGGCAAGCGCTCTACCACTGAGCCACCTTCCCAGCCCCTAGACTTTCTTAATAGTCTTAACTTTATTCATTGTTTCTTTCTTCTATCCATCTTCAATCTCCAGGAAGGTAGAGGTATTGTCATATTTACCTCCAAAGCCTGAGCACGAAGAAAACAGTGGACTTACGAGGTATACAAAATAAATATTTTCTATGGAATTGTATACATGGTTAAAAATGACTAAACCTGTAAGTATAAAAATAAATAACTGCAAATATAAGAAGACAAAAGGATAATCACATTTTATTGGAAATAGCTTAAAATATCCAATATGAAATAGATGTACTTAGTATAAATTTAAAAATATAACTTGAATAATTATCACCAATAATATAACCAGTTTTGTAGCAGAAATTTGAAAATTCATGCCAGATTAATTTTAGATAATTAAACCAGTCCAATCACATTGCCAGCAGAATCATATATTTCCACAGTGAAAAAAGAAGTTGGAGGTGTAAAATAACATTTGAAAGAAAAGTTGCAATTATTTGTTATCAAACATCACATTTTTATTTAACAAAATAATTACATTCATTTGATATAAAAGAAAACAGTCTGATGAATAAAACTATCTTCAATGTACAGATTATAAAAATGTTTATAAATACAAGTAACCTTCCTTCCTTTCTTCCTTCTTTCCTTCCATTCTTCCTTCTTTCTTTCCTTCTTTCCTTCCTTCCTTCCTTCCTTCCTTCCTTCTTTCCTTCCTTCCTTTCTTCTTTCTTCATTTCCTTCTTTCTTTCATTATCTTTCTCCCTTTCTCCCTTCCTTTCACTTTCTCTCTCTCTCTCTCTCTCTCTCTCTCTCTCTCTCTCTCTCTCTCTCTCTCTCTCTCTCTCTCTCTCTCTCTCTCTCTCTCTCTCTCTCTCTCTCTCTCTCTCTCTCTCTCTCTCTCTCTCTCCCTCTTGCTTCCTTGCTTGCTTCTTTTCTTTCTTCTTTATTCTGGGGCTTGAACTCAGGTTCTGGGTGCTGTCTCTGAGCAAATGTATATTTATGTATACACTAACATTTACAAGGATACATTGAGCTATCAGAGGCAACAAAAGCAAGGAAAGGCAAAGCCTTTTGGACATAGATATGTTTGGCATGAAAACCATATGGAATCATTAAAAGTAATTAAGAACTAAAATGATACAACAGTTACCATCAATAAAATATAGGGTTTTGAAAACAAAAACATTCCAGCACTTTAATAACAAAACGTACCTACAAAATATTCAAATTCATAGAGTCAACATCATGTTATGAGGAATAAATTTTAGGTAGCACATGAAAGACTTTTTAATCAGATAGGGTTTTTGTGGTTGTTTATATTTCAATCAGGGATTTTGAGAAACCTAATTTCTATTCTGCAGAGGTAGAATGTTGGCTTTTTCTTGAAAAATAATAATGTGAAGGAAAGCTATAGCAATGATGTGAAAAGGCAAAACATGAAGGTACCCCAATGGAATTTGTCACCTCATGGAAAATCAAATGTGAAATACTAGATATTGAAGTGATGTTAGCTCCAAAGAACTATTTTTTTAGCAAACTAGTTCTAAAAGTTTCTTAAACCACTTAGAGAAACTCAATAAATGATTTAGTATATTAATTTCTGTGTTTTCGAACTCTGGAAATATTCTTAGAGTATTTTGTTTTCCTAATAGTAAATCAGACAGATATACTCAGTACGTTTGGTATAAAATAACCAAACATAACATGCACATTTTCTAATAATTTAACCTTATAGTCAAGCTATGAAGTAGATATTATGTCTAATATGGCATACTAGTATAACAATTTTTCAACAGCAATTAGACATAGTAGAGTGAAGCTGCTTTAAATATGAAATAAGGGTTATCTCCTAATAGTAGTCTACCTCACAAATATAGGGAAAGGAGCTTACTGTATCATTTTTCTAAGAAAACTTTTAGAACTTCAGACTATACTTCTGCATACAAAAAATGAACAAAATACTCCATGCTATGTTCAAAACATGTCGTTTTTCCTTGTGAATTAAACTGCATCTAAAATATCTATTTCATAAAAGATGAAAAGACGATCTCTGAATTACAAAAGAAGTTACCTAGGACCATTCTTGACTACATATTGATTATATTTGACCCAGGAGCTTGTTTATTTTAGTCAGTATATATTAGTCCTCTGCCTGGATACCCTCATCATATCCACCCAAACTAAATATCTTTAAAAATTTATTTTGAATTATATCTTCATATCCTATCTTTATCCTCCTTTTAGTACTTCTGTATTTTCTGATGCAACTTAATCTTAATGTTCCTTTTATATAACATTTATTACAGTGCATTTATATTCTTAATAGATTAAATGAGAAAGCACACAAAATACTTTCAATAGACGTAAACAAAAATAATGACTTGCAGATTGCTAAGTAATTATTTTTCCATCTATAGCTATAATTTTGTAAGAATTCCTTACCAACTTTATATTTGTTGAACTGGGTTTATCAGTCATCATCAGGGCCACTACGTAAGCAACACTGAAAAATCCTGGTCTTGTAGTGTCATGGAACTTGTCATTTGTTAGCCGTTAAGTGATAGAAGAGAAAGAGAGCAATGAGAAAGTATGGGAAAGCTACAGATTGCAATAGAGGTGAGGGCAGAACTCACTGAGAAAGCCAACAATCCCACTGCCAGAGGGAGCAGGGACTGTAGCTATCAGAAAGGGAAGGCGCCTCAGGTGATAAGTCTATTACATGCTTACTAGGGTGGTCAGAGTAACTAGAGCAGATCAAGGCAGAGAGAAAATGGTACGGTTGAGATCAGAGATGTAACACCTGGCTGGATCCTTGTAAACCATTTTACACTCCTTGGACTTTGGCTTCAAATGTGTTGGAAGCCATTTGAAAGTTATGATCTGTCATGCATATACAGAATCATTCTGGTTTCTTTTTGAAAATAAACTCAAAAGAGAACAAGAGTAAAACCAGGGCAACAGTTAAGAGGCTTCTGTAATTAATTAGACCTGTCAGAGATGGCAACACTTATTAAATATTTATCCTGTAGGATCTCTTGATTTCAAACATTTTCATCAAAGCCAAACATTCTCAGCTTTAAATACTAGTGAGAGATCTTCAACACTTAGTGCCCAATGCAAAAAGGCACCTAGTAAGGTCTTCAAACTGCCCCCATCCTCCTCATATGTTTTCATAACTTCTGAAGGAAATATTGAGGCACTCACTCTTCAGGTTTTGGATTCTATATCTCAGCATGCACATATAAGTGAAAATGTGAGATATTTTCTGTATCCAGTAAATGTGTTAGCATAGCAGTCTTCAATTGTATTTATGTTGTTACAAGAGGCAGTGGCAAGATTTCCTTGTGTGTTTTTTTTAGGTAGACAGTCACACATTCCCTCAATGTTCCTTACATATTTATACTTCTATGGACAATTAGATTTTATCCCATATTTTGGCTATTGAGAATATGCTGTAGACACATAGGTTTAACTGTCTCTTCAGGAAAGATATTTTACTTCTATTAAATTTATATCCTACAGTGATATGTGTCATGATTAGTGTTTTACAGTCATAATTTACATTTTTCTAATGACCTATGCTGTTGAGTACCTGTCCATGTACATGTGGGTCATTTGCATGTCTTCCTTTTGTGTGTGAGAAATACATATCCAAGTTCATGGTTCAATTTTGTATCATATCATTGGTTTTACACTATGGAGCCATTTGAGTTTATGTATTTCAGATAGTAATTCTTATTTCAATGACATGCTTTTTATTTATTGTAAAGGTAGAACATTATTTAAGATTTCAGTTTTTCAATTTTTTTTTTGTCAGTCGTGGGGCTTGAACTCTGGGTCTGGGTGCTGTCCCTCATCTCTTCAACTCAAGGCTAAGGCTCCAACACTTGAGCTACAGTGCTACTTCCGGTTTTTCTGGTGGTTTATTGGAGATAAGAGTTTCATGGACTTTCCTGCCTGGGCTGGCTTTGAACTGCGATCCTCAGATCTCAGCCTTCTGAGTAGCTAGGATTACAGGCAGGCATGAGCCACGGGTGCCCAGCTAGTTTTTCAAATATTTTGATAGCTAGAAATGTTAGACTAAAGAGCCTTATTCTTATACTTAGCAAGTATGGACAGTGACTACTTTGTGAGATATTCATAAAAATAAGATTTATGTGATGTAATTTATATTTTAATGTTGACATATACATCCAGGTTTCTTCAAAGGTTGAATATATTAGTTTATAGACCTAATGGCACTATTAATAATTGGTGGTGGTTCTGTTTGTTTAGCTCACTGGTAGAACTACTAATTAAAATATAAAAAGCCCTGGGGTCAGTGCTTAATACTTCTTTTGAATAAAAAATGTTCCTCAAATCTAATTGTCCATTTGTTGCTTTATGTAACATTTGATATTAATTATACACCCTAGAGTTTATTAACTCAATATTCTAGGCTGCGAATTTAAAGAAAATGGCATGACAACTCTGAAAAGCAATACTAATTCACTTAAAATATTCCTGGATTCATCTATATAAATTTTCAAACTATCTGGGAGAACACACCTGACCACTGATAATTATGACCCAAGCAAAATTAATTTTACAACTATTCCTGTGAGATTAGAAACACAATTTCCTTTGCATATGAATAATATAGTTTGGAAATGCTCACATGATTTTAGGTTTTCACACAATACTAAAATAAAATCATTCTAAGCCACATAAGTATGATAAATCTAAGCATAATGAATTCTTATATTATTAAAACACATTCATCCCATTTTCAAAATATTGATGACAATTCCTAGACAATGTGAATATATTTTATTCTTAGTCTCTCATTTCCCTTTGTGTGATTTAGTTAGAGAAGAAATGCAAACTGAACTTTAATTATTTCCAAGCTGAATGTTGTGAATTTTAATAAATGTACCTAGTGGTACGATTGTATGCTACTTTTAAACTGCAAAGTGAAATTTTTCTGAATAAATCATAGTCAAAATATGACAGGAAAATATGTGGCTCTCATAAATGAACTATGATAAATCATGTTTCAGCAGCAAAGGAGGAAAAAAGTGTCATCTTCTCCTTTTACCAGTAAAGTGCAGCACTTATTTCATGAGCAAAGTAATTACTTCAGTGACATTAAAGGACCATTTTAATATTATTCCAAATCTTTCTTTAGGTCCCTCTTTCACATCACTGGAAATGAATGTTCTGTGTATGGGATGTAATGTACATTGTGTTTTATATTGTCCTAAAGAATTTTTCCATATACACATGAGAAGAAATAGCTTTATGGGTGTTAATGGAATTTTGTTCAAACTAATTCTTAGATCTGATTTCAGTTAAGTTTTCTTTTTTCCTCTCTTTGCTTGTCAAGACAGGAATATTAGCTACCTTGGACAAATATGTATATGAGATTCATTGAATAGTATTTCAACACCAAATCTAGCCCTTTGTTTTAATTTCTATAGTTGTTCCCTTCACACAACAGATCCATACTTTGTTTATTTTTTAATTTGAAATCTGATTCTTATGGAAGAAATATTATAAAGTATCATAAGATAATCGGTTATTCAGAAAGAAAAGTAATAATTGAGAAACATTCATGAAATCTCATATATCTAAGGGACATGGCCTCTGTATTGGGTTAAAATTGAGCTCAAATCTACATCTATTGAAGCTTTCTAAGACAGTGTATCTGGTTAAAACTATCTTTGACTATCCTGAAATTTCTGCTAGGTGATTCTTCTCAACTAGACAATGAACTTTGAGGTCATGAACAATGCTCATGTCTTCTCATCTTTGGTGCTTGGTTTAGTACCGAAATGGAGAATATCTAAACCACGGGTTGTGTAAAGCATGCAAAATCATTTGATCTGGTTCTTCTAAGACAGCTACAAGCAAATTTCAGTAATTATGGAAGCTTTTTTTCAGAAATAAATATTAAATGAATGATAATAATGTAAATTTTAGAGACAAGAAGGAACATTCATTAAGGAATAGACAGGATACATAAAAGTTCCTATGTAGACACATATGCTTAATGTTTGCTGGCTATGACCAATCTGTTGGTACTGTGGTAAAACAGAATAGTCTGAAGGCCAGATAGGCTGGATGTGAACACATGGCAAAAGTGTTAATACACTTTGGAGAAAGTATGGACATTTAGTAATGAGATATTGGAAGTGGTGCTGTGGCTCAAGCGGTAGAGTGCCCGCCTTGAACTGAAGAGCACAAGGATAGTGCCCAAGCCCAGAGTTCAAGCCCCATGACAGACAAAAAAAAACACCAAAGATGAGATATGACATGATAAATTCTCATAGTACTGAAATTTTCATCAACACCCTCTCACCAAAACACTGAATCTCAGATGAAGATTAAGGAAATTACAGTTCACAGAGCAGAGCTCAAGCATTGATGCTGCAAATATCAGATGTGTTCCAGCTCCAACATGCAACCTAAGAACAATGATTAACTGTACATACCTCAAAGCCTCAAAGCAAAATACACATCTCACTTGTGACGCACACACTGGATATTTACTAACTTTTAAGTTTGTGTGTGTGTGTTTGTATGACAACCTACAAATGGTAAATATGGAGAAAACGATACAGAGTTTCCATCTTCCAGGCAATGGACAAACCATTTTAAGATAAAGGCAAACCTATGTACCTAGTTTTTGATAAGACATTAGCAGTAATATAACAGATCTAGAACATCATTGTAGCTTAAAACATACTGAACCCAATGAATGGGGAGGTCAAATGTATCTGGATAAAATCAATGCTCACCAGGGAAGTTCAGCATCACAGAATACTTTTACTGGGCTTTGTCACAGAGGCTTTAATATTTCAATAAGTTATATAGTGAGTAAGCTAATGGTAAGGAAGCTGAGGACTCCCATAGAGTGAGACTTTTCAGAGACCACAGGATAGAGTTTGTGAACTTTTCAGCACCAAAGTAAAAATTGGTTCAGACTGTTACTTTGTCTCAGCAAACCATCTCAAACTGAATTACAGATTTAGCACAAGATAGTGAAAAACACTGAAGAATTCTGAAGGATATTTTCAATTTCTCTCTCTAGCTGTGACAATGGACATATCAAATACCAGAGATACCATCCAATTTGAAATTTTTGTTCACAAGATAACTGTAAAATTTGACACATGAGGAACTATATTCATGACACTACAAGAAGTGAGCTTTTTTTGAGAGACTTATTTTATCAATGAAAATCTTGAGCTAACATTTGAAAAGTTAGGTGGCCTTACTACCAATGGTTCTCCAGCTATTTTAACAAACAATGTGGGTTAAATATCTTGTCAAATAAGAACTGAAATAACATAGTCTTCTCCCAAGTAATTAGTTATAGGCTACTGTATCAGCCACCAAGAAAATATTTATGCACAAGTTTTGCAGCTCAGTAATATGCCAAAGTAGTGTTATACCTAACTTTTGTCAAAAAAATTATTAGCTGTCATTTTAAAACATTACTGAATGAGCTGGGTTCCATTAGCTCATGCCTGTAGTCAGAGATACTCACGAGGCTGAAATCTGAGGGTTGTAGCTCAAAGCCAGCCTGGGCAGAAAAGTTCGAGACTCTTATTGCCAATAAAGTACCCCCAAAAAGCTGAAAGTGGAGCTATGACTCAAGTTGAAGGGTCCTATCTTTGAGCAAAGGAGCTCTAGTGTGTGCCTCATTAGTGTGTACACACACACACACACACACACACACACACACACACACACACACGCCATTAAATTATCCATCTACAAGCTCACGGTGTTTGAGTTCTACAGATGTTAAACAGGAATGATAAATTTCTCACTCCAAAGAGGCATGCATTGAAATATGCATTAGTGTTTGGAACAACCTATTGATGCTAGCCATTTTTCTTTTCCTTTTTCTTTCTTTCTTTTTTTTTTTTTGTTGGTGGTGGTGGGGCTTGAACTCTGGGCCTGGGTGCTGTCCCTCAGCTCTTCAGCTCAATGATAGCAGGCTATCACTTGAGCCATAGATCCACTTCTGGTTTTCTGGGGCTTATTGGAGACAATAATCTCACAGATTTTGCTGCCCAGGCTGGCTTTGAACCGTGATCCTCAGACCTCAGCCTCCTGAGTAACTAGGATTCCAGGCATGAGCCACCAGCACCCAGCTGCTAGCAATATTTTCTTTTCCTTTTATGGTTAGCTTTTAAAAATATATTTTTTATTGTAAAGATACTGTACAAAGTGGTTACAGTTACATGAGTAAGGTAATGAGTACACTTCCTATCGCACCATTGTTACCAGCTCCTTTGTTTTATCCCTACCATTCATTCCTCACCACCTCCCTCTGCCCTCCCCAGCTGTTAAATTCGTTTTCAACATAGTGTCTTGTACATGTCATTGTTACAATGCATCAACCAAGGATAAGAACCACATGATTATCTCAATTGATGAAGAAAAACATTTGACAAGATCAGACACCCCTTCATGATGAAAGCTCTGGAAAAACTAGGAATCCATGGAACATTCTTCAATATAGTGAAGGCTGTATGACAGACCTACAGACAGCATTATACTTAAAGGTGAAAAGATAAAGCCATTTCCGCTAAACTCAGGAACAATGCAATTTTTTTTTTTTTTTTTTGGTTCTGAAGCTTGAACTCTGGGGCTGGGCACTGTCCCTGAGCTCTTCAGCTCAAAGCCTGCGCTCTAACGCCTGAGCTACAACACCATTTTTCTGGGGGTTATTTGGAGATTAGAGTCTCATGGACTTTCCTGCCTGGGCTATCTTTGAGCCATCATCCTCAGATGTAAGCCTCCCGAGTAGCTAAGATTACAGGCATGAGCTACAAATGCCCAGCCCCTATCAATTGTTTTCAAAACTTCTGTTGCAAGAAGAGTCAGTGGTGATCCATTCTTTCTGACCAATGCAAACTTGGAAATAAAGTTGCAAGTAGCAACATTATCAAAATATCAGCTACTTCTCATCCTGGGCCAAAGAGGTGGAGTTCTTACTATTACCTTAGGGATGGGCTAATTAAATGTCTGACCAAATATAGAAAGCTTACTTAATGTTGACTTTACATGTGTTATACAGATGATAAGTATCTAAATAGCCTCACCATAAAAATGTTTCTCCACTCCTGTTTGAGGATATTTTGTTTTATGTGTTGCTTACGAATTATTTTTAGTAAGAATAGAGGAGTGAAAAGTAGAAGAGGGGGAAAAGAGAAAGAAAGGAGAAATGGATAGGAAGGGATATTACCAAATAATAAAACAGATTTTTCTTTGTATATTTGAACACAAAACTATAGTAACTATTCAAGTTTCACTACATCTCAGCATAGGGTCAGAATCAGCTACAGAGAATATTCAATTCAGCCAACAAGTAAGATTCAGGAAAAAGAAAAAAAATAAGAAAAAGAAATGCTATTATCATGAAGACAGTGAATCATTTCTCTTCTCTCAAGTAAATTATACAGCAATCAGCATAAATGGGTTTAATAAAAGAGGTATAAAGAAGTTACTTAAAAAACGAAAGGAAGCTGCTCTTCCCATACCCCTGGACAGATAGGCTTCTCAATGTATGCTATTTTAAAACTGAGAACATTATTTTTTAGCCAGTGATATGCTCTAAGCAAATACAATTGCCTACTTACAAAGGCATTTGTAAATTTCTTTCTTCTGCTATTCTATATCCGTGTTTTTGTTTCGCCAAGGCAAAATTTATTTTTAATGTAAAAAGTTGCACTAAAATTATACATACTTGTTTTATAAAATATAAAACATACACATGGACAAAAAGAAAAATTAGCCAAACTAGTTCAATAGAGAAAAACTTCAGGAGTCCATTGCAGGTTAAACACTGAAATTCTGACAGTAGAGAGATGGAGAAAAAGAATTAGAATATATATGAACTTGTGTTTTACATATGCTGATAATATATTATAACATATTGAATACAAATGGTATGGCTAGCTTCATCTTCAAAGTGTTCTTTAATACAATATAGACTTAGTAGTTCAATCACTAGCCATTTTTGCTAATAACTGTGGGAAGTTCAAAAGCCAGGTGTGAGTAGATTCAAATTCTTAAGAGGGTCTACTTTCTAGCTTGCAAAGGTACAGCTTCTCACTGTGTGCTCACATGGAAGATGGTATATTTTGGTCATTTTCTTTTTATGAGTGTTTCAATATCATCATCAAGACCCTATTCTATGACTTGTTCTGAGCATAATTACATCCCAAAGACCTAATCTCCTAATATTGCTGTTTCAGAGGTTATGACTTGAACAAGTAAATTTTGGGAGACCCAAATGTCTATTCATAGCAATTTTCCTACATTTTTGACCTGAGCAACTGAGTTCATGGTGGTAGTTCATCTTTAGAAAGAGAATAGGTTTTAGGACAGAGCTCTTTCTCTGGAAGAAAGTATCTTAAATTTGAGTTCCCTACATGTAAGTTAAACAGTTCATTGTGTAGTTGACATTCAAAGAAAACAGGAGCAAGTCTGACCACTTAAACCTGATTTGAAATAATCTTTTGCATTTTAAGTCATTTTAACTTCAATTTGCTTTCTTGTGAAATAGAAGGATGATTTTATTTAATTTTTCTACTTGCTATATCATATTTTCATCTGATATCATTCTTATTTTATACTTCTGAAAATTCGAAAAAATACAATGGTTATTTTTGAATGTTGATGCTGTGATTATAACTTTTCTAAAAAACAATTCTAGCCTAAGTTAGAAAAAATGTGTATTGATAATGAAGATGTCTATGTATAATATGGTACTGATGGTTCATGCTTATAATTCTAACTATTCAGAATGCTGAGATCTGAGAACCACAGTTTAAAGTCCGCTCTAACAGTCATCCTTTGTCTCCAATTAACCTTGCAAAAAGCCAGAAGTGGAGGTGTGGCTCAAGTAGTAGAGTACCACCAAGTAAAAGCACTGATCTTTAGGCTCAGAGTTCATAGTTTAATATAATAATATAATATACAGTATAATAGAATCAATATAATATAAATCAGAATGTTTTTAAATGTTTTTAAATTACCAGAATAGTTCTTTTTCCTCTTGGATTCTGGAAGTGCATTTTTGTGCAATAATTAGCTTTTACATTGTTATGCATTTCTTAGTATAAAAAGTGTCTCATTAAATTGTGTTGAGACACTGAGCTGTCTAATATTGCATGAATTTTTAACCTAATTTATGAGTAGTGGTATACCATCATTTAAAAAAATATTCTGATACCTTGGAGAGCTATAAATCATTTTTTTAGTTTTAAAATGATATCAGAAACCACATTTACTATTTGTATGTATATATTAAAATGGAGTTCCTCAGACTGCAGTTAAATGTGAAATGTGAAATTAGAAGTTAATTTTTAATAACCTGATATAATATTAAAACATTTTACCTTTTGTATAGTATCAGAACCACACTTTAACATTGATACCAATATACTAATTGCGTATCACATTGTAGACTAAGTCTTATAGAGCTGTCAGAATTTTCTATTTTTCATAAAACTTACTATTTTTTGCAGAAGGTAAATCATTTGTGTGGAGTTTTCCCCTTTTGATTTCTTGACTGTATAAAGTTAGGATTATTTGGACTGTGGTAGTCACTGTATGTATCTGAATTGATTACTGAGGGAAAGGGAAACCATGGAGAAAGAATGCATACTAAAGTGAAGGAACAGTCTGCTGATTACACAGAAGAAATTCCTATTTACATGCAAATATCTTCATAATCAGCAGAGATGGGAAAGGAAATATATGAAAGTCTATAGAACTTTTAGGTTTATGGATGTTCCAACTTTAGCTAAAACCCTGCTACAGATCTCAGTGATAAAGCTTAGCATACTTAACCAAAATTTGGCTATATTTTACTTAAAACAGTGCATATTAATGAATCCTATCTTTCTTCCAAAGCTTTCGTAGTGTAGTTTTTGCACTTTTGAATTATCTTAAGCTAGATCTACTTGGATCAATATTTTATTCTTAATACAACAGTTTCTTAGTAATCAATGCTTAAAACCTTTTGTTCTTTTAAAAAGGGAACTAGTACTGACTGCAGAGTTTATCTTTTGGCTTAATTAAAACAATAAATAATTTAGTGTTAGGTGTGGTGGTTCACACCTACATTCCCAGAATTAAGGAGATTGAGACAGGAAAAGGAGAAAGGACATTTAAGGTCAGCCTGGGCTACATAATGAGATATTGAATAAAAAAAAAGAAGAAAAAAGAAAATGAGAGAAGAGCAAGAAAAAGAGATCAAAAGTTAGTGAAAGATTGGAGGATAAAAAGGACAAAAGGATGGAAGGAGGGAGATAGAGAGAAGGAAGAGCAGATGGAGGAGAAGGAAAGGAGATAAGAAAAAATGAAAATAATACTAATACCTGAGTACTTGGGTTATAAATTACTTCAATTACTACTATTCAAGTAATATTTTTCATTAGCATAAAATACCATCATGGTTCCTATGGCCAGAGAAAGTTTATGAAAAGCACAATTTTCTTATGTATAATATTATTATGTAGTGTAATATGTACTATGCTACAATGTTAGCATACTTTTAGGAGTAAAGAATTAGAGGTTCATAAAAATTTGAGATGAGTAATCTCCTAAAAATAATAATTTCCTGGTTAAAAAAATACCATCTGCTTATTTGTGTAGTTTCAAGGTGAGAAGCTAGTGAAATATTTAGACAAAATCATTTGTCCATTTTTGTTGTTGTTGTTGTTTTTGGTCTGTCATGGGGCTTGAACTCTGGGCTTCTGGGCTATCCCTGTGCTCTTCAGCTCAAGGCAAGCACTCTACCGCTTGAGCCACAGTGCCACTTCCGGTTTTCTAGTGGTTAATTGGAGATGAGTCTCACAGACTTTTCTGCCCGGGCTGGCTTTGAACCATAATCCTCAGCTCTCAGCTCCTGAGTAGCTAGGATTATAGGCATGAGCCACCAGCGCCCGGCCATTTGTCCATCTTGTGTGAGGCTCTAGGCTCAGCCACCAACACAAATGTGCATATGTGAGAGCACACACGCACACACATTCACACACACAAACATACACAATCCAATTCGGACATCTGTGCCTCAGATAGTTTAACACTTAAATTTCACCATTATGATTATATTAAAAATCATATGATTTAAAAATATAAAAAGAGAAATTAACATTCTCCTAAGAAAGATATATGAATGAACAGTAAGTTCATGAAAAGAGACTCTGTCTCAGTAATTATGGAAATATAAACCAAAAGCAAAATTCTAAAGCAATGCATTATTTTAGACTCTTTAATATAAAAATGAATACTAAATCGATTACAAATCAGGCATAAAACAATAATGTTTTTTTAAAAAAAACATAGACATTTCCTTGAAAAATAAAAACAAAACAAATGAAAACAACGATCTCTGATGTGCAGAGCTACTCCTAAGAATCCAACAAAGGAAAACAAAAGCATAGGCTTGAAGAAAAATCATATTACTATGACAATTATTCACAAAAATTCCAAATTGCAAACCCTAATGTCCAACAACTAGTGAAGAAACACAGTGTTGTATATCCTAGTAATGAAATATTATTTGGACAAAATAAATAAAATAAAAATAATGGCATATTGACAGATGCAATGGACAAACATATGAAGAAAATATAATAAGTGAAATAATGAATCACAAAAAGTGAGATCTTACTATACCACTTATTTAAATATCCAGATTATCCAAATTCATTTTTCCAAAATTGTTCATAGTTGCAAGTTGCTAGATGGGAAAATGATGAATGAAAAGTTATGAGCATTGACATTTCTATTGGAGATGGAAATGTTCTTCAGTAAAACCGTGATGATTATTGCCCAAATGTAAATCTAATTAAAACATTGAATTGTACACTTTCAATAAGTGAATGCTGTAGTAATTTAAAAAGCTGTTAAGAGAATACCAACATGTTATTTGCTTTTTCTCTTACTCTTTAATAATTATGTAGTGAAATTTTCCAAAGGCTATATAAATATGTGATAATTCCATAGATAAATATTGAGCAAACTTAAGAATCTTGATGTTGGGGCTGAGAAGGTGGCTCAGTGGTAGAGTGCTTGCCTTGCATGCATGAGGCCCTGGGTTTGATTCCTCAGCACCACATAAGCAAAAAGAAAAACAAGCCAGAAGTGGCGCTGTGACTCAAGTGGTAGAGTGCTAGCCTTGAGCTGCAGAGCTGAGGGACAGCGCCTAGGCCCAGAGTTCAGGCACTACGTCCAGACCCCTCCCCCCAAATAAAGAATCTTGATGACTTGTATTTGATTAAATATCAGAGAGATTTTCAAAAACTAACATTCTTTTGAGAAACATTTTCTTTCATAAAGCATTGCTGTTCGTTACTATTTACATATTTTATCATATTTGAGTCAATCAATAAATGTGATTAGAATATTCTGGAATGTAATTTCTCAATTAGAAAACATGATGAAATTGTTACATGTATGTATGTATATGTATATATATACACACATACATATGTATATGTGTATATATACATGTATACATACATGTATATATACATATGTATACATATATATACATATACATACTTTGGGGGTCTAAATGAAATGAAGAGAGTCTGGAAATTAAATGTCTGGAAATGATTGAGTTTGTGGAGTAATGAACACACAAAGAATAACTGATTGAGACATACAATGCAGGAATGTGCCATCATTTTATTTCTTGTACTATGACTGCAGAATGAATATACTATACACTGTATTGTAGGATAAACTTCTTTTTCCTATGTGTGATGCATGAACACTGCTATGAAAATTTCTGATTACTACAGAAACATGGAAATAGGAAAGGGAAATCGTTTTGGGTTTAATTCTAGTTTTGTTTTGACTTTAGTACATGATCAAAAGGCAATTGAAAAAATTCAGTTGCCATTTTCAGACATCTCTGTCTCTGAAAAATCTCTCACTGAAATAATTAATGGTAATGAAACACTTTAAAAATGAACTCAGAATATAGTTGTTTTCTGTGATCAAAGATAGCTCTGTATATAAACATACCAAAGAACAAATTTCAAAGACAATCATTCCAGTTAAGAAGAGAGAGCTTCCTGTAATGTTTTCAGGGTGTCTGCCTTGACTTCAAGGTCTCTGATCCATTTGGAGTTGATTCTGGTTCAGGGTGATATATAAGGATCTAGTTTTAGTTTTCTACAGGTGTTTAACAAATTTTGCCATCACCATTTACTGAAGAGGCTGTCTTTCTTCCATTCTATTGTTTTAGCTCCCTTATCAAAGATTAGGTGGATATAGGTCTGTGGGTTCATTTCTGGATCTTCAGTTCTATTCCACTGGTCCTGAGGTCTGTTCTTGTGCCAGAACCAAGCTGTTCTGATTACTATGGCTTTGTAGTAGAGTTTGAAATTTGGTATTGATATTCCTCCAGGACTGTTCTTTCTGCTGAGGATTGGTTTTGCTATTTGGGTTCTTTAATTATTCAATATGAATTTTGGAGTTACTGCTTCTATTCCATTGAAGAATGAGGTTGGGGTATTGATAGGGATCACATTGAATTTGTAGATAGCTTTTGGCAGTATTGCCATTTTCATGATGTTAACCCTCCCTATCCAGGAGCACGGGATGTTTTTCCACTTCCTAAGTTCTGCTTTAATTTCCTTTTCCAAGTTTTTAAAGTTTTTATCATAGAGGTCTTTTACTTTTTTAATAAAATTATTTGCTTTCCAAATTTCAGCCGCACTCTTCTCATTATTGGCATATAGAAAAGCCACTGATTTTTGAGGGTTAATTTTGGTATCCTGCTACTTTGCCAAAGTTTTGGATCAGCTCGAGTAACTTTTGAGTGGAGTCCATGGAATGCTTTAAATACAAGATCATGTCATATGCAAAGAGGGAGAATTTTACTTCATCTTTCCCAATTTGGATCCCCTTTACGTTTGCATCTTGTCTTGTTGCTCTGGCAAGGTATTTTAATAATACTAAATTGAAGAGAAGTGGAGAGAGTGGACAGCCGTGTCTCTTTCCAAAATATAGAGGAAATGGCTTTAGTTTTTCACCATTGACTATAATGCTGTCTGTAGGTTTGTCATACACAGCCTTTATTATATTGAGGAATGTTCCATGGATTCCTAGTTTTCCAGAACTTTCCAGAACTTTCATCATAAAGGGGTGTTGGATCTTGTCAAATGCTTTTTTTCATCTATTGAGATAACCATGTGGTTCTTATCCTTGCTCTTGTTGATGTGATGAATTATATTAATTGATTCATGTATATTGAACCATCTTTGCATCCCTGAAATGAATCCTATTTAATCTTGGTGTATAATTTTTTTTGATGAGTTGTTGAAGTCGATTGGCCAAGACATTATTGAAAAGTTTTTCATTGATGTTCATCAAGGAAATGGGTCTATAGTTCTCTTTCTTTGATGAGTCCCTGCCTAGTTTGGGGATGAGAGTTATAATTGCTTCATAGAAAGTTTGTTAGTAAACTTTCACTTTCACTTTCATTGAAGAGTTGGAAGAGTTATTGGTGTGAGGTCTGCTTTGAAGGCCTTGTAGAATTCAGCTGTAAATCTATCCAGTCCCGGGCTTTTCATGGGCAGGAGGCCTATTATTGCTATTTCTATTTCGATGGTTGAATTGGGTCCATTAAGTTGATGTAAAACACCTTAGTTTAGCTTGGTCATGTCACTATTCACTAGAAATTCATCCATTTCTTCCAGATTTTCAAAGTTATTTGTATACTAGTTTGAGAAATATTCCCTTATAATGTTCGGAAACTCTAGGGATTCTTGGCACAGGCCAAAATTTTCTTAATAAAAGTACAGAAACACAACAAATCTAAGAAACATTGTACAAATGGGATTGCATGCAACTACAGAGCTTCTGCATGGAAAAGGACATAGCTTGCAGGATCAATATACAACCCACAGATTGGGAGATCTTCACTAGCCATACAATGGACAAGGTTCTCATATCTAAAATATACTTAGAACTCAAAAAATTAAATCCTCCAAAAACAAATCCTCAAAGAGACAATCAACCAGTTAATAAGTGGGCTAAAGACTTAAAGAGAAACTTCACTGAAAAGGAAATAAGAATGGCCAATAGACACGTGAAGAAATGTTCAACCTCTCTGGCCCTAAAAGAAATGAAAATCAATACCACCTTGAGAGATTCCTCCTCACCACATTTAGAATGACTATAATCAAGAAATCTAGTGATGGAAGGGATGTGGCCAAAAGGGAACCCTACTGCATTGTTGGTGGTAATGTAAACTTGTTCAACCACTTTGGAAAGCAGAAAGGAGATTCCTGAAAAAAACCACACATATGGGCTGGGAAGTGACTCAATGGTAGAGTGCTTGCTTTGCATGCATGAGGACCTGGGCTCGATTCCTTAGCACCACATAAGCACAAAAAGCCAGAACTAGTTCTGTGGCTCAAGTGGTAGAGCTTGAGCTGAAAATTTGAGGAACAGTGTCCAAGCCCAGAGTTCAGCCCCAGAACAGATTTAAAAAAAAAAAAAAAAAGACTGCACATAGAGCTCCCTTATGACCCAGTAATCCCACTTTGGGGCATTTACCCAAATGATCACAAAAAAGGCCATACTAAAACTATCAGCACAACTATGTTTATTGTAGCATTATTCACCATAGCTAAGATATGGAACCAATGGAACCAACCCTGATCCCCTTAGTAGATGAATGGAGCAAGAAAATGTGATATATATATATATATATATATATATATATATATATAAAAATATATATATATTCAATGGAATTCTATGCCTCTATCAGAAATAATGACACTGCCTCATTTGTTGGGAAATGGAAAGACTTGGAAAAAATTATATTAAATGAAGGAATCCAGGCCCAAAGAAACATAGGTCCTATAGTTTCCCTTATTTGCAATAACTAGTATATGTCTAGGATAGTATTACCAAACAAGTAGAAAAGGTCAAAAATCTATGTACATATGACCATATATGATGATAGTAAGCGAAAAGAACCCCAAGATAGGGACACAAGAGGTTTTATCTTTTTTGCTGTTGTTTTCAATATACGTACAGTGTGTGGTGTGATTTCTTTTGTGTTTCTTTTGTGTGTTCTTCCCCTACGGTATAACCCATTTTCACTGAATTTGATTCCAGTCCCCTGCATTTGGGGAGGGGAAAGGAAATAACAAAATGCTGAAATAATTATACAGGTTGACCCATTGTACCAATGAGATGTATAAGACACTGTGTTGAAAACAAACTTCACAACTTTAGGGGGTGGAGAGGGAGGAGTTGAGGAGGTGGGCAGGGAAGGGATGGTAGGGGAACAACAAAGGAGGGGATAACAATGCTTGGTAGGAAATGTCCTCATTAACTTACTCATGTAACTTACTCATGCAACCCATCTGTACAGTATCTTTACAATAAAAATATTTTTAAATGAAAAAAGAGCGTGATTTTCTGAACAAATGAGTACTGTTTAGTCCAAAAACCATTTAGCTAAGAATAAACTACTCAGGAATGCACATATTCAGTACATAATAATGTAGAGCAGAAGAAAGATATTTTATGTCAGTTTCTAGCATTTGTTACTCTTTTCTAATATAGTATTATAGGCATTTTAAAATAAAGTTCTTCTCAAACCCTGATGAAATTTCCTATCTAAGCTTTAGTCTGACATTTAAGAACTCAAATTTAAACTTCTGATGTCCCCACTTTCTAGTCTGTAGATTGATGAAATAATGCCATTTTAAAATACCTGTTGGAAAAATTGGATGAATTCAGCAACTGATCAGTTTCACAGATAGAAATTAGAGATTATCAGTCTCTCTGAACCGTTCTTTTTTTTAATTGTCAAGGTGCTGACAGGCTAGTATTACGTAAGTAA
Organism: Dipodomys merriami; assembly: GCF_024711535.1. Classification (NCBI taxonomy): domain Eukaryota; kingdom Metazoa; phylum Chordata; class Mammalia; order Rodentia; family Heteromyidae; genus Dipodomys; species Dipodomys merriami. The sequence goes on from NW_027202271.1 coordinate 32,860,364, forward strand.
GGTAACAAGACACTTCTTGTCAGACTTATTACTCCTTCCCTCATCTTTCTCTTACTTTCCCTCCTCCCCGGCCCCCAAGTTGTACAGATCATTTCCAACATATTGTCTTGTGTATATTGCTGTTACATTAGTTCCCCCTTGTCCTTTGTCTGGCCATTTTGTTAATATGTATCAATGTTTGTTGCTGGTTCAAGGCAGATTTAAAATACCTTGACCCATTTTACAACATCACACTTTATTTGTGAAGTGGAAAGAGCTGCACAAATATAAGCTGTTCTGGCTATAAAAGCAAAATAAAATTAAACAGTACTTTGTTAAATTTAAGAATCATAAAATTATATGACTTGAAAGGTCTCCTAATGACTTTTTCTAAACTGCACTGAACAGTTATCGTTCATTCATCCATTTTCAAGGAAAAAAATTCAATCTCTGTTATTTAACAGCTTACAATAATCTTTTGTTTTCTTTTTGCCTTATTTTTAAATACTAATTAAGATTGTGACTGCCTGGGCCATCTACTAACAAACTGCATTTACTTTACTGTTGTTCAGGCTTATCCAAATTCCTTTGACTTTGCAATATTGCATGACTTGAGACCTGCCTTTTCCTTATATTTCCCAAGTCTCACTGCACATGGTGACAAAATAGCATTTGCTATTCAATGAGGCAAAATCTCATTGAGACAAACAAAACAACCAGTTTCCACTGAGGTAAAATGTCCTATGTAATTTGAAAGGCCTTGGAACTGAATGGCTTCCTGAATGGCTTGGAGAAGATTGATTTAAGCAAGTTTGAAAAGAAAGAAGGAAGGATGGAGGGTATGTTTGTCCAGGAACAGGCAGGTAAATTGAAATAGTGACTGGTTGAAAACAGATTCAAATACAGATGGCCTATTCTATATGATATGACAATATCTGAAAAGGACAAAAAAGATATATTCATATGAGTATTGCAATTATTTTCATGTGAATAACTAATAAGAACACTGTAGAATTAGTACTACAAAAATGATAACCATTTCTGTAATGTGAAGCTCTGGCAATTTTTTACATGATATGCTTAAGAAAACCAGGTATCTGAAACTGAGTTAGGAATTTCATCAATGACTGCGATGACTTGAAGTTATATTATCCATTTACTCTAAAGCCTTCAACATGAATGACCTTCAAGTGTCATTGTGCAAAGACACCATATGAGGTTTTTTATTAAATGCAGAGTCTTAGAGTTCATGGAAAAAAATAGTCAAACCATTTTGTTAAGTAACTCCAAGATAATTTTCATTTTACTTTTTCTTTGGCAGTCATGGTGCTGCTCCTGAGCTTTTTTTGTTCAAGACTAGTGCTCAAACACTTTGAGCCACAGCTCAAAGCATCTCAGGGACTTTGCTGCCTGTGCTGGCTTTAAACCATGATCCTTGGTTCTTTAGCCTCCTAAGTAGCTAGGATTGTGGGCGTAATCCACCAGCACTCAGATCATTTTACTATTTTATTAGGGGAATAATCAGAAAAATATATATTGGCACTTATATTTAGTTTCAGCAATCTGCCATCTTTATTATTTAATTGATATTTTTATACTTTCAATGTTCACATTGTCAGCAACAGGATTTCTTAACCACAAAGAAGTACAAGATATAGCATTCAGCAGGATTTTTATTTCTTTTCTTTTATTGTGAAAATACTGTACAGAGGAGTTACAATTACATGGGCAAGATAATGAGTACATTTCTTATCAAGCATTGTAGCCTCCTCCTTTGTTTCCCCTTCCCATCTCATGCACCCCCACCCCCCCACCCAACCCTCCTCCCCACCCCCACCAAAGTTGTAAAGTTCGTTTTCAACATATCGACTTGTACATCTCATTGTTGCAATGGGTCCACCTGTATCCCTATTTAAACAATTTGTTTTTCCCCTTCCCCTCCACAAATTATACCGACATCAAATACAGTGAAAGCAGGGGTTATACCATGGGAGAGGGACATACAAAGCAACAAAGAAATAATCTTATAAATGTGTTAGAAACAATCACATGAAAGAAAAAAAAACACTTGAATACATATCTTAGGGCTCATTTCCCTAACATCACCTTATCTGACCTTTTCTGCTTGACTCAGACATATACTAGATATTGCAAATAAAGGAAACCATGGGACCTATATTTCTTTTGTGCTGGTACTAAGGCTTGAACTCAGGGCCTGGATGCCCTTCCATGGCTTTTTTGCTCAATGCTAGAGTTCTATAATTTAAGCCACAGCTCCTCTTCCAGCTTTTGACTGGTTGATGGGAGTAAGGGTCTCACAGACTTCTCTATCCAGGATGGCTTCAAATCATAATTCTCAGGACTCAGCCTCCTGAGAAGTGAAGACTACAGGAATGAGTCATCAGCATTAGGCCACATTTTATGTTTGTGAAGTCATTGGTCACACCTCTTTGTATGGTATATTCTTTAACATATTACTTTAGCTATAATTATTACTAATACTTTATTTTTTAAACATTATTCTTTTTATTTTATTTATTTTTATTGTGAAAATATTGTACAGAGGGGTTACAACTACATGAGCAAGGTATTGAGTACATTTCTTACCACACATTGTTGCCTCCTCCTTTGTTGCCCCTTCCCATCCCTTCCCATCTCCTCCCTTCCATACCCCTCCCCATCCCCCCACCAAAGTTGTAAAGTTCATTTTTTTACGTATTCAAATGTTTTTTTTTTCTTTCATGAAATTGTTTCTAACACATTTATAAGATAATTTCTTTGTTGCTTTGTACGTCCCTCTCCCACAATATAACCCCTGCTTTCACTGTATTTGATGTTGGTATAATTTGTGGAGGGGAAGGGAAAAAACAAATCGTTTAAATGGGGATTATAGGTGAACCCATTGCAACCATGAAATGTACAAGTTGTTATGTCAAAAAGGAACTTTACAACTTTGGTTTGGGGGTAGAGAGGGAGGAGGATTGGGTGGGGTGGCAGGGGGAGTATGGGAAGGGATGGGAAGGGGAAACAAAGGAGGAGGCTACAATGCTTGATAAGAAATGTACTCATCATCTTGCCCATGTAATTGTAACCCCTCTGTACACACACAAATCACAATCTGATTATATTATGTAGAATTTTGTGGAACAGTTCATTCACTCTTTTGAAGACATAACTGCCTTTTAAATAAATGATATCACACTTCTTTGTGAACGGGTCCAGTGAGATATCCTATTTCTGCATGCATGTTTTTCCCTAAATTCATCAAATGAGACATTTTAAAGCCTTTATCTCTGTTTGATACTCAATAGAGCTGTGCATAACAAAATTACCCAGTATCCCTATTGCCACTTAAAAGTTTACACTTATCTAGTAATTGCTTGTCCCACTGCTTTGGTCCTTTAATTAATAAAAACAAATTCTAGCATGTCTGATTAAAATAAATACAGTTTTCTTTCATACCTAATTGCCATTCATAGAATTTGTTTAAATGAATTAATTAAATGAAATGCCAGAAACCTACAAATGCCACAATAAAACCTTAGCCTTTGTATGATCATGTTAAGAAGTTTGTTTAGTACTAATTGAGATGTTTCTAACCAGGTTTTTCTTTGTTTGTGTTTTGCAACATAGCAAGACCCTGTCTCAAAAAATTGACCTATATTGTGTCATGAGAAAGGGCATTAGCAAAGCTAGCAATATTATGCATTACTGATTTCAGAATAAGCATCCAAGACCTTCTTTGCGCTAGGTGAACTAGGAGTCCAGGGGAGTTACCAGGTGGAAAGACCAACCCGAAATCATGATGACCAAGTCTCTGTGCTGGTGCTCCAACTCTGATTACGTCTTGCTTTAAAAGAAAGTTAATTTACTTTGTTGTTATTATAAAGGTGATATAGAGAGGGATTACAATTACATGAGTCAGGTAATGTCCTTACAGTGTCTTCTGTTCCCTCACTCTCTCCCAGCCCCTCCCTCCCATCTCAGCCCATGAGATGTACAATTCACTTACGAGTGTCCAGTGAGCTCCCCTGCTGTACTTTTTCATACTTTTCCCCTCAAGTTCTGTATCCTCCTGTCCCCTACCCAAAGATAAACACTCAAATACATCATCCCTTAAGAAAAGAAGACAAAATTATCAATGAATAAAAATTGAAATTCCATATCTTGGAAACAAGAGATATATAATGTATCTCAGATATATTTTAACCCAAGAGGACAAAGAAAGACATTGAGAAAAAATAAAATTGCATGTTTTTTCTCACTTTTCTTCAAATTTTCAAAGTGGACAAGTGAACTTTTACAAAGTTCTAAAAGTTCTAATGTTTTGGTCAACATGTTAAATCTAATAATCATTATTTAGATGATAGCAACATGCCAGTAATCTCAGCAGTTCTTTTCTTATGTTTTGACATTTTATTAAAAAATTATCCTTCCCTTTTATATATTCATTTGTTGAGTGCCAAAAGATTTAAATAAAATTGTTCTTAATGAATTTATTCCTCTTCCCGTTATTTCTGGGGAATTTGTGCTAAGAGAAATATTTGTGACATCCCTCTATAAAAGATAATAGGGATTGAGGTGATGGCTCACATCCTTATTACCGGATACTAAGAAGTCAGGACTCAGGAGGACAACAGTTCAAAGCCAGTCCTGGAAAAGTTAGTAAGAATGCATCTTGACAAATAATCCAGGTATGGCAATGCATACCCATTATTCCAGCTACATGCAGGACCATAGGTAGGAGGTTACTGATACAAAGCTGACCTTGGCACACACAAAAAAGAGAGACTCTAGATGAAAAAGAATTTTTGAAAAGGGGATGGAGACGTGACTCAAGTTGTACATACACACTTTGCTTAGCATGTGAAAATCCTTAAGTTCAAGCATCAGTACTGTCAAAAAACAAAATCCTCCAAAAATAAATCCTTAAAGAAATAACATCCCCATTAAGAAGTAGGCTAAAGGCTTAAAGAGAGACTTCTCTGAAGAAGAAATTTTTGTTGCTTTGTATGTCCCTCCCCCACGGTATAACCCCTGTATTTGATGTTGGTATAATTTGGGGAGCGGAAGGGAAAAAAACAAATTGCTTAAATGGGGATACAGGTTGACCCATTGTAACCATAAAATGTATAAGATGCTATGCAGAAAAACGAACTTTACAATTTAGGCGGGGGAAAAGGGGAAGAGAAATATGTAGGTGAGGAGATGGGCCAAAGGGATGGGAGGGGAAAAACAAAGAAGTAGTGTACTCATTACCTTGCTCATGTGATTGTAACCCCTCTGTACAGTATTTTCACAATAAAAAACTTATTTTAAAGAAAGAATGGCCAATAGACACACGAAGAAATACTCAATTTCTCTGACAATAAAAGAAATGTAAAGTAAAACAATATTGAGATTCCACCTCATCCCAGTTAGAATGGCTATAATCAAGATGATGGAAGGGATGTGGCCAAAAGGGAACACTACTGTATTGCTGGTGGGAGTGTAAACTTGTTCAACCACTCTGGAAAGCATTATTATAGAGATTCCTCAAAAGACTACACAGAGAGTTCCCCTATCACCCAGCAATCGCACTTTTGGGCATTTCCACAAAAGATCACAAATAAGACCATACTAAAGCTATCAGCACAAGTATGTTTACCACAGCGTTATTCACCATAGTTAAGATATGGAACCAACCCAGATGCTCCTCAGTAGATGAAAGGATCAATGTGATACACACACACACACACACACACACACACACACACACACACACACACACACACACACACACACACACACAAACACACACAATGGAATTCTATGCCTCCATCAGAAAGAATGACACTTTGGGGCTGGGAAGGTGGCTCAGTGGTAGAGCACTTGCCTTGCATGCCGGAGGCCCGGGATTCGATTCCTCAGCACCACATAAGCAAAAAGAAAAAAACCGGAAGCGGCGCTGTGGCTCAAGTGGTAGAGCTTTAGCCTTGAGCTGAAGAGCTGAGGGACAGAGCCCAGGCCCCCAGAGTTCAGGCCCCACGACTGGACCCGCCCCCAAAAAAAAGAAAGAAAGAAGGAAAAGAAGAGAGAGAGAGAGAGAGAGAGAGAGAGAGAGAGAGAGAGAGAGAGAGAGAGAGAGAGAGAGAGAGAGAGAGAGAAAGAAAGAAAGAAAGAAAGAAAGAAAGAAAGAAAGAAAGAAAGAAAGAAAGAAAGAAAGACATTGCCCCATTTGTTAGGAAATGGAAACACTTGGAAAAAATTATATTAGGTGAAGTAGCCCAGTCACAAAAAAACATAGCTCCCATGGTTTCCCTTACCTTCAATAGTATATGTCTAGGACAAGCTGAAAGGTCAAAAGATACGTACATATGACCATATATGGGATGATGCTAAGCGAAATGAACCCCAAGATAGGGACACGAGAGGTTTTATCTTTCTTGCTGTTGCTTTCAATGTACTTATAATGTACTATGCAATTTTTTGTTTCTTTTGTATGTTCTTCCCCATGGTATAACCCCTGTTTTCACTGTAGTTGATTTTGGTGCCTTGAATCTTGTAGATACATTTTTCTAATCTGGGGAGGGGAAGGAAAATAACAAAATGCTTAAATAAGAATACAAGTTGACCCATTGTAACCATGAGATGTACAAGACACTATGTTGAAAATGAAATTTACAACTTCGGGGGGGGGGAGTGAGGGTGAGGGAGGAGTTGGGGAGGTGCAAAGGGAAGGGATGGTAGGGGAACAACAAAGGAAGGGATAACAATGCCATATAGGAAATGTATGCATTTCCTTACAACCCCTCTGTACAGTATCTTTACAATATATATACATATAAGTATATATAAAACAGGGTATATATATATGTACATATATATGTATATGTAATGGATTTCTATGCTTCCCTCAGAAATAATGACACTGCCTCATTTGTTAGGAAATTGAAGGCTTGGGAAAAAAATCATATAAGGGAAGTAAGCCAGACCCAAAGAAATATAGGTCCCATGGTTTCCCTCACTTACAATAATTAGTATATATCTAGGAAAATTTCATCAGATGAACAGTAAAGCTTAAAAACTATGTATATATGACCATATATGATGATACTAAGTGAACTGAACCCCAAGATATGTACACGAGAAGTCTTTCTTTGTTGTTTTTGTTGTTGTTGTTGTTGTCAGCCGTGGGGCTTGAAATCTGGGTCTGGGTGCTGTCCCCCAGCTCTTCAGCTCAAGGCTAGTGCTCTACCTCTTGAGACACGGTGCCACTTCTGGCTTTTTTTTTTTCTGCTTATGTGATGCTGAGGAATTGAACCCTGGGCCTCATGCATGCAAGGCACTCCATTCAAGGCAAGCACTGTACCACTGAGCCATCTTTCCAGCCTCAGTTGTTTTTAATGAACTATGTGATTTTTTTTGTTTCCTTTTATGTTCTTCCCATTATGGTGACCTATTGTCACTCTACTAGATTTTGGTACCCTCCATCTTGTATATACATTTGTCTAATTTGGGGAGGGGAAGGAGAATAACAAAATGCTGGAACAAGGACACAGGATGACCCATTGCAACAATGATACCCAGATGACAGTATATTGGAAATGAACTTTACCACTTGTGGGGGGAGGAGTGAGGGAGGTGGGAAAGGGTTAGTGGGAGAACAACAAAGGAAAAGGTAACAATGCTCAGCAAAAAATGTACACATTACCTTACTCATGTGACTGTAACCCCTCTGCACAGCATCTTTACAATAAAGTGAATTTTTTAAGCTGGAAAAAAAACAAAAGAAAGAAAAGAGCAAAGCAAGAGAAAGAAAGGGAAAAATGGAAAAACAGAAAGAGAAAGAGAAAGGATTGAGGAAGGAAGGAAGGAAGGAAGGAAAGGAGGGAGGGAGAGAGGGAGAAAGGAAGAGAAAGAAAGAAAGAAAGAAAGAAAGAAAGAAAGAAAGAAAGAAAGAAAGAAAGAAAGAAAGAAAGAAAGAAAGAAAGAAAACAAGGGAAGAAAGAAAGAAAGAAGAAAAAGGAAGGAAGGAAGGAAGGAAAGAAGGAAGGAAAGAAGGAAGGAAGAAAAGAATGAAGGAAAAATTGAAGAAAGAAAGAAGGAAAGAAGGAAGGAAGGAAAGAAAGAAAAAAGGAAGGAAAGAAACAAGGAAGAGACAGAAACAAAGAAGAAAGAGTAACAATTTTGCAAAAGTAGGCCAATAAAACTTTGTGATAGCCAAATAAATTATATTAACTCTGAAATTTTCTTAAATATTTTGTAAAATATTTATTCTATTTTTGTTTGTTTGTTTGTTTGTTTTTATCCTATTTTCTTACTTTTATTGTGAGAATACCGTACAGAGGAGTTACAATTACATGGGCAAGATAAAGAGTACATTTCTTATCAAGCATTGTTGCCTCTAAATAATATGCTCTATTCTGAGTAACCTATGTTCCACATGAAAGCTCCCATAACCACCATCATTGCAATGTAGAGAAATTATTTTTCAAAAATAGCTTTTGAGAAAAAGTATGTATTAATTAAATAAGTTGTTGTCAACACTGGAGTTTGAACTCATGGTCTCATGTTGCTAGGCAAGTGCTCTACCACTTGAGACAATCCTTGAATTGACAAACACAATTTTTATTCAGGCATTTTTGATAAATAATTTCTAACATACATAATACATCTAATTTATTTTAACACAATTTTAATAACTAAGAATGAACACTAGGGACATATAACAATTTGTGAAATAGTTATCGATTTGCCTTATATACAGACATTTTCTTTTCCATGAATGTATTTCATTTCCTTGTGGTCAAATTTACTCTTAGCAAATCACTAAATGTCTTTAGTGCACTTTTTTAAATTCATTTGAGAGTGGCAAAGTGAAATATCCAAACATTTTAGTTACCTTTTACGTCAAAGGTAACAAGGGCTTTGCAATGTTTCCCTTAAAAAGAAAACTTCAGCTTCCCAATTACAGTTTTGAGTAAGAAAGTACATTCTGCAGGTTTCCTTTGCAAATTGGTAATGTTCAGAAATACCTGGATGGATTCACAGCATCTCCAAAGAGAAAAGGATGTGATCACGTTTAAGTAGAGTATGTATTTGATGGACTATGACAGAGGACAACACAGATTTTCTTAGTTTTCCAGTGGAAAATTTTGTTATTCTTAACCTAACCCTTCTTCTGTGGTGTTTTTGAATGAACTTTTCATTGATCTGCCAATTGGCTTTTTTGTGTGTCTTACTAGGTGCCTCATACAAAATGAATAGTTACCTTGTAGAAAAACAGACCTAAGTAATTCCAAACGAAGCGTACCATCAGTGACTCACATTGATCTTTGGGTCAAAAGAAAATTTTCCTGAGAAAACTCTGGCCATACCTTACACAAATAATAAAGAGGTAACATCAGGGGAAGAGGAAAAGCACATCAGGCTCTAAGGTCGGAAGCAATAGACATATTCCAGAAGAGGAAAAAAGCTCATTATGTCTATATGCTGGAAGAATAAATGAGAATCTACTGTGTGATAATGTACATTCTGGATGTATGTAAGAAGAAAATTGGTTCATACTTGGATTTTATAGCTTTCAAAGCAATTACCTTTGAGTCCACATATTCAATTGCTGGGCATACATATACTGAGAATATGCCATTTTACATGGTGGTAGAGAGTGTACTTGGTAGATGAATGGAAATTAGATTTTACTCTCAACCAGTTTGGAATCAGTTTCCAAAAATGGTTCAATTTGTGAAATTTAACAAAAAAAATGATTCATAGTTAACAAACAATTTATAGTTAACAAACTCCCGAAGGATTCTGTTACAGATAATTCTCATTTAATGGTTTGAGAGATCTGATGTGCAATGCATCTTTTCTGAAGTGTATGTAAGACCCACTAACAATGGCAAGGATATTTTGTCAAATATTCAGACATATTATAATGTTTGTCAGTCCCAGATTGTAACTTAACACATAATATACTGTTTTATACCTTTTATTGTAAATAATTTGTCTTGATTTGAAGTTTTAATACTACTTAACATTTTTGGACATTTATATAGTTTACATATACAAAAAGGTTAATTTCAGTTGAGAAATTAATCGTAAAGTTATATTTTAGTAAGCTTTAAATTATTTATTAAGATAAGCATCTGTGGTATATTTTGTTAACATGAAGAAAAAAACATATCTAATTGCCAAAATCACACCTTGACTAAATATTAGATGCAAATTAAAATCACTTTAACAGTTTCAAAAATCATTCAGAAAAATGTTCAATTGAATTATAGATATATGCCTACTGTGGTAATCTGATAGCTTTTTTCTTCTGTAATGTATGCTTTATTAAAATAAGAACCAAAATACTTCATACCAGCTGGATTCCGTCCAATATTTATTTATATAAATGCTTGGAAAGAGGTTAAAGTTTAATCCACACATATGTAATATTGAAATTGATAGCCAAAATTTAACCACATCAATTCAGCAGAGTTTTACAACAAAATTGGGGAAATACAGATGTTTATATTTAATGTAACCAATAATTCTTTCAGTATTTAACACCTGACTGTGACAGACTTCTCTAATAAAATCAATTCTGGTTGCTTATTGAGGTGCATTAGCTTTATCAGAAAATTTCAAATAAAAATAAATTATACAAAAGGTGGAATTGGAAGAATAGTACCAAATACCAGAAAATAATGATAACTGCTATTTCAGAAATTAATTTAAATTATGTTTATGTAAAAGTAATGCCGTGAGATATATAGCTTTGATATATTCTATCAAGTAAGCGTTGTCTACCTATTTATTTTCACTAATAAGTACTGCTTTCCCAAACACATAATATAAACTTTCTATCATTTTTATTCTTTTTATGATTGAAAAAATGTTCTTTCGTGGCCTCGAAGTAAATCTAAGTTGGTGAGTTTTCCTTTGAGCAAGAAAAGAATGTGCTTTCTGTTGTTGGATAAAATATTCAACTTTATTTTTTACTAACTAATCAACTTTTCTAATAATTACTAACAATGATAAGTTGGAGTTTCCAGGTATTATAGTGGATTTTAAAAATGTCTATTTGCATTCTTTTCTATAAGCATATTAATTTGATGTTCTATTAGTATGCAGAGGCAGCTTTAGGATCTATTGAATGATAGGCCTCTTCATCCATATATAACATTCCATTTAAACATAACTTTCTAACTTGATCCAAGTTGTCTGAAAGTAATAAAGCTATTAAAATTTCTTTTCATTGATATTGTTACATTTCATGCCATATCTTTCTCAGTTTCTTAAGTTTATCCCTGTATGGGTCATATATAAAATAGTCCTCCAAACAAGAAAAAAAATGTACATTTTTAAGATTCATTTTGAAAAGATCTTTCTATAAGTTATATTTACACACTTAAGTATGATTACTTATATATGTGGGTTTATACTTACAGTATTTCTTGTGGTATTGCATTACTAGTATTACATTTTATTTAAATATAATTTTGCTTTTTAAATGTTTGTTCTACTTCCTATGGTTTTAATCATGTACTTTATATGACTTCAACTGATCGCATTACATGTCAATTATATCTAGTTCTGAAAATTTTATTGGTGCTATGAAATTTATAATACTTGTTTTAAACTAAACAATGCTCATTACCAGGTTACAAATGTAGTGACGTAGGTAGCATGTCCATATGTATTATATAGTTTGTCTAATTTCTCACTATTGTCCTTTTTAATATTGCTTTAATTCATTGTATTTATGCTAAAATTATGTTATTCATGATTACTTCTATTTTAAATAATTATTTACTGAAAAATTAAAATAGTAAAGCAAAATATTTTACTGTATTCCTCTTCAGATTCTCTTCTCTTAATGGAGATTCTGTTTACATGTTGTTTTCTTTCTGCTTGAGGAACTTTTTAACAGTATATCTATCATGGTAGTTCTGTTTATCTGAATCTCTTAAGCTTTAGTTTATGAAAGTGTCTTTTATCTTTGATGTATAATGCTCCCAAATATAGAGTTGCTTGTTGGTTGTTTTTGTCTCCTAAAACATAAAAATTTTATTCCAATTTCTTTGTGCCTCTATGAGGCAGTTTAGTAGAAGCATGCTACCTATCAGTCTTATCATTTCATATTACAATGTTATGATTTCATTTGGAAATAAAGTGCTTAATATAATTGAGATATGATTAAGGTAATAATGCTGATGAAGTCAGAATAAATCTGCAGGTGCCTGACAGGGACTATTTTAATAATAGAGGGACATACTAATGAGTAGATTAGAAGGTTGAGACAAAAATAGAGACCTGTAATTTAAAGTTAAGGGACATTAAGAATTGTGAATCACCTTGAAAACTTCCCCTCCAGAGTCTTCAAGGAAGAACCAATCTTCATGACATCTCAATTTCAATTTTCTGTCATCCCACTCATTAGAGAAAAAGTTAACATATTACATAATCAATTTTAGAGACATTGGTTATGGTATCCCTAGAAAACTAACACATCTTCAAAGCATGTAGTTAAATTATTATTCAGCATTACCAACTCTTTCATTCAGGTATTCAACATACTACCCATTATTTTAACCAAATATTTTAAAATTATTTCCAGTTTCCTGATAATTTCCACAACCATGTCACTTATTTGTATAGTATTAAATCTTTTGTCTCTTCAGACTTTTGTTTCCTTGCCTGTTAGAATTCCTTGAATGATATTTTGTTGCTTTTGAAAGTTGGGCATAACAGATTGGAAATAGAAGATGGTATAAGTGGACCCTGAGTTAATTATTTAGATTAATTTTTAAATAATTATTGATTTAGATTTAAAGTTAGACTGTGTTTGCTTTTATTTATTTTAGCTCTAGCAATCATTTTTTCTAAGGCCCTTATTTTTCCCTTTCTGACTTTGACCTTCCATAATTCTTGCAGTGTTTCTCTGCTTTCCTTCTCGCCTCAGTCTTATATGAGACATAAAGTCTACAAAATACAGGAAGAAAAAATGGTATCATTAAATCTATGAGAGCTAGCTGGTTACATTCTCTTACCTTGAATATAGAAGCGTTTTTTTAAAAAATAGAAATAGCTGAATATATCACCAAATTGTGACTCTTGTCTTTACCTGCCAATACCAAGAAGAGATCTTTGTCCCCAGTGCATCATAAGAACTTAAGTAGGATTTTTGGAGGTAAGACTAAGGAACTTTTGCATTCACATCTTCTAAAATTGTGTGCTCTGAAGCTCTGGGTCTCTTTAATTACTCCTATCACATTTCAGAATATTGTGATAAGCTCTCCCTGAAATTTCATCTAGAAATTTCAGACTGGAGATTTACCATGTGACTTCTATAATGTGATTGGTCCCAAAAGGTCATTGATTTAAATTATTTTAGAGCTCACATTTCTTTAAACAGTGGGGAGGATGAGTTCTCTACATGTCTGATCTTCCAATAATAATAATATTTACCCTGTATTTTGCACCAAGTTGCCACATCTATAAAGCCTTCTTGTAATGTCACTGAAGAGGCTCATTCTTGCATGGTATTTATTTTTTTAATCTGATCTCTTTTTTCCATTTTAATTCTATTTTTCATAATTTTAAATGAAGTTCATTATTTGTTGAAGTTTTAGCAAGAGTTTATTTTAAAACAGCAGCGTATAGTGAGAAAGGTTAAAAAAGAGAAAAAAAAGAGACACTGTGCTCACCATGCAGGAACTGAGTTCAAGTCTCGATATTTTGTTTTGTTTTGCCAATACTGGGGTTCTAAACCCCAGTAAAACTCACTAAACACTCTCTACTGTCAATCTCCATCACCAAATACTTAATTATGTTTATCTAGCAATACTATTTTTGTGATGATTTTTAGAACTTAATTTTCAAATGAATCAGATTCTATTGATGCTTTTATTGATTTTTAAACTCATATTTGATGGTATTGTTTTTGAGACTCACAGAAGATTTTATTGAAAATATATTCAGCTTTCTAGATTTTGTCATCTCAACCTGGAATTAAATCCAGGCATTTAGCTAAGCAAGTGAATAAGCACCTGCCATGTGGCAAGAATTGTCTTACACTTAAAGAGAAGCTTCTCTGAAGAAGAAAGAAGGATGGCCATTAGACACATGAAGAAATGTTCAACATCCCTAGCCATAAAAGAAATGCAAATCAAAACAACATTGAGATATCACCTCACTCCAGTTAGAACAGCAAAAATCAAGAACTCTAACAACAACAGATGCTGGAGGGGATGTGGACAGAAAGGAACCTTACTTCATTGTTGGTGGGAATGTAAACTTGTTCAACCACTTTGGAAAGCAATATGGAGGTTCCTCAAAAGACTTCACATAGAGCTCCCCTATGATCCAGCAATCGCACTTTTGGGCATTTACCCAAATGTATACAAACAAGACCACACTAAAGCTACCAGCACAACTATGTTTATTGCAGCATTATTTACCATAGTTAAGATATGGAACCAACCCAGAAGCCCCTCAGTAGATGAATGGATCACGAAAATGTGGTATATATACACAATGCCTCCATCAGAAATAATGACATTTCCCCATTTGTTAGGAAATGGAAAGGCTTGGAAAAAATTATATTAAGTGAAGTAAGCCAGGCCCAAAGAAACATAGGTCCCATGGTTTCCCTTATTTGCAATATCTAGTATAGGTATGAGTCAAGCGGAAAAGATCAGACAATGTGATGTTAGGAAAACGAACCCTTAAATATGTATTTTAATGTTTTCGTTTCTTTCATGCATGTGTTTCTAACGCATTTATAAGATTATTTCTTTGTTGCTTTGTATGTCCCTCCCCCACAGTGTAACCCCCGCTTTCACTTTATTTGATGTCAGTATAACATGTGGAGGAGATGGGGACAAACAAGTCGTTTAAGGATTCAGGTGGACCTGTTGTAACAAGGAGAATTACAAAATGTCATGTCAAAGCAAGCTTTACAATGTCGGTGTGGGGGGGGAGGGGGGGTTATGATTGGGTGGGGGGGAGGGGGGAGGCTGGGAAGGGAGGTGAAGGGTAAACAAAGGAGGAGGCTGCAATGTTTGGTAAGAAATGTATGCATTATCCTGCCAATGTAATTGTAACCCCTCTGTACATTATGTTCTCAAATAAAATAAAATTAAATTAAAAAAAAAGAAAAAAAAAAAGAATTGTCTTACATAGGGTTTCAACTTCAAAACCAACCTCAAAAATCTTGCAATTATAAAGCTTACATATAAGTGTATATATAATCACATATATCATATAGCTATATTATATATGCATATATTCTCAAATTTTCATCTCAAAATTCTCCACTTCATTGCAGATACTTCATACTAAATATTCAAAGCCACATTAAAGAAGATTATATGTTTAAGAACTTTATTTTAAATAAAGATAAAGTTGGAACAGACAGGTTTTATTTTTCATATTATCTCCTTTTAGAATGGATCTTACAACCCTAGTCACTTAGGGTAGACCACTTTGAACAAATTAAGTTTATGTCAGATTCCAGGTCCCAACTTGAAACAATTCTCAGTTTCAAAGCTTCATTCTCTATTCTCAAAGCAGCCTTGGCAAGTGTCCTTAAGGCAAATACCACATTTTGGTTTTAGATTTCTTGGTCTCTGCTTTCTAAATATTGCACTTTAGTCAAGCTGTTAAAGTCATTAGTTTTGAAAGCTATAGGCTAGTAAAGTATACAACTATTTTTTTTATTATGAAAATACCCTACAGAGGGGTAAGGTAATGGGTACATTGCTTATCAAGCATTGTTGCCTCCTCCTTTGTTTCCCCTTACCATCCTTTCCCATTTCCCCAACCCGACCCCCTCACCCTCCCATCCCCCACCCCCGCCCCTGCGCCAAAGTTGTAAAGTTTGTTTTACGGCAGACCCCCCAAAAAAATAGTCCCATGGTTTCCCTTATTTTCAATACCTAGTATATGTCCGAGACAAGCAGAAATGGTCAGATAAGTTGATGTTAGGCAAAATGAACCCCAAGATAAGGACTCAAATGGTTTTTCTTTCTTGCGATTGTTTCTAACATATTTATAAGATATTTCTTTGTTGCTTTGTATGTCCCTCCCCCATGGTATAACTCCTGTTTTTCCTGTATTTGATGTAGGTATAATTTGTGGAGGGGAAGGTGGACCCATTGCAACAATGAGATGTATAAGACGTGTTATGTCGAAAAACAAGTATTTACCTGTTTGCTTTGTATCTGTACTTTATATCTTTGTTTATTGGCAAATTCAATTTTCCTCCTAAAGAATAGAATTTCTATTATAAGGCTTATTCTAAGCCTTATAAACATAAGAGAATATAGAATGTTGGTGAGAAAAACCCTCAGATTATCTGATAATTATTTATGTGAACATAATGTGACGTCTAAGTATGAGAATTATGATGCTTTATTGTATGCATTTGAAAGTATGTGTCAGGCTGGGAAGGTGGCTCAGTGGTAGAGCTTTTGCCTTGCATGCATGAGGCTCTGGGTTAGATTCCTCAGCACCATGTAAGCAGAAAAAAAACAATGAAAGCATGTGTCTTCTTGCTTCCTTTTAGCTAATACTCCTCCTTGCAAACTAGTTATTTTTATTAAAAGTACTTTTGTTAGTGATATCTTTTATTAATTGAGTCCTTCAAGTTTTGTTTCAAAATATTTTCAATGTATTCCTGAAAGTAAATATCAAGTTAATGTCCACATCTATTATATCCAGAAAAATAATATAATTTTAAAAATTACAGATTTGATTTAAATTTTAAGAATTATAAATGTGATTAACTGTTCTTTTATAACAATCAGAACATAATATGTCCCTTTGCTTGCAAAGCAAAAATTAAATGGTCATTAGTAGTCTGAAGGAAATTACACTTTAAATGGCTTTCTATTTTATGCTGAGCAAGTATAACAATATATTTATTTGACATTAATTATCTGATTTTCCAGTTACATAAAGAATGCATTTATTTGTGCATTTTTAATATAGATGCTTAAGACTCCACAGAGGTAATTTACTATTTGTGCAAAATTTATTTATAGCTTAATTAGAACTGTGAAAATCTGATGCAAAATTATGCTATATGAATAAATGTTTTTCACATGTGCCGCAGCTGTATGTGTGAGTCAAAATGCTTGAGGTAACAGTAAGCAAATTTTCCTTCCCTGTACAGACATACAAAATGCACTTGAGTTCGAAATGATAGGTCTGCTCATAAGAGAGAGATTATAAGACTTTCCTTTATATATCAGTGCTTCAGCTTGAACAAACATCTGTACCACTTTAAACTCCACTACAAAGTGTTTTATAAGCTTCTCTATAGCCTTTGCAAGTTATTGAGGTTAATGGTCAATGCAATTGCCATCTCTTATGCAATAAACTACTTTATTTTGTCTGTGAGCTCTCTAAGGAGTAACACAAGCATAAAGGGTGTATTCAGGCTACATGAAATATAACCCCATTAGAGTAGCCAACTAAATTACAGAATCTCTGAAGCAGAAAACCTGCCAAGTCTGTAAAATGATGGTCTTTCTATTCTTGAATGAAATGGAATGATAAGCCTGCTGATTTCAATAAAAGTATTCAAACCAAAAATCCAGCGTCATACAAGACGAACCTAATAAAGTTGAAATGGCAGCACACACAATCTATTTGAAGATTGCATTGAAAGGAAGAAAGTGGTTGATCGGGATGACTAGGTATGTAGTAGCTCACTGTAAAAGAATAAATGATTGGAAAAGAACAGTAGAGACAAGCTACTTGATCCTATCACAAAACATCTCTTAAAAATATGATGCCAACAGTGAATTTAGCACATTTCAACCTGGTTTTGAAAGATTTTGTATTTCTTGATACCAATAGCTGGAATTCTGACTAGATCACACTAAAAATGTGATGCTAAGTTATGTTACTAACAATATGCTTAATAATAATGATTTATGTATGATTGAATTTTATTGGATGACTTCGACCATCATCCATTTTATAGTTGGAGCACTTACCAATTTGATACATTGAATTTTTCTGCAATACCTGCTATTAATTTTTATCAACTCCTTCATACAATAATGAAATTGATTCTTGTTTTTTCTCCATGCCTATAAACTATAAAATAATAATTATCTTCTATGTAAAAACTAATAGCCATTCATAATCAGATACCAATGAATTTTAGGGATGTTAGTGAATTAAGAAATTGAGAGAGTTTGATAAACATACTGCTTTAAAGTAATTTAGTTCCCGTATTGTATTTTGTGCAGGTTTAGTCTTGCAAATTTCCTTCTGCTCCTCCTCCTCCTCCTCCTCCTCTTTTTCCCTTCCTTCTTCAACTGAGTATTACTCTATAGTCCAACCTCTCGTGAAACCAGGAACTCACTATCCAGCCCAAACTTAAATGTGCAATCACGCTGCCTCTACTTCCTAGGTGCTGGTTGGGATTACAACTGTGTTCTACCAAGCTTGTCTAAATAAAATGATTCCTGTTGAAATAAAAAGGTGCTTATATATTTCATTATTTATTAATATAGATAGAAATATTAGCAAAGCTTCTTGACTCTATATGTAAGCATATACATGGCTTTATTCCATTTAGTATAAATATTACTGAACTATACTTACAGACCAAAGATCTGAAACTTACAATGTGCTATGTATTTTCTCATACACATAAAAAATTTGTTGTTCTTATAGATTCAAGGATAGGAGATATTGACCAAGGAAATAGAGAAAATCTTTGTGAAATGACTGAAAAAGCACTTAAATTTTTAAATAGATTATTAGACAAATTTTTCTAAATTTTATTGGCATGAACTTTAAATACTACATACATGCCCTGAGCTTGAAGACCAACTTATCAGAAATCTTTAGTCTCAAGGAAATCACAATAGAGAAAGTTCTTTCATCTATTTATTACTGACCATATCTTAAATAGTCACATCTCATGACACCCAAAGAATATGTGGTAGAATTCTACATTTGTGGATGGAATAATATCAGTACAAAATAAATATAAATAAATTCCAGAGACATATTTTCCAAATGTTTTCTGAGATCAAAGTAAAAAAAATTCCACTTTGTATCAGGGTAACACCAAGATATTCAAATGTTAGCCTTCTACGCTGATCTGTAAGGTCTTTCAATGAGCTACTTAGTAAGGTTAATGTAAGATATTGTGTTAGTTAATTGTGACTGCTGATTAATAATTATCACAAAATTGGTGATGGGTCGTGGGGCTTGAACTCTGGGCCTGGGAGCTGTCCCTCAGCTCTTCAGCTCAAGGCGAGCTCTCTACCACTTTAGCCACAGTGTCACTTCTGGTTTTCTAATGGTTTATTGGAGATAAGAGTCTCACGGACTTTCCTGCCTGGGCTGGCTTTGAACCTCCATCCTCGGGTCTCAGCCTCCTGAGTAGCAAGGATTACAGTCGTGTATATTTGTACTCTTGATGCAGACATTTTGTAAGTGGTAAGCTTGGAGGTATAGCTTTAACTGTTTTGAAATTGCAAAACAACAACAACAACAAAAACAAACTTTGTGACCTTTATACTTACTGCCTTTCAGCATGGAAATACCATTATAAATATTTATTTAATAACATTGGTTCTTTGAGATAGGAATCTAAAAGCAACACCATAACAGGGGAACTTAAAACCAGATGTACTTAATAGACATGTTGTGCACAAATAGCTGTGGTATTTGAGAGTAGCAGACCCCCCCCCAAAACACACACACACACACACACACACACACACACACACACACACACACACACACACTCCCTGGGGGAGAAGGTGAGTGATACTGAGAGAGGAAAAGTATTCTAAGTAAGGCACTTAATACCACATGGGATAGGTGATTGATTATTCATTTTCTGCTTTGTTCAGTTCACCAAATCTAAACTCAATCCAGCTTTAGCAAGGTCTCATTACAACTTGACTTTATTCTCTTTTTCGATATTGCTTTAATATGTGTTATAATCTAACAAATCCACTATCTCTCTCCCAGCAGAAGAATGCAAGCTGGTATATACATATAAAATAAACATGAGCCATTTCTCCAGAGACGATACTGTATTCTGTATGTCTGATAACCTTAAAAACAGTCTATTTGGTTTGGAGTCTGTGGTGTTTATTACAAAGTAAGATATTTCTGAATTTAATTCTTTACTGTGGTTAAGAACTAAGGATTCCGAGTTTTGTATAATATATATATATATATATATATATATATATATATATATATTATATCCAATAGCTCCTAAAAGGAGATCAGAGGTAATGGTTGACTATTACTCCACAATTCTTCATTCATCAAAATTACAGGAGATCCCAGAAGTTTGTTAAGTTTGCTGTAGATATTAATTAAACACTGTAACTTCTGTGTGGTTTGCTTGAACAGTCCCTTCTCCCATCTTAATATAGACTGTGGACCCTTCATTTCCTATTCATTCTTTTTTTTGAATTTTTCAAGTATTTGTGCAAAGGTGTTTCAACTCCACAAGTCAGATTATGAGTACAACACATCTTGATAAATATTATTCCTTCCATTGCTCTCTTCCCATCTTCCCAATATTTATTTCTTGAATCAATGAAGGAACCAATTTATTTGCTTACATATTCAATTTTCCGCAGTGTATTTATAACTCATATTGTTTACTCTAACAAAAGCTCAACCTGTATAATGCATAAATGGTAACTATACATTTGATAGGAACAATTTGCAAAGACAAGAAAATATTTTTTACACGGGTCTGTGAAGACAGCTTAGAGTTATAGGTTATGCTTTAGAAACAATGGTTTTTAAGTACCAGTGACCATATACTACCAACATTTATTCCTGCTAATTATATGTTCCCCAAATAAGTTTTCATTGTTGTCCACTCTTTGTAATTACAGAAGCCGTAGGAAAGTAGAGGCTGTGTTTATGGAGAAAGGAAACGCAGAACTGTGCTCCATGACCATAACTCCTACGCAAGAGAGGCCCAAACCACTTTTGCTCCACTAAAATGGACCAGTCTGATGTGGGATTGGAAAATACAGGCCTGAACTCTGGGCCTGGGTGCTGTCCCTCAGCTCTTCAGCTCAAGGCTAGCACTCTAACACTGGAGCCACAGCACCACTTCCGGCTTTTCCTGCTTATGTGGTGCTGAGAAATCGAACCCAGGGCCTCGTGCATGTGAAGCAAGCACCCTACCACTGAGCCACCTTCCCAGCCCCCTGCCATGGATCTTAAAGTGAGCATTGTTGATAGGCAGACTGTAACAATCCCCATTGTTCAAAATTATGAAGCAACTTAAATATTTTTTTTATTTCACATCACCTTAGTGAATATTTATGGAATGGTTAAAAATAAGCAGATCAGTGTTTATGCTTGGAGATTAAATCAAGTTTCCCACTGGGAAAGGATGGAGTTGGTTATGCTAAGCATTCACACATTCACAATTTTATAACATGAGCTCTCTTGGGATAAACAAAAGAAGTGGCTGTCTTAATAACTCAGTCATATGTACTCTCTTCCATTTACTGGAGTAGTTTATTGTTAAAGAAGATCATCAGTTGGGTTATTTAAGAAAGGACAAAAAACAAGCAACTCATCATTTGTTTTCAGAACTACCTTCACACCTCCTGATTCTTACAGTATTCAGAATCAGAACTTTATGCATTATGAGAAAGGTGTGAATTCTCACTTGTTCCATGATTATGAATTTTTACTTAAAATATCAACATGATTGTGACCCTCTGGATGGGTTCTTTGTCCTGACCCTAAACTGAAATCACCTCATGGAATTCCCTGATTTTTTAAGCATTTCTCACAGGAAAGCTGCTCTTGGGTAGCTTTGAGAAAATCAGAAGAATTATCTATGATATTATATCAGAAACAATGTATAGGAACTGACATTTTGACATTATATCCTATTCATGAAAACATATACACACATACACATGGATGCATGTTCAAGTACATGCATATTTGTATAGATAAGGATGGACATGTGCAAACATATGTGTATATGTATATGTATAAGTGTGTGCATATATAATTCATGTATATATAGCACACATATATATATATATATATATATTTGTGCATACATGTGTATATTAATCAGTGCTCAGTGCATAGGGATATTTCTTCCATAGAATAAATCAGAGCTCTGAAAATCAAAACATGATAGGAATACTCTATACGGGAATGCTCTTATTACAAATCTACTAACATACGGCAAATTTTCTTCATATTTACAAACCCTCAAGCATTGTTAATTTGAAGAGTTTTGCTTTCTCATAGGGAAACTCAATGGTTTCATTTAATTAGCTATTTAAAATAACTCCTGATAATTTTGAGATCCTCATGTCACTGAGCAAATAGTCAGAGAAGGTTAGGCTGCAGAGAAGGTTAGTCATGACAGATTTTAATTTTCAAAGGAACTTTGGGGTTTCTGAGACAACATAGGAGAAGGAAAATCTAGTTTGAATTTCAACATGCATTTCTTAGGCGTCTCTTACTACTTCTAGGTCAAATACAAAAGTGGCATAGAAATTTCAAGCCACTGAATATTGAAAATTATCAATGATGGGTGTAAAAATTACTCCATCAAGACTCTGACAAACTAATGTTTTGACTGAGGGCAATTGGATGGTAGTAGGTAAATATAAAATATGATTTGTGTCATGGCACAGAAATGAGAATTTTACCTAAAAGGAATATTTTCTCTTGTTATATTGAGTCTCTGATGAGCTTGTCAAAACAATCTTCATTTATCTTGCTGTGCATTACATTTATAGAATTTCATTTTGCATATTTTTTGTTCTTTATCTTTCTGATATGTTTTCACTTTATCCACTATAGCCATAATGCATTAACATACTATATTAAATTTCTCATAGTAGAGTCATAATATCTGTGTTAAATCTGATTTTGATTCTGATTGTTTGTCTAGTGATTGTGCTTCTTTCTTGCCTTTTAAAGCATCGAATATATATGTATATACATATATATTATATGAAAGCTGGGCATGTTACATTGAGTATTATTTAAGTTAACTGGAGAAGCATCTGCTAATCATTATAGTTTGTAAATATCAGAGTCCTAAACTTCTTCCAATGCCTCTGTTTGTGTCTCTCTTCTTGGTATGGAGGCTATGATTTGCACTCTATATCCTACAGCCTTCAGCTGCAATCTAATATTGTGTTGATATGGTGGGAGTGTGTGGGAAGGATGAATATTTTTTAACTTTCTAATGAAGATTTTTGTGTGCTTCTGCAAAATGCATATGGTCTTCATGCACAGATTTCCATATCTTCTAAAAGGATTCATTATTTCTATCTTCTTATAACTCCTTTCATTAGCTACAGAATCCTCAAATTAGTCATTTAAATTCCTTTCCCTCGCTAATGATAGATAGCCCTTTAGAATGAACCACAGAGTTCACTTTCCTTTGCTGGTACTAGTAGCTGGTCTTGCCTGCTGAAAACATCTGTCCACTTATGAGTGGCCTTTGTCAGAGAGAAGGAGCCAGGAAATTCTCACACTTACTCTTTTCCTCCCAGTGACAGTAACACAAGAAGTATTAGTTCTGAATCATGGTCCTGAGAACATATTGAAATAAAAGCTAATTAAAGAGCCACAGATTTGTTCAATCTCGTGATAGTGTAAAGTTAATTGGGACAAATTAGGTAAAACATGTAATGATATTATTTCAACTGTTCGCCGGAGCTTATAGTATCCAGAAGGTTCTGTTGGACTGACACTGAGTTTTGTACTGATGTGCCTGTTTCTCCAGATTTTACTGTGGTCTTTGACTTGTGACACAAGTTCCTCAGTGGGTCTAGGAATACTTACTGATTTTTATTGGTCTGTTTTTTCTTGTTCAAAGGGCAGAAGTGGTAACTTTTAAACACTTTATATACTGGAGTGGAAACCATGATTCTCATCTTTAAAAAGAAGAATTACAAATACATTGTTCAAATAACTTGAGTAAGTGGTAATTTTGAAAAGGAAACATTTCTGTTTTTTATAAAGTATTAAACCATCATTAAGATGTTTGATTGAACATTGTACTTTTCAACAATAAATAACTGCCCTGTAATTCCCTTGCCTAGTACAAATAAATGGAAAAGTGCCTATACTACAGGTCCTTTCTAACATGAGAAATGACTGTCTCCTTTATCCTTCTTAGTCATTTATTTCTTAGTATGGATGCCAATATCTATCAGAAATTGTGACCATTCTTTACTCACTTTTCAAGCCCATGTTGAAACTACTAGAAACAACACTTTGGAATCATAAAAATCAATAAGTTATTTGATCTAAAGCCTTCCAATGTCACTTCTTGATCTTGAGTTTTAGATGCCTTTAGGGTTCTTGTAACTGACAGTATTTCTTTTATACTTGTACTTTCTGCTGCTGTTACTTGAGGGGATGATTGAGCCCAATCAACTTTTCAGCATTTCATTTTTATTTAGTTGGCAGGGTGCCTGCTTTTCTGGTACTCTGTAAATACTTCTTGACCTTATAGAATACAGTCAATTTATATTACTTGCAGCAAACTGTGACATGAAGGTGTGAATTATAATAAAAGCAATAAGATAGATTTTTTAGTTCTTATTAACATGAGGCACACATGGAACTTAGAAGCAAAAGACTGTCTTTTTTCCCCATTGAGAAAGTAGTGCAACTTTCTGAAAATCTATTTGCTAAAACCAAAAGAAAGGTTTAGATTGGATGTTACCTGATGGTTTAGCAGCCTATTGTTGGGAATCAGCTTTCTATCAGACACTGTTTTTGAAGCTGAGAGCATTGGGATAAATAAAAAGTGCAATGAGACTGATTTTAGGAGAAAAAGCTAAGAATACCTAAGAGAAAAGAAGTAAGGATACAGGTCAATCATTTGTTAGGATAACTATTCTACAGAGGTTTAGAATAAGAGTATTTGATGAAGTCAGAGGATGGCATTCCTGAGCTGGTGATTGTGGTTGAGATCACATGAAAAGAACCAGGATTTTGCCACAAAAAAACAATAGGAGATATAGCAAGTGGAAACTGGCAAAATTTGGACCCATTTGGACAAATTTTAATAAGGAATAATGTCTGTGGGAGAAAACATTTTATATTGAAAACTAAAGAAAGCTGAAAGCCAATTAGGCAAGAATCCGTAAGTTAGATAAGGATTTCATATTTCATTGAAAGTATGATTGAAATTAATCCATACATTTTCTCCCAATCCTTTGACCCAGTACCATTCTGAAAATGTCCTCCATTATTACTGTTTGAAAATATAGAAGCTGAAATATACTTAGACTTAAGAATTTTTTTAATTCCTAAAATGTATTGTATATGGAGCTGTTCTTACTCAAATGTTCAAGAACTGGCAACGATATGAACTATAATAAATATCATATACATTATATAAATGTCATATTAACTCATTTACTAATTCACTTACTTTCTTCAATAGTGTACAAATAAGACAATATAGTTCAAAGTATATTCAAAAGTGTTGTTTTCACTTAATCTCAATAAAGTAATTTTAAAAATTGTTGTTTTATCTTGCAATATTTACTCATATATGCAAATATTCTAGCTCATTTTTATTAACTTTTATTTTTGTTGGTACTGGTGGTTTGAACTGAGGACATTGTATTTGCTAGGCAGGAAATATACTACTTGAGCCACACCTCCCAGCTCTAACTCATGGCTTTTATCTTTGTCGTAAATTATTGAGTCAATGCCAGGAAAGAAATCTAAGCCTAGGTTTTCAAGCACTAACTAACAATGCTTCATAACAAATATTCATTTTTTCTGCATGAAAAATGAATTGTGCCAAGCAGCGGTGTTTCATTAGTGGACTCAGCAATTCAGAAGGCTAGTATCCTAGAATGAGGTTGAAAACAAGTCTGGAAAGAAAAATATGTGGGACTCCATCTCCAATTAACCAGGAAAAATGCTAGGCTGGAGGCATGGCTCAACTGGTAGAGTGTCAGCAGTAATAGAGTAAGCGAAGGGATAATGTGAAGCCATGAGTTGAAGCCACAGTATCAAATACATCTTTTAAAGTGGTGCTGTAGCTCAAGTGCTTGCCTTGATCTGACGAGCTCTGGGACAGTGACCAGTCCCAGAGTTCAAGTCCCACCAGTGACAAAAAAAATACTTCCACATATATTTAAGTAAAAAGATTGAAAAGATGATGCATTTCAACATTTTTCTCATTTTTAATTGATTGACGACTCTCAAAACTGTTTTCTTAGCTCTATGGACATTTGTTTTTATTGATTTAGATATGAAGTAGGTCAATCTTTATTCTTATTCTGGCATTTGTTTTCCTGTTAGTCATTTTATAAAATAGTGCTTGCTATCTGAGTGTTGTTATATATCATTTCACAAGTAATTATGTTTTTGTTTCCATTTGAGATTTTTTTCCTTCCTTCCTTCCTTCCTTCTTTCCTTCCTTCCTTCCTTCTTTCCTTCCTTCCTTCCTTCCTTCTTTCCTTCCTTTCTTCCTTCCTTCCCTCCTTCCTTCCCTCCCTCCCTCTTTCTTTCCTTCCTTCCTTCCTTCCTTCCTTCTTTCCTTCCTTCCTTCTTTCCTTCTTTCCTTCCTTTCCTTCTTCCTTCTTCCTTCTTCCTTTTTCCTTTCTTCTTCCTTCATTCCTTGCTTCCCTTTTTATTTCCCTTTCTTTTTCTCTTGCTTGCTTGCTTGCTCATTTATTTTTTGACTCTTTATTTTTTTCATTTTTAGTTATAGAGGATAATTTCTATGTTCTATATGTTTTGTCTCTCTGAAACACATATAATAAAATCCCAAAGATGATGGCATTAGGTGTGAAGCATTTGGGTATTGATTCTTTCATGAAGGCAAAGTCTTCATGAATATTAATGTCTTTGTAAAAAGAGGCTTGAGAGAGATTTTTCATCTATTCAGCAGTGTGAGTACATAGCTAGAAGGTGCTCTCCAGAACCCAGGATAATGAATATCATAATGAATGAGACACCAAATCTGTTGGTCTCTTGGACTTAGACTTCCCAGACTATGGAACCATGAGAAATTGAACTAACATTTTATTAAAACTTTAATTAATTTAAAATGATATTTCCCTTCATATCTTCCCATGAAAACAAAAAACTTTTCCTTCATTTATTTCATGCCTTATTCTTCAGGAAAACTTCATAAGAAAACATTGGTTTTATTAAATACCAATAATTGCTTTTCAAATGATGGACACTTCCTAGATGTTGTGAAAATAATGGGAAAGTAATTAGGGATTTAACCACAGTTAGACTTTCAAGCAACTTGTGTGTGTGAACTGTAATATGGAGCAGAAGCACCAAAAAGACATGATTGCAGGGTCTTTTTCTCAAATACTAGAGACCAAAGTTTCAAAATAAGAAACTGAACTGAAGTAAACAACTGTGTCTCTTACCATTGTGTTTCCAGGCATGGTTGTGTGCTGCTGCAATTCCTGCTCAGCTCCCTTAATAGATAAATATTGCATGAGAAAAGACATGAAAGTCTAAGGTGAGAAAGGAAGGGGAAAGCTTATTGAACACACAATGGGTACGCTTGGAAAAGATTCCTTCTTTCCTATCCAAAATGGTGCCATTTTCATGATAAATTCAGCTTTTTTTTTTTGGTCCTGGGGCTTGAACTGTGGGCCGTGGATGCTGTCCCTGAGCTCCTCAGCTCAAGGTGAGCACTCTACCACTTGAACCACAGTGCCACTTCCGGTTTCCTGATGACTAATTGGAGATAAGACTCTCAGGATTTTCTTGCCCAGGCTGGCTTTGAACCATGATCCTCAGATCTCAGCCTCCTGAGTAGCTAGGATTTCAGGGGTTAACCACCAGAGCCCATCTTCAGCTATTTCTTCAGGATTGAAACATGACAAACTTCCTTTTTAATGGATGTAACAATAATGTCCTTTATAGACAAAATTTCTCTATCTTCTTCATACAGCCAAAATTTATATTCAAAGGAATCTACTAAATTCCACTAAACAATTGCAAGATAAAGATCAGAACCAGAACAGAACTTGGTTTACAGCCCCACATGGTATCTTTTGATAGACTATGTTGAATACAATAAAAAGAAAAAAATATCCATTTTACTATTCAACTTCTAGACATAAAAGTCATCATGATAATACTTGAAGTGTGGAGTGCTTTCATTTTGTAATCTTTCAGGCTGTTCTTGCATGAGGTGTCAGAAAGATATTGATTTGTCAATGATCTTGTCAAAGGAGTTGAATATAGCAGTAAAAGTATCATCCATCAAAGCTGACTATCAGTCACTGAAACTTATAAAATTAAGTTTTATTAGAAAAGTGAATATATGTTTGTCACCAAGTATTCAGCTCCTAGTTTATTCATAGGCAATGTACTTATAGCTCTTTAATAAGTTTGCTTTCTTCTTTTCTTTTGTTATAATAAATGATAACCTAATTGATACAGAGAGGTTTTACTCTGACTCCCTGTTCATATCTGACCCCAAGACACAAATCAATGGGGTTTTAACAAAAGCAGTTTTTAAGCACTTTTTAAAAAATAATCCAACGAAGAAACTTTTATGGGTTAACATAGAGAGTGAAACTTCATGAAATCTTTTGGGGAGAGGAAAGTCTATGATCCAGGATAGTTTAGAGGGGAGCAAGGGAGGCTGTTATACATTAATAAGCGTGAAAGCAGAACATATGGGTATGAAATTGCATGATTGATAGATTTGGGCATGGGAATAAAAAATTTAACATTTACTTCATTATGGCTTGTAAATATTCAGTAAAATAACGCAACAGGCTGGAAATGTAGAATGAGACAAAATTGGATTACTTGAGAGTAGAAGTTGTTAAGTGGTCAACCTGAAGAGTGAAGTAACAAAGAAGTAGAAAATAGGAAATGTGTCACTGAGATCTGTAGTCATAATTTAAGTCCACTGAATGAGGAAGTGAAGACGTTTTCTCTAGTTATGTTCTAGTTGTTCAATGAAAATTAAAAATGAACAGACAGACAGGTTACACTCTCCAGCATATTTACCAGCAAGTTCCTGACCAAGATTAGAGATTTTTCTGAGCAGCATCATGAGATTGATTCATATATTTCAATGGATTAGTAGAGCAAAATGTATTTGGGTAAAATATGATGTGGACCCATGGAACATTTGGAAGGTATGCTATTCCTTGTGTTATCTCAGTTTCCAGCCTTGTCACATTTTCATAATTGCTTAGTAAAATACAGAAAACATGGATAATGACACACTAATTTTGCAGAATAACAGGTACACCTAAATGCACATGTATCTTTGGTCAAATCTGTTCATGATCTTACATAACTGGGATTTAAGACATTATGTTGGAAATGAACTTTACAATTTGTGGAAGAGGGAGTATGGAGGGGAAACAGGAGAGAATGAGGGAAGGGGTAACAGTGTTCAAAAAGAAATCTACTCATTAACTTACTTATGTAGCTGTAACCTTCCTGTTCATCATCTTTACAGTAAATACTTTTTAAAAAGCCAAAAATATTGATGAAGATCACCTGTGTATAATGTATCAAATGAATGTAATGGAGAAGAAACAAGCAATTCTGTAGATTGTATATTCAAAATAGTCTCTATTTAAAAAAAAACAATGTACATATGACCATATAAGATGATGTTAAGCAAAATGAACCCCAAGATAGAGACACAAGAGGTTTTATCTTTCTTGCTGTTGTTTTTAATGTACTGTGTGATTTTATTTTGTTTCTTTTGTATGTTCTTGTCTCATGGTATAACCCCTGTTTTCACAATAGTTGATTCCAGTGTCTTGCATCTTGTATATACAATTTTCAAATTTGGGGAACAGAAGGGAAATAACAAAATGCTGAAATAAGGATACATGTTGACCCATTGTAACACTGAGATGTACAACATCCTATGTTGAAAATGAATTTTTAGCTTTGAGGGGGGAACTGGAGGAGGGAGAAGTTGGGAAGGTGGAGAAGGAAGGGATGTTAGAGGAAAACAAAGGAGGGGATAACAATGCTCAATAGGAAATGTGCTCATTATCTTATGTAACCCTTTGTACAGTATCTTTACAATAAAAATATATTTAAACATAAAGAAATAAACATTTATAAAGCAATCTGGAAGTTTTGCTGGCAATAAAATGGTAGCTTAAGTAGATACAGAAAATGAAAGTGGAGGGGCTGGGAAGGTGGCTCAGGGGTAGAGCGCTTGCCTTGCATGCATGAGACCCTGGGTTCAATTCCCCAGCACCACATAAGCAAAAAGAAAAAAATGGAAGTGGTGCTGTGGCTCAAGTGGTAGAGTGCTAGCCATGAGCTAAATCGCTGAGGGACAGCGCCTAAGGCCATAGTTCAGGCCCCACAACCAGACCCCCACACACACACACCAAAAAAAAAAAAATGAAAGTGGAAGTCAAAGAACAAGCACCTAGAAGCACCTTTGGAAGGTACTAGGGTTTGAACACAGGGCATCAGATTTGCTAGGCCGTCATTCTACCACTTGAGCCATGCCTCTAGCCTTGCTTAGTTTTTGGCTGGTTGTTTGGAAGGCAGAGAGTAGCAAATTTTTCGGTCCATGATGGATTCAAATCATGATCCTTCAAATAAATCTGTTTCCTGAGTAGCTAGGATTATGGGTATGATCCACCAATGCCCAGCTTGATACATGTTTCAAGAAATGCTCGTTTTCAATGTACTCATTACCAGTGGGAATGAGTTTCTAAAGTATTTCAGAACAACATGTCATAGGAAGTGAATAATTCATTCAGCTGAGAAGCTGAGGGGTTTGAAAGGTGATATATACGGATGTTACAGGTTCCCATAATGATAAGGACTGGGGGAAATAAATATTTATAGGCCTTGCACTACATGATAAAAAAGTCATAGGGGGTTTAGACTAAGTAGACATCACTGAGGTTTTGAGGTAAACCTCTTTACTTCATCTTGATTTTGGAAAGAAGACAATGGTAGCAAAACAACAGAAACAAAAATCCAGCCACTACACTAAAGGTTACAGAGAAAGCAGCCAGTCCATAGACATGTGAAAGAGCAGTACTCAGACTCAAACACAAAGAAAGAACAAATAAAGGTTTCAGCGAGTCTCTGTTGACTTCTGAAACCCTGATTTTCTTCCCGGTGCGATTTAAGGTTCATATAGAGACATATGGATGATTGTGGAAGATTTGTGATTTAGTGCCTTTAAAAAAAATTAACAAGGCCATAAAATAATTAGATTAGTACTAATGGTTTCTCTGGAGAAAATGGGTAATCAATTCTAATTATAGCTTGCTTTTAGGATTAATCCAATAAATGGTTTGTAAGTACATAGTTTATGCACCCAGGAAAGGGGAGGGGAATCTCATACCAAAACCATAAATTTCTCTGCATAACTCTGTAATGTTTGTTTGGCCATGTCCCCATTAATGGGAACAAGGGAAGGGAGAGGTAATTCTTCATGTAACTTTAAGCTTAGAACAGGTTGAATTAAAGTTAGAGAAGTTACTGTATTGTCAAAACCATATACTCCCGTCAATGGCTTTTCGTGTGAAAATCCCCAAATAAAGCACGTCCTTTAACTTTCTATCATTAATATTAATATTTTATGAAATGTGTTTACAAGCCCAAATTCAGAAAAAGCTAGATGACATGAGCATAATACTCAGAATTTAGTTATATTTTCAAACAACATACTAAACTTTTCTGGGCTATCATTTTCTTTTTTTTTCATTGTCAAGATGATATACAGAGGGGTTACAGTTGCATAAGTAATAAGTACATTTCTTGTCAAACTTGTTACCCCTTCCTCATTTTTCTGCTACTTTCCCTCCCCCTGCACCCCACCCCAAAGTTGTACAGATCATTTCCAACATATTGTCTTGTGAATATCGCTGTTGAATTGGTTCCCCCCTTGTCCTTTGTCTCACCATTCTGCTGTCCCCTTTCCCTTCCCTAATTCAAATAAACGTATATACAATACCGGGGTACCAAAATCAAATAAGGTGACAACAAGGGATATACCATAGGGGAAAGAACATACAAAGGAAACAATAAATTATGTAGTACATTAAAAGCAACAACAGCAAAGCAAACCTCTTGTGTCCATATCTTGGAGTTCATTTCGCTTAGCATCTTCCTATAGGGTCATATGTGCATAGCTATTGAGCTATTCTGCTCATCTTTTAAGATTATCCTGGATGTATATTAATTAGTTCTAATAAGGGAAACCATGAACCTATGTTTCTTTGGGTCTGGCTTACTTCACTTAATACAATTTTTTTTCCCAAGAAACAACTGCCCCATTAATATGTAGGCTAAAGACTTAAAGACAGATTTCTCTGAAGAGGAAATTAGAATGGCCAATAGACACATGAAGAAATGCTCACCATCTCTGGCCATAAAAGAAATGCAAATCAAAACAACATTGAGATACCACCTCACCCCAGTTAGAATGGCTAGAATCAAGAAATCTAATAACAACAGATGCCGGAGGGGATGTGGACAGAAGGGAACCTTACTGCATTGTTGGTGGGAGTGTAAACTTGTTCAACCACTCTGGAAAGCAGTATAGAGGTTCTTCTCAAAAGGCTCCATGTAGAGCTCCCCTATGACCCAGCAATCCCACTTTTGGGCATTTACCCAAATGATCACAAAGAAGACCGTACTAAAGCTACCAGCACAACTATGTTTATCAGAGCATTATTCACCATAACTAAGATATGAAACCAACCCAGATACCCTTCAGAAGATGAATGGATCAAGAAAATTATATATATATATATATATATATATATATATATATATATATATATTAAAATAGAGAGCTTGGTTATCTGTAAAACCAACAGATAGAAAGAGTAAGTTCTTGTGTTGTACATGAAGAAGGGAGACAATAGATAATAATCTATTGATTGTTTCAAAATAACAAAGCTAAGCATTGGTGACTAATGCCTGTAATTCTACTTACTAAAAAGTCTGAGAAAAAAAGATGAAAGTTCAAAGCCAATAAAAGTTTATGAGTGAGACTTCATCTCCAAAATAACTAGCAAACCCTGGATGCCTGGAGGCTCAAGTGGTTGAGCACCAGACAGAAATCAAGCTGAAGAAGTTCAAAGCCCTGAGCTCTGATAGCCCAAGAGGGAAGGGGGCAGAAAAACTAGAAAATACAATTTTTTCACCACAAAGAAATGATAAGTGTTTATGGTGATAAATATAGAAATTATACTGATGTTTATCATTACTATATATTTAATTTTATATGCAGTTACATATATTGAAATAGATGGTACTGCATAAATGCTTAAAATTATGTCCCTTAAAAATGAAAATTTTAAACAATAGCCATGAATAAATAAAACTTTAAGGTAAGTCTTCAATTGCATAAAACAAAGCACTGTTTTTATATTATTTTATATTATATTTTATACTATTTTATATTATACATGATGATCACTGTTAGAATTTTACAAACACACATGTTAATGTCTGAAATGCATACTTTTCTCTACTTTTTTCACAGCTTTTATTTATGGATAGAAAAGAGAATATGCTTCATGACCATTTTATCTTAGCTGCTGAACTTGAAATTTAGCTTTCATAAAGGTGTGATTTAAATTTTTATATCAGTTAAAAAACAAGCTTCAAATTCAACTGGCCTGAGTTTAACTCTGAGCTCCATGATTTTCTAATCATAAGATCTCAGATAAAATTAATTAACTCTCTTAGGCTTTTATCTTGAAAATGAAAATAATACTGCACCTAATTCATAGAACACTTTGAAGAAACAGATGAGCTAATAAACGTAAATTTGTAGAATGGACTCTTCGATAGTACAAAATGCAGCAATTACTACTCATATATGGAGCCTTGAGAGAGAAATTGTAATATAATTTATTAACTAAAACAGCAATTTATGTTCTGTATCATATTGTGCCCATTTTTTTATTTTTAATGGTGTTATATTCTAATACAACGATATGAAACATCCTATAATGAAATCTGCATTTTTCACATTTGTAAGAATTTAAACTTAGTACATTAGTTCTTTAAAGTTCAATGTTTTAAATGGTAACCATTCTTTTGCCTCATTCTATAAGCTGCTTTTCTGCTTTGCAGTTTCAATTTAATTGTTTTATCTAGCATCTTTGTCATACATTCTCCCCATATTTCCCAGACCCACTTATCCAGTTAATTTACCTCATTTTCACCTGTGTACTTAGGATATTATGACTTGAAAAACATACACTCAAACTTCTATATGGTTTTCATCTGTTCATTCTCCATGTTATTCTCCAGACAACACAGGTTGCAACTCCCTCATATTACTTTGCCAGTGTATTTCTGATTAAATACAGTTCATGGTAGAAAAGTACACTGACTACACCATAGGATTCATTCCTACATAATTGTTTGTCTTCTCTCACACTAGTGTGTAGTGAAAGTACTGTTTCTATAAAGCATAAATTTTCATCGGTACTCCACAAATTCTTCACCAAATGCACCGTCTTCCCTTAAAGCATCCCCTACTTCATTTTGTAGTTCTTCCGAATGTGCAACATTCTGTATAAATTCACACACATGTCAAGTGTAAATTATTTATGGCTTTGGAAGTCATATCATACAATTTCCAGAATCCATCTAGACTGACAAATAGTAGAAGTGTTTTGAAGTATAATGTTAAGATAAACAGAATATTTTCTACCAACAGTGATGGAGTGTGCAATGATACATAAAAATTTTTCTTAAACCTAGATTTGTCTGCCTTACATTAATTTTCATTTCTGTATGCATTAAATTTTCTGATTGCTTTGGGTTTCATTATTGTTTTTCTTTTTAGTTATTTTACAAGTTATATTTAAGATTAGTATCTTATTTATTTAAATACCACTGTATTTTAAACCAACAAAGTAAAGCATGCTGGCAAAAGTGCAACATTTCTAACTGAATAAATGTAAATGGTAGTTTATATAAATTTTATTATTGTCAGATTAACATGGAATATGAGTATAGTTTTATTTGAAATTACATTTAGAATAAAATAAAGCAATCTTACTGAAGGTGCATGTCTCGAACTGGGATTCCTTGACAAGTTTTTATATGATCTGCAGGAAAAAGTGACTACAGAAATTGCAATATTTAGCAGAAACTGAGAACATCCATATGTTATGTTTCATAAGAATATATTCTTATATATTTATTATTCTGTACTGGAAAGAGGATAATTTAACTTTTTATCATGGGTAGTTTGGAGTTAAGCATGTAACTGCAAACCCTCTGTACAGCATCTTTACAATAAAATAAATTTTTTAAATGTTATGTATCTGATAGGAATACAAAACCACAATGCTCATGTGCATCTCATCATACATAATAATATTTATCAAAATGAACTCTAGGAAATCTAAACAAGAAGTTTCTTTGTTTTGTTGCTGTTTTTCTTTTTTTCTTTATGTCTTATTTGTTGTTGTATGGAAGGGAAAAACTGGGAGAGAGAATGAGGAAAGGTGTGACATTGTCCAAAAAGAAACATACTGTTCACCTGACCATTCACCCTCTGTATGCCACTTTTATAATAAAAATTTCCATAAAAATTATTTATCTCTGTACCCATCTTCCATTTATCTATTTAATCTGCCATTTTATATCATTTTATATCTATACAGTATCTATTGTCACCTACTAGGGTATGACAGGTTTTAAAATGCTCTTATTTCATTATTCCCCTTTTTTATGATAAGTAAATCAGTACAGTTTAAAAGAGATGTTTCTACTGTGTGTGTTTCCTCATTTGTTTTTCTTCACATTATCTCGCCTGAAAAATCTCTAGTAGGAAAAATGCTGAAATAAAATATATCAGATGTCCATAGTTCACTTTAAAGTGTAGTTACTATAATAAAAACAACTTACTTTAATAGAATCTGTAAATTTAAAGAAGTTAAAAGAAAATAAATAATTGATCTACTTTTGCAGATTATTTTTCCTCCAATTTTAAGCACATGGAAGGATGGTTCAGTTTACTGACAAAGCAAAAAATAAAGTAACTTCATTAACCATGCTAATTTAGATTCCTATAAAAATACCAAACTATATTTTATTACTTTTTCAATTACAATTAATCTATTTTTGAAGTTCTAATTAAATGCTTGAATGATAAAAAGTGTTCTTGTCTTAGTTTCAAAAGAAATAGCAGTTGTTTCATTACAACATAAACATGACTTTGCAGCCGGGCGCTGGTGGCTCACGCCTGTAATCCTAGCTACTCAGGAGGCTGAGATCTGAGGATCGAGGTTCAAAGCCAGCCCGGGCAGGAGAGACCGTGAGACTCCTATCTCCAATAAACCACCATAAAACCGGAAGTGGCGCTGTAGCTCAAGTGGTAGAGCGCTCGCCTTGAGCTGAAGAGCTGAGGGACAGCGCCCAGGCCCAGAGTTCAAGCCCCACGGCCGACAAAAAAAAAAAAAAAAAAAAAAAAAAAGAAAAAAACAAAAAAAAAAACATGACTTTGCGAAGTTATTCTTGTATTTGGTAACAAATCTAGGATTTGCTAGAAATATACAGAAAACTTTCAAAATACTACATGTGTGCATTAATTTAGGTGCAAGCTCTTGACATAGTTTTGAAGCATTTTTGTTAGCATGCATTGGTTGTACAGGACTTTTTTTTTTTACTGTGACATTGTTAGGTATGCTTAAAATGTACCTTGATTAGACTTACACCCTCCATCTCTACCATTCCTAACAGTGAATTTGTCCTCTAATCCTTTTGAAATTAGCATCAATTAGTATAAAATGAGGTTTAATATTGGCCTTCCCATACATGCATACTATGTGCTTTGATCACTCTTCCTTTTCTTCACTTGCCTCTTCCCCATTTCTCAATCTCAACAAATTTAATTGTTCTGTTTTCACACATTGTATACAAAGTATTCTGACCACATTCAACCTCAATTCATTTAACCTTTCTTCCAAATATTCACTTAAAATGTGTGTTTAATAAGGTTGAAATATATATATATACATATATATGTACTTATACTTACATACACATATATAGTGTTTGCACTATATATGTATATATAGCTAATATATGTATATAGTCTAATATATATTATATATATTATATATTATATATAGTCTAATATATATTATATATACTATATATATTAGAATATATATATATATATATATATATATATATATATATCCCTGTTTAAGGGGATTAGAAGAAAGTAGAGGATGAAATAAGAAGGGTAGACAGTGAATACTATTGATATACAAAGCTTTAGTGTTTAAGCCTGAAAAATACCAAAGTCAGTGAAAGCTACTGAATAATAGGATCTAAAGAAATGGGAAAAGTTAGAGTAAATGTGGCAGTCAATCTGATTAAAGTAGTGTATATGTATGTGTGAAATACTATGGTTATAAATTCTTGTACAATTAGCACACATTCAAAAATGAATAACAGGAATTTCAAATCATTTCTGTCTAGGGTTCTGGTACTAGTGAAAAGTGGAGAGGGAGAAGAAGGATAAATATGCTGAAAATTCTCTATGTTTATGTACAAAAACTGAACTAGATAGATGGTTATGTTTGATTTGGGAAGGGAATATGAGGGATGCAGGATAGTATCAGAGGTGAGTCTAAGTAAGTTGTATGTATATACAGACATATTCAAATGAAACTTCATTATACAAGTAATCAATGATAATAAAATGGTGGCAAATACATTTTCATTTGCCAGCAGTTTATATACACATATTATATACATATACATGTATTTATATATAAATTTAAAATAAATATTGATATGTGACAGCATGCTTTCAAATTTGGAGTTCTTATCTCCAAAATTCCAAAATATTGTTTTTTTTCCATTAGAAAAATGATGATTTCCGCAGATAGACTTATCATGAATATGTCCATTGTTGTTATACGTGACTTAATGAAAGCCTACCATTGACTTTATGGGCTGTTATATACAGAAACTTTAATGGGAGTATATGAAAATTTGCTGTATTTTATTTTATGTCTATCCATGCTTCTGCAATAAGTAGTCTAACAGGAAAATTTGTCTGATGACATATATGTTTAGTTAATCATTATTATATCACAGGATTATAATATTCTTTTAAAAAGTGCTCCTCGATCACTGATTACGACTGATTCAATATTTCATGTCCCAAACTTTGACAGCACCCAATTTAATTGCTATATTTTTATTAACTTGACTAGAAATACTGGGCTAGTTTACTCATGCAAAAACTGAGAATATGGAAAAAGTGAGAACAAGTTATATATTGTAAGATGTGAGCTTCATTTACAAACATGAGTTGAGTTATCAAAGAATGAAAGAAATATTAAATGGAGTATCTAACTTGCCTGACATCTAAAATGTATTGCAATAAAGTACATATGAGGATCCATGAAAGGCCTGAGTAAAGGTTAAATATTACTAAATAAACTATGACCTACCCTTTGTCCTTGTAAAGAACATTCTCTGAAAACACAATGGAAACATTCATGAAATATTGTATTTTCATATCACAGCAACGTGTGGTATATAAAATGTAAATGTATTTCATTATTATTTAATATACCCTGTTACTCATTATTTACCACTAATGTCTGCTGATAATAATCATGTAACAAAATAGTGTATATTATTATATAATGATCACATGGAAATAAGACACAAATTAACATCATAATCAGACTCGAAATAGCTTGTTTGACAATCATATCAAATTATAGATTCTTGTCATTATAGTTCTGATATGGAGTCTTTCAGAATAATTTGTCCTATTTTACTCTATAAAAGTAGTTATAACTGGAATTATCATATACTGTTTTGAAACTTTTTTATCTTTAAGAAGTTGTACAAAGTACTTCTTGATCACATCATCCCCTTCAGCATACTGATTCTCTCTTGAATACACTTTTTCCCTTACTTTTCTATTTTGTGGTATATACATTAATTTGTTTTAATTTTTATTGTAAAGATGCTGTACAGAGGGGTTACAGTTACATGAGTAAGGCAAATATTACATTATTTGTTTATCATTGCTACCCCTTCCCTTGCTGTTGTCCCACTATACCTTCCCTCCCCCACCTTCCACACTCCTCCCCACCCCCACACCCTCCACCCCACCTGAAGTTGTAAAATTTCTTTCCAATGTACTGTCCTGTGAGTTTCATTGTTACAATGGGTCATGCTGTGTACTTGTTGCACCATTTTGTTATCCCCCTTACTCTCCCCAGATTAGACAAATGTATAGACAAGATGCAGGGTTCCAAAATCAAGTACAGTGACAGCAGGGGATATACCATAGGGGGAAGAATATACAAAGGAAACAAAGAAAAAATAACAACAAGGACAGACCTTTTGTGTCCATATCTTGGGTTTGATTTCACTTAGCATCAATTTATATGATCGTATGTACATAGCATTTGAGCTTTTCAGTTCATCTGATAAGATTATCCTAAATGTATACTAATTTTCACAAATAAGAAAAACCATGGGGCCTAAAGTTCTTTGAGACTGGATTACTTCACTTAATATGATTTTTTCCCAAGTCTTTCATTTCCTAACAAATGGGGCAGTGTCATTCTTTATAACAAAAGCATAGAACTCCATGATAGATAGATAGATAGATAGACAGACAGACAGACAGACAGACAGACAGACAGACAGACAGACAGACAGACAGACAGACAGATAGATAGATAGATAGATAGATAGATAGATAGATAGATAGATAGATAGATAGATAGATCAGATTTTCCTGATCTACTAATCTACTGAGGGGCATGTGAGTTGGTTCCGTATCTTAGCTATGGTGAATAATACTTTAATAAACATAATTTGTGCTGGTAGTTGTATATGGCCATCTTTGTCTTCATTTGGGTATATGCCCAAAAGTGGGATTGCTGGATCATAGTGGAGGCCTATGTGTAATCTTTTCAGGAACCTCCATATTGTTTTCCAAAGTGGTTGAACAACTTTCCTTACATTCCCACCAACAATGCAGTATGGTTCCCTTTGGCCATATCCCCTCCATCATCTGTTCTTATTAGATTTCTTGATTATAGCCATTCTAAGTGGGATAAGGCAGAATCTCAATGTTGTCTTGATTTACATTTCTTTTATAGCCAGAGAAGTTGAGCATTTTTCATGTGTCTATTGGCCATTCTTATTTCCTCTTCAGAGAAGTCTCTAAGTCATTGGCCCACTTGATGGGGTGATTGTTTCTTTGAGGATGTGTTTTTGGAGAATTTCATTTTTTGAGTTGGAAGTAGACTTTATATATGAGACCCTTGCCCATTGTATGGCTAGTGGAGATCTTGTCCCAGTCCGTGGGCTTTCTATTGATCTTGCTAGCTATGTGCTTTGCCATGCAGTACCTCTACAGTTTCATGCCACCCCATTTGCCCAACCTTGCTTTGATTGGTAGTGTTTCTGAGTCTTTATTAAGAAAAGTTTGACCTATGTCAAGGAGCACTAGAGTTTCTCCTATTCCTTCCTGCAATGTTTTCAGGATGTCTGCTTCGACTTCAAGGTCTTTAATCCATTTTGAGTTGATTCTGGTGCTGGGTGATATATGAGGATCTAGCTTTAGTTTTCTACAGTTGTTTAACCAATTTTGTCAGCACCATTTACTGAAGAGGCTGTCTTTCTTCCATTCTAATTTTTTTAGCTCCCTTGTCAAAGACTAGGTGGGTATAATTGGTCTGTGTGTTCATTTCTGGGTTTTCAGTTCTATTACATTGGTCTTCAGGTCTGTTCTTGTGCCAGTCCCAAGCTGTTTTGATTACTATGGCCTTGTAGTATAGTTTGAAGTTTGGTATTGTTATTATTCCAATACTGTTCTTTTTGTTAAGAATTATTTTTGCTATCCGGGGTCTTTTATTGTTACATATGGAATTTTGGATTGCATCTCCTATTCCATGGAAGAATGAGGTTGGGATATTGATGGTTATTGCATTGAATTTGTAGATACCCTTTGGCAGTATTGGCATTTTCATGATGTTAATCCTCCCTATCCAGTAGCATGGGAGATTCTTCCACTTCCTAAATTCTGTTTTAATTTCCTTTTTCAGGTTTTTAAAGTTTACATCATAGAGATCCTTCACTTCTTTACATAATTCCTAGGAATTTTATTTATTTATGTTTTTCTCTTCAAAATAAAGACATTGTTTAATGAACATATAATCATCACGTATCATTATATAGGAAATTCATAATAACTTAAAATAATATCATTACTATGTAATCCAGATTAAAATGACCAAGATACATTGTATTCATAAATTGACATACTGATTTGAAACCCCTTTATACAACTACTTAAAAATAATTTTTAGAATTTTTTTAAAAAGAAAGCTCACTCTGCCCTTTATGGAGAATAGTAGCCTAAAACAAATAAATATTTTTAATTTTCCCCATCAAAATTGTTTCATAGATGACATTTTTTGGAATCAGATCGATCCCAACTTCAATTGGTGTATAGTAGGTGATTTTATAGTTTTTTTTTTAATTGTGAAAATACCATACAGAGGGGTTACAATTACATGGACAAGGTAATGAGTGCATTTCTTATCAAGCATTTTTGCCTCCTCTTTTGTTTCCCCTTACCATCCCTTCCAATCTCTCCCCAACCCCTACTTACCCTCCACCCCCCCACCCTGCATGCGCCAAAGTTGTAAAGTTCATTTTCGACATAACGTCTTGTACATCTCATTGTTGCAATGGGTCCACCAGTATCCCTATTTAAACAATTTGTTTTTTCCCTTCCCCTCCACAAATTATACCAACATCAAATACAGTGAAATCACGGGTTATACCGTGGGGGAGGGACATACAAAGCAACAAAGAAATATCATATAAATATGTTAGAAACAATAGCAAGAAAGAAAAATCACTTGAGTCCTTATCTTGGGGTTCATTTCTCCTGACATCAACTTATCTGACCATTTCTGCTTGTCTCAGACATATACTAGTTATTGCAAATAAGGGAAACAATGGGACCTATGTTTCTTTGGGTATGGCTTACTTCACTTAATATCATTTGTTCCAAGTCTTTACTAAAGCTAGATAGTTATAGCACCAGAATCCACTCCAAATTGATCAAAGACCTCAGAGTCAAAACAGACACTCTGAAAATATTACAGGCTGGAATAGAAGAAACCCTAGGTCTCCTTGGCACAGGCTGAAATTTTCTTAAAAGAAACTCAGAAAAACAGCAAATCAAAAAAAGGTTGGACAAATGGGATTGCATGAAATTGCAGAGCTTCTGCATGGCAAAGAATTTTATTTTTTGTGGGGCGAAGTAAAGGGATTGCTTTCCTGATTTCAGCTGGGCTCTCCTCATTATTCATATACAGAAAAGCCATTGATTTTTGAAGATTAATTTTATACCCTGCTACTTTGCCAAAGTTTCAAATCAGCTTGAGTAACTTGGAAGTGGAGTCCATGGGATTCTTTAAATACAAGATCATGTCATCTGCAAAGAGGGAGAGTTTTACTTCATCTTTCTCTATTTGGATCCCTTTTATGTTTGCATCTTGTCTTATTGCTCTAGGTAGGCATTCTAATACTAAATTGAAGAGGAGTAGAGAGAGTGGACATCTTTGTCTCATTCTTCGGTTTAGAGGAAATGGCTTTAGCTTCTTGCCATTAAGTATAATGCTGGCTATAGATTTGTCATACATGGCCTTTACTGTATTGAGAAATGTTCCCTGGATTCCTAATTTTCCAGAGCTTTCATCATAAAGGTGTGTGTTGAATCTTGTCAAATGATTTTTCTACATCTGTTGAAATAATCATGTGATTCTTATACTTGCTCTTGTGGATGTGATGTATGATATTAATCTATTTGTATATATTGAACCAGCTTTACATCCCTGAAATGAATTTTGTTTGAACATGGTGTATGATTTTTTTGATAAGTTGTTGAAGTCAATTGGCCAGAATTTTGTTGAGCCGTTTTTCATCGATGTTCATCAAAGAAAGGAATCTATAGTCCTTGTTCTTTGATGAGTCCCTGTCTGGTTTTGGGATGAGGGTTATCATGGTCTTATAGAAGGAGTTTGGTATTAAACTTTCAATTTCATTGAAGAGTTGGAGGAGTATTGGTGTGAGTTCTGTTTTCAAGGCCTTGTAGAATTCAGCAGTGAACCCCTCTGGACCTGGGCTTTTCTTGAGTGGGAGGTCTCTTATTGCTCTTTCTATTTCAATGTTTGATATGGGTCTGTTAAGTTGGCTTTCTTCCACTTGGTATAGTTTGGGCATATCAATATTTGCTAGAAATTCTTCCTTTTCCTCCAGACTCTCACTTATTAGCACAAAGGTTTGAGAAGTATTCCCTTATAATGTTCTGAATCTTGGTTGTTTCTGTGGTGATGTTTCCATTCTCATGTCTGAGTTTATTTATTTGGGTGTGTTCTCTTCTTTTTCTGGTAAAATTTGCTAAAGGCCTGTCTACTTTGTTAAGTTTTTCAAAGAACTCACTCTTTGTTTTGTTGATTCTTTCTATGTTTCTTTTTGGATTCTAATTCATTCAATTCTGATTTAATTTTAATTATTTATTTCCATCTATTGGTTTGGGGTTTCACTTGCTGCT
Organism: Dipodomys merriami; assembly: GCF_024711535.1. Taxonomy (NCBI): domain Eukaryota; kingdom Metazoa; phylum Chordata; class Mammalia; order Rodentia; family Heteromyidae; genus Dipodomys; species Dipodomys merriami. Next base: position 32,903,928 of record NW_027202271.1, read on the forward strand.
CTTTTTCAAGAAGCTTCAGGTGCATAATTAAATTGTTGGTTTGAGATCTCTCCAATTTGTAGATGTAAGAACTCAGAGCTACGAATTTTCCTCTGAGTACTGCCTTTGCTGTTTCCCAGAGGAGCTGGTTGTTTGTATGTTCATTTTAGTTATATATCATGAACATTTGAATTTCCCTTCTAATCTGTTCCATGATCCACCCATGGTTCAACAGTGTGTTGTTCAGCCTCCATGTGTTACAGGAATTTCTTTGGTGGTCTTTGGTGTTGAATTGTAATTTTATTCCCTTGTGGTCTTAGAGAATGCAGAGTGTAATTTCAATATTTATGTATTTGGAAAGTTTTGCTTCATAGCCTAAACTGTGTTCTATTTTGGAGAACTTTCCATGTCCTGCTGAGAAGAATGTGTATTCTGTTGCTGATGGATGAAATATTCTATAGATGTCTGTTAAGTCTTGTTAATTCTATGCAGTTGTTAAGATCTGCTGTTTCTCCCTTGAGTTTTTGCCAAGTTGATCTATCCAGCAGGTAACGTGGTATCTTAAAGTCACCCACAATCAATGTCTTTCAATCTATGTGTGATTTTTGGGAAAGTAGTGTTTCTTGCATAAATTTGGGTGCTCTTGTGTTTGGTGAATAGATATTTAGAATTGTAATATCCTCCTGTAGGCAAGATCCTTTTATTAGTATGTAGTGCCCTTCTTTATCCCTTCTCTAATTTTAAATTGAAGTCTATTTTATCTGATATTAGGATTGCTACTCCAGCCTGCTTGTGGGGGCTCATTGCTTGGTAGACTTTATTCCAGCCTTTCACTTTCAGAATATGTTTGTTTTATAAGTGAAGGTACATCTTTTGAAAACAGAAGATAGATGGATCCTGTTTTTTGACTCAACTGGAGATTGTCATTTGATTGGAGAGTTAAGTCCATTGATATTGAGAGTTATGATTAAGAAGTGTTCCGTAGTTCCTGTCATATTATCCACCTTCTTAGTGCTGTGTTGCCTTCATTCTGCCTATGTTTATCTGCCTATGTTTTTCTTTGTTTGGGGGCTCTTTCTCTGCCTTCATGGTGTTCTAGTTGGTTCTATATATATGGGATATCTTTAAGAATCTTTGTAGTGTTGGTTTGGTGGAGGCATATTGCTTCAGTTTTTCTTTGCTGTGGAAGGTTTTTATTTTTCCCTCAATTATGAAGGAAAGTTTAGCTGGGTACACTATTCTTGGTTGATAAATTGTTTATTTTTCGGGCGTGGCATACATCATTCCAGGCTCTTCTTGCCTTCCTGTTCTTGGTGAGAAATTTGTAGTAATTCTGATTGGCTTTCTTTTATAAGTTACTGATCTTTTCTCCCTGACAGCTTTAAGGATCCTTTCCTAGGTTTCTGTTTATCCTGTGCAGATTACAATATGGCGGTGGGATGTTCTGTTCTGGTCTGGTCTATTTGAAGTTCTAAAGGTTTCTTATATCTGAATGGACCTATCTTTTTGCATGTTTGGGAAGTTCTCTGCTAGGATACTGTTAAATAAATTTCCAAGACTTTTGGCTTCTGTTTCTAGGCACTCTCCTACACCCATTAGCTTTAAATTAGGCCTTCTGATGGTGTCTTCTATATGCGCAATAGCGCTATCACATTTTTTGGATTTGTTTGGATACTTGGTCCATTCTTTTTCTATAATGTCTAGGCTGTCTTCAGGCCCAGAGATAGAGTCTTCTGTAATGTCTAGCCTACTGTCCAGGCTTTCTGCTTTGTTTTTATTTCCCTTCCTTCTAATTGTTCAGTTTTAATGGCTTCAACTTCTTTGTTGAAGCTTTGTTTTAGGTCTTGTATGGATTTCTTTGCCTCTTTAATTTGGTTTTCAGTGTTCACTCTCAAATCCCTTATTTGAGCGGCTATACTTTCACTGGACCCTTTTCCTTTTGTGGGAATTCATTTTGCTTTTTGGTTGTGTATACCATGAATTCCTCTGTTAATCTTTTGTTTGCATCATCATGCTCATGCATAGCCTTATTTCATTTTTTTTCATTCAGCATGTTTATCATTAGTGTTTATTAAGTATTTTGTCCTGGCTGGGAGTTGAAATTCCTTGACTTGTGATTCCTTGTTATTCTGTGCCTTGTTCTGTCCATTTGGGAATGAAAGCAAATCCACTTCCTCACTAGAATACAAGTACCAACCCAGAGCCCTGTGTTTGCACAGATATTGGAGATTTACAAATTATGATGGGTGTTTTCACTCTATCTCACCTTTTTTGGGAGTGAACGTAAATCCAATTACAAACCAAAACGCAGTGCTAAGAGAAGCACCTACCCAGAGCCATATAGGTCCACAGATGTTGGGAGTATACAAAAAACGATGGGTATTTTCACTCTATCTCACCTTTTTTGGGAGTGAGGTTATATCCTATTACACACCAAAAGACACATCTAAGACTAGCACTTTACTAAGAGCACTGTAACAACACAGACTCTGGGGGTTTAAAATCAAGAATGAGAGTTTTAACAGTATATCACCTTTTGGAGGAGTTAAAATAAATTAATTACACACTAAATCATACTTCTAAGACAAGCCCCGACCCAGAGTCCTGTAGTTACACAGAAATTAGTGGTTCACACTCAAAATGGGTATTTTAACTCTATTTCTCCTTTTTGGAATTGAAAATATTTCCACTTCCACACCAGAACACAATTTTATGGCGAGCCTGGACCCAAAGCCTTTAGTTGCACTGACATTGGAACTTTTCACTCAAAGATAGGTGTTTTCACTATATCTCCCCTTTTTTGGAGATGAAACTATATCTAGTCCCTCAGCAGAACACAATTTTAAGATAAGCACCAACTCAGAACTCTGAGGTTGTGCAGACTTTGGAGGCACACAATCCAAATAGGTACTTCACTGTACCACTCCTATGTCAGATATGTAAGTAGTCCCAATACTACCACTGAGCAGAGTTTTAAGAGTGGTATATTTGCATTGATTTTAGAGGTTTCCAATCATAGTGTTCTCTTATTTATCTCTGCTTATCTTTGTCAGGGGATGGGTATTGTGTTTCATAAGTGGGGATAATAAACAGTTGTAATCAGTTAGTAGCTTTGTTATGGGGCTTAGAATGGTTTAGGCTGAAGGGATCACACCCTGAGCCACTTTGGCACTGTCTCACTGACTACTGATATAGTCTAGTTCAATGTTTTACAACTTGGGATCAACAGAGTAAGGAAACCCAAGAGGGAATGAAGGAGTAGAAGTAATTGTAAATGGGTTGAGGTGCAGTTAGAGGAAAAATTTAGATAAACAATGAAATATAGGAGGAGAAAAATCAGATTAGAGGAATGTAGCAAAGGAAAGTAATAGAGTAACAAAAGTTGTGACATAATTCCTAAGGAAGAAAGAGAGAAGAAAAATTAAAACACAAAACAGACAGAAAAATAAAGGAAAGAAGAAAAATATACATAAAAAAACAAAAAGTTAGAACAATGATGTGCACATGAAGTAATAATACTAAAATTAGGAATACTAATATTGTGCAGTAGGGAATTGGGTAATCAATTTATACTCTCCATTAAGTCTTTACACAGTTATGGAGTAAGCCTCATGGTCACCATAGGCTGTATATCCAGTTGTGAACACAACAGCAATGAAGAAGGGAAAAACCCAACAGGTATGTTTCAAAAAGAAAAAAAAACACTAAAAACAAACACACATTAAAAAAACTGACAGAAAAAAAAAAGTAACAGAGTTAAACTAGTTGCAAAAAATAAGAGGAGCAAAACATTTTTTAAGAACTTAAAAAGAATAAAGGAAAAAATTAAAAATCATAAATATTTGGGGGGAGGCTCTTATGTCTCCCATAAATCTGCTTTCTAGTCCCTTGATGGAGTCTTTGATTTGTTTATAAAGGTCGGTTTTCCCAGTTGCTTGGTTGGTTTCTCAAATCAGCTGTTTGGGTATGCAGAAAAATGTTCTGCCTTACAGGATGGGGACTTGGCGCCTTCTTCCCTGACTAAAGAGCAGGATCTGCTTTTTGTTGTTTTTTCTTTTTTCATTGTGCTACCAGGAGGTGACTGGATAATCGTGTGTTGCTGCTGTTTTTAAGATTGGGCATGGTTGGAACTTTGGCCTGTTTGGAGTCAGTGATCTGACTTTCCAAATTGGAGAGCCCCCTTTGGGCCTCTAATCTGAATCCTCTCTTACCTTTTATAGTCTGTTCAATTTTTATTTATTTATTTTTAATGAATGGTAGTGATATTCCTGCAGTTGGCTGAGCTGCCAGTTCGGCTGCGGTATGGGTGGAATTCCTTTGTTACCTTTCAGGGGTCGTGGCTGCCTATCTAGGCTCACCAGGTAGTGAAGGTTGATCTGCCCTGGCCCTGTGAGGTTTCGTGGGTGAGGTAGCTGTCCCCTGGATAGAGCTGCCTCCCACAGGTCCAACTCCTTGCCCTGGACAAAAATGGTGATACCTGCTGCTTTTGTATCCCGAGTTATCTGCTAGCTGTTATGGTGGAGTCTATGCCAGTATCAAATATGGCGATTTTCTCTGGTGGTGGAGAAGGGTGGAGGGGGACTGCCTTCCTTGAGCTGTTCTGTGGGAAGGATTGGGGATACTCACAGTTTCCTTTGGCTTTCGGTCCCATCCCAGTCTACACTTGACAGTAGCCAGCAGGATGTGGAATTCTGCTCATGGTCCTCCAGTCCACGCTGGAGGTGGGTGAAGGGATGTGCACCCTTGGTCTCTGTCTGGTCCCATAGCAGTTGTTGCGGGCTGCAGCAGCTGCTTCTGCTCAAATCTGTGTTTTGGTGCAAACTGCCTGAATTTTTCCTTGCTAGGCAGAATATCTGTACTATTCCATCTCCCTAGGTGTGATTTTTCCCCTAGTGAGTATTCAGGAAATACCCTGAACTGAGAAAACTGGTTTCTTTGGAGGGATCACATATAGCCCAACTATATCCCCACCATCTTCCTCGGGTCTCTCTACAATGTGTTCTTGACTGCATTCTTCCCACTTCTTTTTCCCTTTTCATTTATGTACACCTCTCCTCTTGGATCCACCTCTCTCCTCCTCCATGTACTCCTTTTCTGGTGCTCATCTTGGTGATCTTTGACCTAATCTTTCTAAAAGTATTATACTATTTGAGTTTTCCATGGAGTTTATTAATACTTCAATTAATTCAATTGTAACTCCTTGCATACCACCAAGTATGTTTACTTATAGATTTATAGGTACATTCTATCTAACATAAATGAGGACAATGGTTAGGCATATACACTACAACAAAAGTTTTAGTAAAATTCTCTAACTTTTTTTTCAGAAGTTTCTAGAATATTTTATTTTATTTTATTATTATTTTTTTTTTTGGGTCCGGTCGTGGGGCCTGAACTCTGGGCCTGGGTGCTGACCCTCAGCTCTTCAGCTCAAGGCTAGCGCTCTACCACTATGAGCCACAGCGCCACTTCCGGCTTTTTTCTTTTTGCTTATGTGGTGCTGAGGAATCGAACCCAGGGCCTCGAGCATGCAAGGCAAGCGCTCTACCACTGAGCCACCTTCCCAGCCCCTAGAATATTTTAATGTATAACATATATGCTAAATGATGATGCCTTGAATTTACCACCTATTGCCATTGTATAAATTCATACAGTATTTTCTAAATTATTTCAATTCTATTCATGCTGCAGTATAATGCCTAAAACAAATAGCTATGCTTTGATTGACTGAGGCCATCACATTATCTGGATTACTTTACCAATATTTTGTACACGCTTATTTGAAAATAATTTTTGATTTATTTTTCTGGTTTGTTGAGAATATTGAGATAGTACTTTGTTGTATTTTTCACATGTACTCCTTTGATTAAAATTTTAAATTTATCTTTGAAAGTAGATAGCCAAAGTATATTTCTGGTTTTATTAAACTTTTTTCAACAATTTATAAGGAACAATGTATTCATATATTTAAGAACAATTTATTAATTTGATAATATATTTTTCTCTTAATTATACTGTACAGGTTTCCTACAGCAACCCACAAATATTGCTGGAATAGTAATGCAGTGGAAAGAAAACAGAAGCACATTTCCCTAAGAGTCCAAATCCTATTATTTGATTTGTTCTGTTACACATAGCACTGTGCCCATGTTTTATACTAACATTGACCCCCACATGACTCTCAAATATTTAATTAATCTTTATTTTTAAAAAATCTGCTCTTGATAACTTGAAATGTCTAAAGTGAAAGCTTATAGCAGGAAAGTACTTAAAATATAGACAAATACTAAAAGTTCCCCATAGCTATATTGTTGTCTAATGCAATTATTTGTCACTTATTGATCTAAAAATGGAATATTTCTTGGATTATTTACAGAAATACCCTGTGCTTGGATTTGGGAGTCCTGTTGCCTTCTTTGCTTGTTTCAGATACATTACTCTTGATAGTCAAGTGGCTGTTTGACACCCTGCCCACATCTGCACCAACCTGTCTCCTATATCCCAAACTATTTTGCTTAGCTCTTGTGCCTTCCATCCTTTTGCTGAACTAATAGAAGTACAACTAAAATGACTGTTATTTTAAGCAACTAATTTGTTTAATCTGAGCTAGAATAAAAATTGTGACATAGGACCTAAAATTTAATAAACTGTGACAGTACATCTTCTTCAATAAAAGAACAATTTAGTTGTAATTTTAAAAAAGAAAGTAGTAGTGAGCACTTTAAAATATAACCTAGGATACATCACAATCCTCTTACCGTTTTCTTGGCTATTGAAGAGCTGAACTAATACTCGGTTCATTACCCAGATACTTTTATGCCTCATTTCTCAATTTTCATTATGAAGGAAAATCAAAATAGGGTCATTTAAATAGAGTTGGAATTATTTCACTGTGTAAGTAAGGGAAAGGATACATTTAAAAATGCCAATACAAGTTAATAAAGTCCAAACAATAAAAAAATGTAACTTAAAAACATTTGAGGAACAAATTTAGAGCCAAATACATAGAAGGGTTGCTGTTGAAAAAAAATGTTCTTTCGTTTGGATATAATGGAAGGAAGTTTTCCATTTTTTATCTGGAATTAATAGCAAAAATGAAAAAATCAGTTAAATGCACATGTTTTTGCTACTTGGTGATATTGATATAGATACATGAAGTATCTCAAGACAAGAAACTACTCAGAAGCAAAATATATTCCATAAAATAATAGTGTGCAAAAGCTATCATAAACCACAGAAAGAAGAAAGAAGGTGTAATGCATATATACAAAGTCAGGTCTATGAAAATGCTGGCAACTGATACGACAAATAGAAGAATGCACCAAGCTATGTACCCTGCTAGTGACCCTAAGAAATTCTTTAAAATAGACTAGCTTACAGACTTGATGATATTTACAAGAGGGAAATGATTGTTGGGAAGAAGAGAGAGAGACAGAAAATGTCAAGAAAAATGAAAATCTTCGTTGGTAAGCTCTTTTTTACTGAATCATGTGTATAAGTATTAAAAAGATAATGAAAACATGAAATAAAGACAGTAAAAGAAAAGAAGTCTAGAATCATGAAATTTTTAAAGGATGGGAGGTTAGTGGTCAATTTAACTACTCAAGTATTAGCATTCTAGAAAAAACATGAATATATTTGTTCTGAGGAAAATACATTAATTTTTATTAAGCCGCGCACCAGTGGCTCATGCCTGTAATCCTACCTACTTAGGAGGCTGAGATCTGAGGATTGTGGTTCAAATCTAGCCTGAGCAGGAAAGTCTGTGAGACTCTTATCTCCAATAAAGCACCAGAAAACCAGAAGTAGTGCTGTGGCTCAAGTGGTAGAGTGCTCTCCTTGAGCTGAAGAGCTGAGGGACAGTGCCCAGGCCCAGAGTTCAAACCTCATGACCGACAAAAAAAAAATGTTAATTTAAGATTGATTGATACATTTTCAAAGACTTCAATGAAGCATCATTTAGCTCTTTATATATATATTATATTATATTTTTCAGTTTAAAATGACCATTTTAAAAGCATTTTTGTTTGATTTATACTTAATACTTTTTGTTAACATGCAAATTGTTAGCTAAGTCAGTTTGCTTTCTACCTAGAATTTTTACAGGAAAGTTTTTGACAGTTAATTCATATGCATAATTTGGTGTCAATAGATCCTGTATAACAAATACCTATGTATAATCTGTTAGAAGAAATTGGTGTAATTAGTAATATTTTTAATGAGACACAAACACAAGCTAAAAGATACCTGAAAATAAGATTTTTAGTAATAATAAAATAAAAATAAAAAATACTTTTATCCTCCAAAATATTAATTAATCCTATATTTAATCTATATGAAAAGTAGCAGAGAAAACGTCCACACTTTTTATTTCACCCTTTGTCCCATCTTTCTGTGTTTTCCCTTCCCTTCCTCAAATCAGATAGACTTATATACAAGACAAAGTGTACAGAAATAAAAAAAAAAAAAACAGGGACAAAAGGGAAAATACCAGAAAGGGGGTAGGGAGAACTACCAAGAGTACAATAAAAAAAATCGTGTTCTCATTTCCTGGAATTCATTTCGATAAGCATCATTTTATATGTTCATGGGAACATAGCTATTTAGTCCTTGTAATCTCCTCCTAAGAATATCCTTCTTTGGGCTCACTATATGAATATTTAGGGTACTGTTTAATTATGTCCAGGTGTAATTTTTTTGTCTTTTACTATCCATTGTATATAGATAAATTTCTTTAAAAAAGAAAAATATTGTCAGTTTTATCTAAAAAATTAGGATAATAAGTCACTTTATAGTATTCTTATAATAGCTACATGATTTAAAATATGCAATGTGATTCTAACACTAGCTATCACATACTAAATACTTTATAAATATTAGTTAATATTATGATTGGTGTAACAAAAATAGACTACAAAATAGTAAAGTTTCAAATGTTTCCATTTTTCTCTATCCCTTTGAAAATTATGGATTCTTGAATCTATAGAAAATAAATATATTGAAAGTGTATTTTTATATCTGTAAACCTTTTAATTCATTAAAATAAAAGATTTACTTGATATAACATTAGGCTCTAAACTAATTGAAATAATATGTGAAGACCAATTTTTTTTATATTTACTACTAATAGCCTGCAGGATTATTCTAAGCACAGTGCAAAGCAGTTTCTCTAAAACTTTAAAGGTCACACAGAGCAGAATGTGCTTCGAAGTAGATTTTCTTGTGTAACAGAAGAATGTGAAATAAGGATTATTTAACTGATGAAAATATGTTCAAATTTTTTTCTCTCTGAATCACATACAATAATAGGTTCTCAATCCACTGGGCAGTACACAGTGAGTCTTTGTGTGTGTGTGTGTGTGTGTGTGAGTGTGTGTGTGTGTGTGTGTGTGTGTGTGTGTGTGTGTGTGTGAGTTGTGGGGCTTGAATTCAGGGCCTGAGCACTGTCCCTGAACCTCTATTGTGCTCAATGTTAGTGCTTTACCTCTTGAGCCATAGCTTCACTTTCAGTTTTTGAGTGATTAATTGGAGATAAGATTCTCATGGGGACTTTTCTGCCCAGGCTGGCTTCAAACTGAAATCCTCAGATCTCAGCCTCATGAGTAGGTTGGATTACAGGCTTGAGCCACCAGCACCAAGCCACAGGGAGTCTTTTTAAGTTTGCTTCTATTTTTACTCTAAAACAACAAATGCTTTTAGATACAATATAGGGCCCAAGTGCTAAAAGAAATTTTAATATTTCTAGGCGGGAAATCTTTCAAAAACATATGGCTATCACTTCCCATTTAGGAATAATATTAGTCAATTTTTTTCTGTCATAGTAATGAAAAACAGTATGTTTTGATAGTTAAGATATTTTCTTCTTATTGTTGTTGTTAATGTTCTTGTTTTGATGTCTTGAAAACTAGTCACTCTTCAGCATCAACTTACACTGAACTGGGATTATAGATAGCCACACCATGCCCAACTGAAAGTTTTTATTTTTGAAAAAGTGTAGCATTCTGACTCACAATGAACCTCAAAATTACTATTATAATCAGAAGTTGGTCATTTGCCCTATAAAAATTTGCAGTTAATGTACTTTATTTAAAATTCCTTTTACCTAGAGATTCTACTGGAAAACTTAAAACTACTTAAATTTAATTCAGATATATTTGTTGAAAAAATCAGACAAGATGTGGCTTCTTATTTTTGTTCAAAATGTATTTGCATAATTGAAGTATAATAAATAATTCTGTAATTCATATAGTAATCAGGACTAAAAATCTAATTTGAGTAAATTATGAAATTATTGTTATATTACTATTTATTCTAACTGGATAGTCCTTTGACTTAATGAAATATTTTTTCTTATTTGCAAAGATAATAAGCATTAATACAATATTTCTGATAGCTTTAAATTTTTGCTACGAAACATTTAAATATGCTATCTTTAATAAGCAATTCAATCAGTTATTGTTTATATTGACTTCATTTATTAATAAATTACTCATGGAAACATGCAAACCAGACAGTGTTTAATTATCTTCTTCTTAATATCCTGTCTTCACAGAGGTAATGAACATGTATTCTTGTCACACAGCCTGACAGCCTGACAGGTTTAAAATAATCCACAAGCTCATAAGAGTATGTGACAATTTCCAGATGTAGCAACTGTTAAATATTTATACACTTCATTAACCTTTGAAAACATTTCTATGCTTTATTTTGTTTGACATGGTCCAAGCAGTGACCATCAAAGATATACTTACAATTAATTCTTCCTCAGGCTCAAAATGACTTGTAAGCTGGGGTCCGGTGGCTCATACTTGTAATCTAGATACTCAGGAGAATGAGATTTGAGGATCGTGGTTCAAAGCCCAGGAAGGAAAGTCTACCATCTCCACTAAACTAACAAAACAGGCCAGAAGTGGAGCTGTGGCTCAAGTAGTAAAGTACTATATTTAAGCAAAAGAAGCTCAGAGATAACACTCAGGCCTTGAGTTCAAGCCCCTGGAACAGCAAAAACAAAAATGACTTAAAAATTTTCCAAGTGATATAGTGTTACAATTTGCATGGATCTTTGGAAAAGCTATTTCAATCTTATTGAAGGAGGAATTTGTATATATTCTACAAACATATGTGTCCAAACTGTGACTGTGTTACTGGCACATGTGCCCGCAACTTGACAGCTGTTCTTGAAAATGCCACCAGCTATACAAGTGTAATGTGCTAGAATTTATGGGTCAGAACTCATGAATTGGCAAACGAATAATACAGTAAAAGAAACCACACATACAGAAATAGATAAGTTGCATATTATTTTGAAAATAGATGCAAACTTTCATTTTAAAAAATAGAATAGTTAGATGAGGTGTGATTTACAGTCTTTCCCAGGTAAATTAATACCCTATATATTATTTTCCTAATAATTCAAAGCTAGCCTTGTTATTTGCATATAAAGCCCTTACAAACAGGCTGATGTTGTATTCTCACTTTTGATCTCAAATCTAGGAATAATTTGATTGAAATAGCTAATAGCATGCAGTTTGGATTTCTACAATTCAGACTACTTTTTGAGTACCTTCTTTCACTTTGTAAAGTCAATCTTGCATTTTCCAATATTTCATGCATTCAATCTTTATAATACAAATTATATCACATATTTTGGGGCACAATGTGATGATGGAATGTTGATGTGTCCTTAAATGCATACTTAAAAATCTTAATTTCGAATGTGATTTTTAGTAGGTTGAAAGTTTAAGAAGTTTTTAGGTTGTGAGGGTGAAGCCCTTAGCATTGGGATTAATGGCCTTACCAAAAAAAAAAAAAGAACCCAAGGGAGATGCTTTACCTCTCCCACAATGTGAGGACATAGAAAACATAGCTAACTATGTACAAAGAAGCAGTCTTCATCAGGTACTGAGTTCAATGGTACCTTGGTTTTGAACCTCTTAACATCCATAAAAATGGGAAATGAATTTCTAGTATTATAAATCATGTGTACAGACCTTCTGCTGCAGCACTCTGAACAGAATAGGAGAAAATGGTTACCTATGTTCATTCATTAATTCATCAAGGCCCATTCTATATGTTAGGCCAATTATTGTGGATTGTAAATACAGTAGTAAGCTAAAGGGAGAACAACGTATGATTTCTAAGGCATGAAAAATCAATGTACAAACTCTAAAGTGTATTGTAATTCTCAAGCTAACTTACCCTAGGCTCATGCAAAATTGATTGTATAGATTTTAGCAGTTTGATTTATTTATTTTTAAAAGCAATCCTCTTTTACCATCAAGGAGTTAGGAAGTTCTAAAGATTCAGTCAAGATTTGCCTAAAGGTAATTAGCAATCTATCCACTCTAGACTTCTATCCTAGTTTATGTTTTTTAAGTAACCACCAATAAGGAAGCAACAAGCAGAAAAGAAACAAAACTAAAATGAAGCAGCAACCTAAAATTAAAGCAGAATGTCAGAAGTGGCTGGAAGTCAAAGAACTGACAAGAAGCAAGTACAACATACCTAATAATTATTCTAGAGAGGTTTATTTCCAAAGAACCTATGATTTGGTGCATATGATTTGAATGTACATGCTTTGACATTCTAAAGCCTAAAATTTTCATAGCATGAAATGGAACACAAAAATATTTAGTGTTATGGAGAGACTATCATATCACCTATGTCAGATGTGGTCATGAAGAATTGAGAAATAATAGCCCGTGAGTTACTAATGTTACAAAGTCCTAACCTTCAGAAACAAACCATGCTTAAAGCAAATGGCCTTAGAAGGCAGAGATAATATGTCTTTCCAGCAAAATTTTGAGACAAATGTCTGCAAGATATTCTAGTATTATAACAATAAAGCCCATCTTTTCCCCTTCCAGAGATGTGCTTGAAGTTTTAATCAGTAATTTATACTGTTGTAGAGGGATTAACAGGGGAATGTGCTCAAAGCTGAATAATAGTTTTTGACTCTTAAAATTAGAGATGCTTTATGATGTTAAACCCCAATGTCTGTATAGTGAACAGCTGACTTCACTGAGATTGGGCCAGGAAAACTGGTGAAATTATTCAAATGTTTATTCATTATTATTTCTCAGATATGGTGAGGATATGTTGATTATTATTCTGGTTATTAATATCTATCTGTGCCATTCTGTGCACTTTACTAATAGGTAGTGAACTTTGAACCGAATGTAGTCAATGATAGTTTTCAGGTTGTCCTCCTTAGAGAAGAGATGAAGAGCATCCTGTACATTGAAAGAAATATTCAAAGGCATATATAGAAAAGATAATTCTAAAATATTGATGACATTTGCTCTTTGGTAAAATTATTTTCCTCCTTACAAATTCCTAATATATAATATTGAACTTCTCTTGCAAATAAATGAAAAACAGATGGCTGTATTTTATATAAGAATATTGAGTCAAGACATTTAAGAATCAGGTGTACCCCTGCCACCACAACACATACAAATTAAGTAGGTGGAGATGACCATGTAAAGCCTAAAATTAAAGGACTGCATGCTAAAAATGAGCTTGAGAATTTGAGTCACAGCATAAAACAAATATTTTGTGTCATTTCAGAACCTATATTTTTGGACAATCACATGAATAGGAATATTATCATTTTATGTTTGAACTACCATTCATTTGGGGCTGTTTGTTAATAAAATGTTGTAACCTAACATGATGATACACAGATATGTCTTTAATGATGAACTGTTTTTTTTAAGATGTCTTGTATTAACTCTGTACAAGGAGTTTCATACTGCAAATTGTCTTGATTTTCAAAAAGATAATTAACAACAAAATTAAATGGTTTTACTACACATAACAGAAAAATTAACACAATTACAAATCTTATTACAAGTCAACTCATTACAGACACACGATAAGAACTTCTTTAGCCAGGGGTCGGTGGCTCACGCCTGTAATCCTAGCTACTCAGGAGGCTGAAATCTGAGGATCACGGTTCAAAGACAGCACGGGCAGGAAAGTCCGTGAAACTCTTATCTCCAATAAACCACCAGAAAATCAGAAGTGGTGCTGTAGCTCAAGTAGTAGAGCACTAGCCTTGATCTGAAGAGCTGAGGGACAGAGCTCAGCCCCACAACAGACAAAAACAAAAAACTTCGTTAAATACCTGTAGTTTACTATTTGCCTAAATAGCTCCGTGTTTAAAACAGGTTTCAGTTTTAATGATGAGCATGTTGTTATTGTGAAGAAAACACAAGCTTCTCTACTCAGGGGATTCACTCTATATGAAGTAAGATACACATTTGTCAGCTATTAGGATATTAGGATGCCTGTGATTATAGGTACACATGGGCAGAGGACACAGGAAGCTATAGTCTCAGGACAGTTATTTACCTGACAAATAATGGGAAGGTTAAAAAAAAGGCTAGGATGGGAATCTAAGTGGAACCTCCTGTTTACCTACCTAGTAAGTAGGAGGACCATTTCAATTCCTTGCACTGTCAACATAGAAATAGAAATAAATATAAATATAAATAAATGTTCCATTGAAGAAATAGCCATGTGAGTGTTTAAAGAAAGTTTTTTTTAACATTACTTAAGAGATCAACTCTAATAACTTACCTGGAGATCATCTTTATAACCTCAGATGATTCATACCATACGCAATGTCACTGACCGTGCTATTACTTCTAGAAAATGACTATAACATGGTCTTAAACCATAATTTCCTTCATTCTGGACAAAAAAAAAAACCAAGCCAGTGAAAAACAAGTATCAGAATTACCATCTGAAAAGTGTGTCACTTTTTCGTGTAGAAATTTTGAACCTGTGTCCTCCAATTTGCCTTCACATCAAAATGCAAGAGTAACAGCTCCAAGTCCTGGGTTAGTAAAGTTTTCTGTATGTTATATTTTAAGGTAGAAGTCACTGCCAGTATCACTTGAGCCACTACCAGCAGCTCTTTTTACATAGTAGTTATATTTCATTGGGTTTTGCCTGAGACTGTTTGTTGGTTCCCCGGCCAATTGTCTCCTCCTTCCATGTAAGCACAGGATTATAGACTTGTGTCACCATGCCCAACAAATGTATTCATTTTTTAGTACCATAGTACCTTTATTTGATTTTTCCCTAATTATAATGGTAAATTGAAACTCTGATAACAACAGATGATGGAGGGATGTGGACAGAAGGGAACCTTACTGCATTGTTGGTGGGAGCGTAAACTTGTTCAACCACTTTGGAAAGTAGTATGGAAGTTCCTCAAAAGACTCCACATAGAGCTCCCCTATGACCCAGCAATGCCACTTTTGGGTGTTTACCCAAATGATCACAAACAAGACCATACTAAAGCTACCAGCACGATTATGTTTATTGCAGCACTATTTACTATAGCTAAGATATGGAACCAACCCAGATGCCCCTCAGTAGATGAATGGACCAAGAAAATGTGGTATATATACACAATGGAATTCTATGCCTCCATCAGAAAGAATGACATTGCCCCATTTGTTAGGAAATGGAAAGACTTGGAAAAAATTATATTAAGTGAAGTGAGCAAGGCCCAAAGAAACATAGGTCCCATGGTTTCCCTTATCTGCAATATGTCTGAGTCAAGCAGAAAAGGTCAGATAAGGTGATTAGGCAAATGAACCCTAAGATATGTATTCAAATGTTTTTTTTCTTCTATGCGATTGTTTCTAACACATTTATAAGATTATTTCTTTGTTGCTTTGTATGTCCCTCCCCCAAAGTATAACCCCAGCTTTCACTGTATTTGATATCGATATAATTTGTGGAGGGGAAGGGGAAAAACAAATAGGTGTACCCATTGCAACAATGAGATGTACAAGTCATTATGTCGAAAACGAACTTTACAACTTTGGTCGGGGGGGGGGGGCGGGGGGGTGTGTGAGGGAGCCGGGAGGATTGGGTGGGGGGGGCGGGGGGAGGATGGGAAGGGGAAACAAAGGAGGAGGTTACAATGCTTGATAAGAAATGTACTCATCATCTTGCCCATGTAATTGTAACCCCTCTGTACAGTATTTTCACAATAAAAAAATAAAAATAAAAAAAGAAAGTCTGCATATTTTGCTCTTTGTCAAACATCAGTGATTTGAAAAGAAAAAAATATAGTATAAAGGATTTTAGGAAAGTGAAGCCATTGAAAGTTAGAAAAAAATATCTCTGAAATTTTGACCATCACTGATCTCAAACATGCTGTCAGATGTAAGGAAAGCTAACATTAACAAGTCATATTATCAAATAAAATACCATCCAGTCCAGGAGCAGAGCGAACAGGAAATTTCTTTCATCTAAGAAGTCATATATCAAAGTCTTCAGGTCACAAAGAAGCAATCCTGAAACATTTCTTAAAGTTTTCTTTTAATCCATTTCAGTAACTCTTATGTTAGCAAAGAGAGTGACTTGGAGCTGGACTTCATCAAACTCGATGGAAATAATTTCTCACTATTACTAACAGAGTTCATGTGTATGAATATAGTGGATGTGCATCTAATAAATTGGATACTACCACAAAAAGAGAAGTAATCATTTTGTATGAAATGAGACTAATTATGTACCATATCCCAATTGACAAGAAACAACACTGTTCTCTAAAATATACTAGAAGATATAAAGGAACTATGATGTGGCTGGGTTCAGTCATTTATGGAACCAAAAACATAATGACTTAGGTACAAAATACATTATTTTCTGCACATCTCATGGTTTGGAAAATGTAAACTTTTCAAGAGAATGGAGCATTTCTAATTTCTTTTTTGTATGTAAGACTTACTTGATAGTAATTATAGTTCATCAACAATAATTACTTAGAAAAGGATGTCAGATGAGAATGGACTTAGAGAAATTTACAGTGCAAGCGCTTATTTGTTGATTCTGGTCTTCAGAAAATTTTCTTGCATAATTAAAAAAAGAAACATATTTTAAGTATAATGTTCAAAAACATGAAAAACACCATTAAAATATATAAAATTAGGTTTAGGAAGCTTATTGAAACTGTTCATTCCTCTCCTTTCTATAAGATGGTTTTACTATGGAAGATCTACAGAGAAATATTACATGGTTCATCAAATTAGCCGTAAGATCATGTAATTTGTTTTGTTCTTGGTTCTGTTAGGAGCTTCATTACACTTGCGGTATTTCTTGATTTACAGGTGTAAATCATGCTTGCACCTCTGTGATGAAATCAACTTGATTATTGTGCATGATCTTTAAAATTAGTTTTTGAATTTTGTTTGCAATAATTTTTGCAATTTTTAAATTTAATTTTATTGTCAAGGTGATATACAGAGGTGTTACGGTTGCATATGTAAGGTAATGAGTATGTTGAACATTGTTACCCTTTCCCTCATTTTTCTCCCACTATGCCTCCTCTTCAACTCCCCCCCACACAAGTTTTAAAGTTCATTCATGTCTGGTTTGCAATGATTTTTGAGGATTTTTTTGCATCTATGTTCATCAAGAGATTGGTCTATAATTGTTCTCTCTCTCTTTGAATATGTGTGTGTGTGTGTGTGTGTGTGCGCGCGCGTGTATAATTGTGAGATTGGTTTAGTACTGGCTTCATAGAATGACTTTGGTAGTGTTCCTTCCTTTCTTATTTCACAGATAAAAATTAGAATATTGTGATTTCTTCTTTAGAGGTTTGATAGAGTTAAACAGTAAATGTGTATTGTATAGAGATAGAAGAAATACTATGCAGAAATACTTTAAGTACATTTTTCTCTATAATGTCACTTAGTGCTTCTGTTTCTTGTTTTTTGTCTGGTTGACCTAATTACCATAGAGAATGGGGTACAGAAGTATCCAACTATTATTGTAATTGTGTTAGAGCATATATATATATATAGAGAGAGAGAGAGAGAGAGAGAGAGAGAGAGAGAGAGAGAGTGAGAGAGAGAGAGAGAGAGAGAGAGAGAGAGAGAGATTCATGTACCTAAATATATTATTCCTACAAGTCTGAAAGAATCTGCTTAATAAAACTGGAAGATCTCACATTTGATATATACATGATAACCAATATTATCTGTTCTTGATGGATCCTTTGAGAATCTTCTGCATCCCAGATTTAGTGATCATAGATTCCTCTTGCTTTTGTTTACAATGATTTATCTCTCCTTGAATTACAAAGGATAGTTTTGCTAAATATACTCTATAGATTGAAAATTATTATTTTTATTCAGGGCTTGGGCTTTATTTGTGTTGAGAAATTTGCTGTTATTTATAGCAGACTTTTCATTGGATGTGATGGTCACTTTTCCTTTACATTTATCTAGTGTTTTAACAATACTATATCTAGAGGTGTTTCATCTCTGATTGCTGTTCTGTAACCCTGGTGTATCTGTAATCTACTGTTACTTTATTGGATATGTTATGTTTAATTTTAGTTTGCAATTCTTCTCTTTGTTGTATACCCATGGTTTGAAGAATTGATCTTTTAATGGTTCCCCAAAGGTTTGTGTGTTTTGATCCTATTGTCTTAGAATTTTACTTTTTTCTTTCTCTGACTGATCTGGTTCCTCTAGCTTGTTATTTGTTTTTCATGTCTTATATTGTCTTGGGAAAATGTAAAAGAAAAGACAATTTGTAAAAATATGAGAACCTTAGATCCTAAGGTGGTATGGAGATGCAGATAAGGGAGATATAATGCTAATGATTTCCCTAGGTTTATGCTCTTACAAGATTAGTTGAAAGTGGTAATGAGAGAGTGAAATGTGATAGGTAGAGAAAGTCTAGTAAATGATGCACTGAGGAAGAAAAGATCAAAAAACATAAGAGAAGGATAAACACTCTTATAATCAAAGAAACAAAATTCATTTGCTAATCTAATTACCTACTAAGTCTATGAGTATACAAGAAGAATCGTGGGTGGGGGAATAGAAAGAAAGTATAAAAGTGAGAGAGCTGGTCAATTTGCAGACAGACGACAAATGGTTAGGTGAAGGCCTGTTGAAGATGGAAGGAGAAGACATGAATATTGAATAATATCATGTATACTATGTAGTATGACTGAAAACAAAGCAAGGGAGGTAAAGTGTAACTAAAAAGAAAGCAATAAAGAACAAGCAAATATACCCAAATTAAATGCACAAAATGACAGAATAATTAATAAAAATATTAAATCCAGATAAAATTAAAAAGGCAATAATTTCAAAGAACAACAACCTTTCTTTCTTTCTTTCTTTCTTTCTTTCTTTCTTTCTTTCTTTCTTTCTTTCTTTCTTTTTCTTTCTTTTTCTTTCTTTCTTCTTTATTTCCCTTCCTTCATTTCTTCCTTCATTTCTTCCTTCCTTCCTTCCTTCCTTCCTTCCTTCCTTCCTTCCTTCCTTCCTTCCTTCCTCCTTCCTTCCTTCCTTCCTTCCTTCCTCCTTCCTTCCTCTCTCTCTCTCTCTCTCTCTCTCGCTCTCTCTCTCTCTCTCTCTCTCTCTCTCTCTCTCTCTCTCTCTCTCTCTCTCTCTCTCTCTCTTTCTTTTTTTCTTTCCTTTCACTTTATCATTTCTATGGTGGTTCTCTAGAATGGGTAAGGAACTTAGAAATCTGTATAAAGTCTGCAGTGAGGCTTCCCGATATGAATCTATTAGTGCCCCAGCCTCAGTCACTTTCTACTTGTTTTCCTCTTTTTCCACACCCTGAAAACTCACATTCTGCCATTCTGCTGAACACCATTGCTCTGATGGATTTGCTGCCACCCTCTAAGTTTGACTGCTTAAGTCCACATTGCCAGTGTAATTTCCCACCTGGAGCTGAGACTGGAAGCACTATTCAATGAGATTTTGTTCCTCTCTCTGTTGTCTTATGGGGAATTCTGTTATACAGTTAGTGTGCGCAAAGCCCACAATATGTGTTTTCTCCTCTCAGGTCTTTCTGTAGCACCTTCAAGACAGAGCACAGTATTGCACACACACACACACACACACACACACACACACACACACACACACACACACACACACACACACACACCCTCTGGCAACACTAAGTTTACAGATCTGCTTTCACCTACTGCTACTGATAAGCTCATGGGATATTGGAAGAATGTGCACAACTTTGCTCTAGCTCTCATTGCTTTAGCAGTGCTTCTAAGAAGCAATTTTCTGGTTGCTTTGCTTCTGAGCTGTTGAGAAGCTGGGGCATGCAGTCTGTTTCTAAACTCCATCTTGGCCCCTTCTCTTCATCAATATATAAAACTTTAACATGGCTTGTGATTTAGTTCCTAAGGATATCACCAGACTTAACATTTGCTATTCTTGCTTCTCCTCGCAGTGGTATTTTAGGAGTTACTTAACATCACCAAGCCTCTTTTTCATTTTCAGACAGAATCCTGTCCAAGACATAGGCTCTTCAGTTTTATTGCCTCTGCTACAATGATGCACAGAGTTGTACTGACAATTAATAGATGGAATTGGCTTTCACACCCCTGTTGAGAAACTCAACCAGTGCAAGGCTGATGGTTGTGGCACAGTTTTGCTTTATTTTTCTTTTGACAAATCAAAGAAGCCTCCCCACATAGAGAATGCTAGTATTCATGAGCTCTGAATGAAGACAACATTATGAATGGTACAATGAAGAGACAAAAATAAAACTAGGTCTAATGCAGTGAAAACAGGGGTTTACCATGGGGGTAGGGACATACAAAACAACAAAAAAATCACCATCTGTGTGTGTGTGTGTGTATGTGTGTGTGTGTGTGTGTGAAGAAAGTAAAAATACTTGAGTGGGGTTCATTTCCCCTAACATCAACTTATTTGACCTTTTCTGATTGTCTCAGACATACACTAGTTTATGTAAATAAGGAAAACCATGGGACCTATGTTGGTATAATCTGTGGAGGGGAAGGGAAAAAACAAATTGTTTAAATAAGGATACAAGTAGACCCATTGCAACAATGAAATGTACAAGATGCTATGTCAAAAAACGAACTTTACAACTTTGGGGGGGGGGAGATGGGAGGGCAGGGATGGGAAGGGGAAACAAAGGAGGAGGCAACAATGCTTCATAAGAAATGTACTCATTACCTTGCTCATGTAATTGTAACCCCTCTGTACCATATTTTCACAATAAAACCTTATTAATAAGTATAAAAACTGCATCTTTGATAATTATGATCATATTGTAGGTAAACTTTTTGTTTTTTCAGTCTTTTTTGCTGATAAATTCTTTATTATTTATTTCAAGTGTAGTTTAGTTTTCATTTTTTATGAAAAGAAGGTGATAATTGTTATTGCCATATGGAGGCAAAGATAATATGACCATGCTGTAGTTTGTTAAAAATTTGTTTAACATATGAAAATACTATACTTCAGGATTGGTCTCATACAAACTACCTGGGCTATAGAAAATTACTTAGAGTAATCTAGAGTCATTTTAACCATCTCTAAAATGGAGAAAGTATAACTAATTACATAGACTATTAACAAGACTTAGCTATAACACATGCCATACTCATACCTATAAACTTCAATACATTGTTGCTACTGGCCACCATGTTCACATGTTTTGAAACCAGGCTCAGTGTTACTTTTAAGATTGTATATGAGAGCCGGGCACCTGGCTTATGCCTATAATCTTAGGCTGAGTCTGAGGATCAGGGTTCAAAGCCAGCCTGTGCAGGAAAGTCTGTGAGACTCTTATTTCCAATAAACCACTAGAAAACTGGAAGTGGTGCTGCGGTTCAAGAGGTAGAGTGTTCACCTTGAGCTGAAGAGTGCAGGGACAGCACCCAGGCCCAGTGTTCAAGCCCCATGACCAAAAAAAAAAGATTATATATGAATGAATATTAATCTTTATGTTATTTATTCTTTTTGTTCATCATTTCCCAGGTAAACAGCTTAATATAACACTTAGCTGCATTTCCAGGTGATTCTTCCTTAAGTAAACCAACTTTGATACAATAAACAGATGCATGTGAGTCCAGATGCTGAGAATACACTCTCAAGATTGGTTTCCTTCCAAGAACATAATTACATCTGTCAATTCCTATTTCTCCAATGTTAAGTGCAAGCTCACTGATAATGACCCCTACTGGTGAGTAATTAACTCCCTCTGATGTAGGTGTCAGAATTTCTGGATGCTGAGTGCTAATGTGAAATTCACTACTACAAAAGATATAGCAAAAGCAACAACAAAAAACACAAACAGACTCCTCAGAGAACAAAATCCCAGCAGGTTCAAGTTTTAAAATAATCTACCTGCTGGCAAATCCAATAAACCTGCTGATTATTGGCTACTCTCTCCAAATCCTGCTGTGTCTTACCTACTCAACCAAAGAGGCTGCTTTTCTAAGTGATTGCTAATAGAACATGGCAAGGGTATATAAATTGTAGGCTATTATTTTTATCAGGAAGATGATAAGAACAGTTATTGCCTGGAAATGAAATGCAGGATTGAGATGCATTATCAAATACATTTTTGTTGTGTAATACATTGCAAGAGAGAACCTAAAATATATTAATAAATATTCATTTGATCCTTTATGCAGAATAGTATTCTCTTAGTATTTTAATTTAAAATATTGTTTCCGAAATAACCTTATTTTAAAAGTATTTGTCTACATTAAAAACAACCACAACAAAGAAAAACCTCTTGTGTTCATGTCTTGGAATTCATTTCACTTAGCATCATCTTATATGGTCATATGTACATAGCTATTGAGCTATACTGCTCATCCCCTAAGATTGTCATATATATATACATATGTATATATACATATATATATGTATATATACATATGTATATATACATATATATATGTACTAGTTATTACAAATAAGGGCAACCAAGGGACCTATGTTCCCTTGGATCTGGCTTACTTCATTAACTGGGTATATATATATATATATATATATATATATATATATATATATATATATATGTATATATATATACACACACACAAAATGGAACAAAAAGTGGTGAGACAATGGACAAAGGACAAAGCAACAGTGATACTCACAAGACAACATGCTGGAAATGATCTGTACAACCTGGGGATGGGAATTTGGGGGGAGGAAAAGAGGAAAAAATGAGGGAAGGGGTAACAAGTTTGACAAGAAATGTACTCACTACCATATGTAACTGTAACCCCTATGTACATCACCTTAACAATAAAATTAAAATTAAAAAAAGTATTTGTGTGAAACACGTTAACGAAATCATTACCTTTTAGGGCTATTATTGATGAGTAGGCTGATAGTTAACATAGTTAAAATAATTAATTTGGAGCTAAAATTTTATATATGTTCTAACCAATAAAACTGTTGAAGATGCAGATATAGATATCTAGGTTTATATTTCCTTTAAAGGTTAATACGCTTCTTACTATGATGTAGCACTTAAGTACTTTTTTTTTTTCAGGAAAATTGGCCACAAGAATGCATCTTTTGTGATTTTTTTAAAGTAATGTACTGAAAAATGGCATTGTGTTTTCTGTAGTTACATTTCTTGTTCCAAGAAGGTCATCTTCCTACATCTTGTATAAATGTATTCAAAGTCGGTGACCTAATATTGCTTTTGAAAAAAATGATATATAGTTCAAAGAAAGTAACTATTTTAAAAAATGACATACAACACTGATTTAGTGAAACTCCAAAAGGAGATGTTAAGATCTGATCTCCTAAACAATAAGTATGACTCAAAACTGCTCACGCAGGCATTTTCATTCTGTTGAGCATTTTCTGTGCCATATAGCTCAGGATAGGCATCCTTGGGTTGAGTGGTATAAGTGATGATAGGTTCTGCCAGGTTCTTAATGAAATCAGCTAAATGACTTCTCTGCTTTTTGAGAAACAACCTATGGTGATAATGCAGTTAAGGGAGTCAGGATTTGCTTTTAGATAAGGTTCTGAGTTCAGGATGGGAGTAAAGCTGCTCAAGCACCAATTCCTTCTCAAATTAGCTAATCAATGAAATACCACACAATGAGGTAGTTCATAAAATGCATATTTTAGAACTGAGAGACTTGAGGCACAGAGATAAGCAAATTACCCAAACCCCATAGATGTACTGGATTTTGGAGCCCAAATTCAAATCTGCAAAGTAGAGGACCTATGCTGTTAAGGGATGCTTCTAATCTAGAAGGCAAGCTGAATAAATGCAAGGTTAAAATTTATTGGTCAAATAAATTCACTAAATGTTGAGACAATTTTTCCACTTTATTTCATAGCTTGTTTTTAGTTTTCAGTGTCACCATATGAATCTCAGTGTTCTTAAGAGAAATATCACTGAGGATTGACCTACATTCATTATGCTTGAGTACCAGGTATGTTTTACCAGCTGGTGAATGCTCTAATCCTGCATGGAACCTAGAACAGATAATAAATAGCTATCTGCTATTATAGGAAGATGGCATGATGTTCATTGCTGCTACAGTTTATTTTAAAAAATATTTTGGGCTGGGAAGGTGGCTCAGTGGTAGAGCACTTGCCTTGCATGCATGAGGCCCAGGGTTCAGCACCACAGCACCACATAAGCAAAAAGAAAAAAGCTGGAAGTAGCGCTGTGGCTCAAGTGGTAGATCGCTAGCCTTGAGCTGAAAAGCTGAGGGACAGTGCCCAGGCCCAGAGTCCAGACCCCACGACCGGACCCCCCAAAAAAATATTTCACTAACTTGTGTCTGGAGAACTATTCCCAAACTACCTTATTTCCAACATCTGCTTTTTAACCAGACACAGACATTGCTTGTGATTTGGGTTTACATAAATTATGGAAGCCAGCAGGAGAAAATGAGGGAGGAGGTAACAGTGTTTAAAAAAGAAATGTTTAAGTGATGTAAGCCAGACTCAGAGAAATATAGGTCCCATGGTTTCCCTTATTTGCAATAATTAGTATATGTCTAGGATAATCACATCAGATGAGCAGAAATGTTCAAAACCTAGCTACATGTGTCCCTATAAGATGATGCTACATGTAATGAACCCCAAGATACAAATGCAAGTGGTCTTTCTTTGTTGTTGTTGTTTTTAATGTACTATGAGGTTTTTTTGTTTCTTTTGTGTGTTCTTCCTCTTATGGTATATGCCTGTAGTCACTGTATTTGATTTTGGTACCTTGCATCTTGTATATACATTTCTCTAATTTGGGAAGGGAGATGGGAATAACGAAATGCTGAAACAAGGACACAGGATGATCCATTGCAACAATAATACTCACCAAATACTATGTTGGAAATGAACTTTAGAACTTTGTGGTGGGGGGGGAGGAATAATGGGAGAAAAACAAAGAAGGGGGTAACTGCTTGACAAATGTACTCATTACCTTACTCATGTAACTGTAACCTCTCTGCACCACATTTTTACAAGAAAAAAATTTTAAAAAACAAATATACTAATTGTCTTTATTTTGTAACTGTAATTCCCCTATTCATCACCTTTACAGTAAATTAAAAATGAATAAAATAAATGTGGAAGCCAGGAAAAAACATTAGCTTCTTTTCTTGTAACTTCCCAAATCAGAATCTAGCAGTTTGTGATTTTTGACTGCCTATATAAAGCTTTAGCGATGTAGTATAATACTTGTAGTAATTTCCATCTCCAGAGATTGTAATAGAGTTCCTACATGTTTTTTCTCTATCCATTGCTTTCACACTATTTAATTCACATTCGTTTTATCTCATAACATTATAAAGCAGTAACAACATACCACAAATGGGCTAGAAAGCCCACTTTATTCCAATATTTGGTGTTGCTTATGTAGGAACTTTGTTGTATAGAACAGTAGAGACATAATTATTTCCTGGATTTATGTGAAATAATATTAAGAAATGTCAGCACTTAAGATTAATTACTTGGAGTTATTATCTAGAATCTAATGCTGATTGAAACTAGGTTGATATTTCTTAGGGAACCAGGAAGGTGTGTTTTATTTTTAAGTCATCCAACAAATGCTTTATTTTCTTCTATTCCTTTTGCTGCATTACCTTTGGTATGTGTCTCTTCATAAGGATTAGTCTTATGTATGCCTATTCCTTTTGCTTCATTAGACTTGGTTTAAATTATTTAGAATGTTCTAACTACATTTGCCTTTCTGTCCATCACAGTATCCAGCACCCTTGAGAATGGGTTTAGTCTTCTGTATACCCAGGAGATTAAGAGCATTAGTTCTGTCATTAGCCCCTGACAGCGAGCTATTTCTCTAATGACCATTGTGCCCCTATGATGTCTATTTGGCCCTCTGGGACGCTCTTAGAAATTACACTAATTGCATACCCACAAGGCTTCTCATGTATTTTGTTGACATCTTCTGAAGTTGTACCACTTTTGTTTGGTTGTATTATGGAGTGTGTTTCTTCTTTTTCTGTTTCACACAGAAAATGTGCAGCTCAGGAACTTTCCATTTTTTCCTCTTCTCACGCTCCATTTTTTCCTCCTCTCATTGATGTGAGAACCTTCAATACCTGTGAAGATGAGGCTGTCAGAATCAGGGGGACAGTGGAGAATTGATGAGAAATGAAAGATATAAGATATGTGGGAGCTGATTTTTTATAGACCAAAGGCAATTAGCTAAGGTAATTTTTATGGCTGACTTACTTTGACAAGGAGTCGGGAGAGAAAGAATTCATAGATAAGTGCAGAGGCTCTGACCAAACAAGCAGAAAATAAATTCTCAACACCAGACAGGAGCCTCTGTGATGTAATTCTCTCATCTAATTTTAAATGACTTCTTTTCCAGGCTAGGAATTTGCTTGCAATGCGTTTCATATTATCTCACAACCTGGTGATTAATTGCCATTACTCTTATGAATGTTATTTACAAAATTGTGAATTTGGTGTCATTTACTATGCTGCTTACTATAACATACACAATCTGTGTTATCATGGAAACCAAATTTAGTTTACATAGGGATTGCTATATTAATGACTTCTATTCATTTTTCCTTATCAAATACATTATATTTTCCTATAACATGATTGCCTTGGACAAAGAGGTTGTTTGGTGGCAACAGAAAGAGTCAATACATGGTATCCCAATTTGGTTATTACAGATTCTCTTTGAGGTCTTCTGGCTTGGATGTGTAATGTATAGTTATTATCATTACAAATCACACCAGTCAACCATATGGAAGCTCAAATTTGCTAACATATTAAAATGGAAATAATTTTGATTGAACATGATGAAATACTGCACATTATTATGTCTTCTCACTGATGA
Organism: Dipodomys merriami; assembly: GCF_024711535.1. Taxonomy (NCBI): domain Eukaryota; kingdom Metazoa; phylum Chordata; class Mammalia; order Rodentia; family Heteromyidae; genus Dipodomys; species Dipodomys merriami. The sequence goes on from NW_027202271.1 coordinate 32,931,033, forward strand.
AAATACATTTTAGTACTAAAAATAATGGAAGTTTAACAAGTGATTTTAAAAGGATAAGGGCAATAGGAGAAAAATCAAAGTAGAAGATCCAGGAATTCAAAATAAAAACTTTTTACAACCCAAATTGTGTAAGTGTAAAATCCCTTTCCGTGAAATTAAACAACTAAATAAGCCCACAAAAGAAACTCAAGGAGAGTAAATATGGGAAACAAACTAAAATAAATATTTTGTTCTGTTTAGATAATTTATGTGTATATATACCTCTAAATTTAGTATGATGAGTAAAATGAGAAATAGCTTGTCTCTGAAGAAGTGATAGAGACAAACTTTTAGAATATAACAAGATTTTAGAAATTAAAAATAATTTAGAAACAAAAAATAAGAAATATTTCATAATTTATAACAAGAAGATGTTATCTGTAAAATAGAAAATTATTTAAAAATGAAAGTTTTACATTTAGGAAATGTATACTGATACTGAGAACTATAAAACGACAAAGATTAGAGAATTCAAAAAATTTAGAAAAAAATTTATTTTGTGAATACACACCAGTGAATTAAATAGCAGGGAACATTTCCTGGAACTAAATGCATGAGTTTGCAGGGTTTTATTTTTGTTTCTTTTTGCTTTGATTTTTTAATACATGTTTACGTTTTATTTTACTTTTTCTTTAGTTAGTTGTACAAAGGATTGCCATTCAGCTAAGCAGTTTATGAATAAAATATATCTTGATCAATATCACCCCTTTCAATGTTCTCACTCATCCCTCTCCAACCAACCCTTTTTTATTTTATCCTCTGGAAAGTCCAGAATAATAAATGAAAAACTTAAATTTCTGATTCTGATGTCTTAGAATCTAAAGATGCTGAATCAAAAAAGTAATAAGAAAATGTACCCTCTCTCAAATTGTGTAATTTAGGACACATTAGACTTTCCATGTGGCAAATATTTACATGTCACTATTTTTTACAGAGTTTAACTAAGTCTAAAGTTTCTTGAAAAATGTTACAATAAGGGAAAATATTGTTGCTCTATCAAAGAAGCTTCATCTTCTACAACTGGCAGAGGAAGTTTAGAATTGTGACAAGATATATCAAGATGGTTATGCATTTAATAATGAGGTTTCAGATAGAAGAACCCTCTACTAATAATAAAATTACTTAATCTAATTTCTGTTTCATTATCACCCTTTAATTGTATTTGACTTGTGTTAGACATATGCATTGGTGTATAACACACATATAGATGTTTGCATATATTTCTCTATTTTTATAAATATATAATCTCCATCTTCTCAGTTTCATCTCCAGTAACTCAAAAATGAAAGTTAATTCTACCAATTAAAATAATTATTACAACTTTTTGGTGGAGTTTATTCATGTTCTGATTTTTTTCCACGTAATGTTTTATGAGAATTTTCTAAATGACTGTCAAAGAGGTAAGTAAACGCTGAGGTCATACAACCTGCTACATATCCAGTTATCCTATTTTCTAGGTCTTTTTCCCCCAAATTTTATCCTTGGGTTTGGCTTTCTCCACTTGTAAACTGGGACAAAAATAACACCTATTTTGTAAAATGATGTGAAAACAAAATTAATAAATATAAAGCAGTTGGTGTATTTCCTGGGACTCTGCACATACTCTCTAAATAATCCCTATTATATTTGCAAATGGATATTTTTACAAGATTAACTATATAACAATCACCATTTTTTTCAATTCAGCCCAATGTTTTAATGCAGGCTGCTATGTATTTTTAAGAAATATTTTTATAATATAACTTTAATCACTTTAAATGTGTATAATCTTCCAGTAGCACAAATGGATGCTAGAGGCTTTTCTTGTTGTTGTTCAAGTGGAATCTTTGAGGGCATTTTTTTTTCCTGATTTGTTCTATTAAAACAATAGAAAACTATGTAACAGGTTTCATTTTCATTATTTTTCCTTTCTTATTTTTGTTACTTATTTCTTTGCTTTTCTATCCAAGTTATGGAACTAATAATCAATACAATTTTTATATTTTATTTATTTAGTTAGTTAGATAGTTAGTTAGCCATGGGGGCTGAACTCTGGGCCTGGGCACTGTCCCTCAGCTCTTCAGCTCAAGGCTAATGCTCTACCACTTGAGCCACAGCAACACTTCTGGCTTTTTCTGTTTATGTGGTGCTAAGGAATTGAACCCAGGGCCTCATGCATGCAAGGCAAGCACCCTACCACTGAGCCACCTTCCCAGCTGACAATTTTCTTCTTCAATAGAATTATATATTGTCATCTCAGTATAATAAAAAGTAGTAATTTATATTTTGTAAATGATTATATTATATATAACCATTTATGCACTCATGTGTGTGCATGTGTTCATAAGCATTTATTTACGTTCAGTTTTGTCAAATGTGATTAACCTCTGCCACCACAGGTAAGATGAAAACAGTTTTACCAAAGAAGGATTAAAATTCTCTCATTTTTCCATAATTTGGCTATGCTAAACAATTCTGCAATAAACATGGTGTGCTGATAGCTTTAGTGTGGCCTGGTTTATGGTCAATTGGATATGTGCCTAGAAGTGGAATTGTTGGGTAATAGGGAAGATATATATTCATTATTTTTAGAAATTAGTTTACTGTATTGTTAATATAAAGATATATACAGAGGAATTACAATTATGAGTCAGATATGTGTACATTTCTTTTGTACAGTGCCTCCTGTTCCCTCATTCTCTTTTGAAGAACCTCCATACTGCTTTCAAGAGTGGTTGAATAAGTCTTTACATTCCCACCAACAGTGTAGTATGTTCCCTTTTGGCCACATTCCCACCACCATCTGTTATTGTTAGTTTTCTTGATAATGGCCATTCTAACTCAGATGAGGTGAAATCTCAGTGTTGTTTTGATTTGCATTACTTTTATGGCCAGATATGTTCTTCATGTCTCTATTGCCATTCTTACTTGGTCTGAGTAATCTCTCTTTTAGTCTTTAGCTCATTTATTGATTACATTGTTGTTTCTTTAAGGATTTGTTACTCAGATGCCCCTCAGTGAATGCATGGATCAAGAAAATATGGTATATATTCACAATGGAATTCTAAGCTTCCATTATAAAGAATAATACTGCCACATTAGAAAGGAAATGGAAAGATTTGTAAAACATTATATAAAGCAAATAAAGTAGAACCAATGAAATACAGGTTGAGTGGTTCCCTTTATTGGTAGTAATTAGAATTTGCCTATAAATCTACAAGTAAACACACTGAATGACAAAAGACAGAGAGTTACATTTTGACATGATAAATAGGACTCTAAACATTCACACAATGAGAGCAAAGGAGGATATTTTTAGGAGAGGTTCACCAAAGTTCAGCAGCTTTGTGCATATATGATCATATAAAATGATGTTTATCAAAATGAACTCCCAATAACCAGGTGCTACTGCCTCACGCCTGTAATCCTAGCTAGTCTGGAGGCTGAGATCTGAGGTTCCCAGTTCAAAGCCAACCCAGGCAGGAAAGTCTCTGAGACTCTTATCTCCAATTAACCACCAGAAACCGGAAGTGGCGCTGTGGCTCAAGTGGTAGAGCACTCGCCTTGAGCTGACAGGGACAGCTTGTGCTCACGGGGATAGTGGCCAAGCCCAGAGTTCAAGCCCTGGTACCGACCAAAACAAAACAAAACAAAAAAAGAACTCCAGGAAATGTGAACAAGAGGTATTTTTGTTATTTTTACTTTTTTGTGGATTTGTTTTTTATATTTCCCTTGTCACTGTGTTTTACTTCTGTACTTTTTATCTTGTATGGAAGTCTATCTGATTTGGGCAGGATAAGGAGGAGCACAGAAATGGTGGGACAAAGGTGGACTAATGCAGCAGTGATACTCACTAGAAAATATGTTGAAAATGAACCATACAACTTGTGGGGGAGGGAGTAAGGAGGAAAATCTGGGGGAAAACGAGGAAACAAGTGACACTGTTTAAAAAGAAATGTACTTATTATCTGACCTATGGTACATCACCATTACAATAAAAACAAAAAAATTTAAAAAAAGAAATTCTCTATGTTACCTATTAGCCCCTCCTAAACCTAGCAAACTGGAAATCCAAATTCTTTTATTGCTAAAGTTGTGACATGACAAGTCTTAGAAGGAGAATCATAATAAATGTCAACTTTTTGAGGTTGGAATTTTATATTCAGCATAATTTCCTTTCGTTAATGATAGTGCACCCTAATAATTTCTTCAATCTCTGCCTATTCCATAGAATGTACATACTACAATGTGTTTAGCTAGTCATTTACTTGAGAACATTTTGGTTATTTCTGAAAGGTATATATCTGCTAGGTTTTGTGATAAAATATAAATATTAACAACACCTACCCTATTTTTAGTAATATTAGTTATGACTACAAGGGAGTTTCACTTTGACTTGTCCATATGTACCTACAATGAATGTTGATCTTTTTTGTTGTTGTTGTTATTGTTGGTCATGGAACTTGAACTCTGAGCCTGGGTGCTGTCTCTGAGCTCTTCAGATCAAGATGTACTCTAGCACTTGAGCCACAGTGACACTTCCGGTTTCCTGGTGGTTTATAGGAGATAAGAGTCTCGTGAACTTTACTGCTTGAGCTGGCTTTGAACTAGGATCCTCAGATCTCAGCCTCCTTAGTAGCTAGGATTACAGGCATGAATCACTGGTGCCCAGCTCTCTTGATCAAATTTAAGCCTTTTATTACTGTTACGCTCTTTTATTCTCCTACCCTTTTCCTAAACCAATCACAGCAAAAAGAAATTAAATAATTGGAAATCTATGCCAGAAATATACAAAAAGTCTATTCATTCTTAAATGCTGTACTATTTTGTATTTTTTCTACTAGTGTTTGAGTAATCCAGCTTATCTTCATTTTTGCTGAAATTTATTTTACCACTTAAAAATTAGCCATTTTGAAAATAATGATATCTTATTTTGGTTTGAATTTCACGTCCTTGAATTTGTTTTCACAGACTCACTTGCTAATAGTAGGCAATTGAGGGAAGTGAATGTTCATGACTTTCAAGAACATTCTTCATTTATCAGTTGTTTGTTAACCAATACATTTTTTCAATATATCCCATATATAAATCCTCTGTGCTTTTCAATTTGTTTTCCCAGATATTTTGTCATTTCCTCTTTTATCCTCATGGTCTTTGGACCTTAGCATTTGTATTTTAGGAATATACTTTCTCTTCTCTTTCTTGACATTTTAGTCCTACATCTTAAATTTTTTCCCTTGTATTTTTCAAAATGTTATATTTTTTCTTCCATTGCTATATTCATCATTTACTTTGAACTCATTTTTTAAATGAGGTTTAAAATGTAGATGTTGATTTTCTAGATGAGTTGTTGAAATGAGTTTAAATAATGTATTCCATTGCTGAATAAAAGTAAGCTCAAAGACTAATCATGAGTTAATGTTAATTTTGCTTATATTTTAAAGAGAAAGTTGATATTTTAAAGTGTTTCCAGTAATCTCAGTGTTAACTCATCCACATCTTTGAAAATGCGTGTGGTAATTTGGAATATTCATTAAACATAATTTCTCTTTTTCATTTTGAAACATATAATCACAAAGAATTACATTGCATGGGTAATTTTGCTTCTACTTGATTGTGTTCAAATGTACAAACATTGTTATCTACTATTATATTTTAACTTTTGTCCTTTTTCTCCTGTTTAGAGATTGACAACATATTATCAAAGATTTTTGCATTTATGCTACTATTTTCTTAACAAAATAGCAAAAAAGAAAAAAAAGCAATGAACAATTTCCATGAAACATTTTTCTATCATCGTTCTTTCCAGTTGTCTTGCTAGCACTCAGATCAGGGATTTACTTACCTGTGTCTACATGCTGTTTTATATCTTTAAGCAGATCTCTTTGACTCTCCACTCTTTCTCTCCTTCTCTTCCTTTATTGCCTCTGTTTCACTTAATTTTCCAAATTACCACTGAAATGTCTATGTGAGACTAATCTTTATTCATATTTTTGTCCTGTGGCTTTTAGATAAAAGTGAATGCCTTTTGAAAGTTGGGGTTTCCATGATTTTTTTCTACCAGAATATATTTTATTTTTTTAATTTATATTTAAGTAGTTGTAAAAGGGTGGTGTCATTTTACAAAGCAGTGTATGAATACAATTTACCTTGATCTGTTTCACCGCCTTCAAAAATGTCATTCCCTTTCACCCTTTCCCTTTCAGTTCTTAATCTTGTGGTATCTACAATAATATTGACTGCATTCTCCCCCTCCCACTTCATTGTCCACCCCTCTCTCCTTTACCCCTCTCTGTTTTGCCCCTCTCTACCTTGCAAGCACTCATTTCTTGGTGCTTACTCTTTTGGACTTTGCCATAGTCTTTCCATTGAAGATTAACTTAAGGACTTCTTTCAGTTATAGCAAACTTTGGGAACTCATCACAACTACACTAGATGATGAAAAACTAGAATACTTATTATATTTTATTTCAAATTAGTCTTAATGCAACACAGTTATTATGTTGAATTGTTATATATTCTTATAACAGATAAAATTACCGTATGTGTAAGAATGTTAATATAAGCATCTTCATGACTAATCTACAGTGTCTTTTGCATATCAAAAAATTAATATAATAATGTCAAATTGCAATGAAATGTTATGACTCATACTTTTGTTCAAAGGCCTAACAGCTCCTGTGAATAAATTGTGGATCTAAATAAAGTTTCTGTCCTTAAAGCATTTTCACAAACTTTGAAAAATGCACTGTCATCTCAGTAATAAACTTTCTAATGATTTTCTGCCCTGTTATCACTTTCTGAATAAATGAAGCAACCTATAGAGTTGAAATGTTGCTGCCAGAAGCCTACCGTTTCTTATTGAGCCACTTTAATAAAGCATTCTGTACCTATTTAGATTAATTATGATTAAATTTAAAAGCTGAGTTGGTTGAATTGCTTCATCATTTAATTAAGATGGAGACAAATTAATTGTTTTTACATGCTTCTTTCTGGAAGGCCGGTGAGTTTCTGATTACTAGCTAAGTTTAGGGGTACTTAAGATTTAGATATTTTGAACTTTATTTCCAAAAGAAACTTTTAACTACTTCACAATATTGGAGAATGTTTTGTGCAGTACTCTTAAAAAGTGTTTAATATTAAAATCTTTAACATTGATACATCTCTCAAATGCAGAAATTACTAAGTGTGGAAGTATTCACAGCTCCTTTATCCGCTAAGAATAGCAACAACAACAACAACATACAGACACACACACACACAAGCCCCGTCTGCTTTAATAAATGTCACTGTTTGATCTTCACCACTGGATTTTAGTTGTGTAAGCCTTGATGAAATGTGGACTTAAATTTTTACAGAACCAAAATAGTAAGCATTTATCTATAATAAAATATTATAAATACAATAAAGAAAGATGTTGAAAGAAGATGCTCATAAATCTACTAGGGTAGGGGAGGTAGAAGCAGAGAGAAGAACAGTAACAGTAAGAGAGGGGTTTAGCCATGAGAGAAACTTTAAGAAAGGTCATGTTGAATAAAACTGTGGAAACTTCATTCCGTCTCTTCTCTAGAATACTATGCTACAGGGAAATAACTCTTTTTTATATTTTTATTGTGAAAATACTATACAGAGGAGTTACAGTTACATGAGCAAGGTAATGACTATATTTCTTATCAAGCATTGTTGCCTCCTCCTTTGTTTTTCCCCTACCATCTCTTCCCTCCTACCTCCACAACTACACTCCCCCCCGCACCCCCTCTCCCTGCTGCCTAAATTGTAAAGCTCGTTTTTCAACGTAGTGTCTTGTACATCCCACTGTTTCAATGGTTCAACCTGTATTCCCATTTAAACATTTTGTTTTTTTCACTTCCCCTCCCCAAATTATACTGTCATCAAATACAGTGAAAACAGAGGCTATACTGTGGGGGAGGGACACAAAAAGCAACAAAAAAAATCAAATGGTACCTTATAAATACTGGTAAGAAATGTATGCATTATCCTGCCAATGTAATTGTACCCCCTCTGTACAGTATGTTCTCAAATAAAATAAAATAAAATTAAAAAAAACAATAGCAAGAAAGAAAAAAAAACACGTGTCCCAGAAATATACTAGTGCTTGCAAATAAGGGAAACCATGGAACCTATATTTCTTTGGGCCTGGCTTACTTCACTTAATATAATTTTTTCTAAGTCATTCCATTTCCTAGCAAATAGGGCAATGTCATTCTTTCTGATGGAGGCATAGAAGTCCATTGTATATATATATATATACCACATTTTCTTGATCCATTCATCTACTGAGGGGCATTTGGGTTGGTTCCATAACTTAGCTCTGGTAAATCATGCTGCAATAAACCAAATTTCAAACTCTACTACAAAGCCTGATCAAAACAGCTTAGTAATGGCCTCAGGACCAATGGAATAGAATTGAAAACCCAAAAATAAACCTACAGACCTATAGCCACCTAATCTTTGATAAGGGGGCTAAAAAAAAAATAGAATGGAAGAAAGACAGCCTCTTCAGTAAATGGTGCTGAAAAAAATTGGTTAATCACCTGTAGGAAACTAAAGCTAGATCCTTACATATCATCCTGCACTATTCCAAATGGATTAAAGACCTCAGAGTCAAAGCAGACATCCTGAAAACATTACAGGACACAATAGGAGAAACCTTAGAACTCCTTGGCATGGGCCAAATTTTTCTTAATAGAGACTCAGAAACACAACAAATCAAAGAAAGGTTGGGATTGCATGAGGCAGCAGAGATTCTGCATGGCAAAGGACATAGCTAACAAGATCAATAGAAAGACCACGGATTGGGAGAAGATCTTCACTAGCCATACAGCGGACAAGGGTCTCATACCTGAAACATATTTGGAACTCAAAAAATTACATCCCCCAACAACAAATCCTCAAAGAAATGTATGCCCAATATATAAGTGGGCTTAAGACTTAAAGAGAAACTTCTCTGAAGAGGAAATAAGAATGGCTAATAGACACATGTAGAAATGCTCAACTTCTCTATCCATAGAAGAAATGCAAGTCAAAACAACATTGAGATTCCTCCTCACCACAGTTAGAATGGTTATAATCAAGAACTCTAATAACAACAGATGCTGGAGGGGATGTGGACAGAAGGGAACCCTACTGCATTGTTGCTGAGAGTATAAACTTGTTCAACCACTTTGGAAAGCAGTGTGGAGGTTCCTGAAAAGACTCCACATAGAGCTCCCCTATGAACCAGCAATCCCACTTTTGGGCATTTACCCAAATGATCACAAACAAGACCATAATAGAGAAATGGCTCTTGAAAATACACAATCTCCATTTTGTTTCACACAGCTCATAGCTAAGATATTGCGGTGAGTCTCTAGGAAATTTCAACATGGACTTTCACACAATGTTAGACTCATTAAGACTTTAGACAATTTTAAAGAAGAACTGAGTGTATTTGCAATAAGAAAAAAAATAATCTTTTAAAAGACAGCGATGGAAAGTTACAGTTTGAAAATAAGATGTTCTCACAGGCTTATGTGTTGAATGGTGGTGGTACTATTTTAGAAAGTTCTAGAAGTGTTAGGTTGTAGGCTTTAGGTGTGAGCAGGTCCTTGGGGGTATATTGTCACTGGCTCCTTCCTCTATCCCTCATGCTGCTTCCTATCAGTTATATTATGAACTCTTCCAATATACACTCCCCTCCATGCAGGACTGTGAGTCAAAATAAATCAGTATGTTTTCATTAAGTGATTCTCTCATGGATTTTGGTCCCACTGATAAGCGTGCTAACTAATACAATACACATGATTATGTGCTCACACAGTTGACATATATAGTTTGACCTTAAAGTGTAATACACAAGAAGAGAGTTATGCCATTTTTTCTGTTGTGGTGAGAAGAAAAGCAATTATGAAAACTGGATTGTCTCTTCATAAGGCTTAATTTTGGAATTAGCACTGACTCTCCTTGACTTTTCAGAAATAATCGACATCAGCTCACTATAGAGTGTGCAGCCTTGCTGCACTAGGGCAATGAGGTAAATTGCATAGAGATTAACAAAGATACCTTGAGGCTGAATGTAAAACTTAAGGCTTATTAAAATTTACTAACAAGGGGATAAACTTGCTAATGGAATGGAGGAATACATTACTTTAGAAAAGAGTGGCTTGGTCATGCTATGGCTGAGGACCTGTAATGTGGAGACTGGAGCTTAAAAATTTGCGGCTGTGTATCTCAGGATATTCACTAACAAGATCTTGGCTCTCTGAATACAAGGTTACTGCAAGAGAGAATGACAATGAGAAAGAACAAATCAGAATGCCAGGATGGAATTCTTCATTCATCTGTAGGGCAGTGGTGGGGAAAATGCTTGGCCATCACTCCAGTTGAACAGAACCTTGTAAGATTCATAGACAGCAATCTATTGATTATAATGTTCCTGTAAATCTTTAAAAAAAACAAATTACAAAAAATATAAAATAAAATATACATATTCATTTGTTCTTATCTAGATTTCTTAGCCTTGATGAAGAAGATAATTTAGGCATCTTAAGAGCAGATATGAACATTTCATATGTGCTTAACACATGTCTGTGTGTGTCTGTGTGTGTGTGCGTGCGCATGCAGACTGGTGGGAATGTAGTCCAAAGTTTAAAGTAGTAAGAAGATATAAATGCAGTATAAAAGGCACATATTTTCCAGCTGTTATCCTGTTTTTAGTTACCAGATGGAGATCTACTGACCCACTTATTGGTCAATGTTTTTAGCAAAAGTCTTTAAATTCTTGTTCCAGATTGTATCTATTGAAGATAAATTTTTGTGAAACAAGTAATTTTAGTGCATAATTAATCTTTCACTATGTGATGGTAGCATTTAGTTGTAGTTTAAAATTTTATCTCTTTTTTTTAAAATCCCTCTAGAGACTTTATATCATTTTCTTTTCACTGATACAATGAAATGTTATCATTATGACAAATGTCACCAATATTCCATTATCCCCAGAATATCGAAGTGTGGATCTCCTTGATGATTGTTGCAACATGGAGACCTTTACACTTCAAGAAAAGATTTATTTTAGAAGTTCGGTGCAATCAGGTCCCTGTGCATCCCTCCTGTATTCTGCTCCTAAGTGTGATGGATGTGGTTGTCTAGCAAAGCTAACCTGAATTTTCAACCAGAAACTTCAGCTCCCCATGCCAAAGTTGGAGGTTTAGTGTGTGCATGTGTTCCCTTGGTGGCAAAAGGAAGCCATGAAGCCTTTGGTCTTTTCTTCTAACAAAAGTACACATCAAAAAGATTTCTAAAACAATTAGAGATGTTATAAAAATCAGTTGTGTTAATTAACCTCAAAGATGAATTGTTTCTCTTCCCCAGAAAGTTATTATTGCTATTTTGCCTAAAACAAAAACAAACACACAAAACAATATATAAAAGAAATGTAAAGAATTTTTCTGTCCAATTCATGCAAGATTCAATGCCAGTAGGAACAGGCAATTCTTGGTCAACTTTTGACATTTATTACTTCTTTAATATAACTGAATGTTGGTATTGGAGCTCTCATTAAGGTAGTCATTGCTAATTTGTTTCGTAAGATCAAATGGATTGTATCTTTATTTTTGAAACTGCTACTTGTAAAATTTACATATTCCGTGAATATCAGAAAATAAATAACAATTGATTACTTTCACTGTATATAATTGATAGCTGAACTAGTTGAACTGGAGGAAATAGAATTGGCTAAAATTTTAACTTTTAATAGGTTCTCAACTGCCCCCCTAAGCACCAAAGACATTGCTGCACAAAATGTGTTTCAGAGAGCTGCAAAGATAACTCACTTCGGTGTTTGCTGAATTCACAATCTCAGGTCTTTCCCATATCCATTGAATTGGAACCTTTGAGAATGTAGAAGAGTAGTATTAGAAGTCTTCTAGCTGATCTTTATGCTCCTTCAGCTTGGGTAAAATTTAGAAAGAAGAAAAGAAAAATAGATTTGATTTTTACGTGGGCAACAAAAACAATCCTGGAACATTCTGACACTCAAGTTAGAGAGGAAAATTCTAATAATAAGATCAAAAGTGAGAAATGACAAATCTATATCATTCACACATCATGTGGAGCCCATCAGAAATATTATGAATTCTTAGTTTATCTTCTACAGACTCTGTTATTAAGTTTAACTGAGCTAACTGGTCCACATTACACTGCCTGCCTTATCTACACTAACTTCTCAGAACATTCTAACGTATACCTTATCTAATTTTGTTATGGTGCAATACTCTTTTCTTTTCTTTTCTTTTCTTTTTTGTCGGTCGTGGGGCTTGAACTCTGGGCCTGGGCGCTGTCCTTCAGCTCTTCAGCTCAAGGCGAGCGCTCTACCACTTGAGCTACAGCGCCACTTCCGGTTTTCTGGTGGTTTATTGGAGATAGGAGTCTCACGGTCTCTCCTGCCCGGGCTGGCTTTGAACCGCGATCCTCAGATCTCAGCCTCCTGAGTAGCTAGGATTACAGGCGTGAACCACCAGCGCCCGGCTGCAATACTCTTCTCTAGCAATTTACAGTAGGTGTCACAATATTCCTAGTTGGTTTTATATTTATCATATGCTTTTAAAATTTAGTGAGCATTTTTTGGGGGCAATCAAGGGAACACATCATCATAGTCACACATGCTTCTTTTGTGTAATGTATAGGAAAGGCAAGACAGGGCACTTAATAAGGGAAATAGAAACCTGTCAAGCATTGTTAGTAAGTGAAGCTTAGATTGATATGGATTGATTAGTTTAAGACAACAACATGTGAATAATGTATTGAGCTACTTTTCTGTACAAAGCAATCTTTATTACTTTTATATTAGGTCTGAAGTCACAAACAAAAAGGCAAAAGTAAAGGGTTGATAGGATGGCTGATGCCTATAATCTCACCTACTTAGGGGACAGAGATTAAGAGGTTCAAGACTAAAGTGGGGAAAAATTAACAAGACTCAATCTCACCAAATAACCTTGATATATGCCTGTCAAACTAGTAAGTTTGGAAAGTATAAATAAAGAGACCATGAACTAGGGTGTCCCTGGAAAAAACGAGAGAAAAAGATTGGAAAATGAACTAAAGGGAAAAGGGATCAGAACATCTTTCTAGTAGTAGAGTAATTGCTGGGATAACGTAAGACACTGACTTAAAACTTAAAAAAAATATCAAAACTAAAGAAAAGAAGAAAAGAAGGAAAGAAAGAAGAGAAATGAGTTTAACTAGAAAACGTTCTTTTTTATGTTTTTATTGTAAAAATAGTAAGCAGAGGGGTTACAGTTACATGAGCAAGGTAATGAGTACATTTCCTATCGAGCATTGTTATAAATCCTCCTTTGTTTTTCCCCTACCATCCCTTCCCTCTCAACCTCCCTAAATCCCTCCCGACCCCCCTACAAGTTGTAAAGTTCATTTTCAACGTAGTGTCTTGTACATCTCATTGTTACAATGGGTCAACCTGTATCCCTACTTCAGCATTTTGTTATTTCCCTTCCCCTCCCCAAATTAGAAAAATGTATATATAAGATGCAGGGCACCAACATCAAATACAGTGAAAACAGAGATTATACAGTGGGGAAAGAACTTAAAAAAGAAACAAAAAAAATCAAATAGTACATTTTAAATATGTTGAAAACAATAGCAAGAAAAAAAAACAAGTTGTGTCCCTATCTTGGGGTTCATTTCACTTAACATCATCTTTTCTGCAAAATTCATATAGAACAATTAAAGACCCCAAATAGCAAAAACAATCCTTAGCAGAAAGAGTAGTCCTGGAGGATTATCAATACCAAATTTCAAACTTGGTAACAAAGCCATACTAATGAAAACAGCTTGGTACTCGCTCCCTGGCCAAAGTTGTAAAGTTCATTTTTCAACATAAAGTCTGTACATCTCATTGTTGCAATGGGTCCACCTGTATCCCTATTTAAATAAGTTGTCTTTTCTCTTTCCCTCCACAAATTATACCAACATCAAATACAGTGAAAACAGGGGTTATACCATGGGGAAGGGACATACAAAGCAACAAAGGAATCATCTTATAAATATGCTAGAACCAATTGCAAGAAAGAGCATTTGAGTTCTTATCTTGGGGTTCTTTCGCTTAACATCAACTAAAAACAAGACCATACTAAAGCTACCAGCACAACTATGTTTATTGCAGCATTATTTACCATAGCTAAGGTATGGAAACAACCCAGAAGCCCCTCAGTAGATGAATGGATCAAGAAAATGTGGTATATATACACAATGGAATTCTATGCCTCCATCAGAAAGAATGCATTGCTCCATTTGTTAGGAAATGGAATGACTTGGAAAAAATTATATTAAGTGAAGTAAGCCAGGCCCAAAAAAATAGGTCCCATGGTTTCCCTCATTTGTCATTACTAGTATATGTCTGAAAGAAATAGAGAACATTCTTACAGATATTTTCATAATTGGCTAATCTTAACAATATAACATGGGGGAATGGGATGTGGATTAGTTGTAGAGTGCTTGCCTAGCATTTATGAAACTCTGGTTCCATTCCTCAGTACCACATAAACAGAAAAAGCCAGAAGTGGTGCTGTGGCTCGCCTGGTAGAGTTCTAGCTTTGAGCAAAAGAAGCTCAGGGACAGGGCCCAGGCACTGAGTCTGGCAAAAAAAAAAAAGAAAAGAAAAGAAAAGAAAAGTAAAGAACAGGATGTTTTAAAATTTTACAGATAATAATGCACCTGTTCTATGTTAAAAAGTAGATATTTAAAACTTAGATAGATCTGGTGACCTGTACATGACCTATGCAAATGAGCCTTAGAGTAAGGAAAGAGTTCTGCAACTATTCAGCAGTGCTACATATACCAGCTTCTCAGTACATGTCTTTTCGTTCTAACATGTGCAGCTGTAAGTGTACTGTTCACTTACATGAACAGAAGCTCAGATAAAGAAAAGAAAATTACAGCTATTAACAAATCATTTCTTTAGTAAGATGCAATTCCATACAAAGTAAGAAAATGCCAGGAAAGTCCTTGATTTCATTCTATAGACAATAGTAACAATTTCCTGATCCTACTACATGTGATCATTCTTCATCCACTTCCTAGGTCACCAGTCTTGGAGATTTGCTTTAAGATAGGCATTTATTCTGCGTGTTTTTTTTTTTTAAGATTTGTAAATTTCCCTGCCATACTGAATTTCCGTGTGTGTGTGTGTGTGTGTGTGTGTGTGTGTGTGTGTGTATCTCAAAGTCCTTTACTTAAATTGTCACCAGTTCTCCATGAGTTATTATAGGCACTTTGAGGCAAAAATCCACTTTATGTTAATAATTTTTTTCTTGATGTGCTCTACTGAAAATCTTATATGTATGTGCATAAAATTACTCTATTCAAAATTGTAGCTTTAAAAATATCACTATAATCTTAAATAGCATCACTTTTTATGGCATATTTTTGAGCTGTTATCCATCTAACATACTGAAGGCATCCTAGTTATTTTTGTAACAAAGACAGTGATAGATTATTTAAATGGTCACTAATGCAATCATTCTCAAAGTGTATAATTAGATTACATCTTAGAAGACAAAGATTGGAAAGTTCAAGACCAGGCTGTACAACAAGTTAGTGAGAGCCTATCACAACAAATAAGCTGGATGTGGTGGCAAATGCCTATCCTTCTCCTATACAATTAGAAATCTATCACAATATAATCAGAATTGTATAGACATGTTCTTAAAATCAAGCCTACTTTCTAAGCATGATTTTTGAGTCTGCTGGGATCCACTAGAACTGTATTCTTGCTTAGCAATGATATAAATTTCATATAATTTAGACATGATGAAAAATAATTACAATTGTTTTAAATAAAATCATAAAAGGACAGTACATTATAAAGAACTTAGAAATAAACATCTGGCATCCTTGTCATTTGCTACTTTTATTTTGCAGTTCTGTAATTCATATAGTTAAGGGTGTTTGTTTCACACAATTATCTCAGCCTTGATTTTTTTTTTAAATTATGAACATCAAAAGCTCTTTCCCTTACTCTTATAGTGGATGGAATAATATACATTACTGTAAGTAGATAAAATGAAGGCCAGGAATAGGGAAACCAAGTTTCAATACCTCCCTCCAATTTCCTCTACAGATAAATAAAAGACATCACTTGCTATTGCAAGAAACGTTCCTCCATTCTTGGTTTTCATCATCACTTTACAAATGTTATCCATCAGTCCTTTATCTAGTCCTGTGATTCTACCTCTAATTTCATTTCTAATTTCTATTCCAAGGCAAGATAATGTATTTTTAGGTCTATTGCAGAATGTACCAGTGTTTCTTTACATTTCTACTTTTCTTGCACTCTATTTTTGTTTTTCGTTTATTATTTTTTGTTTTTAAATCAGAGATTTATTGCTTTTAAACTAAATGGGCAAACAGGTATCATTTTAGGAAAAACAAAAGGTATACATATGTACTGACCTGAATTCCACATTTCATAGATTACATATTTAATATATCAACAATATCCTTATATATGAATACCTGTAACATCTTTAATACTTGACAACATTCTAGGATGTGGTTATATCACAACTCCCCTTTCCTTCCTTCTTTCTCCTCCCTTTAATTCTTCCTGTCTGTCCCAGGACTCAGTCTAGGACCTCTAACATACTATGCAGGCATTCTACCATTTGAGCCACAAACCTAACCATTTTTATTTTAGTCATTTTTCAAATAGATTTTTATGTTTATGAGTAGGCCAGACTGCACCATATCCTTCTCCCTATCCTTTCTGAGTATGTTGGGATAAAATACACGTGCAATGGGTTTAGCTCCTGACTGAGAGGTAGTAGTGTGATGTTTTTTTGTTTTTGTTTTTGTTTTGTTTTGTTTTTTTTTGCCTGAGCTGGCCTTAAATCATGATCTTCATATCTCAGTCTTTCCAGTAGCTAGGATTACAGCTGAATGCCACCATGCCTGGCTCTACTTTCTAGCTATTACAAAACATGAATAATGTTTTAATAATTTTAAATGGTAAATTTGGAGAGAATGATATCCACTGGAGGGTGCTTTTACTTTCCTAGTTTCAAATTTCACTGAAACATATTTTTTAGAGCTGGGCACCATTGGCTCAGGCCTGTAATCCTACCCAGTAGGGAGGCTGAAAAATGAGGATACCAGTTCCAAGCAAGCCCAGGCATGAAAGTCTGTGATACTTACTCTATCTCCAATAAACTACCAAAAAGCCAGAAGTAGAGCTGTGGTGCTAAAGTTAGAGCACTAATCTTGAGCACAAAAGGTCATGGAGAATGTCCAAGCCCTAAATTCAAGCACAAATCTATCTATCTATCTATCTATCTATCTATCTATCTATCTATCTATCTATCTATCTATCTATCTATCTATCTATCTATATCTTTTGATTTCCCTGAGTTCATTCAGATAATCTTTAAAAACAATTACCTACTAGACCGCTTAGAGGACGGCATCCTTACTGCTGTAACTTTGCACTTGACACCCTGTCAAAATATTTTTGTACCACAGTTGCTCCTTAGAGAAAGTGTATTCTATACATGGATTATGCTGTCTCTAATGCCTGTGGCCAAACAGCTAGGCTGTAGGCAACCTATCAAAGGAAGGCAAGGTATAGCAGTATTCCAGAGTGGCTATGACTCAACATTTCACTTGAAATAATTCAAGGATTAGGGATTAAATAAGTAAAAAAGGAGAAAAATTGGAAAATGTATGAGCTAAAATAATTGGTAAAGATAAATCTCACAGTAAGTATTGTAAAATATACCTTGTAATATAAAAAGTGGGCAGCAAATTACAGTTCAGTGGGATCTTGGAGCATATTTATTTCCAAGGAGGCCCAGTGAACTCAGTGTCATAGAATTTAGAAACCAGAAATTAGGCCTCTCATTTCCCAGCATTCAATGGTCTTTCCACTCTTTTATACACTGGAGACCTCCTTATTCAGCAAAATCTAAATAAGGATGCAGTTAGCCTCAACAGAAGGGAAACATCAAAATCCAAGGACTGCTGTTTAAAATGCAAAGTATTTTATACTCAGGGGCGTAGATTACCCTATCTGCACTGCTGAAATTTTAATACAAATTCACAATAGTCATACTTCTATATACTTTAAATCGCCTCTAGAAAATACCTACCTCTAGATAATAATAACATAAGGGTAATGCTATTTAAATAGTTGGATGGCAATATGCTTATATATTTATGTACTACTTAAGGCTAATAAGTATCTGTTCTACTACTGATGGACTTTTAGATTCTTTCCAGTATGTGCATTATTCTGAACAGTACTGCTTAGACCAGTCTTAAAAAAATCTCCTTCTCTATAGAGTCCTTAGGAAACAAATCCAGCAGTGGAATTGCTAAATTATGTATATCGTATTATATATACATATGGAAATGTTGGCAGTATCCTGAATTAATACTACAGAGTTTATGAGTGAGTATCATATTACTCTATGTTCTTCTTAATACTTGCTTAATCTGTTTTATTTTTTAACTTTAAGAATCTGGTAGACATGCAGCAGTAATATAATAAGATCTTAACTGACATGCCATTCACTATAAATCAGTTGTGGACCTTTCCTTATGTTTGTATTATTCCGTTTTGCAAACTACCAGTGTCCCTTAACATTTTTTCTATTAGGTATTTTTGTTTTCTTTGTTATGTCACTGAGCTATTTATATAATATGATTGTGGTCTTTTGTTGGCTATGTATTCTACAAAGTATAACAAAACAATATTTATTCTTCATTGGTGATTTTGTGATCAACATGATTGTTAAATAACACAAAATAGACATATTTTCTAAGAGTGTATTTTAGAAACTATGTAATTCTATAATAATTTATGGCATTTTGGCTTTGGTGTTTAGTATTGAGTCTAATTAGTATTTTTTTCATATATAAATTTGATTTTATTGTAAAGATGCTGTACAGAGGAGTTATAATTGAGTAAAGCAATGGTACATTACTTATTGATCATTGCTACTCCTTCCCTTGTTGTTGTCCCAGTATCCCATCCCTCCCCACCTCCCATACTCCTCCCCACTGCCTAGCTCCCCATCTGAAGTTATAAAGTTTGTTTCCAATATACTGTCATGTGGGTGTCATTGTTGTAATGGGTCATCCTATGTCTTTGTTTTGGCATTTTGTTATTCCCCTTTCCCCTCCCGAGATTAAACAAATAATATATATATATATATATATGTATATATATATATATATATACACACACACACACACACACACACAATGCAGGACACCAAAATCAAGTACAGTATCAGCAGTGGATATACCATAAGTTGAAGAACATTCAAAGGAAATTAAAAAATCAAATAGTACATTTAAAACAACAACAACAAAGACAAACCTTGTGTCTATATCTTGGGGTTCATTTATTAAGTTTGGTCTAAAGGTATCTCTGTATATATTTTATCTTGACCTCAAGGTTTCTTTGTAATTGGAAATTTGTAACCAAATGATGTACAAATGAATTGTAACCACTCTTGTAAACAAGTAGCTGTTATAAGAGCTAATTGCAAGTAGCCAAATGTTCAAGATATGTTCAAGTGAAACAGATCAGAATTGAAATAAGACCAATCTGGCTGCCTCCATCCTTCCCTTCTATTTTCTATATGTCCTTTTCTTTTCTCTGCCTATAAATACTATCAGCTCATGTGGTGGAGGAGAACATTTTGGAACATATTTTGTTCAGCTGCTGCCCTATTCTGGGATCACAGATAAAGATAATCACAATTCATAAAATTAGATTTTATTGTAATTTTGTTTTATAAGGGTATACATATGAATATACTGGATGGTTAATATTCTGATTTATATATTATATAGATATTTCTGTGAGCACCTTTAATTATTTTAAAAGTTCTTTTTCCTAATAAATGTAAATTGTATTTTACATAAAATTGACTTACAAAGTTTTCATTTTCTTTTTTTGGAATTTATTTATTTATTTTTATTGTGAAAATACTGTACAGAGGGGTTACAATTACATGGGCAAGATAATGAGTACATTTCTTATCAAGCATTGTAGCCTCCTCCTTTGTTTCCCCTTCCCATCCCTTCCTATCTTCCTCCCCCCTGCTCACCCCCCCCCCCCGCCCCACACCAAAGTTGTAAAGTTCGACATAACGACTTGTACATCTCATTGTTGCAATGGGTCCACCTGTATCCTTATTTAAACAATTTGTTTTTCCCCTTCCCCTCATCTAATATATGTCTGAGTCAAGCAGAAAAGGTCAGATAAGGTGATGTTAGGGAAATGAACCCTAAGATATGTATTCAAATGTTTTTTTTTCTTTCATGCGATTGTTTCTAACACATTTATAAGATTATTCGTGGGGGGCAGGGGGGATTGGGTGGGGGGGACTGGGGTAGGATGGGAAGGGATGGGAAGGGGAAACAAAGGAGGAGGCTACAATGCTTGATAAGAGGTGTACTCATTGTCTTTCCCATGTAATTGTAACTCCTCTGTACAGTATTTTCACAATAAAAAAATAAAAAATAAATAAATAGAAGTGTTTTTGTTGCTTTGTATGTCCCTCCCCCACAGTAAAGTTTTCATTTTCACAAATGCAAATCTGTTAAAATATTATTGGACTGATTATCAGCTAACTCTTTGGTTCCAATCTTTCTTTCATTTCTATTGAAATTAAAAGACTTGATATATAAAAAAAAAAAGAAAAAGAAAAGAAAAGAAAAATCATGGAAGGAGTTTCTGGAGTTCTTGCTACTCCTTGACAGTTTCTATTTTTTTCTTTATTAGCTTCTGAATCAATCTCTATTCTTTGCTTCATAGAATGATAATACATTCTGCAAACAATATAAACTCACTTCCCTTCCTTTCTACCTAATAGAACTTGATACCCTTAACAGGATCCACTACTCACCATTTAGAAACTTGTCCATTGCTTACACAGAATAATGGGCTAATTTATGACAATTAATTAAAATTTTTAGTTCCAATATAATACCATTATTTATTGCATGGGTCATTGTGAAGAATGAATATGCTAACATATGTAAATCTCTTGGCACATTTAAAAGGCACAGATCAAGTTCTCAAAACATAGTTATTTATTGTTTCCCAAGATCATTTTTTCTAGTATTATTACATGGTTTAATGTCATTGCCCAAGTTTTTGCTAATGGATAACTTCCTAGCTCCAACAGTTTACAAAAAAGGTCAATAATCAGAACTGCCTGACTTTGTGATTAATTGTGAAGCAGAGGGTGGTAACAATTTATTTTTGAGGCAATTGTAAAATGAATGCAGATTGAAATTTAAACAGACTTAAAAATTTACTGCAATTGTACTAAATCTAAAATTACAAGAAATGGTACCTGAAATATCTAAACTTACAAGAAATGGTACCTGAAATTTCTTGAATGTAGAAATACCTTAACTTTTAGTATCAATATTAGTTTTTTTTATTATATAAGTGCAGGTATGCTATGATACTATGATAAATTGTGTAATTTCATTTTTCTGCTTTTTATAGATACAAAAAGTATATTTTAAACTTTGTTTGTGAAAAATAATAAAGTTTCCAGTAACATTAGCACTATAATAACATTCATGGCTCAGAATTCAGAAGCTAGTAGCTGGTCACAAATATAGGGAAGCACAAGTTTCCTAGATTTTATCCAAATGATATAAATTCTGCCCATGGACTCTCCCAGGAATGAGAATATGCAAAGTTGTGTGAATCTTATGGTTTAACACTATGGTTAAATTATCTTTCTAAGTCCTCCTGATAAATAAATTTCATTTTTCAAAAAAATAATATTTTAAGTCTCTGTTGTACAGTGCTTTTGAGAAATTGAGTACTTCTAATAAATTGGATCCCATAATAAAAATATTGAAATACTTTAATCTATTTTCCAGGAGCAGATTTAAAACTAACATTGTTATCTCAAAATAAAGAATCTCATTATATTTACATACAAAAAATTAAAAAGTCAAAATCAATTTCCCAGAGAAAATATTTTAGAAAGAGACTATAATGAGCCATTTTTCTTCCATATTAAGGCAAACAACTAGGCTTTTTTAGTAGAAAAGGAACATGCTTTCAGTTGTCTTCAAATTTTTGTTATTTGGTCAGAATATAACTAAACTTCAGAGCACTGCATGGATTGTTGCAACTTCCAAAGTAACAAGAAATGTGAGCAAATATGTACTCAAAGTCTGTGTGGTGACTGCACTGAGACAGATTCACACAATCACCGTTGCCAAAATCGGGAACACATATATTTAAGTTCTACTTCCTAATTCACTTAGCAGTATACTTTTATAAGTGTAGAACACCGCACTGAGTTTTGTTAATGTTCACTAAGAAACATTTCCACAGCCTCCTCTGTGTCACTTTGCTCTTTCTATTTTGCTCTGCCACCTTTCCTACCTTGCTGTAACTCCATCCAAGTACATTCCTTCTTCAAACATGGCACTTCCTATTTTCTCTGTCTGAAAGGCACATTACTCAGAAATACGTATAGCTCTCTCCATCTCTACATTCAGGTTTCTGCTCATATATCATCTAATTTGAAGGAGTTTCATCATTTACCTTATCTAATTTAATGCTTCTTTCTCATTAGCTGGTTTATATTTCTTCTGGACTATTATCATGTCCTGACATAACACAATTGTGTTTGTTTTCTACAACCTTATGCAGAAACGTAGGTTTTATGAAATTGGTACTTTTGTCTCCTTCATGGCAGTATTTCTGTGCAGACTACCATTTCCTGGTTCTGAGTGAGAGGTAAAGGACATATTTTTGTACTTAACCAGATAGATGACAAGGGCAGGGTTTTGTTTGTGTTTTGCTTTGGTCTCATTCCTGCCAGACTTGTTCCTGCAGCTTCCTTATCCTCACTGGATAGATGGCCTTGAATATTGTACTTGGTCAACAACTTATTTCTGTGTCTTTTTTTGTTCCAAACAAGGCTTTACCCTACATACACAAATTAAAAATTCGAAACAAATGTATAGCTAGGAGTCAGATTTGCTGGTCAGGTCAGGGATTTTTGTCCACACTTCTCTATGAATTTGTGGTTCACTAAGTGCTATATTTCATGAATGAGTGAGTAACTGTCTCATGGAGACAGATGAGTACACATGATTATGTAACAATCAGCTTCTAGGTTTATTCCAAATTAGCTGACTGGGAAACAGCACATTATCATTTCATCTCAGAGAAACAAAAATACAGTACATAAACATAAATACATTACATGGATAATATATATGATAGAGGTTTGTCTTTAAATTTAGTTGTGATGTAAAACAAAAGACTCAAGTGACATATAATTCACTGAAGTGGTTAGGCGAGAAAATTCAGTAAGATAGTAGGCTAGGTAGGGAAAGTGTAAATCCATGTAAGTGCAAGTGCAATATATGTTCTGTTCTTGGGAAAGGAGGGAAGAAACATGGCATAGATGTGAAATGGTTGATATTGCTTAGCACAAGCCTTTAATCCACATTTCCTGGCCAGTTAAAGCAGGTGAATCTAGTTTAAGGTGAATGAATGATGGGAAGGCTGTCTTTTTTCTATTCTCTAATGTAAAAGCCCTTGAAAGGCAGGTGAAAATTTCAGTATTAAAGTTTAGAATGTGACAAGATTCCTCAAGCAAATAAAGATACAATACTTCCTTCGATGAAATCAAAATGAGAGCTAAGTTGTAGGAGAGAGCTTGGAGCGATGGCTTCTTTCAAAATAAAAGCCTTTTAGAAAGTAGAAAGGTGAATATAATTTTCAAAAGTTGATAATTAGACAAACTTCTATTAATGTATAAGTTCTACTTCTAGTAGAATTTAATTTACAATATATATTTTAACAAATAGCTATATTTTGCAAAAATATTTCTAACCATTAATAATTTCTAGTTAGTATGATGACGTAGTTTTGAGTTATAGCATGTCTTTTCTTCTACAAAATACTAAAAACTGCATTTGTATTATCCTTTCAGTAAATTAATAAAATAAGCAGTATTTAAATAAAATCATAATTAGTAAAATTGATAGACATATTTTGCCTTAATGTGAGATTAAAAATAAGAAAGACTTCCAATAATATACATGATATATTAATGGTTAAAAACACCTTATACCTTATTTCTTTTTCTAAATACTAAAATTTTGATTAGAAAACAAAATAGTGATAGAGTTTACTCTAGGACAAGTTCATGTTTTCATAGATTATGAGAATTTAACTTGAAAAAATTAAAGGAACTTGTGATTTCAACTCAAATTAGGTAAAGACAGTGATCTATTTACTAACACCAGCCACCCCACTCAGTATATTCATTGAAAGTATGAGTGAATTCATAGCAACATTTGCTAGAACCTGAATATCTGTGTCTGCTGATAAGTAATATCTTGATTCCCCAATAAGACAGCATTTGGGTTGGGATCTTTGATAGGTAAGTAGGGGTAGATAGTTCATGAAGTGGCTTTGATTTTAAGGGATTAATGCTTTTAATAAAGATGTATTAGGACACCAGAGAACCTGATTTCCAACCTTCCCCCTTCTTTCTTTGTTTCCATTTCTATTTCTCTCTCTGTCTGTCTCTTTCTCACTTTCTCTCTCTCACACATACACATACACACAAAATAGGTGGTATCTTTCAGCTTTCAAAACTATGGGAATTTTTGAGCAAGCAAATTTATGATACTTTTTAGGGCAACGCAAACTTACCAATATAATATTCCTGGCTAGTTTTTAGCTGCAAAACTGCATTATATATAATAAAACTGAAATGAAAAAATGCAAATTAAAATTGAGATAGTACATTTATCTTTCAACAAAGATGAAATACTGATTGGAATCTAGAACTGTTTTGTTTCACAGTATCTCATGATAGCATTTAAATTTCCTGTCAGTGTTTTCATAGCCTACTGTTTGAGCTACTCAAAGTTTCCACACATGAAATAATCTATGTTGTTTTTATAATGCTAAATGCTTTATGGAAAGGCTGAATATACCTATGGGAAGCATTTGATGAAAATATGTTTCCAACGTCAGTGGTAGAATTGGAAAACATAATTAAAGTGATTGTTGGATGCTGAAATAGTTTATCACCTTTATGCTGTGTTTTACAAAAAAAGGTATACCTGTTAGGGCTCTGTTTTCCTTACAAATTGTATAGATAAATTGTTTCATAATTTTCTTCAGTATCTAAGTGCACTTCTAATTTCAGAGGCACTTTTTACACCTAATAAAACAATTGGTGACCCAGCCAGAGGAGGCTGGGGCTAGGAGCCGAGCATGTGGCCGGGCAGATTCCTCCAGCTGTTGGGGTGCGAGTTCTATTTCTCCTTTGTCTTACCTCTGCGGGAACTGGGCTAGGAGGAGATAGAGTTCATCGCATCGTCTGGACAAATAAGGGCTGGAACACGTGGTGGAAAATAGAAGAACTGTTGGCTTTCACAGAGCTTACAGTCTAAGGTGTTTGTTGGAGGCACCTTACCTGGATCAGAACTACCCAGAAGTGATTGTTATTATTAGTCTGCTACTATCCTTCACAGAAGGGCGAGAGGAGGCAGCAGATGAACAGAAGGGCAAAGCCAATGGCCCAAAAGGCCTGAGTGAAGAAACTCTCCACCAAGCCGAACCAAGGCAGGACGACAGAAGGCAAACTCTCTGTGGTGAAGATGATCTGCTGTATGAGATCAATCATATGGTTGGAGATGATGGTTTTTCAGACTCTTACATAGAATGTGTAATAAGATTTCTGAATCCATCCCTCAAGAGGAGTTCCTTAACTCCTTTGCAATCCTGAAGGAAGAAACAGAAAGAAATCTTTCTGAGCAGATTCTTCAGGGTACTAGCTCCCTTCCTAAGCCTTTGTTGTCACCCATGACCAAAGACATCCAACAAGAGCTTCCTCAACAGATGTTTGAAACGAATTCACCGCCTGGAGATTCTGAGCACACACCAAGCAAAAAGCTCGCTTCTGGAGGACTACCCAGTGGTGACTTGGATCCTAAACCAGTCACAGAAGGTACTGGAAAAAGCCCCAAAATAGTAATGCATGTGGTGCTCTGAAAATAATGATTTGTCCTGAGAGGGGCTGCACAAATATGGTGAGAAACAAAGCTGCCCTGAAGAAGCATTCTCTAGTTCATAGTCCCCGGCAGTTTGTCTGTTCCGAGTGGGGGCGGGCATTTGCAGAAAAGGCCAAGCTGACGCGGCATTATCTGGTGCACAGTGGAGAGAAGCCATTCCAGTGCACATATGAAGGATGTGGGAAACGCTTTTCCCTGGACTTCAACTTACGTACACATGTACGCATCCACACTGGCGAGAAACGTTTCGAGTGTCCTTTAGATGGCTGTAACAGAAAGTTTATTCAGTCCAGTAACATGAGAGCTCACATCTTAACTCATACGAAGAAGACAAAGAAATCATAGAAGAAAGAGAAGATGGAAGATAAACCTCATTAGAAAAGTAATTGGAGAAAAATTTGCATCCTAGATTGTTGCTTCTAGACGGGGATTTTTAAAAATTAACATTGAACAAAGTAATGGGTTTCCTAACACTTTCAACGATATATATATATATATATATATATATATATATATGAAATATATTTGATAATCTTCACATCTTTATTTTCCTCTTTTGTCTCTTGTCTTTTTTTTTTTTAATCTGTCATGAGGCTTGAACTCTGGGCCTGGGCTCTATCCTTCAGCTCAAGGCTCAAGGCTAGTGCTCTACCACTTGAGCTATAGTGTCATTTCTGGTTTTCTCGTGGTTAATTGGAGATAAGAGTCTCCAGAGTTTTCTGCCCAGGCTGGCTTTGAGCTATATATATTGGTATCAGTACTGGTACCTTAGCTATTTTTCTCAAGGCTAGTGCTCTACCAACTTAAGCCAGAGTCCTTCTTCTGGCTTTTTTGATGATTAATTGGAGATGACAATCTTTTAGACTTTCTTGCCTGGGCTGTATGGGTTCGACCCTCAGATCTTAGCTTCTTGAGTAGCTAGGAATATTGGCATGAGCCACCAGCACTCAGCTGTGATACCATTTTAAGAACAATATTTTGCCTTTCAGTAGAAAGGTCAGTGATCAATGTACTTCAAAAACATAATCCGTGTTATGTTAGATTATTGGATATATTCTCACATACTACATAGGAGAATATCTTTTAGCTTTCTAGTTTCTAGTTATGTAGCTTTTAGTAATGTAAATCACAGATGTAATCAATGAATGAATATTTTATAATGTATAGTAAAATGAGTGGTTACATATTCTTCAAAGCTAGATTCATCTTATAATTTTATCATTCTATCAAATTGTAATCATGAAGTTAGATATGAGTGTATTTGGTGATGTGAATTCATATGTCAAAATAAAAATGAACAACCCCCCAAAAAAACAATTGGTATATTATAATATTAAAAATATCAGGTATTGTATGGAAGGAAAATTGATGCTTGCAGAGTGGAGAGGAATGTTCTAATTTCTACTGTGAAAGTAAAGGAACTTTATGTGTGAGTTTCTGTGTTTGTTTACAAAGAGTCACAGTTTTGTTTTGTCTTCTAGAAGCTATTTGATGAAAAACCTATCACTTTGGTACAAATAGACTTTCTGAAATAAACCAGTTATATCACATATTTGGGTATAAGTAGACTAGTTGTAATGATCTCATGAGGTTATTTGTGAAAATTCTTTTTAATGAGTCAAGTAATGCAGCCTTGGATTTTGCATAATGATATCTGATAGATGCCAACAGATCTTCCTTGGTAACAGCTAATATAAACCTGTTTAATATTACTGAAGTTAGTGTTTTAGAACTCTAAATCTGACCAAAGACAAGAACAAATAGAAAAAAGATTTATGCATGAAAAAAATGCCAAAACTTCAGTTAAAGGTAGTAAAACTTCTTTCTTGGGGCTGCTTCTATTTCTATGCTTGTCCTTCCAGCCATATCAACTGGCTTGATGTGGGTGTGACTTCTCAGGGAAAACAAGCAACCTCACACACAAAAGTGCCTGATTGGAAGCAGAAAAGCAATTATACAAATGAACAAAACAGAAATAAAATACAAAACACCAATGACAACAACAACAAACCCCATCATACAGCATTCTTAGTGAAAGTAGCAATATAAATAAAAATCAGTTGGTCAGCCTTCTTGTCACTATGACAAATAGCCAGCATAAAAATTTAAAAAAAATTATTTCATCTCACAGACTTAAGCTGACTGCATCATTTCTGGAGAACCATAGAATAATATTATAGCTGCTTAACTCATAGCAGCCAGCAAGCAGAGAAATAGACATAAAGTGGCCAAAGAAGAGATACAGTTTGAAGATAGACTTCAGTGATCTACATCCTCTGATGAGGATGTTCATCTCCAAACATTTCCACCAATTCCACCTAGCTTCACTAGCTAAGGATCAAATATTCAACACATGATCTTTGGTGACATTTTATAAACAAACCATAACACAAAACGAAATGGAAATCTGAAGTTCTAGTAGACAAAGGCCATAGATTTCATTGGAAAAATAATGAAGCAGGCATACTAGATATTTAAAGGAAACATTCTAGAAGTAATAGTGGTCTAGAAATGACAAACTCCCCACCTTTACTTGCTGACTAGATATTCACACTGAAGACTTAATTGGGATGGACAGATGTGACAGCTAAGACAAAACTGATTACTTTTAAAGTTTTGGAATCTTTTGTTGGCAAGAGCCAGAATACCCAGTATACTGCAATAATTCTCTTGGGAGTGGGAAACTTTCTTGAAATGCTATCCTCTTCCATTTCACAGCTCTGAGAGTTACAAGAGACATTAAAGAACAGTAGATGACATAGATGACAATAGTCCTTACTGATGTAGTCAGAGTTTCCTAAGGAAAGAAAAGTGGAAGATATTACGTTTCTGATAGAATCAGTGTAAGTTGTTGGGAAATGATGGGATAAGTATTTTCTCCAGACTCTGGAGACATTCTTGCCTTTCAGAAAGAAAAGGAGAATTCTTTGGCTCTAGAAACAATAGGAAACAGAATCTGCCTCATAGCCATGCTTCACGCAGTGGGCTAAGATATGATCATAAAGGTTTTAGAAATTATTACATTGTGTCAGACTGTACATTGAGATGTTCAAAACTCAACAAAGGTTCCTGAACAAAGACATTCACCCAAATATTGGAGTTGCAGACCTGAGGGCTACAGGATATACATGCAGATTATTTGGTGATCCATATGGATAGATAAATACTGAACCCCAGAGCTATCTCTGCAATTGGATCCTAAATACATAAGGTTTGAGGAAAGGGGCAACAGAGAGAAAGGAAAATGGTAAGTGAGCTTTAGAGAATATAAAAACTTCGTAAAAGGCTGGGAAGGTTGCTCAGTGGTAGAGTGCATGCCTTGCATGCATGAGGCCCTGGATTCTGTTCCTCAGCACCATATAAGCAGGAAAAGTCAGAAGTGGTGCTGTGGCTCAAGAGGTAGAATGCTAGCCTTGAGCCGAAGAGCTGAGGGACAGTGCTCAGGCCAAGTTCAGGCCCCACGACTGACCAAAAAACAAATAAATAAACAACTTAGTAAAGTTATTTTTAAGCAAGTAAGCAAATGATATTTCCCTGACAACTAAATTTATAAGCCAAAAAACATATTCCTGGTTTGTTATTTTTTTTAGACAGAGTTACTACATAGCTCAGGATGGCTTCAATTCATACTTTTCTTCCCTTAAACTCCAGAATGCTTGGATTGCAACTTTGTACCTCCACAGCCTCACACTATGTATACATACATACACATATACACACACACACACACACACACAGAGAAAGAGAACAAGAGAGAGAGTTCCAATTATGGGAGACATTAAATTATTTAATAAATTAGAAAATTTAACTCCACAAATTTTATGTAAGCATCTAAGAATAAGAACCCTTTTATTAAATATATACTCATTACATTCTTCCTATGACATCAATACTGATCAAATCTTTTCTATTTAAGAAAAAAGATAACTAAATGCAATTGTAAAGCATTGAGGTAAAAGTGATAATGTCCTGTATCATGCTTATCATCATATTGTATTTCAAAAACAAGTTATAATCTGAGAAGTTGTAATATAGCCTTTCTTTAAAAGATCCCACTCAGCAAAAAAAAAAAAGAAAAGGAAAAGGACAATTTAGATGGGATCAAATGGATTCTTTATGTTCTATTTGGACAGATGGAGGAAAAATTAACATGACAAGATTGGATATTTCTAAGACAGAATTGCTTTCAATCAAGTGTAAATTCAGAAGCCTCTAAAAATTTTGAAGCTGAATTCACTTCATTACTCTCATCAAATAATTAGAAATGGTACAGTGCTCTCTAGAAGAGAACTCATAAAAAAAGAAATACAGGTACAATAGTTTAAATTCATATAGATTATGTTATAAGAAATTTTTTTTGTACAGAGCCACCAAAGCTAAGTTCCCATATGGCATTTTACTATTTTATACAGATGTCCTCCAGTAGTAAAAATAAAATTTAGGAGCCACATTGCTATTATTATTTAAGTAGAGACTTTGTTACCTCACATAGAGATACTAATGATAGTTTTCTATTTCTTTGAATCTGGTCTTTTTCAAAATTAAGTCATGATTGACCAAAAAAAAAAAAAAAAGTAGCTAACTTCCGTTCTGATGATGGCCCTACTCCACATGGGAACACTCCATTGGCTATAAAATAAAAGACACATTTCCTAGTTTGACATTCAAAGATTACTAATTTAAGCATGTAAGCACTATAAAATACTGTTTAAGTTTTATTAAACTTACTAATGCTATACTTACACATAATAATAAATTTTAAGTGTCACAGTAAAAGCATGTTATGCAGAGATAAAAAGAGTTATTTAATAGAATACCTAAGAACAAGAATCCTAATTTAACAGAAACTAGTTAGTGACATTCATACATATTCTCTAAGGCAATTTTCTGTGAGGAAAAAAAAGTCTTAAATGTAGCATTTGCCAATATCTGTGGTGTAAATACTCCCATTACATCCATTCTCACAAAATATTAACAACCTCTCCCAAAATTTAAAATGATCAGTTCATTCACGGGTGTAACCAATGTGGTGACTATCCTTAAAGCAAAACTGGTCAATTTTCTTATGCTTCTTCCTAATTCTGAATTTTTCTAGTTTATTAAACCAGTTTAATTATCTCTATTGTAGCACCTGCATTAAAATGAGATGATGATACATGACAAAGAATTTTTCTGTTTTATTATTTAAAACTAAACATTTCATACTTGCATTTATTTTCACTAAGCTATACATATTTTATTTCTAGCTTGTACTATCTTGGGAATGTCACAGCAAGAAGACCAGAAGCAAATGATATACCTTAACCTATTTCTAGAGCTGGGAACCAAATAAGCATCTTTTCCTTTAAAACTGTTGTCTAGGGGCTGGGAAGGTAGCTCAGTGGTAGAGTGCTTGCCTTGCATTGCATGAGGCTCTGGGTTCAATTCCTCAGCACCACATAAACAGAAAAAGCAGAAAGTGGTGCTATGGCTAAAGTAGTAGAGAGCTAGCCTTGACCTGAAGAGCTCAGGGACAGCACACAGGCCCTGAGTTCAGGCCCCACGACTGACAATAATAATAATAATAATAATAATAACAATAATAATAATAATATATTATATAATATTGTATTATATTATAGTATTATAATATAGTATATAATATTATATTAATATTGTATTATTATTATTATAAAAATAAAACTATTCTCTAGTCGGTGGAACTGTGCTTCCAGTGGCAGAAAATGGATAAATAATAGGATACTTCAATAGCCAAGGTACAGAAACAAAAACAAATCTTCTGACAAAGAATGATTTAATGTCTTTGGTTTCATAAGCAACTTACTGTAAACCACTTAGTACAGTGCAAATTGGTGGTAAGTTAGGCCTACTCAGAGTTCAAGAGAATTTTTACTTAGTTGAACTTTCCTGTGTCACTAACCTTGGATATTTTTCCAAGTGGTATATATAATTATATCGATTGTGATCACTAGGTGAAAGATTATCATAGCAATGCTAGAAATATTTTATTCATCATGTAGTTGAAGGTGAAAATTTTATACCATCACTCTGATTTTATTTGTAATGAAAGCATCATTAGTTTCTGTTTCAAAGATGAGCAATTAAAACTTCAGATCACTGCATAAATAAGCATTTTATGTGCAGAATCAATATTTCTAGTTAGCTTTTATAATTCTGAAGTGTTTCAGAGTTCCCACTGTAATGATAGAATAGTAGCACATTGTACATATTAGGAAAAATACCTTAAGTGTCATTGATTCAAACACCATTTTTGAAACTTCCTTTGTGCCAAGTTCAGTTCAAGGACCTAGAGTTGAGATTGTCTCCCAATCTCCAGGGTCCTTTATTCCTGTGGGATCCATTGTGCCATATTCATGGTTTATGCACAATAATATATTTTAAAAGACAGTTTCTAGAGACACATTCTTTGGTATTTTCCCCTCAATGTTACATAATTGCAGTTTATCCATGTTGAAATAAGCATTTCAAACCAGTCTATGCTTATTCCTTTCACTGAGTTCATTATTTTGGTTCTTAAGTTATCTAGCTCTAATTTGTTTGTTGTTTCATGAGTTTCTCCCCCCACCAAATTCATTCTCTCATTTTCTTGAGAGAGTCATCAAGGAATATGTTCTGATATTCTTGCTTTTGAAACTCCTTTAATTTTTGTTTCATTGCTTTTTCCTATACTATCATTTTATTAATGTGATTTTATCTACAAAAATACAACTTTTGAATGATGGAAGGTGTGTCAAGATCAGATACTTTATATACGTAAGCTAATTTGCTGATGGTAACTCTTTTTTATAACTACTTAAAGATAATAAAATTGTAATTTAGAAATTGAAAGAGGAAATACATAAAATTGCCACTCTTTTATTTCTTACCAGTATACTTTAATTTTAGAAATAGGGATTATAAAAAAACTGAGCCTTAGTTCTTTTGTTAGCCTATATTCACTTGTTTTATCTTTCTTATGAATGTTGATATTTTTATTGTCTCAGTACAACAGGAAGGTATTTTTTCATAACTAAACTTGTCAATAGACCCTTAAATACTTATTAACCATTTACATTACAACTCAGCTTCCTCATGATTTTATTTCTAATCTTAAAACATTCTCAAGTGTCTAAAGATTTTCCAAATCTCAAGGTCCCCTTTTTTGACTCAGCTCTTTTTCATAAAAGCTGCAAAAATCACATAATATATTTGAGAAACCTAATGCAGCATGCTTATTCAGATCTTCTCTTTACTCTCAGTGGAAAGGTTGCTTGAGGAATTTGTTATTGATTACCAAAGGTCAAAAACTGAAGAAAATTTTGAAACAGGTAAAACTTATTTTCTTTGTCTTTTTCTTTCTACATAGGCTTTCTCGATTTTTTAAAATGTAAATCTAGAAGTATAAACTGTATGAATGTTGGTAGACCTGCATATTTGTGCACTGCCAATAACTAATAATATATTATTTTCAATACCAAACCAGATTGAACTCACAGGAATGACAATAAAAGCAACATCAGTAGTATCAGGTCTAAAGTAATTTGCAAGTCTTAAAAGACAGAAAATATGTATATGGCAACTATTCAAATAAGAGTATTAAGAGTCACAATATTACTTTAGGGATAGATAATATTGTATTTGCTTTTGCACAACATATTTTCCATGAGTCATAATGAAGAAACTTCTATAATATCTAGTATATCAATCAGGGAAATTGAAGCATATCAATTTCCCCACTGAAAATAAAAAAGTTACCTACTTTGTGTTTTATTAGTGCATATTAATGATAGAAATTGAGGTATTTTCTTGCCAGAAGATACTTTTAAATCTAACACTCTAAGAATTTCAATTGTATGTACCTTATACTAAGATATATAGCCTGAGATATTTTATTCAAATTTAGAATTCATCAGGTTTCAAAATATTTATGTTTATTAAAAACAAAGGCTACTTTACAAAACACAAATTTCAGTCAACTAATTATTCTGTCAATTATCTAAATCTATTTTAGTGAATATTTGACTAAAACGTAGATTTGCTTTACCAATAACCTCAGGTTATTTGATAATTAGGTTTAGATTCTGTGATAGTTTATTTTATGCCTGATTTACTAGTCATAAATTATGTATAAACTTTTATAGACTTAGTTCCTTTCACTAAGATTATCTTCTCTGTGGTATGCACATTAGTTTTGATGAACAAATTTATAATTTAACATTCAGATTAGAGTCTTCACTCTGGAACAAGTATATTGGTTAGAAAATCACAAATCTGTGTTTGAGTTTCAGTAGACTTAAAATCATTAAAATAATCAAACTTTAGGCAGTTAGAATATATCTCTAAGTCACTTAGGCAGAATACCATGAAATTGCATTTCTGCTCTTCTGAAATGCAAGAGTCCTTTAGATCTGATGTAAACAATATAAAAAGTAAGAAGTCTAATTAACTCATTTCTGACATTAGCTTACTCAGTATTTAGAGATATTGCTTATTCTGGTGAAAAAGAAACTTTGAGTTATATTGCAACATTCTGCTGTCATAATCACAAATACAATCCACAGTTGTATCAGTTGAAACCAAGAAATTGTTGGATTTGTGTGTGTGTGTGTGCTATGAGTTTGATATAAAAATTAACTGAACTCTGAATACCTTAGGTAAGTCTTTTCAGTTTATACACCATCACAAGCCATCACAGCGTCTTTGACTTGTCTGGGTCTTCCTATATTCACAAGACTACAGGAATAGATGTTCACAGATGCCTACTGGGGGTTCATTCTCTTTTCCCTTATTACTAATACAGCATGGATTTTATTTGCATGCTCATCTGGCTAAGTAAAATACTTAAATATCCATGATATTTTGTTGATAGTGATAGCAAAATTACAGATAATAATGTGTAAACAGATATCTCTCAGACAAAGCTTCCTAGAGTGTTGCCTCATAAAAAGAGTAGAATTTAATGATTTCCTTTCACCTCTTCCCATTTTACTTAGCTTACATGGCAGATGCAGTGCCATTTATAAGCTGAATTTGCATTCTTAAGCTGAATTTGCAACCCAGAGTACAGGAGCCAACGATGCTGGGTTGAACAGCCACACCCCTGCAGTCTACATCTTAATGGTTCCCTGAGAAGTCTGGACCAGTAATCTTTTGGTCTGTTATTCATATAAGAAAAATATAATCTTATTTAACCAGCTTTCTTTTTATGCCACTAAAATTATTTCTAACTAATACAACCATAGCCAATAAACCTTAATGGAATATTGTTTCCACCAAACTGTATTGTCTGTTAGTGTTTATGTTTCAGTGGTCCCATATTTACATCTCATGGATGGTTAAAACATAAAGTACTAATGCATAAATCTTGACAAAGCAAAGTTAATTATAATTAGAAATTCATAACTGATTTATTTTCAAAGAAAACAACACAAGAGGAGAAGTAGAGTTTTAGAACAGCCCTATTCTGAAAGATTATACAAATGTTTATTGCTCTGAGTAAATAAATAATCATTATGTTTTGGCAAACAGGCCTCTGTTCCCTGTGACTTAAAAACACCAGAGCCCTCTGTCACTATGTCATGATACCTTGCTGAGGTTTTCTAACCTGATCATCACCTAACTAGGATTATTTTTATGGGTAGAACCAAAACAACTCTACTGATATTTTTTTCATGGAAGTATTAGAGATTGGAAACAAAAGACCTCACACTTTCTATACCCCCAGCTCATTGTTGTTATCTTGTTTGGCAGATAGATTCTCAAGAACTTTACCTGGGTTATGAATTGACAACCCAGACAAAATAATTATCAGTTATATCCTTTAATGACTATGACTTTAAATTAAAAATTCCCATTTTATTCTTAGCATATGATCTGGATGTTAGGAAATTCAATTTATGGCAAATATATTGCCAATTTAAAAAATAAACAAAATTTTCAGAGTTAGGAAATTTAGGGATAACTAGTTAACAAACCAAAAGGGATGTCATTCAAGAAGCAAATTGTTATCTGTTCAAATAACATAATAAATTAATTTTTTTTGACATGTAACCAAACTTCTATACTTGGGAAAAACATATCTACAATTTTAATCAGACAAGCAATGCAGTAAAAAGGTGTCACATATGATACGTTTAATTTTAAAGGTTTAATGCAAACAAAATATATCTTATTAATAGTAGAAAATAATAGTAAAGTCAGAAATTCTGGCAAGAATCAATGACAAAAATTAGAATTTAAATATGCATAATTTATTCTAAATTTTATTTTAATATAGAATAAAGGGGAATATAATCATATGAGTAAATCAAATGAGTAAATATTCTTTAAACTGCATAGAAAGAAGCATTGCTTTCCTATTCCTGTCTTGAATTAAATAAAGGCTCAAATTTGTTCAGAATTTGTTATTAAACTGAATTTTGTGTACTTAAGAACAGAGTGTGTTTCTTCCTCATGTATTCATATCAAGGCCCATTTTAGATCTTAATTCACAGAACAGGAAAAAATGATAATAAATGAATATTAATGAAGAGAAAGACAATAATTTTATCAAAAAAAGTAGAATTGATCCAGCCTACATACTCTTTTTAGTTATTCAGGGTATTTCTTGGAGTGTGACATTCCTAATAAAATACTGCTATTGTTACCCCTTTACCATTCTGTACTTCTGTTCTAAAGTATTACATAAGAAGTCATTTATGTTACTCTTTTGTATAGCTAGTTTTACCTTTACCTTTTCTTGTGTTTATATTCTTTCTTTCATTTATTGAAAATCCAGTTTGAATACTTTCCTTCTTATCAACAATATTTTTAGTTATCTCTGAGTTTTGAAGCCAATCTATAGTCTCTTTTGTACTTAACATTTTCACTATTAGTTTTAACTTAACTTTTGAATATCATAGATTAGCATTTGTTTCTTTTACATATTTTAAATATATTTTCTAACATTCACTAGTTCCCATTTCCATCATTCTTGCTTAAAAGTCTTATGTCAATTTTATTGCGGTTCATTTAAAAGTTAACACGTTTATTTTTCTCAGATTGTTTCTATCAGTAATTCTACTACAGGTTGTTTATAATTGAGACCTTTTTTCTTCAGTATATGAACTCTGGTCCTCATACCTGCTCAACTTGCTTGCTTAGCAAATGTTGTACCACTTGAGCCACACCTGGCTTTGTGACAGTTGTTTTGGAGATGGAATCTTACAGCGTTTTCTGCTAGGCTGTGATAATTTAGATCTAAGATTTCTGAATAGACAGGCTTATAAGAGTCAATCACCAGCTCTCTAAGATGTTCTAAATGTGAAGTTTTAGCCTTCTTATTTCTGTACCTATGTAGTCTTCTTTAAAAAAAAATTTTTTTTTAGGATATTCTTTACACCATCTCCTCAAGTTAAATTTACCATCTTTTAAAATTCTATTTTCCAGAATTCTAGTTAGGGGTCTACAGTTTCATTTTGTCTTTTGCATACTGTGTATATATCCCTATATTTTTTATTCATGTTCACTTTGTATGACTATCTTAATAGTTGAACTACAATTTTCAATTGTATTGGTATTTCAATTCAGCTATCACTAGAAGCCTTCTCTTATTAGTTACACATAGAAACCTAGAATCTTTTCCAGGTCTCTACCTCCAACTTGGGACTTGAGTAGCATTTTTTATTTCCTTTTCAACACTGTGACATTATGCTTCCATTACTCTAGCTTATCATTTGCTTTCAACTTGCTTCCTATGCCCTTTATACCTTGTAGACAAAACACAACAAAGACTGAGAAGTCATGTAATATTTGGTCCACATTTCTATTCATGATTTTGCTCTGAAATCTTGGTCCTTTAATTTTATATTATTGTGTAATTTAGTCTCTGTAGTTTGTACCACTGCAAATAACTTTAGTGTCCAACTTTTGCTCTCCTTATCAACAACATACTGGGGAAATAATGAGTGCCTTAGAAAAAAATAGTAGAAAGCATTGAAGTCATTTCATTGTGCTTTTCTTCTCTTGGGAATTTTGGGCCCTAAAGTTCTAACTTACCTATGCTGTTTTCCAATATCTTCAAAGAAGAGTTGTTATTTTTTAATCCAAATTTCATATTTACACCTCTTGAGAAACATTGCCTGATACAAACGTTTCTATCATATTCTCAAAATAAAAACCCTTAAGGTTAGTTTCTAATACAGTTGTTTTTAATGGGTGAAAATCATCAACAGCCACACAGAATTTTTTAAAATCTCACATTTCTAACATTTTAGAATATAAAATGAACTTTCCTGGCTTTCAGGGAAACAAAAGCAAGCTCTCTTGTGACACATGCTGTTTTTGTAATTAACAAGAAGGCTCATCATCTGTAGCACAGGTAAAATCATTATAATGTGTAATGAGGAAAAGACACACACCACTTGAGTGAATCAATAATTTTAAATTTTCTAAATCTACTCAGCAGTTCAATAGTTTCAGTGGCGTAAGTTTATTACTAAGCTAATCACCATTTTGATGTGATCAAATAAGGTATTTTTAAATGTCATCAAACACTGAATTTTGCATGTCATCTCCCATTAATTATGTATGGCCTTTTGCTTTTGTATTGTGTATGTCTAAATCTATTTCAGCATTTTCTACTATGGACACTAATAAGCTCTTCCAGCTAACCAAAATTACCTTGGCTATAGCTTGCTCAGGATTGATGAGTAAAGGGAAGTGTCTTTTCTGATTTCAGTTCTACCTCATTTGTTTCCTGGTCTTTACTGCCAGGCAGTACAGATTTTCATATTTCTTTACTCTGAAGAGAGGCATATTATATAAAAGTGGGTGAAGGTCAAGCATGAAGTCTTATTTTATAGTTCCTATCCTTGTGAAATCAACCTTCTGAGAGAAATGCCAACTTGTGAGTTACAGGATTCATTGCGTTTTGTTTAACTCATGAAAATTAATATATACATACATAACATGTTAAAAACATAGAAATTTTATTCTTTACCTTCCATTCACTGATTTAAGTGATGCAAGTAAAACAATAAAACATTTTTTACTAAAAATAACTTGTGATGAGCTCATAATTATTCTAAAGGTATGTCAACGGATATTCTCAAGATGTAAAAGTCTGGGAATTCTAGATCTTTGGAAGTTCAGGATGACTTTTGTAAAATTCCTTGATTAAATAGATTCATGACCAAGAAGAAAAGAGTATGGATAACCATTTTATAAGATTTTAAAAATCAAAGCATATTTATTTAAAACTATAAAAATTAGAGCAGATATTAAATCACATATGGAACATGAATCCTATGCGATACTAAATCTGTTAAAAAAAAAAAAGAATCCTAACTTTGACACTATGTTCCATTTTTCAGATAAGGGAAAACATGGACTCTATCTTAGGTATACAAAATATATATAAATATATGTATATAAATTTATTTATATATAATTTTTTCTGGGAAGATGGTTCAGTGGTAGAGTGCTTGCCTCACATAGATGAGGCCCAGTTTTCAATTCCTCAGCACCACATACACAGAAAAAGCCAAAAGTGGTGCTGTGGCTCAAGTGGTAGAGCACTAGCCTTGAACTGAAGAGCTCAGGGACAATGCCCAGGCTCAGAGTTCAAGCTCTACAACCGACAAAAAAAGAATATATATATGTAGACATATATTTATGTCTACATATATATATATATGAATGTGTGCATGTATGTATATATGTGTATATATATGCACTTTCATATATAATAAAAAGATATCCTACATAAAGATTTGAAAAATAGGTCTTCTAGAAATAATTCTTTACTGATTAAAATGCTAACTTGCTTCAACACATTGAATAAAGGCAACACACTGAATAAAGAACAAGGCCTTGAATACTACTTTCCAAATGACATGAAAGTTTCTGCTGCCTTATTTCATCTTATCCCTGCCAATTATGAGCTACATTAAAATCTCGACTCAGAGGTCCTTTTATTTTTCTTGCTTTATATAAAAGGTTAAAGAGCACAGTCTAAATTCAATTCCATAGAGTTTCACTTTTGAATTCACCAAATTTAATGTTACTGGATATTCATGAAAAAATAGTTTTGGAATTCAGATATATGCATATGAATTTTAACTGTAATCTAATATAATTAAAATTTATTTTTAATAATAAAATTGTTTTTTATTTATTTATTTATTTATTTATTTATTTATTTATCTTTGTCCATTCTGAGTCTTGAACTCAGAGCTTTCCACTCTCACTCAAGTTTCTTGGTCATGTCTGGTGGTATACCTCTTGAGTTATCCTGTTGATTTGGCATTTTTGATAGTTAATTGAAAACAGAATCTTGGACTTTTCTGCTCAGGTTGGTTTCAAACCTAGATCAGTGGGCTTCAGTCTACTGAATAGCAAGTATTATAAGCATAAGCTATAGTACCCAGTGATTTTTTAAATTTTATGTGTAAAATTAAAAGCTGATTACATAAAAATGTCTTCTTCTTTGTAACCCCATATGTCATTCTTTTTTTTAAAAAATATTTTCCTTATATTTTGTTTTACAAATTGATTCTATTCTCAGGTAAAGGTCAGAGTTAGGGGCTACTAATTTAAAGGATGAATTGGAAGATCACCACATTTTTAAGTTCCTATTTAATATTTATTTTCCATTTGTAAATTTATTTAAGTAGAAATAAAACTACTTATAGCAAGAGATAAGGCAAATATTAAGAAACATTCAAATCATTTTATCCATCTTACTGATTATTTAAATGAAACAAGGAGAATTTTTAATTCCCTAGGCCTTTATTTAACGTATTTGTTGTCTTAATTGTCTATTAAGAAACCAAATGGCAACATAACTGCAAATTAAGAGTTTTATTTCCTCCCATTTCCTTCCTTATTACTTTGATTTCTTCAACTTGAGTATGACCCATCCAACTGCTGCTCATGTATTCTCTGTGAAACATCTTCCTATCCATATCAACCACTTTCCTATTTGTCTCTGAGCCTCTTCTTACTTCTATTTGTATCTGAGCCTCTTCTGGATAGTGTATTATTTAATTTGACACATAGCACACCTTCAAGGGGCCCTGCCTTGGTGTCAAAGATAATTGCTTTTCTGCATTTTTTACATTGAATTATTATTTGTTTTTTAATAAGTTTTTTTAATTGTGAAAAACCATACAGAGGGGTTACAGTTACATGAGCAAGGTAATGAGTACATTTCTTATCAAGAATTGTTGCCTCCTCCTTTGTTTTCCCCCTACTATCCCTTCCCTCCCATCTTCACGACTACACTCCCCACCCTTCCACCCCCTCCAAAGTTGTATAGTTCCTTTTGCAACATAGAATCTTGTATATCTCATTGTTGCAATGGGTCCACCTGTATCCCTATTTAAACAATTTGTTTTTTCCCTTCCCCTCCACAAATTATACCAACATCAAATACAGTGAAAACAGCAGTTATACCGTGGAGGAGGGATATACAAAGCAACACAAAAATCCCATTTAAATTTGTTGGTTCTTACCTCCCAATTCGAATTTTTGCTTTCTTTATAAACATGAATTAGACTGGGCTGGGAAGGTGGCTCAGTAGTAGAGTGCTTGCCTTGCATGCATGAAGCCCTGGGTCCAGCACCACGTAAGCAGAAAAGGCTGGAAATGGTACTGTGGTTCAAGTGGTAGAGTGAGGGACAGTATCCAGGCCCAGAGTTCAGGCCCCACGACCGACAAATAAGTAAGCAAACAAACAAACAAATAAAACAGACCCAATTAAATATATCCTATTCAGCTTCATCTGAACAGCATGCCATAGAAAAGGGTTTTGATTCCCTAAGTCCAGTTCCTGTATCTGACTGTTGGAAATAAGTACCTCTAGGTGAATAACCTTCCTTAGAACACTAGTAGATGGATTTTTTGGCAAGTTCCAAAAGACTGGCAGATAAACAATGCTTGTACTGATCACAGTGATAAACCTGCTATTTATCTGAAGAAGGGACTAGTTCTTCCCATTGGAGTCTGTATATCAGCCGCATGAGACTCTCTCTTGGGTGCATTATCTGAATTATGGAAGTAGTTACTTGTATTTGCTCTACCTTG
Source organism: Dipodomys merriami (assembly GCF_024711535.1). Taxonomy (NCBI): domain Eukaryota; kingdom Metazoa; phylum Chordata; class Mammalia; order Rodentia; family Heteromyidae; genus Dipodomys; species Dipodomys merriami. The sequence continues at coordinate 32,973,219 of NW_027202271.1, forward strand.
AGTTTTGACTTGTTTCTTTACTTTTCATAAAACTGTTTCTTATTTATGTAATATTTTCAAACAGCTAATATTTTTATAGTAAGCTTAACCTCCTCCAAATCACAGTGTGTGTGTGTGTGTGTGTGTGTGTGTGTGTGTGTGTGTGTGTGTTTAAAATGAGCTCAAACTGGTGTGAGCCCTTAACCACTTAATTTCTAAAATTGCTCTTTGTTTAAATGGACTTTACTTAATTCACAACCTAGTTCTAAGAATTCCTCTCTCTAGTTTCTTCCCTTTGGGATTGTTAGAATGTGTCAGAAAACCAAAATCACTTGGGGGCAATTTGTACTGTAAACAGAGACTATGGAGTCAGGATACCAATAACAGAACATCCATGATAAAAGAGTATCTCAACATTAAATAAAAAAATGTAGCAATAGTTCCTTGGTAGTTTTTCTCATACCAAATTTCTTACTGTAACCACAAATTGACAATTTCTATGACCTGTTTGGTTGAATGTTTAGTTATTTAGGTACATATTATAGAAATCCTGAGCCTTGAAGAGATTTATTATGCATGATTTAATTAGCTGAAATATGATCTTATATAAATATTATTATATACAATATATATAATATATATATACACACATACATATGTAATCTTAGCTCAATTAACTGTTAAGTAAGGACTTTATTTCATTTTTTATCATGCTTTGACTGTATTATTAATTTTGGATGAATGTGCTATAATTTATCATGAAAAATTACTTGGAGACAAAAATGCATTGAAGAACAGCTGTTTTATTGCTGAAAACAATGCATCAGGGTATATATGGTAGTATGAGGTCCAGGTGATTAATTGTATTTCATTGTTGCAGTAATTTCTTACCTTTGTGATGATTGCCATTAACTCAAGAGCATGGGATTTCCTTCATGCAATAACATTTATTAAAGAGGCAATAATTGATTTAATAACAGATCATGTTGGTTACTGCAGGATGGAGAACCAAATTTGTAAGTAGTAAATGTTAATATCAGTTGTAAGTTGTAGAGATATTCATATCTATAAAAAGTAATAACTAAGTGTAAACTCATGAAATATATAAATTGTAAGAAAATAATTTAGAAGTGCAAAAGATACTTTCGCTTTGTAAGCATCAAATATAAAGTCATTTTAGTTTTAAAGTTTCATTGTAGCTATCTAAACATTTTGCCACATGCAAGGATTACTTCTTATCTGGCTGATTACCTTCTTTCATGTTTTGCTGCTACATTGTCTCTAACACTCAGCTAACGTAATGATTTGCTGCTGTCTCTGGAGCAGTTCTGTGAAATGTTTGTGACTATCCTGTATTTACTGAGTGATAAATTAAAACGAGAAAAGATTTAAGACCCTGAAATATTTGTAACAGAAATATAGTGGCACAAACTTTGTCACTTAACAATGAAGGTGTTCGTCTCTCTCTTTCTCTCTCTCTTCCCTGCACTATGTTACCAAATCCAAATAACATTAAGCCAAACAGATGAAGATGCATGGAATAAGCCAATTAGTATTGATATCATATTAAAATCTTCAATGAAATGTCAAATTTATTAATAGATTAATATTCAATTAACTTTTTACTAATTTGGGAATTATCAAAATGAGGCTACTTGTGTAGTCAAATGACAACTAATAATTCATTATATTAATGTCAAAGAATAATGTTTGTCATGGAAACAGATACCTGTAATTTAGCTAACCAATTTCAGATCTAGAAATTATAAAAGCGTATGAAAAACTAAATCAAGTTGCTGTTCGCAGGATACAGACTGCCCTGACCTTTGTTTTGGCAGAGATGTTCTAGGCATAGGACATCATTATGCCTCACAAATAGAGTCCCAACAGCTCTTACTTGGAAATTGCCAAGGGAACAGCTTCCTGTTACCTTGTGTGTGTGTGTGGGGGGGGGGGGGGGGACTGTCTCGCCAGCCCAGAAAAAAACCATTACCAAGTGGTATTGTCTAGAATAAACTCAGAGTTCACAAAATCCTATTTAGGTGCCAGATCATTTTCGGTTCAGGGAAGAAATCATTAAAAAGGGAGAAATATGGAAGCCTTTGGCGGACTCTGTTCTTCAGCAGGGAAAGTGAAATTTGGCCACTTGTGAAAGCAATCTGTTCATTTACTACCCCAGTATGAGAACTTTCCTGTAGCTTGAGGGACCCTTTCCAACTTCTCAGAAGGACTCCTTGGAGAACGTGAGCTCTGAGCCTCTATATTGATCAGCATCTGGATGTGGGTCAAGCCTCCCTTTGGGAAGGTTAGCTCTCTGCTGAAGATAGACATAATTGAAGTTCAGCCAAATTGGAGAAATAAACACAAGTGGTGTTCAGGATATTTTACTGCTGTTTATAGTGGGTATTGGTTAGTCAGGCATGTTGAAAATAATGGGAAATTATAGAATACTTACATCTGGTTAAAAAACTAGAGTATCTTTAAATTTGCATGTGTCCAGAATTATTTCTTCAAAGACTGAGCATGTAGGATTACATGCATGAATTACATGCATGAATAAAAACTAAGGAAACGCAACCAAGCATCTAAATATTTTGTAATAGGAAAAAATCTAATACTTTATATTTCCCAAGAGAGTAACATAAAATCCTTACTTTTGTAGCTTATGCTATACTTTTAATAACATTAAAATTTTCTACTTAATTATATGAATCTAGAATCTAAATTATATTTAGTTAAGAGTTTTTATTTTACTCTCAGTACTAAATATGCTTCTTTACATACCTTCTACTTATTTCTCATCACTGGATCACCTTGGTTAGTAGTTAACATGAATAAGAAGTGATTATTTATTTACTTGTTTATGTGTGTTTTTATTTAGGCAGCACTGCTCTTTGAACTCAAGGCCGGCAGTCCATTCCCCTGAAGTCACCGTCACAGCTCTTTTAAACTTCGTTTTTCCAAGTAGTCTCTTGTTTTTGCTACAGCCAACACAATGCTTCAACCTTCCTTCCTATCATACGTATGCTCCACCACCCTTGGCTGATTGACTGAGATGAGGTCCTGCTAACATTTCGCCAGAGTTGGCCTCAAACTTTATTGCCTTTTGACCTTCCAACTTATTATATAGTGCTATAGAAAAATTTCGTTCAAATATATTCATATATTTTAAATGTATTATATTGTAAGTGACTAAACTCTGAGTACATTTTGTTCTCTCCTTGTTTTATTTAGCAAATAAAATTTTGTATAGAAAAAAAATGTCCACCTCAAAACATGAGAACTTCTTCCTTCTTTATCATAGTACATTTTAATTCCTTTTGAGGGGAGTACTTAACCATTATCTTCTTGATGTATAATCTTTGGATTAACTCTAATACACTGTTATTATTATACAGTATGTAATATATTATGCAATGTCCCAAAGGCGTGCATATATTTTCTTTTCAGTCTTATTATTAACATGTAGGTACATGATTTCTTTTCTGTGATATCATTAACATGTAGATACATCTACATGTTGGATCTCATGTGTGGAACTTCTGGGAATAAAAATGAATCTGTTTTTAATATATATTACCAAATTTGTTCTCAAATTCCCGATTATATTGTTTTCACAAGCCAGTGCTTCTGCATCCCTGAGGGAAAGAGACTGTGAATATCTTACCTAAGATGTTGTGCCATGACAGCTGCTGTCAGATAAGTATTTCAGACTGCATTTTCCTCTTATCTTTCCTGGCTGAAGAATGCGAGAAAGATTCAGTGAAACAAAATCACCATCATACTCTAATTTTACGATGTTGAAAATAGGTAACAAGTTAATGAAAGTTTAACTAAGTCACCTACATTCCTTTAGCATGTATATTAATTTTCTTCTATTGGGAATGAGGTAAACAGGTAAAACTATCTATATTGAATTCTTTAGTTATGACCTCTACTAGTGCTGAATTGAACTGGTATAAAATTCTTGATTCTGACCTAATCCTAAAATGTAATTTTTGAAAAATAAATTTAAAACAATAAATTTAAAGGAAGCATTTTTATTATTTAATATCAGAAGATATATTGGACAACTTAAAATAGTTTGATTCTTTTCAAGTATTTCCTATATATTTGGGATGAGAGAAAGAAATACTTGTGATAAAATAATGTATGTGTGAGTAGGTATTAATGAAGTGTGATGTGAGGGTAAGGATACAGAAGAGAGTAGGGGTTATTGTGAATTGAGTCAGAGAAAAGCACCAAGAGGATATAAAATAATGCATGGACAGGCTCTTTAGAATATGTAAACTAATATATATATATATGTATATATAAGTGATAAATACGTAAAAATGTATATAAATGAGATATATAATATAACATATACAACATAAACACACACATATGTGTGTGTGTATAAATGAGAAAGAAACCCTTTCCTAGACATCATTGTAAAATGAGCATGTTAAGAAGTTTACACAGGCTGGGCTCTGATAGCTCACCTCTGTAGTCCTTGTTACGTAGGAGGCTGAGATCTGAGGATCACAATTCAAAGCCAGCCAGGGCAAGAAAGTCCATGACTTTTATCTCCATTAATCACAAAACGCTAGAAATATAGTTATGGCTTAACTGTAAGAGAACTAGCTTTGAGCCAAAATAAAAAAAATATTTTAGACAGACAAACAAATATTTTAGAGAAAGAGCCAAGGCCTTGAATAAGCCCCAAAACCTACACAAAACAAAAGAAAATAAAAAATACATTGAAGTTAGGTACACTTAATCTGTGTAAGATCATCCTTGATTTGTATATTGAAGAGAATTTCAACCAACCAAGAATGGATCTGAAAGAAATGTGATAGATAGGAAGGATGAAGAAGGAAAGGAATCAGGAGAGAGAAAAAAATAAAGTGTTAAGAATGGAGATGCTCCAGGCAGGGTTCAGCTTGTCAGCTGGCAAGAAGACATCCATAAATAGAAAAAGTTCGGCAAGGAGGGGATGTGGTCAAAAGGGAACCCTATTGCATTGTTGGTGGGAGTGTAAACTTGTTCAACTACTCTGGAAAGCAGTATGGAGGTTCCTCAAAAGACTCCACATAGAGCTCCCAGATGACCCAGCAATCCCACTTTTGGGCATTTATGCAAATGATTGCAAACAAGGCCATACTAAAGCTACCAGAACAACTATGTTTATCCCAGCATTATTCACCATAGCTAAGATATGGAACCAACCCAGATGCCCCTCCGTAGATGAATGGATCAATTATATATATATATATATATATAATATATTATATAACAAAATATATCATATCATATAATATTGTATATTATATATTACATAATATATCATATATTATATATTAAATATATTATATAGATAATGGAATTCTATACCTCCATCAGAAAGAACACCACCACCCCATTCATTAGGTAATGGAAAGACTTGGAAAAAATCATATTAAGTAAAGTAAGACAGTCCCAAAGAAATTTAGGTCCAATGATTTCCCTTATTTGCAATATAATTAGTATACATATAGGATAATCTTATCAAATGCACTGAAAAGCTCAAAAACTATGTATGTATGTCCATATAAGATGATGCTAAGTGAACCGCAAGATATGGACACAAGAGGTCTGTCTTTGTTGTTGTTGTATTAAATGTACTATGTGATTTTTTGTTTCCTTTGTATGTTATTCCCTCTATGGTATATCCGTTGTATTTGATTTTGGTACCCTGCATCTTGTATATACAGTTGTCTAATCTGGGGAGGGGAAGGGGAATAACAAAACACTGAAAGGACACAGGATGACCCATTGCAGCAGCAATACCCACAGGACAGCATATTAGAAATGAACTTTACAACTTCAGGGGGGAGGGGGGGAGGGAGGAGGGGGGGAGGGAGGAGGGAAGGGATAGTGGGGCAACCAGAAGGGAAGGGTAGCAATGCTGGAGAAGTAATATACTCATTGTCTTACTCATATAACTGTAACCTCTCTGTAAAGCATCTTTGCAATAAAATAAAATTTAAAAAATATAAACAGAGTTCAGCAAATTAGGTAGGTTAGAAAGGAGCAGAAATGAGAAAAAGTGATTGGGCTATATTGGAAACTACAAACAACTAGAAATAAGTAATAGTGTCTCTTTCCGCTTCTCCTACTCTCTATCTCTCTGTCTCTGTCTCTGTCTCTGTCTCTCTCTCATTTACACTATCCATCCTCCTGCTGTGATCTTTTCAGTAGTCTAGTTCAGAAAAAAAAACAAAAAGATACATTAGCAGGTGCTGGTGGCTCATGCCTGTAATCCTAGCTACTCAGGAGGCTGAGATCTGAGGATCACAGAATAAAGCCATCCTAGGCAGGAACATCCAGGAGACTCTTATCTCCAATTAACCACCTGAAAAAAAAAATTTTTAAAGTGGCACTTTGGCTCAAGCAGTAGAGTGCTGGCCTTGAGCTGAAGAGCTGAGGGACATCGCCCAGGTCCCCAGTTCAAGACCCATGACTGACAAAAAAAAAGATAGATCAAAACAAATATTCAATTCACACAATTAATATGAAAGAATATTTATTGTGACTAAGTGTCACAATGTAGTAGATCACAGTAAGATGTGGGGTTTTCTTTGGTGAGTAATATTTTGTTATTTAATAAGTGGTTTTTGAGTGTAATGATTTCCAATTACAATTTCCATATAAGTACTTCAAGGTAATCTTCTAGGAAAAGTGAATATATTGTATCTCTCTCTTCTAGGCTTTTCCTTCTAGTAATGGTGAAATAGGAGTAAATGGATGTCAATAGTAATACTGGATACGAGCTAAGGGTGCTCTAGTAGCTAAAGAGAATTGGTGTTATAAAGGATTTACCAGAAATGGTTTGTTGAGAAGTTGATATTTGGTTGAGTACATATATCCAGGAGGGTAGCAAGTAATGCATTATTTGAGGGACCGTCTTCCTGAAAGAGGAGAAAACAAAGCCTATAATAATGTGCTCCAGCACTGTCTAAAATGCTCTAGAAACAGTCAGGTGACTAAGTCAAGACTGAACACAAGTAACGACATACACATAGGAATTACTGGATCCAGATCACCTAGAATAATAGATTATTCTGCAGATTTGGACATTTATTCTGACAAAGATGAAAAACAACTGAAATGGACAGAAAAATGAATGAATGATCCACGTAGCGTATGAAAAGTCTCATTCTGTTGATAAGAATTTGTAAAATGTATGTGACAAGAAGCCAAAAAAAACATTAAAGATAATATGACAAAACCCAAAACTTGGACTTGGGAGGTGGCCATAAAGGCAGTAAGAGATTTTAGAGGAGCAAGTACCAACTGACTGAGGGTAAGTTGATAGTAAAACTGAACTGAATGTATAGAAAAAGTGAAATTTCATATTTTGTGACCTGAACAAATGGACTATTTTTGTTTAATGAAATGACAATGTGGATGTATTGAGTAGGGAAATAATAATACAAGTTAAATCTGTATATGTTTCATTCCCTATTAAACACCATGTGGAGAAATCTAGTCACTAGATGAATGAAGTATTCCATGGAGACAAATTAGGAATTCAGCAAATACTGTATACTTTTCGTCAAATCTTTTGAACAAGACGGACAATTTGGAAACACAGAGAGATTCAGTTTGATCAAAACAGATAGTCTTGTGCTGCATGTTCAGTGGACGATATATAACAAAGTAGTCCCATGAAATTATATCACATATTGGTGTGATGGCCAGCTTGATTTATATAAAATCTACTCTATGAGAGTCACTATAACTAAACACATTAAGGATGCATTTCCTGTAATGTGTTCCTTTTCTAAGTGACACACAAGCATACCAGCATTTTATTAATACACTAAAACAGCAGGCAAGCAATTCTAACGTATGTACAATAGTTAAGTGTATTTTTTAAATCTTTAAAAAGTTGTAAAAGAGGTTCAACCATGTCAGATGAGTATAAGGTATCTCCATCAGTATCAACCCTTCCGTAATCCCTCATACCCTCAACCTGATCCCGTCCATCCAGTCCACCAACTCTGTCACTCCCACACAACAAGATGCTTCAGCTTTTTGTGTTCATTTTGTTAAATTATGAGTTTGATGCTCAAAAGGCTTACACCATCGAAAACCTCATGCATAGACAATACTTTAGACAATATATTTAGGTGCATACGTGTGTGATCTATATATGTATTCATGTGTTTATAATGTCCACATTTGTTCATAATTTAGATCCAGCTTCCACACATGACATAAGACAAAACAAATATGAGAACCATGTTTTATTTTTTTCTCAAAGAGGGTGATGCTTATTAATGGTAGGAGTTACAAAAGAGAGCTATCTTTAGAGGCAGAACTGTTTTGATCAGAAAAATGTAGGGAATAGATTTTTTTTTTAGAAAGGGTAATCAATTTGAAAGGTTGATTTTTTATGCTTCATTTTTACACATGTAAATTTTTCTTTTGCATACACAATCCTTTGTTCTACAAAAACTACTGTGAAGCAGCACTTTTTACTTGTTGAAGGTAATTTTATCACAGTCATGCTTTGAATTGTTTAGTGTCTGCCACTTCCACTAGAGCTTTCTCTGAATGTGTATTTGCTTCTTCTCCTGTATCCCCATGAAAAAGGAAATCTGAAGGAATACAATGAATTTGAAGGACCTTCACATTGAGAACTATGAAAGATCGCTTAAAACTGGACCTTTTAAGGTTCTGCACTCTGCAGGCAAAAATTTGTCAAGTTATCACTGAAGAGGTGAGAATTCCTTCATTGTGTCATTGAATGCTTTCAGTTAAATAATTCCATAGAAAGAATCATTTTATTCATTACATGTTTTCCATGGCCCAAATGATGTTCCATGTACTGACAACCAACTATTTACAGTTTCCAAGTGAAAAATATTCCTACATCTAAACAACTAATGATTTAAACTTTGTAGACATGGCACCGATAAATGAGATAAAGCAGATTTGGTCCTCTTGTTTTGCACTACCTTTCTTTATTAACCATAATAAAAGAGTGCCTACTGATATATTCCGGGATTCTAGACACAAATTCCATACTATCTCTGGATCATGTGTCTCATGTCTTAGAAACAATATAGTTATTAGCCACATTATTTTACCAAGTTGCATTAAGTAGATATTATTATCACTTCTTATATGTATAAAAATTGAGGCATGGGTTAGTTTAGGAAATTATTCAAAATAATGATTCTCATAAGTGGCACAAATAAAATTACCACCTGAATAAATTGGATACATGTAACACTAGATGCATGTGTGCATCAACTTTAAGATGATGGCAATTAAATGCAAAGGCAGCATTGCCATTTCTTATTTCACCATTTTTTGCATTTGTTTAATTTCTAACAAGCTATCTTACAATACTGGTGACGATCCAGTCTTTCTTATTGCCTATTTAACCACTGATATAAAGGCATTAGCTAACTATATGTCACCTTTAGAATAGGTTTAGTGCTTTCATCTATAAGACTTAGGCAAAGAGAAAATTTTAGTACTCTAAAATGCAAAATGTAAGACTGATGAAAAATGTTTATATATTTTTATTTTATTGTATTTTATTTTTATTGTGAAAATACTGTACAGAGGGGTTACAATTACATGGGCAAGATAATGAGTACATTTTTTATTAAGCATTGTAGTCTCCTCCTTTGGTTCCCCTTCCCATCACTTCCCATCCTCCCCCCAAACCCCCTTACCCAATCCTTCTCCCACCCCCCCACCACCAAAGTTGTTAAGTTCGTTTTCGACATAACAACTTGTACATCTCATTGTTGCAATGGGTCTATCTGTATCTCTATCTAAACGATTTGTTTTTTCCCTTCCCCTCCACAAATTATACCAACATCAAATACAATGAAAGCAGGTGTTATACTGGGGGGGGGGGACATACAAAGCAACAAAGAAATAATCTTAAAAATGTGTTAGGAACAATAGCATAAAAGAAAAAAAACATTTGAATACATATCTTAGGGTTCATTTCCCTAACATCAACTTATCTGACCTTTTCTGCTTGACTCAGACATATACTAGTTATTGAAAATAAGGGAAATCATGGGACCTATGTTTCTTTGGGTCTGGCTTACATGTTTATATAGTTTTTAAATGAGAGTATAAAATTATTAATATCAGTATACTATATAATATTTGTCTATTTTAATTTTTACATTTTTTACTTTATTTATATATTTTTGTTTGTTTGTTTTGACTCCTGATTGATAAAAGGTTTTACAAGGCCACCCAAGATTGCCTGGATTTCATGATTCTACAAAGACAGCCTTTTCTCCTGGCTTCTATATATGCATATATATAAAAACATATATCTATATATAAACATATATAGATATATGTGTATGTATTTTTATTCACGTATATGCATATAAATACATACATTCTTAATTTTAACTACCCTTCTCATATATTTTTATATATTCTTGGAACACACATATGAAAAAAAGTTTTCTCAAGCATAAAAAATGTTTTTATATTATCTAATATAGTGTATAATTAAATAAACTATAATTAAATAAATTATAACATTAAAGCGTGTCCTATGAGGTGTCACTGTGATGAAGACTCCAAAGGAACTATGCTTCGGCATAGTTCACTGCAGTCTATCCCATTGTGTTTGCTCAAAGGATGTGCCACATCAACAATGTTTTCCAAATGTAAAAGATAGAATAATAGAAGAGATGTGAATGATTATATGGGGGCCTGGTGTGCAGGCAGTCCTAGTGTAAAAGATACATATGATGGAATTTAACATAAAATCTTAACCATATTAGTTATACAAATAAAACATTTCTCCTAAATAAATACAATACAGGTTTTGCATAATTTAAGGTTGTTGAACTGTTAAACATATCCATATATAATAAAGACGGTTAATATAATGTCAGTGACAACTCATTAAAATTTATATTTGGGGTTATAGGTTGGTTATAAATAAGGTCTGATTGTTCAAAGCTAAATGAAGATTTGACATTCATATCTTTGTACATGGCATTGTCTTTTAATGTAATTTTTCTTAAGTGCTGTAACCAAAGTCAAAATGAAAGAACAGGGTAAGTATACAGCTTAATTAGTGATTGTAGTATTTTTATGAATACCTTGCGTTCTTTTATCACTGTAGAAATTCTGTATCAGAAATCATATTTTGATATGCTCTTGTTAGTATTATCTTACTAAAGATATTTAAGTAATACACAGTGATTAAAAATGCCTACCTTTATAAATGATTAAAAACATTACTCATTTATAAAGAGTAGAACTCTCTGTGTGTGTCTGTGTGTCTATGTGTCTGTGTGTCTGTGTGTGTCTGTGTGTCTGTGTATCTGTGTGTCTTTGTCTATACACTGGTCCTGGTGATTGAATTCAGGGCTCGATCTCCGTCCCTGAGGCTCCACTTATGGTCTTTTTTTATTTCCTAAATGACTGAAAACAATGCATCCTTTCTCTTAGCAATAATGAAAAATGTGTTATTATGCATATAATTTATCAAAAATTATTTTCTGATAATTGCTTACTCTCTTTTGCACTTAAACATTTGACTAATAAGAAAAAATTTAATGACCAGTGTTCTTTGCCTTATTAATTCTAGAACAGAGTGAACTGCTCTTTTGCTGTAACATATGATGAGCAAAAGTAATATAAGTTCATGGGAAGATAACACATTTAAGTCTACTAACTATTTACTAATGCTCACATTTTTGCCAGCATGGGATTCAGTGGTGTCTATTTTTAAAGCTATATCACCACACACTGAAAACAGTGTGTAAATTTGTATTAATTTCTTTGTTTTCATTGATGTTTTAAGTGTGTCAACTACTTACATTGTTTATAGTCTCATATTAAAAATGCAGAAAGAATTAGCTAAACCAGGGACTATTAAAATATTATTTTATTCTCAGATTACAATTTTGAGTGAGCCTGGAAATATTCTAATCCTACCGAAAATTCCTGGACTCAAATTATTTCCCAAAATAGATATCTCTAGCAGAACAAAGCACCATCTGAGGTACAATACTGACATAATCAGCAGTTGCAGTATTCACTATTCAAAATTGCCATGATGCTGTTATTGTCAAATAATGAGGGGGCTAATAATGATGGCTATTTCACTTAAAAGACAGAGCCCAGGAATCTGTTTTTTTAAGCTGAAGTAACTCTTTGAAAAAGTCTTGATTATGTCCTTTCTCTCATGTCTAGGTTCTTTTCTAACTTGTGTAGACCAATCAACTTAAATAGTCTTGATTCTCAAGACTTAAAAAAAGGAAAAAGCAAGCAGCACATAGATTCAAATTTTATCAATGTCCAATTACATTCAGCCTGCTAAGTTTTGTTAATAGAACACAGAATGAACAAATCAAAATTTTATTCTGCAAAGGGTATAAAGTATTTCAGCAGAATAGAACCAAAGAAATACTAAAAATAAGTTCTATGATGCCTAGTCATAGAATTTCATGGGATTCTAGAATTATTAAACATGTAACCTAACTAATATTTGGCCTCTTTCTAGCATAAATGGGATATTAGGACAATCGTACAATGATTGTTTAAAGTTGGTTGTCTCATCTATATATCATAGTCTGAATTAAGTCAGGAGACAGAAAGCACTAGTCCTGCTTCAAAAAATTTTAGATGAGCAATTATTTAAATTTTTAAGTGAAGAGAGGAGGAAGTAAAAGAAGAAAATAAATGAATAGGAAATCACCCTGCATGTGTGGATTTTTTAAAAAAAAATATTTTGCTCCAAATCTGAAACATTCACTTCATTCCCTAGAATAGGAAGTTACCTAATAGCAGTCCAGAGCATCACTAAGAGGAATAAAATATGGTCCACCAGTCAGACACACAGGTACTATTAAATATCTAGAAGCCACATTGTAAAATAAAAATAAAAAGATGGCATTCATTTTGTTTAGAGTTTATGAAACTTAATCATTGAAATTATACATTTACCATGTTATACATATTTATTTATTCAAGGTCTCATTATATATTCTAGTTGTACAACAAAGTGACGTACAGAGGGCTGGGATGTAGCTCAGTGGCAAAGCGCTTGCCTAACAAGTGCAACGTCCTGGGTTCAATCCCCAGTACCAAAAAAGAAAAGACAAAAAAAATACAGTTAAAAATCCAAACAAAAAAAAAGTGATGTACAGAGGGGTTTCAGTCATATAATATGGTAGTGAGTACATTTGTTGTCGAACTTGTTACCCATTCCCTTGTATATATGTTTATCTAATTTGGGGAAGGGAAGCGGATAACAAAATGTTGAGACAAAGGAATATGGGAGAAAAATAGCCTTGACCTCTTGATGCTCCTGCTTAAGAATTCCTAATGCTTAGATTACAGATTATTTTGTTCTTTTACATGCAGTGTAGACAATATGGAATATATTTTACATTTCCAGAAAATTAAGATTTGGACTAGCCACATTTAATGAGCTCAATAGTAATGCACTGAGCAGCTACCATATTGTGCAAAGAATCTCTTAATGATCCTTGAGTGTTCTTTATCTCCAAGAACTCTTGATATGATGGATAGAAATATTTAATAGATATAAATATTTTAAGTAATTAGAAATAAACTATCCCTGGTTATCTGTGCAGGAGGATTTTTGCTCTTAGTTGAAAAGTGGAAAGGTTGTAACAGTATAGTCTATTTTGAAACACTAACTGGCTTTTCCTTGCTGTCAGCAGTGGGAAGCTGCCAAGAATTATGGCTTGTCATTGCTAGCTTCCAACTGCTTCTCACAGTGGTCCAGGAGTGTGGCCATCTCCCACAGGAAAAAGCTGATCTAGCAAACTCGAGCAATCTCAGAAATCTTTTATTTGCAGTTTATTTTGGACCCTAACATTTTGACCTCATTCTCTTTCCTATTCAGCCATAACTTCAGCGAGAAGACTCTCCTTCTTGACCCTGTTCTTACCCTATGTTCATTTCAGCTTGTTGACAGAGTTGAGCCTCTGGCCTTCTTCTCAGCATGTTTTCACAGAAGCTGATGTGGTTCTCTATTATTTTGCTAAGACTGCACCCATCAGTACCACATGACATTGGTTTTAGATGGGCATTTCCATCAGTCTAAAATTAACCTACTAGTTTCCCTTGGGAAGACAATACTTCATTTCACTTAAATATCATCCAGAAAATCACTGTGACAACAGAAGTTCATACCTCAGATGTAAACATTATTTTTTCCTCAATCAGGGCTTTTTGTCATCCCTGCTAATCACTGCATTCTTGAAGGATGAAAACTGAATCAAAAGGAGATCTTTTTTAGAGGTGTTAGGACCATATACAAAAAATAATTTTTGTTAAAGTTGTATTGTTACAGTAACAAATTATTGGCTCTTTTGCTACACATTTGTCATCTTAAATCCACAGAGAGGCGTCACTGGGTTAAAATAAAAATACAGACAGAACTGATACCCTACCTAAGAATCTAATGAAGAATTTTCTTTACTCTGTGTTCCAGCCATATTTCTTGGTCCACTGTGTCCTTCCACCAACTTTAAAAATCAGTGACACATATCTCCGATGACTCATCAATAGGTACCTAGCCTGAAAAGTTTGCAGTGACTCATGTGATTATTTTGGGTCTATGTGTATAATATAGAAAAATCTTAATATTGCAAGAATTTAATTTTACATGTACAGAGTCCCTTTTTTCATGCAAGGCAACATTTTCACTAATTACAAAGATTTGAATTCAGTTATCTTCCCAGCTGTTTTATTCAACCTACCATAACTTCAGTTAATCATATAGGAAATAACTGAAAAGAAATATATTTTAAAAATAACCCTCAAGGGCTGGGAAGGTGGCTCAGTGGTAGAGTGCTTGCCTTGCATGCATGACATGCTGGGTTTGATTCCTCAGCAACACATAAGCAGAAAAAGCCAGAAGTGGCTGTATGGAATTTCACTAAGATTCTACCTTTCATGGGTAAGACAGTACAGTGGTTAGCCAAGCAGGAATAGCTATATTCATACTGGGAAAGGCAGATTTCAAGGTGCAGAGATAAACAAGGTCACTACATAGTCATAAAGGGAAGAATTCATCTAGAGGATATAATGATTCTGAATATGTATATTCGGAATGTCAGTGCCTCCAATTTCACAAAACAAACATTACTGAGTATAAAAAGGCAGATAGGTCAAGATTCAATCATAGTGTGAACCTCAGAGCCCTATCTCAAAATAAAAAGAACATCCAGACAAAAAGCAATCAACAAAGATATCTCAGAACAAAACAAGCCCCTTGACAAAATGGACTGAAAAGATAACTACGGAATATTTCATTCTACAGCACAGGTCGCATATTCTCAGGAACTCGTAGAAAAAAAAATTCACAAATAGGTCATGTCTTCGGGCAATTTTTTTATCAAATACAAAAAATTTAAAATAATTTTCTAGATTTTAACATACAATAATGGAATAAAACTAGAAGTCCATGACATAGGATAGCAAAAAAATGATTCAACAAGTATGAACAAGTATGATTTAAATGATCAGTGTGGATGGAATCAGCAAATATAGGAAAGAAATTACCAATGTCCTAGATTCAATGAAAAATGAATACACAATTTGCCATCACTAGTAGGACATGGACAAAGAGAATCCTCCAAAGAGAGTTAAAACTCATGAGTGGCTCAATTAAAAAATCAGAGAGAGTTCAAATGAACAATATTAAGAGCCACCTCAAGCTCTTGGATAAAAATAAACAAGATGTTCTTATGATCAATAAACACAAAAACTACTTTTTAAAATAGGACATGAAGTAATAAGAAACAAAAATAACAATAAAATAAATTAGAATAAGAATTGATGTAACTTTTGAAAAGATAGACATGATTAAGAGTAATGCAGTATATTTAATTTTCCAGAATTTTTATGTGATTTGTAACTTTCTATAAAGCATTAATGTTTATTCCTTGAAATGCAAAGTTGAATTCACAATTCAACTTCACTAAGTGCCTATTTGCATAAGCATTTACTGCTTACCTTTTGTGTGTGAAAATAATATGTTCTTATTTATTGTCTCCTAGCCAGGAAGTTTACTTAGGAGAAAAGTTTTATTTTCAATCACATCATAAGATAAATATGTATAAGCCAATCAATTATTTATGCAAAATTTAAATATTTTTATATTTCCTTTATTATATTTATTATTATCTTTATTAGTATTATTATATTTATACTTCTTTTTAGATATTAACAACCTCTGTCTTGTGTACAGGAAGAATAATTGCCAAATTTTAATTCTCCTTTGAAAAATATACTGATTTATTTTTAACAATGGTATAAAGGTATGCTATATCATATGCCATTATTTCTAAATTTTCCATCAGTTTATTTATGGACTTATTTAGCTATATTTACATTATCTTTATGTGTAATCTCCATAATTTCTGTTATTGGTATTGGTTATATTTTATTGACTTTCAATGATATGTTCTTTTTCTGACTGTTGCTTTGATTTTTATAGATTTTTTTATATGGGAAAATTGATTTTATTTATGAATATCATAGGATATTAGATCATTTTAGGTCAATATACTTTAAAGCCAAAAGTGTTTTGAATTTGATTTATTAACTGGAATCCATGATTTTTTCTTATTATCAATATTTTTACTGTGCATATATTATTAATTTATGTATCTTTTAGATGTATGAAAATATTCTCTTTTAGCTTCACTGATATATTTTTCTAGAAATATTAGCAATTTTCCAAAGTTTAAGGTAGTGAGTTCTGGTGAAAATAAAATTTCTGGGAGATACTGGTTTACCATAATGAGCAAGCTGGACTTGGATGATCAATGAGATTGGTGATTTGCCAGTCTTCTCAAGAAAATTCCAGTGTTCAATATTCCTCTCACAAATGCTGCAGGTTTTATAAAATTGGAAATGATCCCTCTCTAAATTTCATTGCACAACTTCAGATGATTTGAAGGTAAATTTTTCTAGAACGTTTTTAATGATTTGGAATAGAACTTATTTTTTCCCACAAATACATGTGCAATAAGATAGTATGCACTTAGGCAATGAATTGTTTTTTTTACTTACATTATCTCTTTCAGAAGTTGCATTGATTATTACTAGGCAAGCAAACTATTAGGGCTAAAAATTAATCAAAGGTATTAAGGTTTTCTACTATTGCATTATCCAAATTTCATGATAATAAAACCCAGATTCATAATGTAAATCTCACTGCCAGTTTTCATAAATCCAAACAGTCTAATTTCAAAGGGAAGGAAACTTGGACAACAAGCAAAAATTAAATAATCTCCACTTTGTTTCATGAAGTTTGTCTATATTGACCTTCCTCTCTGATTATCAATGCTTGATTGATACATGGAGCATTGATGTCCATTGCATAGATTAATATAACTGGCTACTTTTACTAATCACTTTATTTTATGTGAGACAGTTCTGAAATAGTATGCTACATTCACATTCTCATTCTGATTCTTTGCCAGGTTAATTTGATATTCTCTCTGTGTGTGTGTGTGTGTGTGTGTGTGTGTGTGTGTGTGTGTGTGTGTAACTCCACTGAATTCTGTGAGTTGCAGGTTCAGAAAAACACTTAAGGCAGTGTGAGTTGTGTGTACAATAAACAGCAATCTTGAAGCATTGAGAATTTTTTCCTGAAGCTTCATACAAATACATGGTTCAATCACTCTCTGTCTCTCCTGTTATAGACTGTGATCTGTCTTCCCCTGGCTCTCAAAACCAATAACACCACACTTAAATCCTCTCTGTGTTTTCATTTTTTGTCTGCTGGGTTTCAATATATACTCCAGTTTACCTGTGGCTATTCTAAATATTTCTATGTTAGCACCTTGTCTTTGGTTGTTAGGGGAAGAATTAATTTTTGACAACTCTGCATTATTCCCCAGTTAGTTCCAGACACAACATAGCATTTTATTACTTTAATCAATCCCAGTATATTTTAATTCTTCAAACTTAACCCAAGTGTATGTTTACTTAAGTTAAAGTTGGGGCTCAACTGTAAAAATACAAAATTAATAAAAGAGAAGAAATATTCAAATCAAATAATGCAATATATATCTGTTGATGCAAAAATTTAAAGACCTAAGGAATGAATAACCAAGGCATTTAATAATTCTATAAATAGGCAACTATGTCCCATAACATAGTCTAATTACCCAAACTTAAAGTATTTTCTTTTAATTTGTTGAGAAAATACTAAATGTAAGCACTAAATGTAAAGTAAAATGGCATTTTTATGAATTTGATATTTCAGGAATTGAGATGGTCCTGGAAATGTTACCATTATTAAGTAGATGAATTTCAAGATGAAGAAAATAGCAATGGTAAAGAGAAATAGATCTACTGAATGTTTTATTTATATTTTATTAGCACAGATTAACTGGAAAAAGGTGTTTTATTGTGAATCAGCACACCTATGTTTACAGCAACACTACTTACAATCATCAAGATATAGAATCTGCCTCTTTAGCCAACAACTGATTAATGTTTAGATGTAGAATATGTACATAAATACAATAGCCGGAGAGGGGAAAAAGAAATTAGATTGTATGGTGAAAAATGGTTGAAACAGATCTCCAAGTTAAGAAAATAATCCAAGTTCAAAAGACAAAAAATCACATTTCCACTTAAATGCAGAAGCTAGACCTAAAAAAAAAGTAATAATATGCCATGATTTTAAAATGTTGACTCAAGGAGCTGGAAAGCCAGTGGGGAGAAGAAGGGAAATTTTATAGAAGTACATATTTTTCCTTTCCCCACATTTTATTATAATCCATTATTTGTATAATGAGGGTCTCTGTTAACATGCTTTGTGTGAACATTAAATGTACCTTGAATATAATCATCCTCTTATTATCCTATGTCTGCTTCTTGATATTCTATCTAGATTGTTTCCTGTTTAGATATCTTACCAATGATTTTAAATGGAGCATTAAAGTCTATAATTATTATTGTACAGCAATTTAACTTTCCTTTAAGTCTTGACAGTATTTGTTTGATTGTTCAGTGCCTATATTTGTAATTTTTTTTTGGTTGTTTCAGGGCCTGGGCACTGTCCCTCAGCTCTTCAGCTCAAGGCTAGTGCTCTACCACTTGAGCCACAGTGACCCTTCCGGTTTTCTGTTGGTTTATTGGAGATAAGAGTCTCATGGACTTTCCTGCCTGGAATGGCTTTGAACTGTGATCTTTAGATCTCAGCCTCCTTAGTAGCTAGGATTACAGGCATGAGCCACCGATACCTGTCTATTTGTAATCATTCTATCTTATTCTATCTTTTGTTCAGTACAGATAACATCTTTTGTCTCTTAACAGATTTTGTTAGATTACTACTTTGTCTAATATTAGTATAGCATCTTTTTTTCTTAATTGCATCATCTTTTCCATCTATTCATTTTCAACCAAGAAAGGACTTTGTGTCAATATAGTGTCTGACAGAAATCATGGAGCTAGATGGTATATTTTCTTTATTACCAATTTATATCCTCTTCGAGTAGTTTTATCCATTTAAACTCAGAAAAATAATGATTAGGAAGAGATTATTTTTGCCATTTGGCTTTCTGTTTTCTGTTCATCCTCCATATGGCACTTCCTACACATTCTTCATTACTGTTTGCTTTGAGTTAATTTTTGTACTGAATGATTTTGATTCTTTTCTCCCGTCATTTTGTATATTGCTTTTAGATGTTTCTTTTTGATGATTATAAAGTTTAAAATAACAAATTTGAACTGATATTACTTAATCTTAAATGCAAACACAAACTGCTTCTATCCTGCCTTCATTCTACTGATGTCATATAATGATTTCCCCCTTTATGTGCCATAGACTGAATATCATGTTTTTTTAACAGCTTCTGAGGCACTTTCTGTCATAGCATGTTGGAAAAAGAAAGTGAGAAAGTGAGAAATGAGAGATTCAATAATACTTGATTTATATTCACCTATGTGTTTACAGTAATATAATTCTTCATTTCTTTATAAAGCTTTGAGTTATTATCTATTGTTCTTTCATTTCAATCTGAAGAAGAATATTTACCCCTCTTATAGAACACACAATGATAATAAACTGCATGATCTATACTTTATCTAGGACTACTTTAATTTCCCCTTTGTTTTTGAAAGGTGATTTCCCATATGTAGTAAACTTGGTTGACAGTTTTTCTTTTCCTTTTTCTGTATGCACTTATATTAGTTATTCTATTATCTACTGTCTGTCTTTTATAGCACTTGGTGAAAACTCGGATATTATAACTGATAATTCCTTGTACATAGTGAGGATCTACCGTCTTGCTGTTTTTAAGTTTTTATCTTTGTGACTGGCTTTTAATAGCTTGATGATGCTGTCTTTATGCATATTTTTTAGGTTTATTCCAATTGAAGTTTCTTATATTCCTGAGACTAGGTTCAAATTTTTCATGAGTTTTAGTTGGGAGGATTCAACTACTAATTTTTCAAATAGTCTCATGGATCTTGTTGTTTCTCTCTATCTTATTCTTCTTACTTCAGGATTCCCACAGTGTGAAATTCAGTCATGTTTGTGTTCTAGAAGAACCTTAGACTCTGTTCACTGAAAAAAAAAAAAGGTGTTTTCATTGTTTGTCAGTACTAAGTATTGAACTCAGAACCTTATACTTATTAGGGTCTCTAACTCCTGGACAAAATTCTCAGTTCTTTTCTGATTTAGTTATTTTTATAGTAGGGCCTCAATTTATATCCAATATGGTCTGGGCTGTGGTCCTCCTATTTGTGCTTTACTGTGTTGCTGGAATCTTGGGTATGTGGCCTGTGCTGCTTCTATAGCTTCATCTATTTGGCATAAAAACTCCACATCACTGTTTCCCGCTCATTGCTTGAAATGGCATCTCACAAACATATTCTTGGACTTCCCTTGAACTTCAATTAGTCCCACATTTCCAAATCCTAAACAGCTAGGATTACAACCTTGAGCTACTATGACTAGCCTCTCTATTCCCTTTTATTCATGCTTTTTGTGCTCCTTGAGCTGATTATTTTAATTGTTTTATATATATGTTGACTAATTATTTCCTCTATCTATAAAATCTGCTCTTGAAATATTTTATTTTAGTTTTTCTTTCTCTTTCCTTTAGCCCTGAGTGTATTTAAGACAGTTGTTTCACATACTTTGTGTATGAATCCCTGCATTATTTTTGTCAACTTATTTTTTTTCCTTTTGAGGAACCTATTCTTGATTTTTGTGTACCCATTGTGAATAGTGTATTTTGTTGAAAGCTAGACTTTTGGAAATTATAATATGGTAGATATTATCACAGACATCTAAAGGATATTTGAGAATTGCATGTTTGATGAATCCATACCAAGGGTACATTAGAAATGAGTTAGTGTGAGAAAATATGAATATTTAAGAGCTCCTCTGATGATTTGGTTTGTAGTGCTAAGGAATAAACACAGAAGTTTGTATATGCTTAGGAAAATAGTATGACATAGAGCTGTATGCCCAGTTTTTATCAATGCCATCTTAATAGAAGTTAACTTAAACAGAACTTAAAAATATAATGTTTGCACACTTTATCATGTTCACTTAATGTTTAAGATACATATATAACCTCATCTAAGATAATTCCTTAATTATGTGGATCCATAGTTTAACATACTGACCAATATGAAATTTAACATGTTTGTAAACATCTGGCATAATAGATAAAACCCACTAAAAGATTACCCACAAATGCTAAATGCTAATTAATTTTCTATTTATTGGTTTTGATTAAAGTAATCATAGTCCAAGCAAACATTTACTGGATAGTCAATATGATTCAAATAATATACTCTCCACTTTAATCTGTATTATACAATTAAGCTGAGAACAACTCTGCAATATTGGGAAAATATCTCTGATTCATAAAGAAAAAACAAAAGAGTAACTCATCTATAGGCAATGTCATAAGTAGCAAGTAACTGAGCTTGTTTTCAAACTGGATTGTCGCATTCTAAATCTAATGGGCTTAATAAGTCTCTATTGTGAAAAGAGTCTTGGAAGAGCAGTCACTGGAAAGATAATTACATGTAATCACCACAGTCCAAGATAGTTTTAAATATCCCACTGCTGAGAAGGTCTGTGACCTCTCTACATATGACACCAGGAATATGTAACTATAAGCTTCTTCGGTAAATGATTGCCAAGCAAATGGAAATTTCTTTTAATAAGTCATAACAAGTAAAGGAACTGTCTCAAAATTCCATGTCAACTGCATGTAGATAGCAAACTATTTCATGAGAAGGCATTAGCTCTAAACACTTCTATTATTAGCTGGTCTCCCTTCTCAACAGGTAAAAATATGACATAGCAGTGAATTTCTATTCACCACATAACAACAAATAATATTGGGCCAAAAACAAAGGGCTAATTATTTTCTATATCTGAACATTGAAGTAATAACCAGATAAGAAGATGGCCTGATGTTTCTAAATGCAAATAAAGTAGAGCAACTTTAAGTCTGTTTACTGAAAATTTTCAAACAAAGAAAGTCCATAGAGATTAAATTTCCTGATGATCTATAACTTGAAGATCAAGAAGTTCAGGCTCAGAAATGTTAATGTGGTTTATTTGGGGGTCACAGAGAAAGCTACTGACAAGTCTGAGCACTGATCTAACACCCTTCATCAGCTCATTTCTTGAGGTTGATTTAACATATTGGGTTGGACATTAAAATCACATTATAATATTGTTTTTCTAATATCAAATATCACGAAAGGTGCACCTTCTATTGTTAGTAACACAATCTTGGATATTCCCAGAGGTTTTTTTTTCTCATTATGTGGATCTGTACCTGGAAACACAAGCTTTCTTTTGTATGTTTGGTCTGCTTCTGAAAAGTGGGGAGATGGGAAAGGATGGGAAGGGGAAACAAAGGAGGAGGCAACAATGCTTGATAAGAAATGTACTCATTACCTTGCTCATGTAATTGTAACCCCTCTGTATGGTATATTTACAATAAAAAAATAGCAGTTTTCCTTTCTTCATAACTACTATTTCTGGAAAGATTACCAGCCACCTCACTTTGTATGGAACTGGATTTAGTGTTTTTGATAAAGAAAATAGGAATGTTCTCTGTACATAGATTTTTCAAGTTTTGATTCTCACTTTTTTAAGGGGTACTATTTACATCAGTGTTACCACAAACATATTTAATTATTTCTGACTTATTTTAGGAGATGGTAGCAGTAAGCTTAATTTGCATAGATTTGATTTTTGGACTAGGGTACTGCTAGTACTATCCTCATTTAATGTACAGTGAATACTAATCTGGAGGTGCTGAATAGAATTTATTGTCTGATGTCTTAGTTAACATTATAACAAGTCAGGAATAAAATTAGTTTCTGGTTTTGATGAAAGGAGGTCTATTTCTGTATTTTTACATGGTTTTACAGTTTAAACTTTTGTACTTAGGAGAGGATCTGTATGATGTTTAGTATTGTATACATATATCCATATATTCATAAATGCATAGCACATATATAACATATATATCACATAGGTAGATATATGTTGCACATTAAAATATATATATTTGTAGGCATTGACAAACACTGTTGTAATATAGGTATGCATATTGCCTTAAAGTTCTATTATTGTACCTGGTTTGTCAAATATACCAGTTAGGAAAAAGAAAATAAAAAAGATGAAACGTATCAACAGTTCTTGGTTTCAGGAAATAAGCAGCAAATCCCTTCACTCCAATAATAGGATCCTTTAAAAATGGCTTTTGGATTAATCTCAAGAGAGTGGGCATCACTGTAATGAGTGACACTAGCAAGAACTATCTTCAAACCTATTTCCCTGCTGTGACAAAAAATAGACCCTATACTTAGACCCTCCTCATATTGTTGAGAAGAAATTTGTTGGCAGGTCACATCTTATACAATCTTCGATTGTGTTTCTGGTATAGAACTGCCATACAAAGTCTTCACTGAATTGCAGTTATCAACTATTCGCTGCTATTACAAACCACAAATTACTGTTTTTGTTGTGGTTATTGTTCTTTGGGTTTGGGGGTTATTTTTTTTTTTTGCATTCATCCACTGTCAATAGTTCTTTCCAGATCTTTCAATGTCTACTCTAGGTATTTTATAGTATTCTTTGAGCCCCAACATTTACTTTGCCCACAGACAGCCTTCTTCATCCATTGCTAGAAGAAATGTCTTTACAAAAACCTGTTTAATGTGGTTTTTATGGAGTATTTTATGACTCCGTCAGCCCTTCCTCTTGATCTATTGATCAAAATTATCCCTTCTTACCCCCCCCCCACAAAAACAGTGATTATATGTTTTGCTTCAGTTTCTCCTGGACTGCATTTTATTTGGTGGACTCTCAGCTTAACCATTTACTTACTACAATATTCTCAATCCACTTCAACTTGCACACATTTTAAACATGATTTTGTTCTCCTTGAAAATTTCTGAAAAGGCGGTTGCAAGGTTTTAAGTTTGTATAACAGTCCTGAAGGTCAGAAACCTTCATTCTTAAAGGAAGGTAGATATTCTCTAAAAGGAAAGCTTTCACAAATACATCATGCTACATGAATAAGAAATGGCGAAATTAAATTTGCTTTTCTTTCTTGTTTGCTATTTTCTTGGTGTTTTTTGTGTATTGTAATAAGATAAATCACATTATTACACAGTATGCCTGCAGCACAACAACCTTTTAGCAAAAGGAAACATTTTCTGGAGAAAGATAATACAAAATACAGCAGTATCTCCAGTTTGTCGTACATAAAGTCAAGCATTTTGTTAAGAGTTATATTATAAATCGACTCGATATCAAGACAAAGTAAATAGATAATAGAAACAGATCCTTTAAAATTAACCAATGAAATTAAGGAGAAATGGATGATTCTCCAGCCATGGTAATACATTTCAAATATAGGTAGTGACATTCAACTATATTAATAATCAGAAAATTACAAATTTAGACTGCTGTCCTGAATTATCACCATTCACCTTTTTAATGTCAAAACTATGAATATTATAATTTCTAAAACATTAAAATTCCCTGAGGTTTGTAGCAAGTGAAAATTTTGTTTCTAATTAGTACAAGCATATAGAAAATTAAAGTATTTCTAGACAAAACAATCCAAATAACTATTACTTGGGGCATCTATAAAATACTAGAACAATGAAGATTATTAAAACTGATTTGGGAAGAGAGGCACAAGGAATGAGAGTAATGGAAGGGGAAACATTAAGCAAGGCACATTGTGTGCATATACAGACCTGTCAAAGAAGCCTCATTGTACAACTAATAGATGGTAATAAAAATTTGAGAAATTAGCTGGATGCTGGTGGCTCATGACTGTACCCTTAGCAAGTCAGGAAGCTGAGATCAGAGGATTGTGGTTGGAAATCAGTCTAGGGAGATAAGTCAATAACATTCTGATACCAAAACAACCAACCAAAAGCCATGCAGGAGGTAAACTTTAAGTGGTAAAGCACCAGCTTAGCAAGCAAGGATTACTAAGTGTGAGACTTGAGTTTAACCTACAGTACTGCAAAATACATACACACAGGAAGGAAGGAAAGAAGGAAGGAAGGAAGGAAGGAAGGAAGGAAGGAAGGAAGGAAGGAAGGAAGGAAGAAAAGGAAAAGAAAAATCTATGCACAAGGAGGAGGAGAGTCAGTTAAAACTGTACTTTCAGTATGAAAGTATTAGTATCTGTTTCTTACAGGTCTTGGGCTTTGGTTTAGTGATTTGAAGAGATCAACAAAGCAGCAAATCCAAGTTGGAAAAACAAAAGTTGATTATATGATCTCATACAGTACTAATTAATCCAGAAGTTAGGAAGTAGTTTAACCAGCAATTTAAAAGAGCAGAAGTCAATCGTGTTATCTGGATGAGAAGGACATGTTTGGACAATGTTATCATTTTTCGCTCTGATTAAGCATAATTACAGGCTTCTTTTGTTTGGCATTGTCCCTTTTTTGGTCTCAGAGTAGCCTTATCCAATGATAATTTATTCTAAAGTTAGTTATGCTCCACAAGAAAACACTATCCCCTGCCTCTAACAGTGGGTAGTAATCAGGGCTATTCTTTGTATTTTCCCCTTAAAGCACAAATCTGGAAAATACAGCCACCATTTGGTTGAATGTTAAAGAAATCTGTATCTTAATCAATAGTAATATACTCAGAAGAGGAAAATTTTGTTTTGTTTCCCTTTATATACCCAATTAAATAATTGGAAAAACGTCTGTACCTACATCAGCAACAGAGTCTGTATCAATGACGCATACTTATTTTAAAGCATTAAGTACCTATTTTAAAGGTATGCTTTAAAATATGCTTTACACCTTTAAAATATGCTTTACAAGGGACAGTGTGACCTTTGACTCTTCTCTGTCTGTATCTGTCTTTCTCTGTGTCTGTTTTCTCTCTCTTCCCTCTACCCCTCCCCTCCACTCCCCTTCTCTTCCTGCTCCTCTCCTCCCTCCCCCCCTTCTCTCCCCTCTCCTCTCCTTTCCTCCCTCTCAACTGCCCAAACTCCTAACTGCTTGTCAGTATGGTGTACTCCCTACCAAGACATTTTGCCTTGCCCAGGTCAGAAGCATTGCGTCAAGCATTGAGCCAAGCAACCCTGGCTGTAATCCCTGAATCTACAAGCTAAAATAAAAGCTTCTAGCTGGGTGCAGGTGGCTCATTGCTGTAATCATAGCAACTCAGTGTGAGCTTTATGCCCACCTTTGGTCCTCAGCTCCTCCCTGCCCTAGAGTTCCTCCCAGTCAGCTGGCCCCTCCTTCTCTCCACCCAGACCCACCTGAAATCCCATATACCTCCCTTCACACCCCCAGACCCTGATGCTACCTAGATAGTGGAGGTCGTCATGTGCTCTCTCTCTCTCTCTCTCTCTCTCTCTCTCTCTCTCTCTCTCTCTCTCTCTCTCTCTCTCTCTCTCTCTCTCTCTCTCTCTCTCTCTCTCTCTCTCTCGGAAAATATGGCTCCTCTATTAAACCTTGTAATACTCTTTCTCCTGTGCCTGCCTGCCTTCCCATGGTCCCCAGGTGGATCTGATGGTTCATTTCACTCAGGAGGCTGAGATCTGAGGATCACAGTTCAAAGCCAGCCAAGGTAGAAAAGTCCCTGAGACTCTTATCTCCAATAAAAAACCTGAAGTGACGCTGTGGTTCCAGTGGTAGAACACTAGCCTTGAGCTTAAGAGCTGAGGGAGAGCACACAGGCCTAGCTTTCAAGCTGCACTCCCGATATAAAGAAAGAAAGGAAGGAAGGGAGAAAGGGAGGAAGGAAGGAAGGGATGGAGGGAAGGGAGGGAAGAAGGAAGAGAGGGGGTAGGAAAGAATTTTTTTCAAAAGTGATATAGACTGATTTTGCACAAAAACACAGAAATTTGAAAATCTAAAGCCAAGTTTGGTGATGTCTCTGATGTGTGCAAAGTTGAAAAGTATGATTAGAAATGTTATGTACAAAGGAAGGGTAAAAGGATAAAAGATTGCATTGCGCGTTATCACAAGCACTCAGGCACCTTACAAACTATGGTAAAAATGGTAATAATAAAGTAGATGTGGTAAAAATTGCAAATATGGAACTGGAACCTAGGGGTTATACATGCTTGGACATTAAGACTTTTACCAATAGCTTTTTCCCCTTTGGAAGTATTTATTTTTAATATATCTTTTTATTGTAAAGATAATGTACAGAGGGATTACAGTTACATGAGTAAGGTAATGAGTACATTTCCTATCGAGCATTGTTACCCCCTCCTTTGTTTTGCTCCTACCATCCCTTCCCTCCCCAGCTTCCCAACTCTTCCCTCCCCCCAAAAAATAGTTGTAAAATATTTTTTCAACATAGTGTCATGTACATTTCATTGTTACAATGGGTCAACTTGTATTCATATTTCAGCTTTTTGTTATTTCCCTTCCCCTCCCAAATTAGAAAAAAAATGTATATATAAGATAGAGGGCACCAGAATCAAACACAGTGAAAACAGGGGTTATATCATGGGAGAAGAACATACAAGAGAAACAAAAAAAACTCCCATAGTACATTATAAATATACTAAAAACAGCAACAAAGATAATACCTCTTGTGTCCCAATCTTGGCGTTCATTTTGCTTAGCATCATCCTACATGGTCAAATGTACATAGCTTAAAGAGAGACATCTCTGAAGAGGAAATAAGAATGACCAATAGGCACATGCTCAGCTTCTCTAGCCATAAAAGAAATGCAAATCAAAACATTGAGATTCTACCTCACACCAGCTAGAATAGCTATAATCAAAAAATCTAACAATAGTTGCTGGAGGGGTTGTGGCCAAAAGAGAACCCTACTGCATTGTTGGTAGGAGTGTACACTTGTTCAACCACTTTGGAAAGCAGTATGGAGGTTCCTCAAAAGACTCCACATAGAGCTCCCCTATGACCCAGCAATCCCACTTTGGTCATTTACCTAAAGGATCACAAACAAGTCCATACTAAAGCTATTAGCACAACTATGTTTAGCACAGCATTATTCACCATCGCTAAGATACAGAGCCAACCAAAATGCCCCTCAGTAAATGAATGGATCAAGAAAATGTGGTATATATACACAATGGACTTCTATGTCTCCATCAGAAAGAATGACATTGCCCCATTTGTTAGGAAATGGAAAGACTTGGAAAACATTATATTAAGTGAAGTAAGCCAGGCCCAAAGAAACATAGGTCCCATGGTTTCTCTTATTTGCGATAATTAGTATATGACAAGGACAAGAAGAAAAGGTCAAAAGCTACCAATACCTTTTCTCACTCACCCATTTACCTCACCTGTATTCTACAATTAGTCATCATTCTATGGTTACTGTGAAGAAATCTCTGAGCCTGGAATATTATTTTTTAATTTTATATAGTTAGAACAAAAGCTTGTATATAAACATTTTTATTAGCATTTGTATTAAATATTTACTTAATGAACCTCAAATAAATATTAGAAACATTAAACATTTTATGCCAAAAATATTTCATTTTATAATTCATGAAAAATTATCATATATAATAACAAAATATTTAGAAATGATAGAGATAGAATAAAAATATTTATAATTACTGCTTTATTATATGCAGTTAACTTATCCCACAATCTCATTAATAATTTTAATATCTACAACAAAAATTTAATCATAGCTTTATGTTATGTTTTGATAGTATCTGGTCTTGTATCATTGTGTTTAATTGTCTGGGTTATTTTCTCACATTTATTCCTTTTGGAAATTTTCATTGTTTTTATTTGAAACATCTGTTTTTTTTAACTTCTATTGTTACATTATTATAAATGCTTAGAAAAATAAAATGAGCAGTTTTCACAGCATTTTGGAATGTTCTGCATATAAGCTTTAAATTTTATTTTCTTCTATATACTTTCATATCAGGTACTTTATCCTAATTAATACATCTTTAAAATTCTGGTTGCATTTTATTGTGTCAGGTTACACCTGATCTTAAGTGTCTGGTTGCATTTGCTTTTACATATTCAGTGAAATTGAATGAATATCCTTTTATAAACTCAATATTTTTTTTTATCAGTCGTGGGGCTTGAACTCTGGGCCTGGGCACTGTCCCTCATCTCTACAGCTCAAGGCAAGTGCTCTACCACTTCAGCCACAAAGCCACTTCCAGTTTTCTGGCCATTAATTGATGATAAGAGTCTCAGAGATTTTCCTACCTGGGCTGGCTTTGAACCACCATCCTCAGATCTTAGCCTCCTGAGTAGCTAGGATTACAGGCATTAGCCACTGGAGCCTGACTTAAACTCAATTCTTTATTACATTTTTAAGACATTGCTTTAAGTATCCAAAGAATATGATGTTCTATTCTGATTTTAGCTGCATGATGGTCATATTTCACTATTCTGTAGTATTTCTAAGGTTCTTTTTATATCACTCTAGCTGGAGTTGCATAATTGGATGGCTCTCAGCCTAATATCAATTTGAGTTAACATTTGATTTGCCTTCTCAGATGTACAGCAGAAAAGCAGCAGAAGTGCTTGACTCCTCATAAACTTAAGCACACCACAGGTTCCTCTCATGAACACTCTTTTATGCATTTGCATCTTGGAATTCAAAGCCTGCTTTTCAGTAAGGTTTGCCCACACACAAATATCAGGGTCAAAATAATCTCTGATTCAATCTACATTGAATTATTTACAGTAAAAACCTCTTTGAGGTGACATAATATTTCTGCCAACTTCCCTCTCCTTCCTCTCATGTATTTTACTCTGCATAAACAAACATTGGGCAATGCTCTTTTAGATGTATCTTTTAAAAAATACCATCAAAAATATTTCCCAGTTGAAAATAGCTAAGAATTTTAAGCATTGTTATGGTAAGTGTGGGGGAAACAACACTTATTTTTCATGCTTGATTGACATTTGAGGAAATTAGAAGAGTTCTGAGAGACTATACCGTGAGGTTGAGAAGAATCTAGAAAGTCAATACATTTCACAGCTTTTACCTTTTAGCCAAGTGGACTTGGTGGCCAGGATAACAAGAAATACTACTTAAGACTTGTGCAGGCAAGATGTCAGATTTCAGATTCTTGGGAAAATTCTACCTTCTTCAACTTAGGAAAAAACAAAAGAAAAGAAAATTACCATATGGAGAGGTAGCATGATGGTGAACAGCCAGGGCTATCTGAGCCTTAGCTGAAAGGGAAAGGGGAAAGAGTGAAATAAAATAGAAGGAAGGTTCTAGGGAGTATGTGGTTAAGGGACTCACATGTGGTTCAAGCTACTCTGAGGGAGAAGCAGGACTCAGGTTTGACACCAGATTTGGAAAAGTTAGTGTGAGACCTTCTGGTAAAAAACTGAAGAAGCAGTAGGATTAGGATTGTGGCTCAAATGGTAGCAAGCTTGCTCTAGGTTCAATGTCCTTTACTATAAACACCACCACCACTCCCAACGCACAGATACAGAGACATACAGACCACACACACACACACACACACACACACACACACACACACACACACACAAAGAACAATCACAACAACAAAAACCACACACACCTTCCGTTATAGCACTTACTTAAAATTCCTGCTGAAAATGGCTTTGTTGATACTGAGAAAGAGCTCTAAAAAGAGGAGGGAAATGTCCTTCAAAATGAATGCAATTTCTAAAGTAAAAGATGCTGAAAATACTGTGTTTTGGTAAAATGTACATTGTAGAATGACTAGAGCATGGTAATATGAATGTACACTAACTTAAGTGCTTATTTTCTATGCTGAAAACCCTCACAACTACTCTAGCTTTGGGAAAGTATGCACTATATTGTTCTTAACTATTCTATTTAGATTTCTTGATTTTGTAATACATGATTTTAGGGAAGGTTCTGTGCCAATATAATATTCAACTATTTTCATTCATTTCTGATAATGGTTAATTCACTAAACAATGCATAAAGCTCCTTTCTACACAAACAGTGCTCTACAAGCTGTACTAATTTTGGATGATATTTACCCTTTAAGGTTGTGTGATTCTTTTATTAATATCTACCAAATGGTGTGCATCTGCCAGTGGAAACAAAAGGCTTTGAAAGAGGTGAAATAAATGACCTCTAGCACCTGCTACAGACTCCTATCATGAAATAAATTATGGAAACATGTTTAAAACCATTAAAAATAAAAGTATAATTTTGTGGTAAGATTTAATTTCCTATACTTCTACAGAATACATTGATCAGACATTATTTTTCAAGAAAAATAGTTTATATAAAAATTTTCACATACAATATTTGTCTTTTATTAGCTTGCAGTATCTCTTCCAAGCCCCTAGCACATGACTGAAACTATAATAATGTGGTATATTCTATTTTTTATTTTTTGGTTGTTGTTGTTATTTTGAAGGTTAAAGGGATTGAACTCGGAACCTAACTGTTTTTCTTGAGCTGTTTTTTTAAATAACTTTTTTATTGTGAAAATATTGTACAGAGGGGTTGCAGTTACATGAGCAAGGTAATGAATACATTTCCTATTGAGCATTGTTGCCTCCTTCTTTGTTTTCCCCCTACCATCCCTTCCCTCCCACCTCCACAACTACACCCCCCCCAACGTTTTTCGACATAGTGTGCATCTTACTGTTAAAATGGGTCCACCTGTATCCCTATTTAAGCATTTTGTTTTTTCAGGGGAAGGGAAAAACAAAATGCTTAAATAGGGATACAGGTGGACCCATTGCAACAATGAGATGTACAAGTCGTTATGTCGAAAAACGAACTTTACAACCTGAGCTCTTTTACTCAAGGCTAGCACTCAACCATTTTGAGCCACAGCTCTACTTCTGGCTTTTGAGTTATTAATTGGAGGTAAGAGTCTCACAAGGACTTTTCTGCCTGCACTGGTTTCAAACAGCAATCCTCAGATCTCAGCCTTCTGAATAGCTAGGATTACATGAATGAGCCATAAATGTTATGATACAATGACCTATAATGTGAAATTACTAATAATTAATAGTCAATTAGGACAATTGTACTTTAGATTTCAGCAATTTTAACATCTATTTCCTGCCCATGAAATATTTCACCATTTCTTTTACTTATCTTTCAACTTTCATTTTCTTCATTCTTACATTTATATTCCCTCAAAGAGATTATGACTTCATTTGAATAATATTAAATCAATGATTTTTAGTTACTGGATTTTATGGGAAGTGGTGTTCAGCTCCATTGTTTGACAATTGCACTGGATGAATTAATGGATGGATGATTAGGAAATAAATAAATGAAGTAAAAATATTCCCTAGAGTTTAGTTCTTATCCCTTTCCCTCTTCTTGACATATGCCAGCCAGGACCAACAATTAATGAGGAAACTACAACTATCTGATTCCTCAGTATAGTTCATTGTGTTTAGTATTTTATCTTCCACGCCTCTAACACTATATTGAATACAATGCGAGGTAGGCCATATGCAAACCATTGAGAAATTGTGTGTTTCATAACATGTTTCGTAGTTACATAATGAAAGCACAAACCACACACCAGGGATTTGATGATCTTACGTTTAATGAGAATTAGATGAGGAATAGCTGTAATAGATTCTTCTTCATGAACCTAAAAGCAGTTTCGTAAAACTCATTTAAAAATGTAAGTAGAGATGAGATTTTTTTTAAGGTAGCTCTATTTACTTAGATGAGAAAATGCTTAAGCTATATGGTCTTCATTAATTTGAAAAGAGGAGCTGAAGCTTCAGAGATATGAAGTAAAACAGCAATTTAAAACCTGTAATAATTATGATTTAATAACAAGATATGTTGCTCATGCTTCTGGATAATGTGTAAAGTGGAAATGCATTTGACCTTATGTTTTCACACATAAATGCACTTTTAATTTAGATAATATCATTCTATTAAAACAGATTCTTTCCAGAACCATTCAGTTGTATAAAATTTTTTTAATATTTTAAAGAGCACTAACAGAAGGTCAATGGCTCTTCATAGTTATAAATGTTAAGCCAAGGTTTTTGATTATTTTTCCCCTCCAGTGATGCTTCCAGGACAAATAAGTCAAAATTTTATAAAACAAATTTTGAAATAAACAAGTGATTCTCAGTGCATTATACCAAACCTATAATTTCAATATTTTTGAAATGTTTTCCCAAATATGCTGAAACTATGACGAGATATAAAATGGTCAAGTTTGTTATATGGTATATAAAAGAATAAAAATAAAAATCAGGTCATTACTCTCATGTCTATGTAACAATTAGTAGCTGAATAAAATAATAACTAGGGTTAAATATAGAGCTTACAGGTGAAATTCTCACTTAGTGCCTTGTTTCTTTTTTTTGATTCAGTACAACAAAAATATTACACTACTCTCAAGAATACAAAGAAGAAAAATCTTTTTTTTGGGGGGGGCAGTAGGTCGTGGGGTTGAACTAACTCTGGGCTTGGGCACTGTCCCTCAGCTCTTCAGCTGAAGGCGAGGGCTCTACTGCTTGAGCCACAGCACCACTTCCGGTTTTCTGGTGGTTTATTGGAGATAAGAGTTTCATGGAGTTTCCTGCCTGGGCTGGCTTTGAACCGTGATCCTCAGACCTCAGCCTCCTGAGTAGCTAGGATTACAGGCAGGAGCCACTGGCACCCAGCTCTCATTTTTTATTTTTGAAAGCTGTTGGCAAGCAAAGATAAAGTCCCAGATAAGGATTCAAATGATTTTTTTTTCTTGCTGTTGTTTCTAAGGTATTTATAAGATGATTTCTTTGTTGCTTTGTATGTCCCTCCCCCACGGTATAACCCCTGCTCTCACTGTATTTGATGTTGGTATAATTTGTGGAGGGGAAGGGCAAAAACAAATCGTTTAAATAGGGATACAGGTGGACCCTTTGCAAAAATGAGATGTACAAGAGGTTAGATTGAAAAACGAACTTTACAACTTTGGCGCAGGGTGGAGGGGGTGGGAGATGGGAAGGGATGGGAAGGGGAAACAAAGGAGGAGGCAACAATGCTTGATAAGAAATGTACTCATTACCTTGCCCATGTAATTGTAACCCCTCTGTACAGTATTTTCACAATTAAAAAAAATGAGTCATATAATGTAATAGATGAATCTTAAAAATTGAAAT
This sequence comes from Dipodomys merriami, assembly GCF_024711535.1. Classification (NCBI taxonomy): domain Eukaryota; kingdom Metazoa; phylum Chordata; class Mammalia; order Rodentia; family Heteromyidae; genus Dipodomys; species Dipodomys merriami. Next base: position 33,007,810 of record NW_027202271.1, read on the forward strand.
AGAATAATGTTAAAACAATCAGAGTCATTCAAAAATGACATATTTTGGTTATTTTATCCCATTTTTTTCATTTAATTTTTCTTTGTTTTTTTAATATTGTTTCTGGAGATACCACTAGTAGAAAATAACACTAAACTTGTATCAAAAACTGGTCATTAATTGTATACACAATCGAGTGTTATGAAGATGTTGGGAAAAAAATATGTTATTTCACTTGCTAAAAAATACGTGGAACAGAAGATCGTGATGCAGGAAATTAATAAGTCCCTCAAAGACAAATAGAACATGAAAATTTAAAGCCTGCATTCACTAGTAAAAGAATGGGATTTAATAGCAGCCCCGCATTCTGAAGAAAACTGACATTTTAAACCCAGTGTGTTTTTTTACACAGCTCAGTCAATCACGAGTGGCTCTCTATCACTCCAGTGCCATTTTTAGCTGTGTTTAAATTGTTGTGTCATCTACTGTGCATCCCTGCCCTTACATTTTGTTTTGTGAAAAACATACTTTCCTTTAAAGAAAATGGTCCTCCAAAAGCAAACTAAACAATGTGCTTAATTGAAGTGATACATGCAAAGTTTAAATTTGCTGAAAGGTTGTTCCACCTTAAGAAGTTTGGGTAATACTATGGGAAATAAAACCCAAGCACTTACAGTATATTAGTTAACTCAATGTATATACTTTTCTTTCCCAAAACAAGCTCTTTGCAAGCCTAGGGTCTATGTTGTTACCTCAATTAAATCAATACGTTGGTTTTCCTTTACATATCATGCTGTCTATATCCTATTTTACATTTTTCATATTTTCTTCATAAAAGTTTAAAGCTTTGTAGATTTTGTCTCTTCATATTTATAGTACATTGGGAAGATGGATCTAATATTGTTTCCAAATGGATATCAGTCAGACAAGTCAGTCATGCATGTAAGAGTTCTGCTTCCCTTGCTCTACTGCATTTTTGCAATAGTGTCTTTTAAGCCTGAACTATTTTCTTGCAGAGAGATTAAGCACTCAGACCACATGTGCTGGCGTATCTTTCTGTTCAAGAGTAGTTTTTACCTGCTCAGAACTTGTGTCCTTTGTGTTCTTTTAAATATGCATCATTTGGTAGCTGCCTACCACAGCAGGAACACAGAAGAGGAAACATGACATATGTTTGTCCACCTGCAGCACAAGAAGGGTACCTGCAGGCCATGTCTCTGCACCAGCTGAGGAACTATTCTCACTCACCCAAGGGGAGCAAAGCTCATTATTGAAGTTGATCTTTTTCTGTCTCTTTGCCATGTGAATAAAAAATTGTTCCTCCCAGTGCCAGTGTGAATTGTGTCCCTCTAGGCCACCTCAATGCCCACAAACCATGGACCAGATTACCTTTTGGGACTGGGGCTCCTGGTGGGACCTTATTATGCCACCTGCTCATCTCCATGTGATGAAACTCTCCCTGGAGCTGTTAATAGGTATCACTTGCTCAGTAGTACTCTTTGACAGAAATTTTATTTAATGAACTTGTTTCTCCCTCAGCCTTTTGAACAATTTCAAAAGAATGTATTGTTTGACATTATTGACTACTGAGGATTGCAACTTGAGGGCAATAAGTCTTCAGAGAGAGCATCTTAGATACCAAGAGGAGAAATATGTCTTTCAAATTCGTAAGAAGACTTGAAATCAAAACTTTTTTTTAGCGATGTCCCATCACACAATGCGGATGGCATTCGGTGAGTTAGGGGAGATGAAATGCCTTTGTATCAATGATTCTAACCACCAAAGGACAGAAAAAAATTAATGTTGATAATAGCTAATATTTATTCAACACTTTATGCTAAGGATATTAACTGCTTTAGGATAGAATTATTATTTCAATTACATAGCAACCACAGTTACTAGGAAGTGTTCTACATCTGAAGAATAAGGTAGTAATGACAGGTCCTAGTCAGAAAAATAGAAAAGCTGAAATTTGATCCCAGGCTGTCTTGTTCTAGAAGGTGAACCTGCTGCCAAGTGTGATTTTGATTTCTGGATGCTGTGTGAAAACTAGACCCAATATCACAATTAAGCTGTAAAAATAGCCCCTAGAGCATGAGTGTATTCTCTAGACATGTAATTTTGTCTCTTACCTCAAGAAGACACATTGCTGTGACAGATAAGGCACATAGGTAACTGTGCTGAATAATTTGATATATTCTCTCAATAAATATTGCTGAGTACCTCATCACAAGCTAATCGCTGTGCAACACACAATAAAATATAAAACAATCTCTATTCCTGAAGCTGCTACCCAAGGTGGCCTGATAATACACCATGAATTATAGGATCAAACAGGTATGAAAGGCATAGATAACGAAATCCTGGATACATAGACAAACAAGGTGAACCCTGAACTTTACTGATCATGAGGAGTGTCTGGAAGACACCATGATCCTACCTGACATGTGAAAGAATTGCCTTTGTCTCTGATTCACAAATGCAAGTTCTTCATGAAGAAGCTACCAAGTAGTTTATCCACAATTGCCACATGCATAACTCTCCAAATGTTTGGAGTCAAAAGAAAGAACAATTTAAATATTTAACTTTGCTTGCTAGAATTGTCTTTTTTCTCTTACTAATATGGTCATTTGCTTTTTTAAGGCAATGATTGAACTTGCACTGTATCTGATTGGTTATGTTAAGCCGAATTATATTATTTTTTTCTTTTTGTTTCTTGATTATTGGTATGCATAACTTTCCTAAGCTCAGTTAGTAGAAGGAAGATTAATCCACTGCAGCTATGAATGACACAAAATTATATTCTACCTCAAAATACTCATTGCCTGTTTTACTACCTAAAAAATGTTTGGTTGTGTCCAAGTTATACCTATAAGATTTGGACACTGTCTTCATTCTGAAAAAGGAAATAATTTTAATAAGATAGCTCTATTTCAGCCTGTGTAATTTCCCTCTGTGACATTGTAACTATCATCCTAAAATTCTAAAATTGAAGAGTAATATGTGTAAATGTTAGCTTCAAAAATAGTTTATTTGGACTGGGAATATGGCTTAGTTGTAGATTGCTTGCCTTGCATATATGAAGCTCTGGGTTCAATTCCTCAGTACCACATAAACAGAAAATGTTGGAAGTGGCACTGTGGCTCAAATATAACAGCATTATCGTTGAGCAAAAGAAACTCGGGGATAGTGCTCAGGCCCTGAGTTCGAGCCCTGGGACTAGCAAAAAACAAAATACTTGATTTGTGACTTTTCTAGTAATTCAACTGATAGAATTCAAAAAAAGAAAGATTTTAAGTGACTAAAGGAATTGTGTACTCATTACCTTACTCATGAAACTGTAACCCCTCTGTACAGCATCTTTATAATAAATTTAAAAAAGAAATTGAGTATAAACTTCTGAAATAATTGAATTGTTTATGAACTTTTCCAATCCAAGATAAGTACAAAACTGCCTAGCATTCTCTCTATATATATCCTATTGGATGGTACAAAAGATGTAGTCTGAGAAGTATGCGTTTAATTTTAATAACTACTTTTGCTGAGCTGGAATAACCTTTTAGGAACTATTGTGTTTTAAATGTAGCTCTGAAATAAATTAAAATGCCAAACAGACAAGCATGAGAATCCTATTAAATCATGTTGAATTTTTTAAGAGTTCCAGTATATGAAAGAGAGCACTGGATGGTAAAATCATCACCAGCTTTGAAACTTTTATCATTTCTCTCTGCTTTCTCTCACCTGTGTGTACCAGAACAAGGCCTTGCTACTGCTTGTTCAGCTACTGGAAAAATTGGTAGTTATACTACATTTTACTGCAGCTTTGCTGGAGTCATGTTTATTATCTGAAATTTTTGTTTCCATTTATAAATAATAATAGAGATTGCTTATAAGCTAGTGGTATAAACCTACTACAAACCAACTTAGAAAAGAAGGGGTAGTGGGGAGGGAGGGAAAGCAGGAGAAAATAAGGGAGGGGCAACAATTTTTGACAAAAATTATATTCATTTTTTTTACTTATGTAACTGTAACCCCTCTGGACATCACCTTTACAATAAAAAACCCTACTTAGAGTGAACATAGACTTCTACAATGGGATTTTTATGCTCTTTTTCATCTACTGTTCTTTCATGGCTCCAGATAGCCTCAGATCTTTTTGTTGCCTTTCCATGAAGGAAGATAGAAAGAAACAATTACATACAGCTAGTCTTAAAATTTGTTTATAAGGGCTGGGAAGGTGGCTCATTGGTAGAGCGCTTGCCTTGCATGCTCAAGGCCCTGGGTTCAATTCCTCAGCACCACATAAGCAAAAACAAAAAAGCCGGAAGTGGCACTGTGGCTCAAGTGGTAGAGAGCTAGCCTTGAGCTGAAGAGCTGAGGGACAGCGCCCAGGCCCAGAGTTCAGGCCCCACGACCGGACCCAAAAAAAAATTAAAAAAAAATTTGTTTATAAATCTATTAACTAGGCCAAGAAGATAAAAAACCTTTCACATACCTGAGCTCACATTCCTGAGTGGCAGATGAATTTTTGAGATTAGTATAGTTTACACTCAAATTCTAAGAATGCAAATTGAAGACATCTTGAACCTTTTTTTTTTTTTTTTTTTTTTTTGTCGGTCGTGGGGCTTGAACTCTGGGCCTGGACGCTGTCCCTCAGCTCTTCAGCTCAAGGCGAGCGCTCTACCACTTGAGCTACAGCGCCACTTCCGGTTTTCTGGTGGTTTATTGGAGATAGGAGTCTCACAGTCTCTCCTGCCCGGGCTGGCTTTGAACCGCGATCCTCAGATCTCAGCCTCCTGAGTAGCTATCTTGAACCTTTTTAAATTTCTTTCTGTACAGTTGGCATTTGTAACCAAACGTGAGTGGATAAACACACATTGAAGTTCATGCTTTCAACAATCATAAAGAACAGGTAGGGAAGTGGAGCAAGATTCAGTTGAACAATGAGATTATGATCCTCATGTAGTGCTGTTTCTTAAACCTCATTTTCTGAGATTACTTTAAAGAGAAAGTGTCTTTATTCTCTAAGCTAGTTTTTAGATGAAACACTTTTGGGGAAAAACAATATGGTTTACCAATTGCTCTATAGTCAACTGTATAGAAATCCAAAGCAGTTGATAGCTATCTGCAAACCAGACCGTAAATATGAATCGTAACTTATTGACTGGCTACTGGAAATTTTTAGTGTCATAAAGAAGAAATATCCAAAGTCCACTGTCTACTCCCAGAGGTATAGAAAATTCAATAGAAGATGTATTTTTACTTATTTTAATTAATTATTGTCTATTTTTTATATGTCAGCATGATTACATGGTTCTAAAATTCTTTTAAAATGTGTATAGGGGAAATTTGCTTAATTTCTTCTCCTTTTTTCTTCCTTTTTCCTCCTCCTCTTCCTCTCCCTGCTCTTTATTCTACTTCTCTTTAGATGCTTTAATATGTACATATAGGTTGTAAGAGAAATAAATTGAGAATGTTGGATCAAAATGTTACATATTATTAAGCATATGTGCTTCTCCTTAGAAGCACATCTTTAGAACTCTTAAATGTATTGTTTTTAATATATCCTTCTACATGATAGAAACAATAGAATCTTTTATCTTGCAGGAAAGAAAGCAAAAGCATGAGTAACTTTCTATTTCCAAAATGAAGAACAAATATAGTTTGGTAAATACATTATTTTGTATATGCTATGTGAAAATATTATCTTTGCTTATTTTATACAAAAATTTGTGTGAACATGCCCAGACACGCATAAAAAATGAAAATTGCTTCAAAAAAGGTGCATGGTGTTAATATTTAATGTTTCCTACCTATAGGTAAGAAAATTTCTTGTCAGTTTTTCACCTAAACTATTGTGAAGTTAGAATTACAGACAGAATTCATAGATTATGTATGATAGATGACAGATAGATAGAAGATATAGATATATCTATATATAGATAAATCAATCAAACGATACATATATACGTATCTGTCTCCTATTCATCTATCTATTGAAAATACAGAGTTATATAGTAGTTTATATTAGACAAAACTTGTGACTTGTCTGCATCACAAGAAGTAAAGCTCTTGAAATTTAAACAAATGTCATTATAGCACACATTTGTACATCTAAAATTAGACTTCTCATTAATATTTAGTATATCAGGTCACTGTTATAAAGATTATACTTTTCTGACCCCAAAGTCACTTTTTCTGGATTTTTTTGTGGTATTGACAGTGGAACTCACAACCTCACACTTAGCAAAAGATGTTCTGCTACTTTAGCAGAATTTTGTTGAATTCTTAACATTTTAAAATTAGATCTCCATAATACTATTTTTCACAGTTCATTGTTACAAATATTGTATTTAGGTTATATATAGAATTAGGTAAACCTATTGTAATAATTATGTCAAATATATAATTTTACTAATCAGTTTTAAAGAAATTTTATAATGAAGTAAAAAATGTCTATACTTTGTTATAGTGACATTATTTTACAAATGTAACAATATTCTAACAAAGCACAAAAGTTACACTTTGGTCAGTAAAAAATTAAGATAACATTTAAATTTGATAATGATTGTCTTCACATCCAAACTGAAACTGTGTTCTTGTCTTGTGCAATCTCAGTATTTTAAATTGGTACCTCAGCAAATTTTTGTACTAGTTTTCTAGAGATAGTATGTTACTGATAAAGAGTCTCACTGTATAGAAAATGTTCTCGAGGATTATTCTGTGATATTTAAAATTTTGAATTTCATTTTTATGACATTAAGTTTGGTTATTGCCCCACATTTAGAATTCTAAACATATAGAAAATTTCTGAATAAACTTAAAATGTTAATGTAATTAACATAACATATAAATGATTCACTATACTCATCCTTAAAAAGGATGAGGCAAATAATAAGGTATTTCTGTTTTTCTAATTAAATTTAATCCATAAAAATGTTTATAAATGCAGTCTTCAGAAATGAGAAATATACCTGAATAAATAATAAATTAAATTACTGTGCTAATGCACTTAATCACATCCTAGATGCGTGAAACTATTGATACAATTTCAAAAGCAATATAACATATTCTAAAGAGAGCTGTTTCCTCACTATGAATCTCAAATTCATTTTATAGAATTATCCTACTGGTAATTGACAAAGTGTTTGACAGTGTGGTTATACTTGAATGTCTTTTTCTTTTAGTCATTATGATCCTTTCAAAGATAAAAAAGAGTATGCTTCTTTATGTTATAGAGGAAAACATTGATCTCTATGGTATTATTTATTTTTTAATAATAATATTAAAACCACTTTCGTTCATGCCTCCAAGAATGCTTTGGTGATTAATGAGGTATATTTAAGTCATTTGTGGATTTAGCAATAAAAACTGCTATATAAACACAAGACTTCATGTTATTATTATGAAAATTCATTCTTTTCTGGTACAAATGCATAACCACTTTATTGGCCAAGATAATTATTTTTGTAAAATATAAAGAGGATTTCAATGTTTCAGATGTTCAACTTGCTGAAAAACTTGCTGTGATTCTATACACAAAAAATAAATAAGTACTGCTGTAAATGATTCTTATTTTAAAGATGAGGAAATTATGCTCAAATCTGTACAAAAGACTGAAATAAAAAAAATCAAACGGTGAAAATGTCTCCCTCAAAATATCAAAATGTCCTCTGTCCAGTATTTTCACAATAAAAAAAATATCAAAATACCTCAAAAAGTTGACCAGCTATTCCCTGCCCTTCCCAGTACAATCAAACAGGCATGCTTTTCTGTTTCCATGCTTTCTTAAATTGTCTAGAGCTATTCACTACTGAATAAGTCTCCTTCTGTCTCTTGCATTAAAATGATCTTAGCAATTCTTTTTATTCGTCACTAAATTGATTGCCTTTAATTAACCCAGTGCCTTATCAGGAAGAGGTGTGAAAATTGTTCTTTGCTCTTCTGAGCTTCTGTCAGGCTATTGAGTGGCTTTCTGACTGATCTGTTCTGCAGTGAAAACTAAAATGTCCATCACCAGAATTCTCACTCCCTCACTGAGCTCCCTATGCATTTGACAGCATTTACCTCCCCTCCCCGAGACCTCTTAGCTCAGATTTCTGCTAGCTTACTGCTTTTATTTGGTTTTAACCTTTTCCCTATTTGGACTAAATAGTCATCTCCAAAGAAGAGATTTGCATCTAAAATGAGTGCTTTAAGAGTTGTTGGAAGCAAATACTGCAGCTCTGTTCATATTCAATCTTTTCTTGAAACAACATCTCTGTGTATTTTATAAATGAATTCATCTTTATATCTTCTATTCTGTTCATGCATATAATGTCAGTTTTCATTTACAGCAGGAAAAAATCTGAAGAGGAAAGAAAAAGCTTTGTACAGAAAACATGGGAAGAAGGTGGGCGCTGGTGTCTCATGCCTACAAATTGTAGCTACTCAGGAGGCTGAGATCTGAGGATTGCGGTTGGAAGCCAACCCTGGCAGGAAAGTTAGTGTGTGACTTTATCTCCAAAAAAATCTCAGAAGTGACACTGTTTTTCAAGTGGTAGAGTGCTAGTCTTGAGCAAAAGGAACTCAGGATGCCAGGCCAGAGTTCAAGCCCCAGGACTAGCAAAAAGAAACCAATACTTTTTTGTTTGGGCTGTCGTGGGTCTTGAACTCTGGGCCTGGGCCCTGTCCTTCACCTCTTCAGCTCAAGGCAAGCACTCTACCACTTGACCCACAACACCACTTCCAGCTTTCTGGTGGTTTATTGGAGGTAAGAATCTCACAGACTTTCTTGCCCAGACTGGCTTTGACCCACGATCCTTGGAGCTCAGCCTCCTTAGTAGCTAGGATTACAGGCGTGAACCACCAGCACATGGCTACAGTGAATACCTTTTCACGTTACCTGGTTCACGTTATAAACCATTGCAATCCATAAGAAACCATTCTTGTAGATAGGTTTATTTTCTTTCTGGAAAATTTAAAATATTAAATAATAAATTACCAACTGGTTAAAAAGAATTATGTTATGATTTCTTTTTGGTCTTATATTTATTTTTGCCAGAGAGATTTACTCTTTTCCCTTGTGACCATACTTAAAAATCTGATGAATTTATAAATTAGACTCTAGAATAAACACAAGTTCTAGACAATTTCTTCTTTAGGGGAAATAAACTTTGTGCATTTCTTTTACCAAAAAGAAAAGAAAAATAATCTGGGACAATGTATTTCACAAGAGGACTCAAAAAATTAAAATATTACAGACTAGCTAGAGACTTTACAACCCAGAAAAGAACAGAGTGATAAAATCTAATGGATCTCTTTTTTCATAAATATGTGAAAAATTTTGTGGTAAAGACATCAATACCTCAGAAACAGCAGTAGATGATAAATAAATAAATAAATAAATAAATAAATAAATAAATAAATAAATAAAGGAAAAGGGCAGACTAGCATGACAGCAAATATTCAGAGAACCATTCTACCCCTTGTACACATCACAGAAAAATACCTTAGTCCAGATCCCACTCATAACAGCAAAATTCAAATAGTAAGGGAAGAGGCAGACAGAAATGATAACTTGAGATTTATAAGTGCTTTTTCACATTAAAATATCTGCATATGTAATAACTAATTCTAGCTTTCTTAGTCTTAAAACCTCCCTGGTGACTCCCTATGAAAATGATCAAATAAAAAAAGAAAAACATTTTCCTCTCTCTTCTTCAATGTGTTTATATTCCTCTTTAGGACTTTCCTAGAGCATTCAGCTTTTGGTATATCAATTACTCACTATAAATCCAGTTTGTTCATGTTTGCTCTTTTCTCCAGAGTGAATGAAGGAAATTCTGTCCTCAGAAGCACTTTTCAATAACAGGTCCATATTTTAGTTTAGATTCATGTGATTCCTTGGCCTTGTATTTCATGTTTTTATTGCAGATGAGCAGGTTTGTCTTTTCCTCCCTCTTTGAATGTTTCTTTATATTTTTTGAATTATCTTTAAGTAGTTAAACTTCGGAGTTTCAATTCAACATATCAGCTTAAGTATACTTCATCCTGACCAATGTCATCCCTTCCATCATTCTCCTCCTTCTTTCCAAATCTTACCCATAACCTCAAGTTAACTGTATTTCTTCGATCTTTGGCAGAAAACAAAACTTAAATCTCTGTCTTGTCAGAATAAATCTCTTATCTACACAAAGGGTCCAGAATATTTTATCAAAGAAAATAAATAGCTTGAAGTACTTCACTTTCATTTTCAATTTAAATTATTCCTGTTCCTCTTTCTATTCAATTCATACCTTATCCATTAAGCTGAAAAACTGAACAATAATAGGTTTGTCTGTTTTGAAATATACACATCTAGAGTCAACTTATTCCTTAAGTTCACATTGTTACTGCACTTAACAGCTACGTGAGTAGTCTAGAAAACCTGGATGCCAGATTCATACTCGAAGGCAATGAAGCCAGAGTGCCTGTGAGTATCAATAAGTCATCCAGATTTTAAAGAAAAAAGAAGAAACTTGGAAAAGATTTTACCCTAAACATTTATTGGTTCTGAATAAAATAAAATAAATACTTGCTAAAGGTTTTGTGGAGTTTAAAATAAATTAGGGGAAATCACAAAAGAGGAGACCCATAAAAACAGCAGTCAAATAAAAAATACTCAAACTCATTAGTAATTAGGAAAATGCAAATTAAAGCAATAATTACCTATAATTTCATGCCCATTAAAATTTTAAATAGAAACACCTAATGCCAAGACATGGGGCAATAGGAACTGTAATTTACTGCTGGCAGATTCATAAATTGGCAAAGCCTTTGGCTTTGTGTGTTGGCCTTTGCACACTCTCCAGGATAGTGGAAAATGAACTTACAACTTAGCAATTACATGTCTCCAAACATACCCAAAGAGACAAGTATAGGACCGTACATTATAATATTACTTATAATACTGGAAAAAATATACTGCTCTGACTTTCCATTCACAAGAATCAATCAAATAGTTATATATTTACAACAAAAGTCTCTTCTTTTATTGTGAATAGCTAGCCACTTCATAAAGTGCTAAACACCAAAATATACTTAGACCTCAAAATTTGAGCTCTCAAAATAGTAAGCTCTTAAAGAAATAGCGACCCTATTAATAAATTAGCCAATGACTTAAAGAAAGACTCCTCAGAAGAAGAAACAAACATGATCAATAGGCACATAAAAAATGTTCAACATCTCTGACCATAAAGGAAATTCTAATCAAAGCACCATTAAAATTCTTCACTCCAGTTAAAATGTCCATTATTAAGAAAACTAACAATAACAAATGCTGGCAGGGATATGACCAAAAGAGAACTCTGTTGGGATGTAAACTTATTTAATCACTCTAGAAAACACTATGGAGGTTCCTCAAAATCCAAATGTAACACTACCTATGACCTACCAGTTCTACTCTTGGGCTTTTATCCAAAAGAGCACAAAAAGATACACTAAGGCCATCACCACAAGTATTATTATTATTTAACATAACCAAGATATAATGTAAGTCCAGATGCCCCTCAATGGACAAATGGATCAAAAAATATGGTATGTGTGCACGATGGATGGAATTCTACTCCTCCATCAGAAATAATGACATTGAACCAAGTAAGGAAATGGAAAGACTTGGAGAGGATCATGTTCAATGAAGTAAGCCAGATCCCGAGAAACATAGGTTGCATGGTTTCCCTCATTTGTGGGATCTACAATATCCTTATAAATCCAGAAATAAGCACACTGGAAGGCACCCAAGTGATTATAAATGAATTAGCTGAAGTTAAAGCAATGAATCTATGGAGAACACAAATAGTATAATTCTTTAGAAAGACTAAGGCAAAGCTGGGGTTGGGAAGTTGGCTTAGTGGTAGAGTGCTTGCCCTGCTGAGGTCAGCCCCCACGACCGACAAAAAAAAAAAAAAAAAAAGACAAGTCAAAGCCTAACGAAGTATCAACCAGGGGAAGGGAGTGTCAAGAGGAGAGGGGTAGAAAAATAGAAGAATGAATGGGAAATGAATGGAATGCAGGCAAGAATTCATTGTTTATACCCCAGAACTGAGGGGAAAAAAAGGAAAGGGATGGGTAGGTGGAAGTAGGGTGAAAATGCTGAAGTGATGACACAGATCAAGATGCATTGTATACATACATTGCTATGTTAAATGGCAAAAGTTCAATACATAACCTAAAAATTAAGAAAAGTGAAGGAAGGGGAAGGGTGGGTGAGAATGTTAAAAGGGGTGACATTGGTCAAGAGACACTGTATTCAAAAACAGTTCTATTTGATGATAACTCCTCTATACAACCACCTAAAGCAATAAATTTTAAAAAAAAAATCGACTAAGGGCTGAGTAGGTGGTTCAGTGGTAGAGTGCTTGCCTTTTATGCATAAGGTCCTGGGTTCGATTCCTCAGCACCACAAACGCAGAAAATGCAGGAAGTGGTTTCTCTGTTTCTCTGACCATTTCAGATATTATCAATCAAGGAATTAGAAAATTTCTTAGCTCTTCTGAATTGCACAGCAATGCATTTGTGGTAATGCAATTTCTTTTTTTTTCTTTTTTTTAAATTTTATTTTATTTTATTTGTGAACATACTGTACAGAGGGGTTACAATTACATGGGCAGGATAATGCATACATTTCTTACCAAGCATTGCAGCCTCCTCCTTTGTTTCCCCTTCACATCCCTTCTCAGCCTCCCCCCTCCCCCCCCAGCAATTTCTTTTTGGAAATTTCTATCTGCCACTCTGTGGGAGACTTCAAGGATCTCCAAGCTCTCTACTATTCTTAAGATATTATTACATCAAGTGACTCTTCTCTCCTTCCACTGCTAGTTTACTTTACTAGATTTTGGAAAAAAAGAAGAACTACTATTTTTCCTGTTTTCTACTTCAGAAATTTACATATTTCTTCTGATTTTAAAAGAGGAATGATAAAAACAGGATTTTAAATGGATTCTCTTTACACAATAATCCCTCTTTACACAATAGTCCCCTGGCAAAACCCACTGGGAAACACTTCTTCCATTTCTAATACTCAGATTTTGTAGCAACATACCAATCAATCTTGAGACCAAATACTCTGATAGTCTAGCCTCATGTTGCTTCTCTTTTCTGATGTTAGCTACGTTTGAAGAATAACACTAAGTGACATGGTAAAAAAAAAAAAAGCATTCCACACTTTAAAACTACAGAGACAGAGATAGAGACACAAAAACAATCCTAACCGCAAAGGCAAATTTCATTTTGAATCCTCCAGGAAAACCTGATAATAATAACACTCATCATTCAGTATAAGAGTAGGAGAAATGTGTTGTTTGTCAAAATCATAGAGTGTGCTTACTAGATATTGTAGACCATGATACAACCACATTATATGCATATGTATATATATTTGTGTATATATTTATGTGTGTATGTACATTTACATATAAATACATAGTATATGTATATTACTTTAAGTCATCATTTTTGAGTATTCTTTATAATATTAAAAATAATATATACAATTCAATATGGATACAGGTAGACCCATTGCAACAAGGAGATATACAAGACATTATGTCAAAACACGAACTTTTCAACTTTGGTGGTTGGGGGAGGAGTGAGGAGGGGCAAGGTATAGTAAGGGAAACAAAGGAAGAGGCAGCAATGCTTGATAAGAAATGTACTCATTACCTTGCTCATGTAATTGTAACACCTATGTACAGTATTTTCACAATAAAATAATAACATAATAATGATAATAATATAGATAATTATATATAACTATGTATGTATTACAACAATGTTTGCAAGGACATAAGCAAAAACAAATGATTAGGGACTGGGAAGGTGGCTCAGTGGTAAAGTGTTTGCCATGCATACATGAGGCCCTGGGTTTGATTCCTTAGCACCACATAAGCAAAAAATGCCAGAAGTGATGCTGTGGCTCAAGTGGAGAGCTCTAGCCTTGAGCCGAAGAGCTGAGGGACAGTGCCCAGGCCTAGAGTTCAGGCTCCTGGACAGACAAAAAAAAAAGAACAAATGATTAAATCAATAAAAAGAGACATACTAAACACAATAATGGAGGTTGTTACCACCATAGCATGATGCACTACTTTACAGTAAATTTTTAAAATAAAAAATGGAGTACATTATAAAACAATGGTTTAAAGCATAGTATATGTAATAAACTAGTGTCATAATTTCTTATTATCATGAATGATATACTGTTTGTAAATGTTTATGCTGTACTTTTAGTATAACTGGCACTTCTTCAGACTGGTTTATGGGTAACACTCAAGTAATGCACTGTTCTAAAATATTATGGTGGCTACAACAATACTAGGTACTGTCTCTGCATCATTATAATCTTGGGTGCATGTGCAAGGAACATCATCATGTGATTGGATGAAGATTTCTTCTGAACTTGAAAAATCTACCTTTAACGAATATAAAATGTGGCGTGGGTGTGGGGGGGTGGCCAGAGGTGGGGGGTGGGGGAGATGGGAAAGGATAGGAAGGGGAAACAAAGGAGAAGGCAACAATGCTTCATAAGAAATGTACTCAATTAATTGCCCATATAATTGTAATGCCTCTGTATGGTATTTTCACAATAAAAAAATACAAAAAAATCAGAATGTACAAGTTTTGTATTTGTATTAGATCCAGGATTTCAAATGAGTAGACATCCAAAACTCTCTTGTCCAGTTTAGTGCCTAATTTAGTGCCTATAAAATGCAGCAATACTCTTATCAGTTTTAAAACAATGTCATATTACTTATCCTGAGTCAGAAAATAAATGTAAATCTCTGGACCAAAAAAAAAAGTCTAACCTTCTATTAAGTCCTCATTACTCTAAAAGATTTATTTTTGTACACTGACTACCAAAAGAATAGAACAGCAGCCTTCTCCTGAACATTTTCTAATAGCAAACTTAGAAACAAATTGTAATTTTTGTGAGATTAATTTAGATTCCCAACATGAAAGAATGCTCCAGTGAACCCACATTTAAGACTTTGATAATCATTTAGTTCATTTCAACTTATTATTTGAGTTTTCTTAAAAATAAAAAAAATCTTAGAATAGACATATATTACGTGTTTGGGAGAAAAATTCTTGTTCCAGAAACAAAATCCTCTTGAAGTGGAAAATGTTAAAAGAATAATTTCTTAAATATTTTTAATTGCGAAAATACCGTACAGAGGGGTTACAATTACATGAGCAATGTAATGAGTACATTTCTTATCAAGCATTGTTGCCTCTCTCCATTGTATCCCCTTCCCATCCCTTTCCATCTCCCCCCTCCCCCGCGCCAAAGTTTGTTTTTCGACATAATATCTTGTACATCTCATTGTTGCAATAGGTCCACCTGTATCCCTATTTAAACAATTTTCCCTCCCCCCCCCACAAATTAAATATAGTGAAAACAGGGGTTATACCATGGGGGAGGGACATACAAAGCAACAAAGAAATATCTTATAAATATGTTAGAAACAATAGTGCTTAAATATTTTTAGTCTGAGATTCTGGTTTTCTCCAGCCTCCATGGTAGAATTCTCCTATTAAAAGAACAATAGGTTCTGACATGATCAGAAGGCTGCAAATTAGGAAAACATTGCACTCCTGAAGTTTCAGAACTTTTTATGAAAATGGTACCCAGGACAAGATAAACACTGCATCCTTATTTTTTATGCTCATTTCTAATAAAAATTTTCCTTAGATGCATGCAGATGGTAGATTCTAAGTTTCACATCTGTGTCTTAGCAACAAGAAAGGAATATTTATTTGTCAGCAGGGTGGCTTTGGAGGAAGATTGTCTATTGAAAAGGCAGAATGTATTCCATGAGAAATAGTAAGATGAAAAATATAGATATAGATATAAAAACTCAGGCAACTTCTCAGGTTAGATAGAAGGAGAAATTCCCAGTACAATGTCCACTTGTGAAGGGCCAATCACCAAACAATAGCAACCATTCTTGGATGAAATATATTACAAGTATTCCATATACAAATACAGTCACGTGCCTTATAACAATGGTTCAGTTTATATTGGACCACATGTAAATAACACGGTGGACTCATCTAAAACATTCTGCTGTCTAGTGATATTTTAGCCATCATTGTGTCACAGCATAAAGTATTTCTCATGCACTTGTGGTTATACTACTGAAAAATACTAAATTGTGTAGAATCCAGGCACTGGTGGCTCATGACTGTACTTGCTACTCAGTTATAAGATCTGAAGATTGTAGTTTCCAGTCAGGGCAGGAAAACCCATGAGACTCTCATCTCCAATTAACCACTAGAAAACCAGAAGTGGCACTGTTGCTCCAAGTGGTAAAGGGCTAGACTTGAGCAAAAGAGTTCAAAGACAAGCTGGGCGCCGGTGGCTCACGCCTGTAATCCTAGCTTCTCAGGAGGCTGAGATCTGAGAATCCAGGTTCAAAGCCAGCCCGGTCAGGAAAGTTCGTGAGACTATTATCTCCAATAAACCGCTAGAAAACCGGAAGTGGTGCGGTGGCTCAAGCGGTAGAATGCTCGCCTTGAGCTGAAGAGCACAGGGACAGCACCCAAGCCCAGAGTTCAATACCATGACCAAAATCAATCAATCAATCAATAATTTTAAAATGTGTGGATGTATAACACATACAGTTTTACACATATACATAATAGTGGATTACATATTATTATTACATACATAATAGTGGATAATGGCAGGATATAATGATATGACTGGTTTATGTGTTTATTATACAAGGTCATTTACTATGAAGCAGTATACCATGTTCTGCAGACACCAACCAGAAGCATCCTGTGCTTTTGTGTCTCTTGTTTCTTTCATTTTCCCTTTGGTTTGATTTAATTTTGTACTTTTTGTTTTTTAGTCACAGGAATAATACCAGATAACTACACAAGGAGTAACTTGCTCCAACTATGTTCACATAAGTCCACAAGACCATCTTGGTGTGAAATAACAACGTTCCCTAGCAGTACATTCCGTGCAACCTATCTGCATTTCTCAACGATCTGTGACTGTTAAAGAATGTCATCCCTCTCTTAACTCAAGCCTCCAGTTTTGTTTTTGTTAATAAGTTTTTTATTGTGAAAATACTGTACAGAGGGGCTACAATTACATAAGCAAGGAAATGAGTACATTTCTTATCAAGCATTGTTTTCCCCGCCAAAGTTGTAAAGTTCGTTTTTCTTTTTTCTTTTGTGAAAATACCATACAAGAGGGTTTACAATTACATGAGCAAGGTAGTGAGTACATTTCTTTTTTTTTGGGGGGGGGCGGTCATGGGGCCTGAACTCTGGGCCTGCGCACTGTCCTTCAGCTCTTCAGCTCACGGCTAGCGCTCTACCACTTGAGCCACAGCGCTTTTTTCTTTTTGCTTATGTGGTGCTGAGGAATCCAAGCCAGGGCCTCATTCATGCAAGGCAAGCACTCTACCTTTGAGCCACCTGTCCAGCCCTAATGAGTACATTTCTTATCAAACGTTGTTGCCTCCTCCTTTGTTTCCCCTTACCATCCCTTTCCAACTCCACTGCACCCCCGTACCCCACAACACCCCCCATGCCAAAGTTGTAAAGTTCATTTTTCGACATAATATCTTGAACATCTCATTGTTGCAATGGGTCCACCTATATCCCTATTTAAACAATTTGTTTTTCCCTTCCCCTCTACAAATTATACCAACATCAAATACAGTGAAAACAGGGGTTATACAGTGGGGGAGGGACATACAAAGCAACAAAGAAATCATCTTATAAATATGTTAGAAACAATAGCAAGAAAGAAAAACAATTTGAGTCCTTATCTTGGGGTTCATTTTGCCTAACATCAACTTGTCTGACCGTTTCTGCTTGTCTCAGACATGTACTAGTTATTGCAAATAGGAAAACCATGGAACCTATGTTTCTTTGGCCCTGGCTTACTTCACTTAATATAATTCATAACATCAACAAGAGCAAGGATAAGAACCACATGATTATCTCAATAGATGCAGAAAAAACATTTGTTAAGCCTCTAGTTTTATCGATTAGTAAATGTAGCTACAAATTTAAAATTTCTAATGAATTAAATTCTAATAAATTTTTAATTGATTTACAAATCCTCCTGTATAACTTGTAATTTGTGTCTTTAATGGTAAAGTTAACTTCAACAAGCACATCCTATGTGAATAAGAAGTGAAAAAGTATGTTAAGAAAAATTAATTACACTGAGATCATGGCTTTTCATTTATATTCAGTAGGGAGATAGCTGAAGCATATGGTAGTTGTATTTCAGCTTTTTGGAAGCCTCCATAACAATTTCCCACAATGTCTTTGCTAGTTTTAAGCTCCCACTGACAATGTAGAAGAGTTTCCCTTCCTCTACAGCCTCACAAATATTCATTATTTGTCTTTAGCTATGCTAACCAGACTTGCGATGATATGTCATTGTCGTCAATTGCAAACAAGCATACAATGCAATAAATATCATTATAGACTAAGAAGAAAAGGTAGGAAGGAAAATAAAGAGAGTGAATATTAAGTTTGCAAAGTTTACTTAGAAGAAGGAATGTGGTTCTATTGCTCTGTAGTGTAGTGTAAAACAATTGATGGATAATTTCAAAATAGCTAGAGAAATATTTGAAGTAGCAATACATATAGGTATGAAGAGTTGATTGAAATGTTAATTACCCTGTTTTGATCATTGTACACATATTTGTATTATAGACTATAAATATCTTCAGTCTTATCCCTTTCATAACTAAATGCTAATATTGTATTTCAATAAAATTTTTGAACTGAATTCTATTTCTTCAAATATTCACATGGTCAGAATTATTATCTGTACTAACTTATTTTGATTCCTGCTTTTATATTTTATTTTCTTTCTTTTAAACCAGTCAGCTCTTCAATTAACCAAGGACCACTTAATTGACTTGGTGTCTATATTTTCCTGAAGTGTATGAAACTCTATTAATACTACTATATTTGTCATTATTTTCCATTAATTTTAATCACTGATCTTGGAATTTCTTGGAGGTAAGAGATCTATTCTTGTATCTTTTACTACTCGTAGTGTTTTTCTTTGTGAATTAGAAACAACTTTTCATAAATAAATTTGATAGACTTTTAAACCTCTCAAATATTATAATTCATGTTGTGAAATTTACTATTAACTGAATTACAACTAATTAGTAAATGATTACGATTCTTTTACCTTATTGATAATGAAGCATCTCTTACATTTACATAATTATTCATTCCCTTTGTGTAAATAGCCCAAAATAAATTAGATTTTCCTCTATTGTGGCACTGGGCTACTTATGCTTTTAACAGTTTATGTAACTGGTTAGAAGCTGTATGTTTGGGGGGAAGTGTTTTGCTGACGTTAGTGGGGCATGATGTAAAGCTCCAGCTGTGTGTGGATATGAGCATGGAGAAGTTATCATGTCAAGAAAGTGATAATTCACTCTGATCAATACTGAGACACAGGAGACCATAGTTTGAAATTATTTTGACTGACACTTAGAATAATTCCTCTAGGTTTGTTAAGTAAGTAAAACATGCTATAAACAATTTTCTCCCATAAATGGAATGATTAATTGCAGCAGAATCAAATTTCCTTCCTACACACGATGACTCATTTTTTTCCTTTTGTTCCTAGCACATTAATCATCACAGATGAGGGGTCTGCTCACATCTAATTAGTAAGGAGATAGTGCTTAGAATGTGTTTTCTTCAGCTTTAAGCTGTTTAATTTTCTATCTTCAGCCTTCTATGTGTGTACCTCATTGGAAAAAATGTAAATGGGACACCCAAAATGAAAGTGGATGACAGCAAAGGTTTTCTGGTAATATCAACACTCAGCTACTGAAAAATCCCAAACCTCTACTGTTCCTGCACACCCATGTCATATCACATATGTGTCATTTCGGATGGAAACAAAGCATCTCCCAGCAAAGTAAAGAATGTTAAAGGTAGTGGGAAACTTTAGGAGTGAGATTCCAACCCTTTGGTTGGAACTATAAGAGATTACTGTTATGTTTTCCAGTACATAGGAATATTTCCGGGATTCAGGGTTTAATCAGACTTTTAAAAAAAACTATACAGCTTACTTTCTCTCTAGAATTTTGAACTCAACTTTTTTATAAGGTACTCAGTTTTTTGTTGTTGTTTTTGTCTGTCTTCGGGCTTGAACTCTGGGCATGGGCACTGTCCCTGAGCTCTTCAGCTCAAGGAGAGCGCTCTACCACTTGAGCTACAGTGCCACTTCCAGTTTTTTGGTTGGTTTAATTGGACATAAGAGTCTCAGACTTTCCTGCCCAGGCTGGCTTTGAACAACAATCCTCAGTCTCAGCCTCCTGAGTAGATAGGATTACAGGCAAGAGCCACTGGCACCTGGCAATCCGTTTTTATGTGAATTTTACTTTCTGCAAGCAGAAACATAGCTGTTTCTGAAAGTATTGCTACTTCGTACCCAGCCTACACTAATAAAAGAAAGTAATAAAAGTGAGTAGTGCATGTCTTGATTTTTTTTTCAGTAATCTAAAATCTGATCATTCATCCAATTTAGAGAATCAACAGAGAGAACAGAGAATCTGATGGGTCACACCTGTAATCCTAGCTACTGAAAAAAAAAAGAAGCCTAGAAGAAAGCATTTCAAAGCCATCCTGGCAGAAAAAAATCTGTAAGACTCCATCTCCAATTATATAGCAAAATGTCATAGTAGAGCTGTGACTCAAGTGGTAGAATGCCAATTATAAGGAGGAAAACTGAACAAGATCAACAGGGTCCTGAGTTCAATCCCCAGTAGGGTCAGGAAAAATAAAGAAGACTACAAGCCTTGATAAGGTATGGGAAAGCATATCTGTAATTAATTCCTGCTTAAAGCAGAAATCTGGCTAATAACTGTCCAGAAACATCCCAGCTACAAAATTAGTTATACTCTTTTGCAATCAATGAGCAAGACTTAGTGGCACACACTTAAATCTCAGCTACTTTAGAGGCATAGATAGAACATTGGTCTGAAATTGGACCTGAGCAAATGTGTTCGACCCTTTTTGGAAAAAAAAAAACTAAAGCAAAACAAAAACAATAAAAACCTTGGACTGTAGTTCAAATTGTAGAATTCTCACCTAGCAAACACCAGGCTTTTGGGAGCTCTAATGGTTCCCAAAAGAGAAGAAACCAAAAGACAAAAAGGCCTGATTAAAGTTTTATTCTTCCTGTTTTTGCACCAGTGGATAAAAGTACGAAAAAATGATTTGATATCTTATTTTCTTATATGCCTGAAAGACTTGGAAAGAGCCAACATGCCATGAAATGATTATATTCTCTTTTAAAGTTATGATCTTTTTAATGACCCGTGTTTGCAATGCATTTTCCATTTGATAACATAGTTTTACAGACATTCTTTCAATTTGTACTCACACCTCTCATTTAATGACAAGTATTACTAATTCAATTTTAATAGAATGAGAAGCTTGTAGAAAGAACAAAATTAATGAATCTGCTCTGTTTGTAAGTTAGAAGCCATAATTTCTAGCCTCATTCTCCATGGTTCTATTTCTCTTCCTCTCATACATTGCACATGCATTTTAATTGTACATATCTTTTTGTTGGGTTGTTTGTCTTTAGATGGTAGTAACTAAGGCATTTTATCAAATCATCATTTAGTTTAAGGGTAATATTTGACTATATAATTATTTTAAATTAATTAATGTCTTGAATTGGTTTAGGAACCAGTTTGATTTTTATTAATCAAAAGTTTTTATGTATATGTCTATATAAAAGTAGACCTAAGGATATCCATGTAATGAAACATATACTGCAACCTGATGCTGAGGGGAATCATTAATACTTAGCAAGAACAAAGGAGCAAATATTGGTTCTTTTTATATTCAAAATACAGGTAAAGGAGCACTTAAAAAGATTAAAGTGGAAGTAGGCAACTAAATAAATATATATAAAAATTTTCTACCTTTCTTCTTTTGTTTTTTCTCCTTCCCTTTTTTTTTCTTCTGATGCCAGTCCTGGTCATAGGACTTGAACTCAATGTTTGGACACTGTCCCTGAATTTTTTTGCACAGCCTAATACACTTGAGCCATAGCTTCACTTCCATTTTTATTTTATTTTATTTTTTTACATTTTTTTTATTTTTTTATTGTGAAAATACTGTACAGAGGGGTTACAATTACATGGGCAAGGAAATGAGTATATTTCTTATCAAGCATTGTTGCCTCCTCCTCTTTTTCCCCTTCCCATCCCTTCCCATCTTCCCTCTCCCATCCTCACACCCCCCAACCCGCGGCCAAAGTTGTAAAGTTCATTTTTGACATAACGACTTGTATATCTCATTGTTGCAGTGGTTCCACCACCACCATTTTAATTATTTATTTATTTATTTATTTGGTTAATTGGAGATAGGGGTCTCATGGACTTTCCTATTTGGACTGGCTTCAAGCCATGATTCTCAGATTTCAGCCTCCTGAGTAGCTAGGATTACAAGTGTGAGCTACCAAAACCCAGCAGACTACATTATAAAGAAGTCAGACTTTTTCAAAAACACAACTAGGAGTATTATTCATAAGGCATAGTCATGACAAAGCTATGAAAGGAAACCAAATGTTTTATATATAACTGTGACTGTGGAAATGTAACAAGTACTTAAGCTAAATTGCAAGAAGATGGTCTGATTTTCATTCAAAATAGTCTTTTTCCAGTTTCTCTGTCTCTCTCTCTTTGTGTATATTTTTCCTGAGTGTTGCAAAAATTGTTGATTAACTATTCCTTGATTTATAGAATAATAAAAATGAATTCCATACCAGATGAGATGAAAGTCTGTACTCTAATCCTTTTGTATGATAGAAATTAGGGGACTGAGTTCAAGGCCAGCCTAGAGAAAAAGAAGTTCCTTCTGACCTAATGGTTAAGAATGGCTGGCATGCATTTGTAATCCTAGCTATGAGCAAAGTGTTGGATGTTTGCCATCATAAGTGATATGTGAGGATGGACAAATAATACAATTAAATGCTAGACCTGCCTTGGGAATAAAATAAGATCTACATGGAAAAATAACCAATATAAAAAATAATTTAAGGTGTGGTTCCAGTTGTAGATTGCCTGCCCTTGCAAACATGAGGACCAGACTTTAATCTCCAGTAGCAACAAAATATTATATATTAATATCATATATATATATGAAAAAAGAACAAAAGGAAAATATAGTAGAGCCTTCTCATTATTTTCCAAAAATGTATTTCCAGGGGAAAAATGAAAAATTTGGATATAGAGTAAGAAAATTTAAAAAGTAGACTTAAAATTTTCCATCTTAGAGAAAATGTCTTTAGTGTCATATATTTGCTTGGATCAAAATTTGCCTCTTTTGAGAGTATGTGTATTCTTCCATACTCTGATATAAGTTCACAAAAGCACAAATTGTTTAAGAGCTTTTCAGTTGTTTAATTTTAATATATTTTAATAGCTTGGGTTATTTTCACCAATTTCCTTTCTAATCTCTACATAAAATTTGAGTTATTATCATCCATGGATTATGTCAAAAATAAAACTTATAACATTATGCATATAAATTAAATTTTACAGGCTCATGGAGAATGCTTTAATGGAGTTTCCTTATAATTTTTTTCAGGAGAGACTTAGATGTCAGAGTGTATTCAACAGGTAAACAAGTTCCAAATTTGAAATAACATTTCAGAAATGAGTACTTTAATGAAGTGAATCAAATGATTGAATTCTGCATACCAATATTCATGCAATTTATTTGGAAGAGCAAATTAATTTCTCAGGTCACTTTATTCCTTTGCAAAATGCAAGATGATTTTATTCTCATAAGTGTTTTTAGTCTAAATAATGCCACAGAAATATTTTTAGGTAACTTAGAAAATATAATAGATTTCAAAACTAGGGATCTCTGCAAATGAGGAAATCTGCAAAGGAAAAATATTGATAAAGAAAGTGACAGAAGACAGGCTGGGAATGTGGCTTAGTGTTAGAGTGTTTTCTTGCAGGCATGAAGCCCTGGGCTCGATTCCTCAGAGCCATATAAACAGAAGCCTGAAGTGGTGGTATGGCTCAAGTGATAGAGTGCTAGCCTTGAGCAAAAGAAGCTCAGAGACAGTGTTCAGGGCAAGAGTTCAAGCCCCCAAATGTAAAAACAAAAGAAGAAGGTGGCAGAGAAAGGACAGTTCTTTTTACATATAGCTTCTATTGTCCATGTAGGTTCTATATATTTATAAATTGCTTTCAAGCTATCTACTTATAGAATTGTTCCTCCACTAGTATTAGTCTGGAAGATTGTATGAGCTTGCCTAGGGCACCCCTACCTAGCCCACTTGAGTCCCAGACATCACCAGATAAATATTCTTTAGGCTCCATTGTCATATGAAGGGTCCATATTCCTTTATGTTGATTAATGGCTCCAATGTTCCTCCTATTCAAAAATATACTGCAGGATAACGGTTAGAATGTCAATCAATCTTTGATATTTCTGACAATTATTATATTGTCTCAGCAGGGACAATTTCCTCAATATTTATGAACCATAACCTCTTAATTTGTGAAATGGAGCATCATGAGATAAATCAATTGATTCTAAAACATATGGCACATTGCACAGCATAATAAACAATAATAATTTTCCTCTTCTGTTCTTATTGATCTTATACTTCTCATTACCTTCATCTCTTTTAAGCTTCACCTCAATCCTGAGTTGACTTTCAGCTTTCTGGTATTCTTTTAAAAAAGACTCCACTGACACTTCCTGGTACTTTTATACTTCTATAATACTTTCTAGTATTTTTGAACTGTTTTGTTGAGAAGGTACAAACTGATCAAATGGCATCTATTTGTCTCTGTTTTTAGTCATCTCTGGATATATAAACATAACTATAGTTTCAGAAATTATATTTATAATTGAGGCAGATGCTATTTAGTGTCACTCAGTATATATTAATGTCTAGTGCTTGTTTCTTCTGTGGAGGCTAAATATTTGCTACATATCTATTACATAAGCAATGGCAGAGACAGGGATGAATTAGACCACCAACAATCATATTGAATCAGATAATCCAATGTTAAATTCCCCAGATCTGTGTTTTTCCAGTTTCCTAAAGAGTTTTCTTAAATACTTTTAGATTTATCCAGGTCTTTGTGGAACCTAAGAATTTGGACCAATAACAAATTACCAGATAAATCAGTTACATATAAGAACTGTTTTTATATAGCTTTACCAGAGATTAATATTCTCTTTAATTTTCTGATAAATGTATGAAATTTTTATTTTCTTATATGATCAATATATTAAGCGACAATCTTACAACAATATTGTTGGGTTCAAACAAGAGTATATTGCCGCTTTAAGAAGAATAGATATTGACACTTTGTCAAATGACTAGCAAGACACTTAAGTACTACACCTGCTTTATTAAGCAACTTTATTGGGAAATCAATCTTTTAATCATGAATACAAATGATAAAAATATTAATATGTAAGCTAACATCAGCTGAAATATATTCTACTTATAAACTTAGACTTTTACATTTAGAAACCTTCACAATTCTAAAGCTTTAGCAAACAATAGCTTAGCTCAGAAAGCTGACATAAATATAGAGAAAGGAAAATAAAGAAAATGAGGAAAATTTAATGTATTCAAATATATCCATTTCAAATACCTGTGTATTTGTATATTTTCATTTTCTTCTCATCCCCTTGCCTCTAGTTTTATACATATTTATTTCATCATTTACACTTCTCAGTTTCAAATCCCTTAAACTTATTCCCTCAACTAGTATTTCATCATAGAACGCATTTTAGGATTTTTTTCTGTCTATATCTTTAACAATTTGTTTACCATATTAAGAGAATCCTCATGGTTAGTATGATGTTACACAACTGGAATTCCAGCACTCAGGAAGCCAAGGAAGGATATTTTCAAGTTCAAGGTCAGTCTATCTCGAATAGTATATATGACCTGTCTGAAACAGACAGACAGACAGACACACACACACACACACACACACACACACACACACACACACACACACACACACACACACACACACACACCTGCACACGAAGATCATTTCTCTTAGTTTACAACAAAAAATGAACAATTTAGAATCTGCTAAAAATTCCTCAGTGTTTTATATATATAATTTCACTTACATTGCCACAGTGACAGAATATTTTTTACTTCTAACTTCCACTTATTTACTTTATCTCCTTACTCTACATACTTTACAATTTTCATTTTACCTTTCACCTTCTAAATGTTACTCCTATTACTGTATAATGTTGTTTTAATTTGTCTACAATTAGAAACCAATGCATTCACACGATGTACTTTAATTCTAATCAAGTGTACTTTGACTTAAGTATAACTTTTATTCAACTTTAATTGTTATTCAAATATGAAGATATGCATTTTAAATTATATTTAACCCAGGTGCCTGTGGCTCATGTCCAAAATCCTAGGAACTCAGGAGGCTGAGATCTGAGGATCACAGTTCAAAGCCAGCCAGGACAGGAAAGTCCAAGAGACTCTTATCTCCAATTAATCACCAGAAAACCAGAAATGACACTGTGACTCCAAATGGTAGAACTACTCTTGAGCTGAACAGCTCAGAGATAGCACCCAGGCCCAGTTTTTGTGTGTGTGTGTGTGTGTGTGTGTGTGTGTGTGTGTGTGTGTGTGTGTGTGTGTGTGTGTGTGTGTGTGTATAAATGTATTTATTAATGCTCTATTTTACTCCCTTTAAGGGCAGTGCACTAAAGTACATTACCAGTGAATGCAATCAAGGGCGTAGATAAAATACCTTCTTTATTAGCCAGTCACCAGTTTAGCTTTCACTGATTGGGTCTGCTAGTATTTACTTCTTCCTACAACTTCAATTTGAGCTGAACTTTGTTTCCAGCCTCCAAGCTAGAGAATGAAGCAGAAATAACTAGAGTCTTTGCCTTTTTCTGTTGATCTTTCAGCTCACTTCCTTTGGGAAGTGAGAATTCATGAAGATTTCACTTATGAGATCACATATAGATTCATTATAGGGAAATCCATATAAAGATGAATTTTAACTTTCACACGGATTCTTTTTTTGTCAGTTGTGGGGCCTGAACTCTGGGCCTGGGCGCTGTACCTCAGCTCTCAGCTCAAGGCTAGCGCTCTACCACTTGAGCCACAGCGCCACTTCTGGCTTTTTCTGCTTATGTGGTGCTGAGGAATGGAACCCAGCCTCATGCATGGGAGGAAAGCACTTTACCATTGAGCCACCTTCTCAGCCCTCACATGGATTCTTTAGGCCAGTTAAACATTTAGCTGGCAGCAAACTTAGTTGAAATTTTAACTGAAATTTTTAGAAGAGATTCTAAGGACTACCTAGTTTAGGAGGTCTCTGATTCTAAAATATTGAGATAAATTAGAGATATTGTGTTACATATGCAACAGTATTTAGGAAACATATAACTTATAAAGGATAACATACTTAATTCATATTAATATTTACATTAATTAAAAACTCATCTTAATATCTCCAATAACTTGTAAGAATTTGCCATGTCACCTTTGAGGAAGAATTAATATATCTAAGATGGTAAACAACCACTAGGCTAGAATAAAATTTTCTTTATTTTATTTATTCTATCTCTTACCATCTATTAAAAACTTAATACTTCAGAAGAATTTAGGAAATTGAAGAATGGAGGAGAATGAGGTATATCAAATGCTGTAATATATATTACCACCTTTTAGGAATGGATTGCAAGTTGTATTAAATCAATAAATTGATAGTTTATAACAGAAAAAAACTAGAAGTTGTTTTTTCCAATACCATGGCAATATATAGAGACATGATTTTATAGAATATGCATACTTAAAATTAAACAATCTGATTTACTGTAGAATTGAATATATATATATATATATGCTTTATTTGCATACAAAATACACTATATTTCCCTAAATGTATGAAAGTAAGAAATCGCCTTAAATTATGAATCTTATGTAGCAATTGTATGCACCAATCGCCTTAAATTATGAATCTTAAACATTCATGTAAGTATGAGCTAGCTCAAATCAATCAAATTTTTAGTTTGGATGGCCATTTACTTGTAAATTGAGAGACTGCTGTGTAAATGCACATAAAAGAGTTATAAATCAGAGTGAAGTTGAACTTGTATGAATATGCAAATTGACAAAGAAACTTAAAACTCCAAGTATTCTACTAATCCAATTACCAGGGAGCTTATTGCCAATCTGATTCAAGACTGCAAAGAAGGGTGCCTCATTAAAGCTAATGGTTTCCTCTGGCTAGAAGTGAGTAGTATCACCAACTGTTAAATTTTGGTAGCCCAATCAAAAATGTGCTAGCAGCAGTCCAAACGCAACAACTTAAGGAACTACAAGCACAAAGAACAAACTCTCTTATTCAACCAAGATTCTGGAAATGAAATGAGAAGGGAAAGAAAAACAAGACTGTATGGGACATCATGTAGTATCAAAAGATGTTTTGGACAAAGTAAAGGTATGTTGTTTCATTTTATTATATTATAAATTGAATGAACAAATACTAGTGGCTCAAGTTTATAATACAAGTTACTCAGCAGGCTGAGCTCTGTAGGATCATGTTTCAGACACAGCCTAGGCAGCTAAATACATAAGTCTCCATATTCAAAATAACTAGAAAATATCCAACCTGGAGATAAGGCTCAAGTGGTAAAATACTTGCTGAGCAAGTACCATGTCCAGTAACTTGTGAAAAAGGACAGAATAAAAAAATACTGGTATAATCATTAGTATATGTCTAGGATAGTTCTGTAAGAGGCTCACAATAGCTCAATTACTATGTACATATGATCTTATAAAATGATGCTAATTGAAATGAACTATAAAATATGAAAACAAGAGCTGTTTTTAGTTATTTCTTTTTTCTTTCATCTCCCCCCCCCATTTTGTTTACCTCCTGTTGTCACTGTTATTGATTTGATAACTTTTATGTTGTATATAAGTTTATCTGATTTGGGGATTGTAAGGGGAAATCACAGAAATGGTGAGACAAAGGACAAATGGTGAACCAAAGCAGCAGTAATACTCACAAGACACTATGGTGGAAAAGAACTTTATAACTTGGGAGAAAAGGAGTCAGAGGGGAGAGATAGTGGGAGAAAATGTTGGAGGGGATAACAATATTTGACAAGAATTATACTCATTTCCATACTTATGGAACTGTAAACCCTCCGTACATCACCTTTATAATAAAAAATACTGAAAGAAACCATAGAAATTCTTCTCTCTATTTTTGAGAGCTAATCACTAATGTTCATGTCTCTATAATAAGAAATTGAATATAAAATATAAACAAAAAGAATAATTGTAAAATTCAATTTACCTATTTACAAGTGGTTAATTAGGGCCACTTAAGCACTTTTTAAAAAGTATATGCACTTGTCTTATGGAGCCCAACTTAATAAAAATAAGCATATTTGTAGCAAGTTTCCTGGCATTTAGGGTTTGATTAACTTAAGTTCATTGAACTTTTATCCAAAATTGATTGGTTTGTCTTCAAGTTCCTGTATCCCTTCGCTAGTAGTGTCAACTGAGGTATAATTAATGCTATAAGAATTGCATCTTTCAAAATCCTCATGTTAAAAAAATGTTTCTTCCAAATTCCAAACATCATGTCAATATCTTTACTAAATGCATAGAAAACAGAGAGTAAAATCCACAGCCTTCCAGTATGCCAGGTCTGGGTTTGTGTCTCTCCTTGCTGAGGGGCACAGCCAGAAACAAAGCTTTAAGCACCACAGGGATATTTCTTTTCCTAACTGCATCAGAATCTTAGCTCTAAAAACTTCAGAGAACTGCTATGACAGGAGAAAAAAAATCAAACTCAATTCTAGAATGTAATTCATTTATAATCTTCTCTCTCTCTGTCTTTCTCCCTCCTTACCTTCTTCTTTCCTCCCTTTCTTCCTTCCTTCTTTTCCTTTCTCTTTCTTTCTTTAGATATTTGTTGACTTAAACAAACAAGAAAGAAAAAGCAATAACTTTATACTCTGTAAGCAATGCATTTAAGATGTCCACTACTCTCAGTAACAGGAAAATTGTAATGCCACTGACAAATACATCACTACAAAAAGAGTTGAACTAAATTTTACACCAAGGCCCAAGTCAACAAACATGTTTCCATGTTAGGGTTTGATTGAGAGATGAAGCCATGAAAAATCAATAACCTGTTTGAAAAAGAAAAGATACGATATTAAAGTAGTATTTGGTATAGGAATGAAAATCTGAGAAATCACTATCTCAAAAAGAGTTTGTCAATAACTTTTCTTTCCAAATTTCTATGTAATAGTTAAAAACACACCTATAAACCAGTCTGAAATTTGAAACTTATAATTTGAAGGAATTATTTCTATTTTGAAGGTGAGTAAATCACATAAGAAGATATTATATAACTACTTATCTTCTTATTCTCTGAAATAGAAACACAAACTCTTTAAACTACAATGAGCATCTTGATAAGGACCCTTGTATTTATTGTACATGTTTTTCCACTAAGTAGAAAACTTAAAGGCAAAATAAAGCATGTAATTACTCAATAAGCAAAGGCCCTAAGTTAAAAAATGAATAATAACATAATCCTCTGAAAATAAATATGGCACAGAGCATTTCGGTTCATTTCTGTTGAGGCCAGATAAAGATTGCTTTTCAATTACTTGTTTAAAATGAAAGCGTGTGACCCAAACACCTGTGCCAGATTGATATTTTAGATCCCTAATTTGCTGTGCCATGGCATCGCTTAGAACAGATGCAAGGGCGACAGAAGTGAGTAAAATTGTTTCGTTCTGATGGCTGATCAGAGGCTAATATTGCCAAGAGCAGAAGAATGGAAGCTGAGCTAAGAAGTATTCACTGCAACTACATCCCTCGTAGAAATACATAGACCAAGAACTTCATCATTCTTCAAAGCGCAATGATCTCTTTGCTGTAAATAGTCTTTAGAGTACTCAATTTTCCTGGATCTTAAATGGGTATATGGGGTAGTATAAATGAGGTCTACTCTGTGATGAAAATTGGAATTCCTCTCTGAGATGTTATTCACTCTTACTTATCTTGGAATTTATTTCAAATAATATTTTAATTTAAGATATGAAATCTGAGATAAAAGTGTGTGGGTTAAACTCACTGGAGTTAAGAGTTAAAAACAGAGTTTTTATACTGTACTTTAAAAACCAGATGTCTAGTACATTCATTCACTATTATCCGTGGCTAAATAAATTTCAAAATTTTCTATTTTGTCTGACAGTTTTTGTATCTTGTCAGTTTCTGTGTTTGTATCTTTTGATAAAGTTGGTAGAAGTTTGTTTAAAGTTTTTATTTATTTTTTAATTAAATTTTCATTGTGAAAATACTGTACAAAGTGGTTACAGTTACATGAGCAAGGTAATGAGTACATTTTTTATCCAACATTGTTGCCTCCTCCTTTGTTTTCCCCTACTATCCCTTCCTTCCCACCTCCTCAGCTACACCCCTCACACCCCACCTAAATTGTAAAGTTCATTTTTCTACATAGCGTCTTGTATATCTCATTGTTGCAATGGGTCAATACGTAACCCTATTTAACCAATTTGTTTTTTCCCTTCCCCTCCACAAATTATACCAACATCAAACACAGTGAAATCAGGGATTATATTGTGGGGGAGGGACATACATAGAAACAAAAATTCACATGGTGCCTTATAAATATGTTAGAAACAATAGCAGGGAACCACTTGTGTCCCTGTCTTGGGATTCATTTCACTAAACATCATCTTATCTGACCTTTTCTGCTTGTCCTAGACATATACTAGTTATTGCAAATGAAGAAAACCATGGGACCTATGTTTCTTTGGGCCTGGCTTACTTCACTTAATATAATTTTTTCTAAGTCTTTCCATTTCATAACAAATGGGGCAATGCCATTCTTTCCGATGGAGGCATAGAATTCCAATGTGTATATATACCACATTTTCTTGATCCATTCATCTACTGAGGGGCATCTAGGTTGGTTCCATATCTTAGCTATGGAAAATAATGTTGCAATAAATATAGTTGTGCTGGTAGCTTTAGTATGGTCTTGTTTGTGATCATTCGGGTTAATGCCCAAAAGTGGGATTGCTGGGTCATTGGGGAGCTCTATGTGGAGTCTTTTGAGGAACCATCCTACTACTTTCCAAAGTGGTTGAACAAGTTTACACTACTGCCAACAATGCAGTAGGTTTCCCTTCTAAATTAGACTTAATTATAGATTAACAATAATAACTAACAGATAAAAGAGTCAATAATAAATATATCTGTAACAGCTTCTCCACTGGCTGTTATAATTTTTTTCAAACTCAACTCTGTTTCAATTTCTCTAATCACCTCTCATTTGTGACAAATTGTGTAGATAAAAATTAAGTAATAGACAATTTGATGATTAAAAATGAAATAGTAAAACTTTCCATTGAGCAAATACAGAAATTTGTATGTTAGATTTCAGTTGAAGTATTTTTAAAGGCATTAATTATAATTACTGATTTACTTTAATTATCCTTACATTTCAAGAGGTACATTCATCAATACTTCCTATAGCAAAAATGAAATATCAACATCTTTCTAGTCTGTCGGGATGAGTGAGTACTTTTTTAACACTAAGGTACATTGTATTTCTGTAAATTCATGTGTGATATGTATTATTTTAGATAGTTTGCTATCTCCAACAATATAGCACTTATACTAAATTATGTGTAGCATAGAAATAAGAAAGGACTCCAAGAAACATTGGCAATAGATATTAAAGAAGAGACAAGAGCAACGAGGTATAGTAGAGTCTCTAAATGGGTGAGGGATTGGCATAAATAGTGCTACAAAATTCAAGTGGGCAAATTATATTCATGAAAATTCCATGGTCAACATTACTGAATCCCATGAATGGGAAACAACACCTAGAAGCAAACACTGTTATTCTTACTTACTAGTAAGCTTTTCCAGAGTACATTTATTAGAGTTCAGGAAATACACAGACATTACTAGATTAAGAAATTAATAGGAAAGAATGAAGAAAATTCATGATAATGAACTCTGAAGATAACTGCAATGTTGAAAGGGAGATAGAAAAACAGAGACTGAACTGCAACTAGATAGGGAGGGAAAGCTAGAGGAAGTGGATATGGCTGTTGTCACAGGAAAGCATTGGATATTTTTCTAGTGAGAAGGAAAGAGCAGATCAAGTTTCAAATACAAGATATGAGGGCAGAAGCAATATGCGGTAGGATATGGTAATACATTTTTTAAAATTCTAGCAGGTTGGTTAACTCTGTATGTACACAAGTATGTAGATTCAGAACCTTAGCAAAATTTCAAAGGCCTTACTTCATAATTGTCACATCTTTCTTTTCCTGAGTTGAGGTGAAATTACGAGTGAGACACGTAAACCTATGAATGTTTAGATATTTACATCGAAACATCTCCATGCGCTTGGGTTTCAGGAATTGTTGTCCCACATTTCTTTTTCTTTATTTACAGGTCTCAAACAAAATTAGTCAAATACAAGCATCAAAACAAGAAAATCTGTGTCCTTTTGTGTGTAGTCTAGTGAAACACCGCCAATGTTTAGAAGTGCACGATCCATTTTGGAGTTCTATTGCCGTAGGTAAAACTATAACTGTTTGAAATGTTTAATAACGCAATTGGTGATAGAATGTTAGTAAATCTTTTGGCAAGGAGAGAGAAATTAAGATAACTATGTATGGCACCGAGTTTCTTCTCTGTTCCATTGCCCCACGACATCTTGTCAGTGCTTAGGTAAAACATGCCTCAGCTGCTCTGGAAGTTACCACAGCCGCCTGTGCACAGACACTTCTTACCCATTGTGAGTGAAATTGCTTGGAATCACACAATCTTTCTCCATTTCCTACTCAGTGGAAATCAGTTCTAAGCAAGGGGGCTACCCTACATGTGCTCAGCAGCTGGCATTCCTGTGGAGCTATTGTGCAGAGAGAAGAAGAGGTCCCACTGCTGCATGAAAGATCCCTGGCTCGAATGTGCTCACCTGATATTGAGACTAGAATCAACCTCCTACATAAGGACAGTGCTGGAGACTCTGGCTGAACTGAAGGAAATGAAGGATTTCTTACCTAAATCCTCAAGCTCCATTCTAAGTCATAACCAACGAGCATCACAGACAGCAGTGCCGTCTTCCACAAGCAGCAATTATGTAAGAATAGAGTTCCAAACTTGGTCGTTCCGTGACTAGCTGTCTTACAGGCTTGCCAGTGTGGGAAGAAGCTTTTCACACAGATGTTAGTTAGAAAATAGAAGGATGGAAATCAATGTGGCTTGCTGAGATCCCAATAAGAAATGACAAAGTTTTAAATTTAAAACCTTTAAAAGAATTCACATGATGATTCACGCTGAAGATGTCTTTTTTTTCTTTTTTTCTTTGTTTGACTTGTGAGATTTCTGAGTGGATTGCAACTAAGAGCACAAATTGGTGTGATTTTAGTTAAGTACCCTTAGTGTGGCCTTTCAGAAACCTAAAGCTTTAATACGAAGCAGATTGCTAGACTATACCTCGGTGATTCCACTAAGTACTTTAGAGTAAGGAGCAAGGAACAGACATTTACATCAGATCGCTTTGTGTACAATAGCATTTTGAATTACCTTTGTGTATAATATCCTCCTTGGCAAAAGAAAATTAAAGGACAATATAATTGTGAGGGTGGAATTTAAGGGCATTTTTATTTCAATTTTATCTTTTAAAAGAATCACCTTCTGCTGGGGGCCAGTGGCTCAAGCCTATAATTCGAGCTACTCAGGAGGCTGAGATCTGAGGATTATGGAAGTTTGTGAGACTCTTATCTCCAACTAACCACCAGAAAACCAGCTGTGGCTCAAGTGGTAGAGTGCTTGCCTTGAAATGAAGACTACACC
This sequence comes from Dipodomys merriami, assembly GCF_024711535.1. Classification (NCBI taxonomy): domain Eukaryota; kingdom Metazoa; phylum Chordata; class Mammalia; order Rodentia; family Heteromyidae; genus Dipodomys; species Dipodomys merriami. The sequence goes on from NW_027202271.1 coordinate 33,042,737, forward strand.
CAGGTCCTGAGTTCTAGACCCATGAACAACCAAAAGCAAAACAAAAAACAAAACAATAAAACAAAACAAAAAAACCACCTTTGGTTGAAATTTAAGTAATCTCTCTAGGAAAAAAGAATCTACTTTAAAAATGTCCAGTTGTCTCTTGCACTATTATTCAAACATTGACTATGAATGCATTCCCACCCACTTGAGCACTAACAAAAAGTTTACCCATTTGGAAAAAAAAAAAAAACTTGGTCATACTGAACTTTCTGTATCAGTGAACTGGAAAATAAAGTGTAACTAAGACTTCATAATTGGGTTTTCTCTTTCAAAGCACTTTTTATTGATACCAGATATTGTAAATATTCACATGTCACATACAGAATAGTTTCACAGTAAGAAGAAAAGATAGGGAGATGTTTTTAGAAACTGTTTTTATGTTTGGTGTAACTGCTTGAATGATTTGCATATCCTTAAAGGAATTAGAGGCAGAAGAGATGAAATCAGATAAAAAGAGATAAGAAAGAAATTGCATTAAATCTTTTGTAGCCCTAAAATAAGCAAAAGTTTCCAAAACCATGAAACTACAGTTCTGATACTGTGCTCAGAGCAGGCTTTGAAAAGATGTTTTGTGTTATGTTTTCTAATTCAATCTCAAGTGAATCAAGTTCAACTTGACCACATTTCTGTACCCTGTCCATCTTGATTTCATAATTTTCCATCACTTATGCAGAAATGTTGTGATTGCACTTTGTCTACTGCCAGTCTCTGACATCAAATTTTATTTATCTGGTAGGCTCCATACCTTGTGCATACATTATATATAATAGGTAGTTTACAAAATTTTCTCAGAGGAATAAAGCCAATTTGATAAAAGAGGGGAGGTGGAGAGGGAAGGGATGGTAGGGGAAAAAAAAAGGAGGAGGTAACAATGCTCAATAGGAATGTACTCACTGCCTTACTCATGTAACTGTAACCCTTCTGTACTGTATCTTTACAATAAAATATATACAAAAAGGAAAAATAAATAAATATTAAAACTATTAAAACATCACCTATCTTTTGAAAAATAGAGATTCAACATTCACAAGTATTTCTTTTGTCTCCTGCGTTCATAAACTACAACCATCTTTGGCTATCAAGAGTAAGAGAATTGCTAACTCATACCACATAGGTTTCAGTCATAAGAAACACAACCCCTGTTTAAACTCAGCTTTTTGTGGATTGTGTTACATCAATTACACTTCATATGAGACTTTCAACAACTTGTCATGTTCTTTGAAACTAGAAGTTATTAAAAGATGAATATTTTAATTAAAAGTAAATACTTCCTAGATAATTATATCTTCCTAATTCATAGGAATATCTTGAGGCTTATTATGTATTGATCTAAGAAAAGGAGACAAAAGTCATATTAAAATTATAAATTTAGAACAAGGTGATGGGTACATCTTTTCTATGTCACCTACTTAATTCATATTTATTCCAATATGGTGTACTTGCTATGTATATCAAAATTATGCTCTAGTATTACAGCAAAGAGCATAAGAAATAGAAAAGATAAAACTCATTAACAGTAATCAGGTTGAGCTTCACAGTCTATTCCATGCCTGTTTGAAAAATGTACTTAGTTTTAACCATTTTGACAGTATATACCTTCAATTAATACTGATCAACAATTGCTACACCTAAAAATAAATGTGTCAAATGTTATAATCTGTGCCTGGTGGCTAACACCTATAATCCCAGCTACTAAGGAGGCTGAGATATGAGGACTGTGATTCAAAGTCAGCCTGGGCAGGAAAGTCCATGAGATTTACTTTTTCTTGTTCTGAGGCTTGAACTCAGGCCTGGGCTCTGTCCCTGACCCTCTCTGTGCTCAAGGCTAGTGCCCTACCACTTGAGCCACAGCTCCACTTCCAGCTTTTTCAGTTTATGTGTTACTGAGGAATCGGACACAGGGCATCATGCATGCTAGGCAAGCACTTTACTACTAAGCCTCTTTACCAGACCTCCATGAGATTCTGATTTCGCTTTAATCACCCAAAATCTGGGAGTGGAGCTGTGGCTCAAGTGGTAGAGCATTAGCCATGAGCAAAAAGCACCCAGGCTCTGAGTTTAAGCCCCACAACCAGAACAAAAAAACAACAACAAAAACAAAAACAAAGAATTTTTTTCTAATCTGTGTATATTTTTCCTCCAACACATTTTGGCATCATTTAAATTTTTTTATGCTTTTGAGTTTTGGGAAATTTAGTCATTTCTTAGACTAGCATTTTTCATCTCTACATTTTCAACACATTTAAATTGCAGAAATACAAGAAATGTAGTAACAAAATAATTCACTGAAGCATTTTCTAGCGATCTAGATTAGAAAAAGAACAATATGTTTTGTCCAAGACAAGAGCATTCTATTATAAAAATGTATTTACAATATAACATTTCTCAAATATCCTTTTTCTCTTTCATAAATTATGATCAAACACAGAAACAGAAATAATTAAATATATATGTATATGTACCTACATTTATTCTACTGAAGGAATAATTCATAAAGAAGAGAGTTTACCTTCAAAGAGAAAATGCAGCAAGGTCTAAGATGACCATTTCATTAGGAAAGACTGAAAAGAAACGATATAGAGAAGTTGCTGAGAGAGACATACAAGCGTCTCATTTCTTATTATCACATGACAATGTGCATTTATTTGGATAAATATGCATTAAACAGAAACCTCTCATGAACCTCTGCTGGCAAAAGCAAATGTGAATAATGTAATTTGATGCCATGATGCTTGCACATAGTGAAATTACTAACATGAGTTGGTCAGAGTAACAAAGCTGGATTTGCTGATATGTACTAGAACTGAATTTTGGTTTGAAGCATGTATATATTAAATAGATAACTCAAAGTTTATAACCTATTTTCACTATTAATACATTAGGTCAACTGGTATGTGAATAGTTTCATGGCATTTTAAAAACAGGTATGATAAAAAAATCAATTACTTAATGTGCTTTCTTTCTAGACACATCTAATAAAAGCTAGTATTTCTTAGTAGTACACATTCATATAAAAATAATGGTATGCTTTGAACCTAAGAGCTGCAAGCATCTTTTTTGTTTTCTTTCTTCTCTCTGTGTCAAGCAGCTCTGACCTATAATGTGAAAGGCAAACTTAAAGAATAAATTAATTCAGTAGGCATTTAAAATTAAGTTTATATGATTTGCAGTTGTCAATTTCCCATAGAAGGATATGATAAGTAGAAAAGGAAAACAATACAGGGAAAGGGAGGGGGGTGTTAGAAAAACAGCAGAAGGCACCTTTTAGGATTGAGAAAGAAAAGAGTTTACAGGGCAAACTGCTATCCTAAAACTGAATAGATAAGGAAGGTAAGTACAGAGAACTATAAATTACTGAAATAGGAATTCAAGAGTGGGAACCTCCATGGGAGGTGTGAGGAAAAGCTTAACCTGTTATCGACGAATTGCTGGAGGGTCGATGTGAACAAACACAAACCTTAACAACTCCAGAGTGATTCAGTCATACAGCGCCACACTATGGGAATATTGCCTCCAGGTTCTCAATTAGGACTTGGTAATAAATATGGCATAAAAATCCCCTTCTAGAAAAACAAGTCGTTTAAGGATACAGGTGGACCCATTACAACAATGAGAAGTACAAGTTGTCATGTGGAAAACGAACTTTACAACTTTGGTGGGGGGGGAGAATTGGGTGGGGGGACAGGGGGAGGCAGGGAAGGGATGTGAAGGGTAAACAAAGGAGGAGGCTGCAATGCTTGGTAAGAAATGTACTCATTATCTTGCCCGTGTAATTGTAACCCCTCTGTACAGTATGTTCACAATAAAAAAAAAAAATCCCCTTCTATCCAGGAGAAGAAAATGAAAGTTTAAAAAATATGTTAGCACATTATGTTTTTCTTAATGCCCAAACTGTTTTGCCTGGTGTGTCTTTTGTTTTATGTTGTTGTTTGTTTCTGATGTTGTTCCTTGGGTTTTCTTTTTGTTATTCAGCAATCCTATACAAGTCTCCTTTAGGCCAATTTGTCCCACCTACAATAAGAGGGAAAACTGAGAAACATATGTGTCACTCCCATTTCAGAGACATAAGCACAGCAGAAGATTGAGCTGTAATAATATGATAGAATATTTTGCCAGCATCATATTAGTAAAGGCCTAGTTACTGCACTTCTTTACTGAGTACTGCATGCTTTGCTGTTGAGGAAACAAAATTACAAGGGCAAACTGAGAGCAAAATTGCAATTGGAAGAGACAGAGTAACCATTAGCACAAAATCAGCTATGATAAGGACGTGGAAATTATGATAGGTTTTTAAATGACTTGTTTCAATGATATTCTGTAAGTTCTAATGGGAATATAGTATGTTGTCTAATGTGGAACCAATGTGCAATGTAAAGAGAAGTAAAAGAAATACAATGAAAATTCTTGAGCTCCAATAGCTGTAGCAGAATTAAAGAATGGGTTCATTAATAGATTAATAGATATTCTGAGCTTTGGAATATGTCAACAGTAATTTCCATGCCAGAAAACAAAAAATGAAAAGGGACCAAAAATTATAAATCACTCAGAAACTGTGGCTGAGAAAAAAAGTCCAACATATACAAAAAAAGCACCAAGAAGAGAAAAGAAAAAAGAATATTTAAGCAGTAATTATTGATAAATTTCCCCATAAGAGTGTTTATGTCTAATACTCCAATTCTGAAAACTCAAAAAATGACGAGAAGAACAAAGTCACAAACAAACAACAACAACAAAAACCCAAAGAAATAAAAAGACTGTATCTATAGATAAGAATATCATTTGCACTCTTGGAAATCAAACAAAAATAACTGAGAAAAGATACCTCCTCTATCACTATCCGATTAGACTCTGTGGTATCCAACACAAATCTTTCATATTACATTTCATTTAATATAGGCGGATACAACTAAACAAGCAATTTTCTACCCCCTAAAACACTCTCAGACTGTCCTAAAGGAAGAAGTAGAAAATATGGAGGGTTTTTACTACAAAAAATATACTTATTAACAAAGCAACTCTAAGATGCAATTTTATATCCATTGGAGATAAGGAACATTATTAATTAGTAGAGGAAGAAAAATAATGTGTTAGTAACTCCATAAGAGCTCAGGAATGGTTAAGAAAGAAAAAATCTAACTAAATATTCCTGGGAATATTCTTATGCAAAATACTACCCCCAGATAAGATTTAATTTAAAATTTCTATTCTTCTATTCAACCAACTTCTCTTCTCCCTCACTCTCTTCTTTCTTACATTCATTCCTTTATCTTTCCTACAAACTGTAGTGTGTTAGCCATTGTGCAATATATTATAAATATAAAACTGAATGGAAAGTAATCACATTCCTGACACATTTTTGATCCAATATTGAGATCTATAATGAGGAAAATATTAATATTAACAATACTTAATACACTATAATTTTATAAAATAATGACCCAGTTTTTTTCACAGGAGTAACTGAGAGAATTTGATATACTTAAGACTCAAAATATGTGTATTGGTTCTTTATACAAATACTTCACTATTTGGTAAATATCAGTAATTAACATGCTAATCACATTTTAACTGTGTGTTTTTGCTTTAAGATTGTAATAATCTACCAATAGTTGGAATTAGGTGTCAAATTGTGTGCGGCTGGTAAATTAAATGAAGTTTTTGTTTTATGGAAATTGAAGTAATAATTGCAAAATTGTATGTAGTTCATAGGATTCCTAGTAATACATGAATTACACCAATTATCTCTAATAGGAACAGTATAAGAGTAAGCATGGAGTTATTCAGAAGTAATTTAAATTTCATGAATAAACTCTTCCTTTAGCTCACACCAACAGGATATAACTGATTATAAAACAGTCACAAAATGAATTGAAAATGAAAACTGTCACTTAGAGAAAACTTCTCTTGTGTAAAGTTTTTAAATATGAATTTTAAATATGAATTTTGACTATGCTGAAATGTAGTTATTTCAAATAATTATGGTTATACAATTCATATTTAAAGTAAAATAAATAGTTACTACTTTTCTTTACTTAGAGAAATGATAAATGTCTTAATCCTGTGAATGAAAATACCATAAATTTCTTTGCTCAAATATGTATAGTTATCATTCAATGTTTTCTCTTATGCTAAGTGGCCTAAAAGAGAGACATATAATTGTTTTATATTTTTTGTGATTTTTCTTTTAAAAATTTCATGAAACTTTCAACAAAACTTAACCTGTTTGAATGACTAGGACAATTGGACTAATAAATATGGTAAATTCAGTTTTTATTAGATATTCTTTACCAGTTTATAATTAACCAATTTTGCATTTTTTCCAATGCTTTTTGACCTTCTTGATCTTTTCATATTTTTTTGTCATGTGTGTGGGCAAATTATATTGTTTTACTTTTTAACATCAAATTGCCTTGCATTCTTGATTAAATAAGTACTACCTTTTAATAATTCATAATTTCTTTTATATTTTCTATATTTGATGTGCTATACTCCTCTAAGGATTTTTGTGTTTTGTTTATGAACATGTTAGTTTGCAATTTTATTTCTTGTTTGTCCTTGGAAGGTTGACATTTCAGTGATTTTGGTTTCATAATAAAATTTGCAGTTGTTCTGTCTGCTGTTTTCGGAAGAAATTTAGATAATGCTATGTTCTGCTATACATATTTAAAAATGTTTAGTTAATCCACCTAGACTGGAATTATCATTCTTAAGAAATTTACAACAATGCTTGCTAAGAAATGTACACATTATCTTGCCCATGTAATTGTAACACCTCTGTACGATATTTTCATAATAAGAAAAGAAACAATTTCAAGTTCAATTTTTAAAATAAATATAGGAACTCTAGAGATATTTGATTTATTTTTAATTTTATTTTGATGATTAGCATGCTTAATTTAGGTCTATTTTTAATTTATTTTAATTTTTATGTTTTAATCCCTTTTCTGATTTAACACAGACTAACTTTATTGTGTTCTAAACAGGTATAAAGTATGTATTTTGAATTCATTATTGACTGCTAGAATTTACATTCAACATATTTCCATTTATCCCTATTCAATTCTTCTATTTTTAACTTATAGATGCCATTTGCAACATTGTTAAACATATTATTACAATAATGTTAAAAGTAAATCTAGAGATAACATTTAAGAATAAGAAAAAAAAATCTTTTTTATTTCTTCTTAGCCTCATTTTGAAGTTCACTTCTGTCCAAAGCTTTAAGTATTATGATTAACTTTGTATCAAGATAGAAATATTCCTGATAGGGATGATATTATCATAACCAAACTCCAGGTCCTCATATATTGAATAAGTAAGCTGTCTTAGAATTTGAATTTCCGAATACTTCAAATAATCAAATCAATTTAGTATGAAACACACAATATCATTGTGTATTAAAATATTTAATATTTCAATATAAATTAATAAAAGTAAAGTGTTACACTATTTTGACTCACTAAAAAAACCCCTAAGAATGAAAAAATAATTCAACTAAAATTATTTAAAGTAACTAAATAACTTTTCTGTTTACATGCTGAATTTACCAATCTGTTTTGACATCAGGTTGACATGGCCTTAGGCTCTTTTCAGTTTTTCCTTATAAAACAGAGGCAATGCTGTTGTTTTAGCTCTTACAAAAATAAGTTGCATTGCAGACTTGAATGAATTGGGTTCCTGCTAGACATACTCCTACTATCCATGCCATGATAACTTCATTGCAAACTCAAGGATAATATGTCGTTGAGAGCTAGTTAGGTAAGTTTGCAGCAACTCTCATGAAATTTTCATTTGTTAAGAATCCTTACTTAGACACTAAGTAATCTGAAAACAAGATATTTTGAACCTATGTCTTCTAACATCAACAAAACCGTCCGAAAATCCTCACCTTTCGATAAAGACTACAACTGGTTATAGGATATAGGAAGATATTAAAGTCAGTTACACTTTGTCCACTTTCTCTTTCAGAATCTTTAAGTTCATCATTAGACTTTTACTTTCCCAAAAAGAATTTCATATTTGTCATCTGTAATCCTGAACACAAATTTACGACTTGCTTATATAAAACACTTTGCCATTTAGAGGCACAATTGCCACCTGAAACAGAAGATAGCCAGAATTTAGCTCTTCCACAACATCTGGAAGATGCATTTGCTGTTCAGCTAACCTAGTTCTGTCACTGAGGTTTTTCCAGATAACTTTCTAGATTCTCTATTTATAAACTTGGAATCATATATAATATATCCTTCTATCAGTCTTTTATGTTCTGTATGTCATTGGGTCCTAAAATTATTTTCATAAGTAAATTGAAATTTTCCTCTTTTCCATATCTACCAGGAATGTGATCACCATTGCCTTCTGCCCAAATAATTTCAGGAGCATATAGTCTATTTTACCTCTACTGTTTTAATCAAGTTAGAGTTCTCTGTAACAAGTTGATTTAAGAATAGATCAGAACACCATCCGTAATTATTGAAGAAATGCCTAATCAAAATCTAATATTTATTAAACTTTAAATAGATGAGAACCATGGAACATTCGCCTCTTTATGATATCTCTTATTTAAAGTGTCATTTAATGTAACCTGAAATAAAAATGCTGTACCAGCTTAATTTTTTTAAATACATGAATAACCTCATCATTAAGGGTATAGACAAACTTCACTTACTATATTGTCAAAGGAAACACTTAGAAGCAACCTTCTGTGTTCTTACATAGTACTAATAGAACTCTGGCCAATTTAACTGAATATAAAACACTGGATTAGTTCCCATCGTATAAACAGTTAAAATATGTTGTCTCTTTATCCTATAACTTTATCTTTAATTCTTTTACAATTATTCTCATGGAATAAAAGCACAATTCATTTTAAAATGATATGTGTTTTATAGGATTTAGAATTATATAGGGTTTGGTGTGTATTTGTTAATTCTTCCATTCAAGTGTTTTGTTTTCTATTATTTTTATAAAATTGCTAAACAATGTTCACCTACTTTGAACCTGTCTGGTCTGTGTATCTATCTTGCTCAGTTGTTTCTAAATCTTGCTCAGTGGACGATCTGGCTCTGGATATTTGCTGTTAGTTTTTATATTCTACAATTTCTCACTGGGTACAAACTGTATCCTCCCTTTCTTCTAATCATCCATCTGCTACTACCCATTGATTAGGGTGTGAAAACACCCTCTCAGTGTTAGATTCTCTACTCATTTGTAACAGGCAAGTCTGTCAAGGAATATAGTGATGATTTGGGGATTCCTTGGGTTTCACAGCTGACAGGACCCAGATGTTTTTCTTATGATTCCCTTCCTTCAGTATTGGATCCCAACCTCTGTCAATCTGATGTTATCCTCAAGAATTTTTTTCATGTATATTTATCTTATATTTGTGATTGCCTCCAATGACCACTTATATGACCACTTGGAAGTTTATTTCCAGTGTAATGTCAGTCATTCCAGTACACCAGTTTCTGTTCTGTAACTGATTTTATTCTTCATTTATATTTTCTAGTCCACTTGTTTAAAGCTATGGAGTCTTCTCAATTTCAACTGGTCTTCTTAATACATATGTTTACAACCACATATAGATACATATTTATATTTGTGAAATACAGCTGTTGACCTAGCAATCCCACTTTTGGGCATTTACCCAAATGTTTACAAACGAGACCACACTGAAGCTACCAGCACAACTATGTTTATTGCAGCATTATTTACTATTGCTGAGATATGGAACCAATCCAGATGCCCCTCAGTAGATGAATGGATCAAGAAAATGTGGTATATATACACAATGGAATTCTATGCCTCCATCAGAAAGAATGACATTGCCCCATTTGTTAGGAAATGGAAAAACTTGGAAAAAATTATATTAAGTGAAGTAAGCCAAGCACAAAGAAACATAGGTCCCATGGTTTCCCTTATTTGCAATATCTAGTATATGTCTGAGTCAAGCAGAAAAGGTCAGATAAGGTGATGTTAGGGAATGAACCCTAAGTATGTATTCAAATGGTTTCTTTTTCTTTCATGCATTTGTTTCTAACGCATTTATAAGATTATTTCTTTGTTGCCTTGTATATCCCTGCCCCACAGTATAACCCCTGCTTTCACTGTATTTGATGTCGGTATAATTTGTGGAGGGGAAGGGGAAAAACAAGTCGTTTACGTAAGGATAGATGTGGACCCGTTGCAACAATGGAAAGCACAAGTTGTTATGTCGAAAACGAACTTTACAACTTTGGGGGGGGGGCGGGGAGGATTGGGGGAGGCGGGGTGAGGTTGGGAAGGGATGGGAAGGGTAAACAAAGGAGGAGGCTGCAATGCTTGATAAGAAATGTACTCATTATCTTGCCCATGTAATTGTAACCCCTCTGTACAGTATTTTCACAATAAAAAATAAATAAAAATAAAAAAACAGCTGTTGAATATAGAACAATGATATTAGATTTCCTAAAAGATGGTGAACCAGCCCAATGCCTGTGGGAAATGCCTGAAATCTGAACTGTGTAGAAGGCTGATATCAGAATAATGAGAGTTCAACACCAGCCTGGCAGTAAAAAGTTTGCAAGATCCCAGGGCAACCAGTAACTGCAGCAGTGGTACACTCATCATCACCACTGCATGGGCGTAGATCTGTAGGACTGTGGTTCAAGGCCATCCTTCGTGGGGAAAAAAGTTCATGAGACCCCATTTCAACCAACTAAGAACCTAGGCTTTGTTGCATACACCAGTTGTCCTAGATATTGTGGAAAGTATAAATAAAAGTTGTCTTTTGTCTAGGTTGCCCTGATAAAAATGCAAGACATTATCTCAAAATAACAGAACAAAAGGAATTGGAGTAATAAAGTGATCCACTGAACTGCCTCACAAATGTGAGTTCAAACTACAACAGCACCAAAAATTATCATGCGATTCAAATAATATTGAATATTGGTGCAACTTTGTCCTTTTCAATCTACTTTCTATTCTCAAAAGAGTAGCTGCCCAAATGCATTACTCTTTTGTTCAAACACTCAGTACTTCCTTGGTTCATTCCATAAAAGCAAAAGTCCTCTCTGTGACCCCAATTGTACCACAAGATCCAGCCTGCAGTGGGGACTAACCCAGCCACTAGCCCCAGTTCTTTGGGAATGAATCCTATGGCCAATGCTCACAACATTGTTACGTTTTGTTAAATTTTCTGTGTTTAATACTTTCAACATTTTTATTTTATGTAAATTACATAATCTGTCTTTACGGTCACTTTGTGATGACTTGAATATTACAATAGTTCATTTTAAAGACTGTGTTGTTCCATTTTTTAATGTTTACTAGGTTTTAAATTTTATTTATTCTAATGTATTGATTTTTATATCAGTCACATCTTTTCTTTTCTTTTTTTTTTTTGGGGGGGGGGTCCGGTCGTGGGGCCTGAACTCTGGGCCTGGGCACTGTCCCTCAGCTCTACAGCTCAAGGCTAGCGCTCTACCACTTGAGCCACAGCGCCACTTCCAGCTTTTTTCTTTTTGCTTATGTGCTGCTGAGGAATCCAACCCAGGGCCTCTGGCATGCAAGGCAAGCGCTTTACCACTGAGCCACCTTCCCAGCCCACATCTTTTCTTTTTTAAGTATATATTTTTATTGTGAAGAAACTGTACAGAAGGGTTGCAGTTACATAACTAAGGTAATGAGTATATTTCCTTTCCAGATTGTTACCTCCTCCTTTGTTTTCCCCTACCATTCCTTCCCTCCCTACCTCCCCAACTCCTCCCTCTCCACCCCCAAAGTTGTAAAGTTTGTTTTCAACATAGTGTCTTGTACATATCATTGTTACAATGGGTCAACCTGTATCATTATTTCAGCATTTTGTTATTTCCCTTCCCCTCTCCAAATGAGAAAAATGTATATACAAGATGCAGGGCACTGACATCAAATACAATGAAAGCAGGGGTTATACCATGGGGGAAGAGCATGCAAAAGAAACAAAAAAATTACATAGTACATTATAAATATACTGGAAACAACAGCGAGAAAGATAAAACTTCCTGTGTCCCTATCTTGGGGCTCATTTCACTTAGCATCATCTTATATGGTCATATGTACAAAACTTTTATTCTTTTCTGCTTGTCCTAGATATATACTAGCTATTGCAAATAAGGGAAACCATGGGACTTATGTTTCTTTGGGTCTGGCTTACTTCACTTAATATAATTTTTTCCAAATCTTTCCATTTCCTAACAAATGGGGAGGTGTCATTCTTTCTGATGGAGGCATAGAATTCCATTATATATATATATATATATATATATATATGTATATATATATATATATAATTACATTTTCTTCATCCATCATCTACAGAGGGGTATGCTGTGATAAACATAGTTGTCCTGGTAGCTTTAGTATTTTTCCAGAAAATTGCAGGTCTAGTAACTTGCTTCTAGACCTTCTTCACATTTTTTCCCTCAAATGTCAGACCTAATCTGAATAGTCTGTTTATGACTTTAGCTAGTCTCTCACTATCTGCCACTTACAATTTCAATTGTTTTCCTCATTGTGCTCTGTGTATCATTTTTTCTATAATTTACTACCACCTTATAATTATGTATTTATTATGGTTTGGTTTTCTTTTGCATGTGTGTGTGTGTGTGTGTAATGCATGCATGTCTGTGTCTTTCTAACTGCTTGTCTGAAGACCACATAAAAGCAGCAATTTTTGCCTCATCTACTAGTAGTTATTAACTGCATGGGTACATGCTTGATACTGATAGTAGCTCAGTAGCTCTTTGGATAAATGAATACATTTAGTCCACTTAAATAGGATTAAACATTTGTGCTTTCATTCATACTTATTGTGTATCCATTAATGCATAATTTACCACTGAAAACATATGCTAGTCTTTGCATTAAACTTTCTGTTTGGCAATTCCTTGATCAAATCAAGAATGCCTCTCTAAAATTCAAGTTATTTGTTATATTAAAAATATAGTGGGCCACAAAGAAGTATAGGTCCCATGGTTTCCCTTATTTGCAATATCTAGTATAGGTATGAGTCAAGCGGAAAAGGTCAGATAATGTGATGTTAGGAAAAGGAACCCTTAAATATTATTTTAATGTTTTTGTTTCTTTCATGCATGTGTTTCTAACGCATTTATAAGATTATTTCTTTGTTGCTTTGTATGTCCCTCCCCCACAGTGTAACCCCCGCTTTCACTATATTTGATGTCAGTATAACATGTGGAGGAGATGGGGACAAACAAGTCGTTTAAGGATTCAGGTGGACCTGTTGCAACAATGAGAAGTACAAAATGTCATGTCAAAACCAGCTTTACAATGTCGGTGTGGGGGGGGGAGGGGGGTATGATTGGGTGGGGGGAAGGGGGGAGGCGGGGAAGGGAGGTGAAGGGTAAACAAAGGAGGAGGCTGCAATGCTTGGTAAGAAATGTATGCATTATCCTGCCCATGTAATTGTAGCCCCTCTGTACAGTATGTTCTCAAATAAAATTAAAAAAAAATAGTGGGCCAAAGAGCAACTCTTGCTTGGAAAGTAAGAGATTTGTGAATAAAGACAATGGGCTCATGTTTACTTTTTAAAATTCCAGTTCTTGGAGAAATAGGAGTAAACCTGGCTAGCATACAGAAGGGACAGAGAACCCTTATTAGAATTGTTAATGAAAAGAACCACATAAGTCATTGTTATACATGATATTTATTAATACAGACAATTTAATTTGAAAAAATATTCTACTCTAACTTCCCATTTCGTTTGGTGCATTTCTAATGATCATCATCTGGCATTTAATTGCAGTGTAGTCACATGGGTTGTTAGGATCTAGAGATTTTTATTCCATTAGCTCAGTCTTGTGAACATCCTGACTGGCAATCAAGCAGAGAATTAAAAGACTCCTTCTCCATCTAGTCCATGCAGCTTAGATTCCATCTGTAACTTTAGAAGTTGTAGAAAACAGATAACTTAGGGGCTGGGAAGGTGGCTCAGTGATATAGCGTTTGCCTTGCGTGCCTGAGGCCCTGGGTTCGATTCCTCAGCACCACATAAGCAAAAAGAAAAAAGCCGGAAGTGGCTCTGTGGTTCAAGTGGTAGCACTAGCCTTGAGCTGAAGAGCTGAGGGACAGCACCCAGGCTCAGAGTTCAGGCCCCATGACCAGACCCCTTCCCCCCCAAAAAAAGAAAACAGACAACTTAGAGAGTAGGTTAAGCACTCAAAATGAATTTTATTAGGAGCTCATATTTCTGAAATCAGATTGCTGATCGAGGCAATCTTTCACTTTCTAGGGACCAAAAATGCACATCTGGCATATATGGGGGTACAAAAGAAATATTTCTCCAATTGTAAAATAAGCACAACTCCAGTGGCTGAACAGTTGGGATCTAATTGGTCCAGAGAAGTAACGTACTTAGAAACTAAGCAGAGGAAATGTTCTGATGCACGGGAATAGATCAAAATTTCACAACCAAGGAATGAATTAAGTGGAGCTTAAAACTGTAAATGTAACAAGAAGAATGAAAATGATTTGTGGTATATGTTTATTGGTGATGCCAAAAATAAACATAGGAAATACACTGACTTTAATTATGTCATCATTCAACTTTATAGGTAATACACAGCACTAGTTTCATATGGAGTTTTTTTTTTAAACAGCAAACATTATAAGGAAATACATTTCATTTTTCTAGATGCCAGTTAGTTATTCTGTAAGATAATTGTGTTGAGTAGTTTTTCTCATATTGGAAGTATACTAGAATTCCCATCCAGAGATGATTTTATTTTGTTTAGGAAGAAAATAATCGACATTAAGAAAAAAATAAGAGAAAGACATAATTTTTAAAACTAGTATTTTAATATATTTTAACATAATGTAATATGACAAGAAAATAATACTTTCCTGGTAATAATTATTAATAAAACAATCAACCAAACCCTTCCCAACACAAAAATGAAAGGAACCAAATAATGAGTGTGAAAATTCTAAAGATTTTTAGAGAACCAGGGAGAAAGTTAGACTATACCTACAGAGACAAGCATTAAAACCGAAGGTACAGAGTGATTTTCATAATTACTGTCATCAGAGGTTTCAACCATCAGCACCAAAGGAGTGATTTTGCTTTAAAGGTCATTCTGTGTGATTTACCATAGCTATATGTTCTACACAGGAGTTTGAGTCCAAAGCTTTGTTTTCATTGCCTTCACTGTGCCCTTTACATACCTCTCAAATGAACTTTGACAAGAACAGAGAACTCATTGATGAATAAGGATCTCCATCTGATTCTTCTTCAGAGGATCAGCTAACTTGTCACCCTGTGGTTGAATTTGATAGGCAATCAGACAAATGTAGAGAGACAAAGTTTCTTGAATTGTTTTGTTTCAGTTTAAAAAACTAACCTACTGAGTGAGATTGCTTCAAACCAGACCAATCTTATTCACCATCAATACTGAGTCTTGGAAATGCCACTTACTAAATCTATGACAATAAATTGATCATATGAATACTTTGCAAATATTATTATTTGCTGTTAAATAGTTTCATAATATAAGAGGCTAGCTGAAAATATACTCATCGTATTAGTAATCGAACATAATAATCACACAGTAAGAGTAATAGAGATCTACTGATAAAAAAGAATTTGTTCATGATCACCTAGAGTGAATTTTTATGACACTTTTAACATTTAAAAAATTTTGAAGGATTTTATATATTACTAAATTCAAGTACATGAATCCTTCTATATGGATTATGACAGTTCAGAGGATTATGAAATCCCTCAATAGCTGGTATGTCTATGCAACAAGGCTTTGGGACCAAAATGTACTTTACGTTGACATTCTATACAGTCATTTATATTATAATGAAATGGGTCTACAAAGTATCTAGAAGAGCAGAAAAAATTGATTTATTTTAGCATCATATCCTTTTATCTCTTTTTATGTCCTTACCCTATCAGGTTACTTGGCTTTTTAATCCCAATAAATAGTTCCTACCTCACGCTAAGCCATATTCAGTGAATGAGAAGAAAGGTCAGACAGCTAAACAAACAAGAATAAAAAAATGAGAGCCACATTTTTTTATATAAAAGACTATTGAAAAGAAATAGAAAGATGGATATGGTTATTCTGTGGAAGCATTTTACAAAGTCTGCTTTAAGAATCATTAATTTTATAAAATATTTTATCATGAGGCAATCCATTTAAAAGTGGCATATTCAAGTAACTGTGGAAAATCTGCATGTGCCAATGGATTCTAAGATATATTTGCACATGAAATGTCTTAACTCATAATAAGAAACTTAATTATTACTTAGCTCTGTGATTCTCAAATGTGTTTGATCATTGAAGTCTTTCTATCATTTAATTCCTATTAAGAAGTTCACAAATTAGTGTTTTCCAAATTATGCTTTGGGAAACATAATTTGATTTTAGACAGTCAAGTACTGAATATTTCCTACCAAAATGAACATTTAGATGTTTAGCTATGTTAAAAAGATAAACATCCTATATTTGCATTTATTTTGCATATATTCACTCATTTAAAAATTAAAAATAAAATCACTATCTGTGAGTTCAAATTGCTCAGATTGAACTTGACATTACTTGCTTGATGGTGCTTTCATGCTTTGAATTGAAATTTAAAAATAATTGCAAGGCATCAAAAGACATGAATTTCTTTGCCTCTACCAAATATATGCAGTGGGATATAGTTACATCTAGTTATTTTTACTTCCTTCAAGTATCCCACTGGTCTGGTGACCAAAAGAAGGAGGCTTGGCTTCACTTTGAGATTGAGATTAATAGAAGGAGAATTCACTCCTTAAACCACGCATATGTGAATTCTACTGATTACCCTTGCCAACACTGTGAGAAAATGTTTTGGCACTTTAGTATTTCTTCAGAGCAGCAATTTTGGACCTTGTGAAACCCCTAGTCAAAATGTCAGATCTGATTTGGAATTAAAGAATGACTTCTTCTCAATTCTTTTTGACATAAGAGAGAAAAGTAAGCTAGCATGATTTCTAAACACAAAAGTTCTTTCTGCAGATATCTGTTCTCATCTAATTCAGATCTAATTCATGATCTGTTTACAGAAAGAGGTCATTAATTTTGTGTAAAACTTATCTGCAAATGTCTTTGTATACCAAATTGTTCCTCTGAATAGGCTCTAGGATTTCAAGGTGTTAGGAGCAATTACCATCTTATAGGAAAGATAGGCACAGTAAAAATAGTAATACAGCTCAATAAATGAAACTAGATATATATGCACTTAGACTTGAATAAATTGTGTATTAGAGACATTTGAGCTGTTTCTAAAATATGATAAACAATAACAACAACCAGAGAGACACGAAAAGAGCAACTTACTATGAATAATATTCTCTATATTCAACAGATTTGGGGCATGTAGTAACAGTGGATTTTCTTAGTTGTGGCATGAATACAAGTTTAAGTTGAATAAACACTGACAAGCAGTTTTCCAGGTTACCATCAACAGTCAATGAGAGTTCCATTTCCTCTATATCCTTGTCAATAATTAATAGGATAGATTTTTTTAAAATCTAGCTGTCATGGAGGAATTAAAATAGGTTTCCCTGATGTTAAAGCATAGCAAATGTTTTATATGTAAATCAAGGATTCAGATATTCTCTTATATAAAGTTCTTGATTTTGATCATTTCTAATTTCTGAGAATGTCTTGATTTTCTTTTAATTTCTAAAGTATATTATAGCTATAGAACTCCAGGTTATTTCTTTCCTTTCAGGCCTTCTTGGTTTCCTTTAAGAATTGCTTTTAGGTAAAATTCCACTTACTTTTTCTTTGTCTCTATTCAGGGATATTTCTACCTCCTTGCTATAGTTTCTTGGATTTTTTTTTCATACATTTCAACCATGTTGATAATTACATATTCAAGTATTTAATGGTAGTGTTAAACTACTGAGTAGATAATTCTAATGATTATTTCACTGTTGACACCTCTTTTTTTCTTATTGAGGTTGAGATTGTTTGGGATCTTGATATAATGAATTATTTTTATGGACACACAGATGCTTTTAGGCATCATAATATTTTAGGTCTGACTTACACCTGTTTTGTCTACCTTGTTATGAACCTCCCCCTGCAAGAGAAATATTCTGTGTCATGTTTTTAAACCAAAAGATGATAAAACTCCAAAGTCCTCATTTGGTTTGCAATGACTGTGGGGAAGTTGGGTAGCAAGTATTTCCCTGTAGCATCTCTATCTTGTTTCTGCTTCTCATCTGGTTTCTACATACACCAAAACATCCACATCCCTACTGCAATGACGAAAGTCCTGACTCTCCAAGACATCTATTTAGTCTCTTCTAGTAGGGAACAGAAAAGGTGCCACTTTATTACTGCCAAATGCAAGACAATAATCTAGCCTTATTAACTCTAAATATCATTAATGATTCATATTACCACCAGAGAGGAAAGAGTATAGTAGTTCTCAGTCTTCTTTGATGTTTCTTCTGTGAGGCTGGTCAGAGATTTGTGCACTTTGTGACATTATGGGAATAGTGAAAATCTCACCTTCACACACTGTTTGCAGAGAGGAAGGAATTGTGCTAGGTTTTCTTCAATGTTATTTTACATCTTAAGGTGTAAAAATTTCTGTGTTGCTACACTGTCACTTTGTGGTCCTCCAGTTAGGAAAAAAATAGATATTTAGACAGATTTAAAAATAATCTGTACCTTTTAGCACTTCCCGCTTGCTGTCATATCCAGTTGTGAGTTTTTAATACATACATCAAAAATAAAACCCATAAAATCATTACTGTGCAAGTTTTCAAATCCCAAAGTCACTAACTTGCCTGCCTTGCTTTCTCTGCATGTCATAATAAGTTTGTTTTATATATGATATGAAAGTTATTAATTATAGTAAGCCAGAAATGAGGAGAAAACATATTTACCTAACAGCAAATATTCAAACACACATAAATTCACATGTATAGAAACACATACACATACTAGACATGTTTATACATGGTAAGCATGTTTATACAAGGTAGTTCTCTTTTGTGATGGAAAAAGGGAATGGTATTTGGGATTAAGTATATTAACTTTTTAGTCATACAATAAAATTATTAATAATTTCCAATTTGGGCTGGAGAGATTGAACCCAGATATACAGTGAAAGTTATACAGAATTTGTTTTAGATTTATGATTTTTTATTAATCTTTACATGCAGAACACAATGTAAAACTAAATCATTTCACATCAAAATCTAGATGAAACAAAAAATCTTTTGTTTAGTAAACTTGACTAAATACTAGAAAATTGAGTAGATAGGTAAGTAGAAATTATAAAAATCATTTAATTATAAAATTATTTCTCACACTTGACAAATATCTTTAAAAATTAATTTCAATTTGACTTTATAAAAAGCATAAAAGAGGGCTGGGAAGGTGGCTCAGTGGAAGAGTGCTTGCCTCACATGCATGAGGCCTTGGGTTTGATTCCTCAGCACCACATAAACAGAAAAAGTGGAAGTGGCACTGTGGCTCAAGTGGTAGAGCACTAGCCTTGAGCTGAAGAGCTGAGGGACAGTGCTCAGGCCCAGAGTTCAAGCCCCACAACTGACAAAAAAAAAAAAAGCAAAAAAGAGTAAAAACACCCAAACTAAAATCCCTAGTGTAATAAAACCCTAAATAAAGCATTATCAGATGTGATCTAGCATATCTTGTTTCAAAATTTTGTGATAAAGTAAAATTTTGATTGGACAATTTTACCTTTGGCTGGGTGCAGGTGACTCATGCCTGTAATCTTAGCTTCTCAGGAGATAGAGGTAGGAGGATCATAATCCAGGCCAGCAGGAGCCCAAAGCGTAGCTTCCAAGCAGAAAGCCCTGAGTTGCAACTCCTGTACCAACAAAGATAATTAGATGCTATTAATAATTAGAATCAAGAAAACCATCAATAACAAATGGAATGAAATAACTGTCTTCTCAAGATAACCCCTGTTTTCACTGTATTTGATGTTGTTATAATTTGGGGAGGGGAAAGGAAAAAACAAATTGTGTAAATAGGGATACAAGTGGACCCATTGCAACTATGAGATATATAAGACGCTATGTCAAAAAACGAACTTTACAATCGGGGTGGGAATGAAGTTGTGAAGAGAGGGAAGGGATGGAGGAGCCAACAATGCTTGAGAGGAAATGTACTCATTACTTTGCTCATGTGATTGTAACCCCTCTGTACAGTATTTTCACAATAAAAAGCTTATTTAAAAAAAGAAAACAAACTGGTGAAATGTGCTAGCTATTCTACTTTTCACGAATCTTTGCTCATTTTGCTGACTGGGAGTATTGGGTAGAGAATTTAATATTATTTTTTATTTGTTTGTTCTGTCGGTGGTGCAGCTTGAACTCAGGGCCTGGGTGTTGTCACTGAGCTTTTTTTTAATATGTATTTTTATTGTAAAGATATTGTACAAAGGGGTTACAGTTACATGAGTAATGTAATGACTATACTTCCTATCAAACATTGTTACACTCTCCTTTGTTTTCACTCAAGGCTAGTGCTCAGTTTTTAAGTGGTTAATTGGATTTTGAGAGGTTAAAGGGACTTTCCTACCCTGGCTGGCTTCAAACAGCAATCTTCAGATCTCAGCTTCCTGAGTTGCTAGGAGTACAGGCTTGAGCCACTGGCTTCCAGGGACTTGATGTGTTAGACATGAGTTTTCCCTACTTTTTTACTTCAATGGTATTTGAATTCAATTTTTTTAATTTGACTAAACTCAATTTCATTCTCTATATATCCTAGAGAATTGTGGTACTCGTAGAAACATAAAACTCATGAGCTATGGAAAAAATGGATTGTCTTGTACTACTCTTGGTATGTTGGGGGAAAATTGTTTGCTGTGTGTATATACACATATACCTACTCACATACATGCATACCATGAGCATGCAAAACTCAGATGCATGAAAACTCACAAGCCATCACATTTCTAAGTATAATTTAAGTTCATGTCATTAATCACTTACAGCTTTTTTCTTTTTTTTAATAGCAAACATCCAGTCTAAAGTAGTGGCTAGGAATTCTTCCCTATTAGAGACAATGATTAGAGCTAATAAAATGATACATTTTGATCACATGCTTGACCATATTGGCAGAAAGGCCCAAAATCCACTTGCTAAGTTGACTCCTGACTGTACCCAATTTCAGGGACACTAATCCATGATCCTCTTTTTTTTAATGGAATTATTCAATTTGATGCTACCACCTATGGCCTCGTGAATTCCTCGACTATCAGAGGTATGTTTGTCTGAAGAAGTGCCTTGCCAGAGGACATTTGAAGAGCAACATTCTATGTCTTAAGAACCTGAAAAGCAGACTCAGAATAAAATTGATAGAAACCCGAGACAAGACAAAAGCCAATGTGCATTTGTGAAGCACTGTGACGAATCATCTTTTGAGAAAGAGAATACAATTGATTGGGTCTGTTTATTACATTGTTCGTGTGAAATGCTAGCTTCAAGGTCTCAGAATGAAAGATTACCCAAATGAACTGAAGCCAAACCATTAACCAAATTAAGACTTGTTATTCAATGCAGACAAAGACGTTCCTAATTCTCTTTAAGTCAGTTTCTAGCGACAGCTTATTCTGTGCGGGCCAAAATGTGTCTGTGAACTTTGTAGGTAAAAGGCCACATGGCTTTGCCTCTTTAACAACTCGATGCTGCCTGTGAGATCTCTTATCAGAAGATGATGGAGGATAGAGCAGGAATCCACACTGAAGGTCAACATTGCACCCGTAGTCCTACTTCCACAGCATTTCTCTGGAGGAAGGGCAATTATATTTCTATCACAATCTCAGAGAGCCTAGTTCTGCCATCCAGTTCCACTTTCTACTGCAGCATGGCCTAACCTCTGAGACTCCCAGCATTTACCCAGCATAGAAGCTGCTTCTAACGAAGTTGTCAAACTGGTTCTAAATGTCAGATTTGCCTGTTATCAGATTAATCATTCTTCCCAGCAATGGCTATAAATATAGTTCTCTAATATAGTCTGCTGGAGCTAAAGTCACAGGAAATCAGTATATAGCTGATCCTTCATTTCTGTTAACTACCTTCTCCTTATGCCTATGTCATCACCTAACAGAAGTTCTAAGACAATATGATTGTTAAAGATGATTGCTGTTTAGAATAACTAGACCAGAACAGGGCAGTACTCTTCAGATAAGAAGTAGCTGATGTTAAGCTTTTCTTGATGTATACTGGATAATCAGTTGCCACTTTGCAGGTGCTGTGACTCAGAAACCAAATCTTATCATGTTTATAATGATGAGACTTTCTCATCTCTTAAAGATTCCCAGTCTTCCTCTTCTTGTAGGAATATAGTATGGAGGAATGGAGCCATCTCTGCTGCTTCATAACTAGATATCTGAATATAGATCAGCAAAAGCTGTTTTCATCTATTCTTTCTTTTCATGATCCTGTTCATCCCTGATAATTATGTGTTGTGTCACTTAATGGACAGCTTAAATGGTAAAGAAGTAGGAATGGTATTATAAGGCAAGAAGGAATTGAGGGCAGGCCTTTGAGAGTCGTTTTTGGTGACATATGAACCTCATGGCCTCAGATTGACTATTGAGAATTAATGAACCAAAGATTTGGCCATTAAAAGACTTAGTGCCCTTTTGCTGAGAAAGCATTGGTTCTCCTAGATTTCAGACAGCACAAATAGAACAAAGAAAGATACATTCATAGCCAGTGTGGAATCAGTCTGGAAGAAGAAAGGCTAATTAAGAGCAAAGATGGTAAAGTTATACTGTGAGATAAGGTAAAGTTCCTTTTAAGGACACCACTGAACATTAGAGGAGAAAAGATAAGAAAGGGTAATAGGTATACATGGAAGAGGAAAGTTAGATTTTGTTGTGTCACAGAGTGTAAATTTTTAAAGATCAAATGATATGTAATCACAAAAAATGAATAATAAGTTGATGTTAGGGGAATGAACCCCAAGATTAGTATTCAAATGTTTTTTTGTTTTTTGTTTCCTTTCATGCAATTGTTTTTAACATATTTATAAGATGATTTCTTTGTTGCTTTGTATGTCCCTCCCCCACGGTATAACCCATGCTTTAACTGTAGTTGATGTTGGTATAATTTGTGGAGGGGAAGGGAAAAAACAAATCGTTTAACTAGGGATACAGGTGGACCCATTGCCATAATGAGATGTACAAGTCGTTATGTTGAAAAACGAACTTTACTGTGGGGGAGGGACATACAAAGCAACAAAGAGATAATCTTATAAATGCGTTAGAAACAAATGCATGAAAGAAAAAAAACATTTAAATACATATCTAAGGGTTCATTTTCCTAACATCACATTATCTGACCTTTTCTGCTTGACTCATACATATACTAGATATTGCAAATAAGGGAAACCATGGGACCTATGTTTCTTTGGGCTTGGCTTACTTTACTCTCTATGTTGCTTTGTATGTCCCTCCCCCACAGTATAAACCCTGCTTTCACTATATTTGATGTCAGTATAATTTGTGGAGGAGAAGGGGAAAAACAAGTCGTTTAAGGATACAGGTGGACCCGTTGCAACAATGAGAAGTACGAGTTATCATGTCGAAAATGAACTTTATAACTTTGGTGGGGGGGGGAGGTGGAAGATTGGTTGGGTGGTGGGAGAGGGAGTCTGGGAAGGGATGTGAAGGGTAAACAAAGGAGGAGGCTGCAATGCTTGATAAGAAATGTACTCATTATCTTGCCCATGTAATTGTAACCCCTCTGTACAGTATGTTCACAAAAAAAATAATAAAAATAAAAAAATAAAAATAAAATAAAAATCCTAAACACACACACACAAAAAAGAAAGAAAAACGAACTTTACAACTTTGGTGGGGGGTGGGTGGAGGATCAGGTAGGGGGAGGGGGAAGCATGGGAAGGGATGGGAAGGGGAAACAAAGAGGAGGCAACAATACTTGATAAGAAATGTACTCATTATCTTGCCCATGTAATTGTAACTCTTCTGTACAGTATTCTCACAATAAAAAAAAATGAATACAGATATTTAGATACCCAGTGTTTCTATATTCTCTTCAAGATAGTATTAGTAAATTCAAATGAAAAACATTACAAACTTAATCTTATTGATTTTTACATGATCTTGAATATTTTTATCTAATTATACTAGTACTTTCCTTCTTTGTGACTTGCCTATTCAAAGTGGGCTCTTTAGTATATTGCTATACTATTATGTCTTATCCATTTGTGAAAGGCATTTAATAGCTAACTATATTAACAATTTAATATGTCAACTATCATCATTTTTTAAATTGTGGTTTCTTAAATTTGGAAGTTGTGCTATTTTATGCTGAGAATCTATTGAATTTCTTACTTGGATATTCTCCCATTGCTTTTACCATTACACACTTTCCTAATGTTGAATATTTTATTCACATTATCCTTATGATATACAACAATTATTAAGGCTTTATAATGATATCAAAACATCATAATATGTTTATTGGTGTTTGTCTCCATTAATTTGCAAATATATTTTACTTACAAAACAGTGATTTAGTCCATCAGATTTTCTTATCTAGCAAAAGCAAAGACATGTAAGAAATGATAAAGACAACAATATTGCCTATTTTTTTAAAGCATGAAAAGTAACTGTTGAATGAGAAGCTAATGACATTGTAGGATTCTGCAAGATAATGATTTCTCCAATCTAAAAGTACTGAATCTTTCAAAATTATAGACATAACAAAGATAATAGAAACAATGACTATTGCATTATTGAGCAGTAATCTGAGGAGAGATAAACTGTCACAATGATACTTTTCTTCTCCATGTAACATAAACAAAACAACACATGCATATTGGATGCCCAAGGAAATTTACAAGTTTGTTTAACATTACTTGAATGCCTATTAATAATTATGTCTTTAATTCTACATTTTGTAGGTAATATTATGAAATGTATATATCTAAATATTTTACATAACTAAATAGGTTAGAAATTTTATCTATGGAAAATATGTACATGTATACCTTTGTTTCTTTTCTTAGCTATAGGACAGTAGTACGAGGCATGTTGGGTTGAGATACAGATTACAGAAATTTGGAAAAGTCCTGAGAGGATTGGACTCCCCTTATATAGAACAGTACTTGAAAAGGAATTGAAACAGAACACTTAAAAAGGAATTGAATGTCATATTGCTGGGGGATTCTGTTTATTGTGATTACTCATGGAATCTTGAAAGTTTTTACTATAAACAGTGATATGGAAGTGGCACTGTGGCTCAAGTGGTAGAGCACTCACCTTGAGCTGAAGAGCTGAGGGACAATGCCCAGACCCAGAGTTCAAGCCCCACAACCAACAAAAAATAATAAAAATAATATGCTACATCATATGGTTTCCAAACTGGTAGCAGTTTGGAAATAAACATGGTATACAGCATTAATCTAAAGAACAATTTTTTGCAAATAAAGTATTTACATATTAAGTATGATAGAATAATTGGCACTTAGTAAAACTGCCTTGTAGTAAACTTGAAGAGATCATTACTGAAGATCTTAACTGGTATTTAATGTAAATATACATATATATATATATATATATATCAGTAGAGAAAATTTTTCTGGGAGAGGGAAAAAGTCTTTTAATTTTTCCTACAAGCTAAATTTTCTTGAGTATTTACGCTCATAGTTTCATACACAGACCTTTTTTTTTTTAATTTTTTTATTGTAAAGATTCTATACAGAGGGTTACAGTTACATGAGTGGGGTAATGAGTACACTTCCTCTTGAACATTGTTACCCCCTCCATTGTTTTCTCCCTACCATTCCCTCTCTCCCTCCCTTCCCCAAGGTTCTTTTTTTTTTTTTTTTTATTGCATACACAGACCTTTTGAGAAATCCATACTGACTAGTAATGATTTAAATGTGAAGGAAATCAATAATAAATTATAAATATAATTATGGTAAAATGTCAAAATTCCCTGGAAGATAGAGTAGAACTTTGTCCTAGTTGTAAAATTTTAACAAAAATCATATTTACTTTAATGAGAAATATCTCAAAATTAGAATATTGGAATTACATTATTGAATTTTTTATTTCATTCAAATTGAATATGTCAAATCAAATATTGTGAGTTCATTGTTATTGTCAATGAGTCTTTTAGCACATTTATTATGTTAAATGAAAAAAACCCTCTAATATCAAAAGTACTGAAACTTGAATACTAGCCTCAGACTTGTATGTTCATTGAAACAACTATCCTTCCCATGAATTGTATTTTTTACAAAATTTATGTATTATGCTTCATAGACAATTCAAGGAGAGAACTTTCCACTTCATATTTTCTAGGCAATTCAAAATTTCGTATTTCACAGTGATGCCACTTGCAAATTTTCAGACGCCAAGTTATGAATCTTTTCACCATTTTTATAGCATCTTTTATAGCATCTGAGATTGCAGAATGATTAATCATCTATAGGTTATAACATCTGTTACCCTTGTTATCCCCCTTGCTCTAAGCAATTTTGTAAACCACTACTTCTGATTTTTTTGTGAAATCAATATATGCTTTTAGCATTTGACTTTGGGCTTAACCACTATTATCTTCCTACTTTTATTTGTTGTAATGAACTTATATATCAAAGCAGAGGATTCTAGTTCTCATTCACTGGAATGAAAATGTGTACATCTTTATTTATTATTATTTTTTGTCTGTCATGGGGCTTTGAACTCTGGGTCTGGTCGCTGTCCCTGAACTCTTCAGCTCAAGGCTAGTGCTCTACCACTTGAGCTACAACTCCGCTTCCAGTATTCTGGTGGTTTATTGGAGATGAGAGACTCACGGATTTTCCAGACCAGGCTGACTTTGAACCGTGATCCTCAGATCTCAACCTCCAGAGTAGCTAAGATTACATTTGTGAGTCACCAGTGCCTGGCTATATCTTTATTTTAAAGAGATTTTATTCTCAGAGTAACACTTTACAACAAAACTTGTTTTCCTTCAGTATGACTTTAATAACCAGTATGGTGTATGCATGCTTGATCAAATGTTGAAATTTAAGGAAAATTGTATGGAAGTTAAATTTTAAGTTAGTTAAAATTTAGTTGTGCCAGGCACATGGACACATTTAGTTCATAAATAATGTATTGGCCTAAGCATAAATATTTTGTTATCATATTAAAACAAGATGGAAGGGGATTCGAAGGAAGATGGTGGAGGAGAAGCAGAAAAACGAACTTTATAATTTTGATGAATGGGAGGGCAGGGATAGTAAGGGGAAACAAAGGAGGAGGCAACAATGCTTGATAAGAAATGCACTCATTACCTTGCTGAAGTAATTGTAACCCCTCTGTACGGTATTTTCAAAATAAAAAAAAACTTGTTAATAAAAATCAAGATGTAATAAAATATGATCATATTTTTTTCTTTTAATTTCTTCTGGAGGAATTTCTCCTACAGGAATTAATATTTGGGAAGTATGTCTTGAAATTCTCAGAATTTCCCTCAAGGGCAGATGGTGTGAATGTCTAGAAATGTAATTGCCAGAATGAAGCAAAGACACAGGAAGGTTTGAGAATTAAACAAGCCTTTAAAGTAACCATTTCCTTTAATTGTCAAAGCAAGAAGTTGCTTCATAAGCTAATTATCACATTGAACTAGGTAGATAAAAAGATTAGAATGGCTGCAAAGAAAAATAAGGAATTTTGCCTTCTTATACTTATTATTTATCCAACCTTTCAAGTCACCTCCAAATGTCTCCCTCTCTAAACTATCATTGCTTCAGTATTCAATAAATAACCTCATAACTAAGGGGCACAAAATCAGAGCTACTCTGCTTCAGAGGAAGAATGAGAGAATATTTTGTCCATTTTCTTGTGTTACGCTAAAAGAAATGCTTGACCGCTAATTCCTAAATAGGTGATTCTGCCACATTAAGTCCTTAATAAATTGCCTTGCTATATCAGGTACTTGTTTTAGCTTAAATCCTTCATTGTATCCATGTGGTATGTGGTTAGTGAGAGCCAAGGAAAATCATGTACAGATTATGTTCTTCAGTGGAGTATATGTAAATAGATAGCCCCGTGTGTACCACAGAACAAGTGAAGTGAGCTATTCATAAAAGGCTATTACTGAGAACTTTACAGCAATGTGATATTATTTTGCACTACCGTTATGATTATGAAAAGCTCGTGTTTAGCTACATAATTAAACAACTTGACACCCAAGTTTATATTTATGTTAATACTCCAACATGAGGATATACTTCCATAGAATAGAAAAATCTTTATATAAACAAGAGCATTTTTTTCTTATGTAAGATTTGTAATGTTTGCTCTCTATAATTGCACCCCTGCTTCTCGTATGGTGTAGCAGATTCCAGTTATATGAATGCATTAAGCTGGCATGTAATACTGGTGTGAATGATTTTTCCTTTAAAAAAATTTCAATATTCATGCCTTTTCACACTAGTAAACCATTAAAAAGATTCTGTAATCCTCATCCAACTCTCACCCTAGACCCTGACTCTTTGCTAACATGGAAAGTAATCCAACAAATCATTAAATCTTTAACCTCCACCAGACCAGATATAAAAGCAGACACTTAGAACACTAAGTTGATAACATGAGTGAGTTAATGTATGACTTACTGCAAAAACCGAGAGGAGCTCAGTCTCAGAGAAAGTGGTGTCTACACAGGAAGAATTGACAGAGATTGCTTGTATCAATCAAAGCTGCACAACAGGATTCGTTTCAGGGATGTAAAGATAGTTCAATATACACAAATCAATTTATATAATTCATCACATTAACTAGAGCAAGGATAAGAACCATATGGTTATCTCAATAGATGCAGAAAAGCATTTGACAAGATCCAACATCCCTTTATGATGAAGGCTCTGGAAAAATTAGGAATCCATGGAACATTCCTCAAAACAGTAAAGGCTGTATATGACAAACCTACAACCAGCATTATATTTAATGGTGAAAAACTAAAGCCATTTCCACTTAACTCAGGAATGAGACAAGGATGTCCACTCTCTCCATTTCTCTTCAATTTAGTATTAGAATGTCTAGCTACAGCAACAAGACAAGATGCAAACATAAAAGGGATACAAACAGGGAAAGATAAAGTAAAACTCTCCCTCTTTGCAGATGACATGATCTTGTATGTAAAGAATCCTACAGACTCCACTCCCAAATTATTCCAGCTGATACAAAACTTAGGCAAAGTAGCAGGGTATAAAATTAACCCTCAAAAATCAGTGGCTTTTCTGTATTGCAACAATGACAAAGCGTGGCTGAAATCAGGAAAGCAACTCCATTCGTAATAGGCCCACAAAAAATAAAATACCTAGGAATTAAATTAACCAAAGACGTGAAGGACCTCTATGATGAAAACTTTAAAAACATGAAAAAGGAAATCAGAAAAGAACTTAGAAACTGGAAAAAAAAACTCCCAGGCTCCTGGACTGAAAAGATCAACATTGTGAAAATGGCAATACCTCCCAAGGCTATCTACAAATTCAATGTGATACCTATCAATATTCCAACATCATTCTTCAAGGGAATAGAAGAAGCAATTCAAAAATTCATATGAAACAAAAAAGACTCCAAAAAGCAAAAACTATCCTTAACAGAAAGGAATATTACCAAATTTCAAACTCTACTACAAAGCCATAGGAATCAAAACAGCTTGGTACTGGCACAAGAACAGACCTCAGGACCATGAAAACCCAGAAATGAACCCACAGACCTATTGGCAGCTAATCTTCGATAAGGGAGCTAAAAAATAGAATGGAAGAAAGACAGCCTCTTCAGTAAATGATGCTGGTAAAATTGGTTAATCACTTGTAGAAAACTAAAGCTAGACCCTTATATATCACACTGCACCAGAATCAACTCCAAATGAATCAAAGACCTCAGAGTCAAAGCAGACACCCTGAAAACAGTACAGGACAGAATAGGAGAAACCTAGGTCTCCTTGGCAAAGGCCAAAAATTTCTTAATAGACACCCAGAAAGACAACAAATCAAAGAAAGGTTGGACAAATGGGATTGCATGAAATTGCAGAGGTTCTGCACGGCAAGGGACATAGCTAGCAAGATCAATAAAAAGCCCACACATTGGGAGAAGTTCTTCACTGGCCATACAATGGACAAGAGTCTCATATCTAAAATATACCTGGAACTCAAAAAGTTAAATCCCCCAACAACAAATTCTCAAAGAAACAACTGCCCAATAAATAAGTGGGCTAAAGGCTTAAAGAGAAACTATGCTGAAGAGGAAAGAAGGATGGCCAATAGACACATGAAGAAATGCTCAACCTCCCTAGCCATAAAAGAAATGCAAATCAAAACAACATTGAGATACCACTTCACCCCAGTAAGAATGGCTATAATCAAGAACTCAAATAACAACAGATGCTGGGGGAAGTGGACAGAAGGGAACCCTACTGCATTGTTGGTGGGAGTGTAAACTTGTTCAACCACTTTGGAAAGTAGTAGGGAGGTTCCTCAAAAGACTCCACATAGAGCTCCCCTATGACCCAGCAATCCCACTTTTGGGCATTTACTCAAATGATCACAAACAAGACCATACTAAAGCTACCAGCACAACTATGTTTATTGCAGCATTATTTACCAAAGCTAAGATATGGAACCAACCCAGATGCCCCTCAGTAGATGAATGGATCAAGAAAATATGGTATATATACACAATGAAATTCTATGCCTCCATCAGGAAGAATGGCATTTTCCCATTTGTTAGGAAATGAAAAGACTTAGAAAAAATTATAGTAAGTGAAGTAAGCCAGGCCCAAAGAAACAGAGGTCCCATGGTTTCCCTTATTTGAAATAAGTAGTATATGTCTGAGACAACCAGAAACGGTCAAATAAGTTGATGTTAGGTGAAATGAACCCCAACACAAGGACTCAAATACATTTTTCTTGCTTGCTATTGTTTTTTTTTTTTTTTTTTTTTTGTCGGTCGTGGGGCTTGAACTCTGGGCCTGGGCGCTGTCCCTCAGCTCTTCAGCTCAAGGCGAGCGCTCTACCACTTGAGCTACAGCGCCACTTCCGGTTTCCTGGTGGTTTATTGGAGATAGGAGTC
Organism: Dipodomys merriami; assembly: GCF_024711535.1. Taxonomy (NCBI): domain Eukaryota; kingdom Metazoa; phylum Chordata; class Mammalia; order Rodentia; family Heteromyidae; genus Dipodomys; species Dipodomys merriami. The sequence goes on from NW_027202271.1 coordinate 33,073,883, forward strand.
TCATGGTCTCTCCTGCCCGGGCTGATTTTGAACCGCGATCCTCATATCTCAGCCTCCTGAGTAGCTAGGATTACAGGCGTGAGCCACCAGCGCCCGGCGCTTGCTATTGTTTTTAACATTATTTTTTTGGGGGTCCAGTCATGGGGCCTGAACTCTGGGCTTACGTGCTGTCCCTCAACTCTTCAGCTCAAGGCTAGCACTCTACCACTTGAGCCACAGCACCACTTCCAGCTTTTTTCTTTTTGCTTATGTGGTGCTGAGGAATCGAACCCAGGGCCTCAAGCCTGCAAGGCAAGCGCTCTACCACTGAGCCACCTTCCCAGCCCCTATTTCTAACATTTTTATAAGATATTTCTTTGATGCTTTGTATATCCCTCCCCCATGTTATAACTCCTGTTTTCACTGTATTTGATGTTGGCATAATTTGTGGAGTGGAAGGGAAAAAACAAATTGTTAAAATAGGGTTACAGTAAAATAGGGTTACACTGCAACAGTGAGCTATACAAAACAAACTTTACAACTTTGGCGTGGGGTAGGGGAATGGGGGATGGATTGGAAGGGATGTGAAGGGGAAACAAAGGAGGAGGCAACAATGCCAGATAAGAAATGTACTCATTATCTTGCTCATGTAATTGTAGCTTCTCTTTACGGTATTTTCACAATAAAAAAAAAAGCTGCACAAAGGTTTGATTCTCACAGATCCAGAAATGGGACACAATAAGTTAAGAAAACTTTAGAGAAATTTGCATTTGTTCTTGGTTGTTTGAAGGTTTGGTCATGCTTAGGGATTGGTGCCTATTTACTGGCAGAAATCATTTGAGACTACAGATTTTCTGGATGAACTATCCCTAAATAAGTCCAAAGAGAGGAAGGTTCAGATCTAAGCCCAAGTGCTGATATTTCCTGTTTAAGTAGATAGGATATGAAGTGGCCCTGTCATGTTCAGAAATTGTTTACAAAAACAATTTAATGAGTTGTTTGTAAAATGGGTCTATTCTAAAAGTGGGTCTATTTTAAAAGATTCCATCAAACCCTCCTGCACTGTTGGAGGTATTGTAAACATGTTCAACCGCTCTGGAAAGCAGTACAGAGGTTCCTCAAAAGACTCCACAGAGAGCTCCCCTATGACCTAGTATTCCTACTTATGGACATTTATCCAAATGGTCACAAACAAGGCCACACTAAAGCTACTGGCATAACTATGTTTATTGCAGCATTATCCACCATAAGTAAGAGGGAACCAACTCAAATGCTCCTTAGTTGATGAATGGATCAATAAAATGTGTATGTATATATATATATATATATATATATATACATATATATATATATATATATATGTAGTAATTCTATGCTTCCATCAGAAAGAATGGCACCACCCCATTTGTTAGGAAATGGAAAGACTTGGGAAAAATCATATTAATTGAAGTAAGCCAGACCCAAAATAATATGTCCAATGGTTTCCCATATTTGCAATAATAGGTATATATCTAGGATAAACTTATCAGATGAATAGAAAAGCTCAAAAGCTGTGTACATATGACCACATAAGATGATGCGAAGTGAAATGAACCCCTATATGGACACAAGAGATTTTTCTTTTTTGTTGTTGTTTTTAATGTACTATGTGATTTTTTTCTTTCTTTTTTTATTGTGAAAATACTGCACAGAGGGGTTACAATTACATGGACAAGATAATGAGTACATTTCTTATCAAGCATTGTAGCCTTCTCCTTTTTTTCCCCTTCCCATCCCTTCCCATCCTCCCCCCACCCCTTGCCTCCCCACCCAATCCTCCTCCCTCCCCCACCAAAGTTGTAAATTTCTTTTTTGACATAACGACTTGTACATCTCATTGTTGCGATGGGGTGCACCTGTATCCCTATTTAAACGATTTGTTTTTCCCTTCCCCTCCAGTAATTATACCAACACCAAATACAGTGAAAGCAGGGGTTATACCGTGGGGGAGGGACATACAAAGCAACAATTTTTCTTTCTTTTGTATGTTCTTCTCTCTATGGTATATCCCCTGTTGTCACTGTATTTGATTTTGGTACCCTGCATCTTGTATATACAGTTAATCTAATTTGGGAAGGGGAATAACAAAATGCTGAAACATGGACATAGGATGACCCATTGCAACAATGAGACTCACAAGACACTATGTTACAGATGAACTTTACAATTTATATGGGGTTGGTGAGCAAGGGAGGTGGTGGAGGAAGGGATAATAGGAGAAAAACAAAGGAGAGGGTAACAACGTTCGACAAGAAATGTACTCACTCATGTAACTGTAACCACTATGTACAGCATCTTTACAATAAATATATTATGAAAAAATATTCCATCAGTATACTCCATGAGAATGCTTGCGTTTTTATGTCAAGCTAAATAGAGGAACTGTCGAAGTCATGTATTATTAACACTGTCCCATTGGCTATACCAAATGGAAATTTTGGCTCTCAAAGAAGCAAGAATTTGAAGTGTCCCATACAAGGTTGATCTCATACTTAATGTATTTCAATATATTTAATGAAGACAAAGTTGAAGAGTTGAATAATTCAATTCAAAATAGGATTCAAAATGATTAAAGGTTTAGAGTAATAATATCAGTTTTTATTATATTTTTAGTTCAATTACTAAAATTATTGGCTATATTTTCTCTTTTTTAGCACAGAATCAATACTTATTGTAAAAATAGTGTACAGAGGGGCTACAGTTACATGAGTAAGGTGATAAGTACCTTTCCTATTGAGCATTGTTACCTCCTCCTTTGTTTTTCCTCTACCATTCCTTCCCTCCCCACCTCTCCAACTCTCCCTTCCCCTCCCCAAGTTGTAAAGTTCTTATTCTACATAGTGTCTTGTATATCTCAGTGTTAACAATGGGTCAACCTGTATACTTGTTTCAGCATTTTGTTATTTACCTTCCTCTCTCTAAATTAGAAAAATGTATATATTAGATGCAGGGCACTGACATCAAATACAGTAAAAACGGGTTATATCATGGGGGAAGAACATACAAGAGAAACAAAAAAAAATCACACACTACATTTTAGATACATTAAAAACAAAAGCAAGAAAGATAAAACAAGTTGTGTCCCTATCTTGGGGTTCATTTTACTTAACATCATCTTATATGGTCAGTTATATGTACATAGCTTTTGACCTATTCTGCTTGTCCTTGACTTATACTAGATATTACAAATAAGGGAAACCATGGGGCCTATGTTTCTTTGGGCTTGGCTTACTTCACTTCATATAATTTTTTCCAAGTCTTTCCATTTCCTAATAAATGGGGCAATGTCATTCATTCTGATGGAGGCATATATATATATATATATATATATATATATATATATATCACATTTTCTTGATCCATTCATCTACTGAGGGGCATCTGGGTTGGTTCCATAACTTAGCTATGGTAAACAATCCTGCAGTAAACATAGTTGTGCTGGTAGCTTTAGTATAGCCTTGTTTGTGATTGCTTGGGTAAATTATTGGCTATATTTTCAATTATCCTTTTTAGTGTTTAAGTATAATGCATAGCTCTAATTTTGTTTAATTTTATTGACTTTTTCTGATTAGAAAAGCTAATGAGTATGTAAAGAAAAATTTTATGTTTTTTAACATTTATATTAATATTGTTGTAGTTTTGCCTCTTTTAGTCCGATTTCATTACTCTCTAATTAAATAGCTTGCTTTACAAAATAATTCTTAGTTAATAGTTGGAATCTGTGCCCATTTTAATTATCCTGAAATATGTAAGACATTATTTGCAAATGTTTATTCTTACACAATTCAGCATAGGTCATAATAACATAAACTGTTTAAATAAACACAATTTCAGAGAATATATATGAATATTGTTAATAGATCCTGTTCCTATAACACAAGAAGGAGCTAACCATAGGTCCAGAGATTAGTATCTTTTTAACTAATGCAGTTTTCCACAGAGTAGACATGTCAGTCTAACTGAAAACATCTTTACAGGTGTCGGTAGGCTCCACTAGACAGTAGCCAATTGTTCTGTGACCTTTAGTGTATTTTCAGGTTCCAGAGTTATACACTTCAAAACAGCTTCCTGGTGTAACTAACAAAATGGTAGCTGCAGGGAATCTCTCACAGCTGTAAGGAATCATTCCTGCATTCATATGTAACTACAAACCTTGCTGGCTTCTAGAGGATTAGTGAGGAGAAACTGTATATATCCACCACTGCTTGGAATTTTATTCTTAGAATTCACTAAGCTAAATCTATAAGAGGGCAATGGGATGATGTTTTCTAGCTGAGGAATATTAAATTTGGTACCAATGTTAATAAACTAAACATTCCTAGGAAACAGTATTAAAATCAAAATACTGGTTAAAACAGAATATTTGAAAGTACTCTTCTAACCATGGGTTTTGTTGTTAAAAAAAATAACAGAGTTGATTGAATCTGGGAAGTTCAGAGGGAATCATTTCTTTTTGATATATGACAATAAAAGGTTTGCTGACAAAATTAAAAGAAGACTTCACACAGAATTAAAGAACTACAATATTTTACTTCTTCATATGACTCAAATAAGCTGAGTGGTGTCCAGTTAAATTTGGACACATTGCTCTTATAATTCTTTTATTTAGAAGAAAAGTGGAATTGTAACTTTTATTGCTTTTCTGTAGAAACTGCCCAGTCAAATTATTTTTCAATTTTGTGCCTACGCTTTATTTTCCTATTCATTCTCCATAGCTGTAAGTAATTTTCAAAAGCCAGTATTCCTATATGCGACCATATGTTACCATATAATTTTAATTTCCTAAGTAAAAACACCAGTCCCAGGATCCACCATAGCAACCTGCTTTTCCAGAAATTATTTGAAATAATTTATTTCATCAGTAATTATATTCACATTTTAGGATTAAAAATACTTTTTAGAATAAATGGATTTCTTAGGACAATCTGCTGAAAAACTATCAGGTATTTTTTTTCTGAGAATGCTGTTAAGCCTGAAAACAGAAAGGTTTCTGAGATTCAGCAATTTATTCATGAGCAATGCTGATATTCAGAGGAAGACTAACCAGATAGATCATTTGTAAAGTAAGTAACTCAACAAAACCTCACAGAAATTGAAGAGGAAAAAATTAAAACATATTTACCACATAAATGCAGAGAATATGATTTTAGTTTCAAGGAAAAATTTACTACCTCAATCAGGTAAGTAAAGACAGTTAAATTACAGGAATGACTTGTTTAGTATCAAAGCATATAACTTTTTTTTTAAAACTAACATATTTACAACCTACTGGAATGAATGGGCAGATTCACAATTAGCCACACCCCATGATTAACATAATTCCTAAGTTTATAGATCTAAAAATATTTTCTGAACAACTACATAATATTTAAAAAGAATCCCAAACAATGGTATAGTAGTAAAGAAGAATGATTTTCAAATAGTTTTGAAAGATATTGTACTACATAATTCAAAATTCTTCTAGCTCCTATGCAGATTTTTAGGCATTCTCTTTCAATTGAAAACATATATTATCTAATCTGCAAACAAACTACTAATAAATGCTTCTGTATTTGGCATCCAGAGGCAGAAACATATACAGCATTTAGTCTTATTTAAAAGCTCACATTCCATATTAGTCATTTGTTAAATGTTATGGACTATATAGTTTACTCTATATGTTAAAACTGTCCTCCTAGAGAAAAGCTATATGGTAAGTGGTTTCCTAACTAGTTAATGTTAAATGATGAACTAAGGATAAGCCGGGCGCTGGTGGCTCACGCCTGTAATCCTAGCTAATCAGGAGGCTGAGATCTGAGGATCGCAGTTCAAAGCCAGCCCGGGCAGGAGAGACCATGAGACTCCTATCTCAAATAAACAACCAGAAAACCGGAAGTGGTGCTGTAGCTCAAGTGGTAGAGCGCTCGCCTTGAGCTGAAGAGCTGAGGGACAGCGCCCAGGCCCAGAGTTCAAGCCCCACGACCGACAAAAAAAAAAAAAAAAAAAAAAAATGATGAACTAAGGATAAAGAGTTATATCTTTTTAAATCGGTTTTTAATTGTGAGAATCCTGTACAGAGGAGGGGTTACAATTACATGGGCAAGGTAATGAGTGCATTTCTGATCAAGTATTATTGGCTCCTCCTTTGTTTTTCCCCTATCATCTTATGAGAAATATATTTACAAGATATCCCAAAGGATTTTCTTCCTCTTTCTCCATTCTACTCTGGCATGCACACAGAGGACAGGACATTCAAGGAGAAAATGAGACATTGGCCATGTACAAATAAAAATGATAACTCTCACATCAAACAGAATTGGCTGGAAACTGAGTCTTGAACTTGTAGCCTCTGTTACTTTGAGAAACGAAATCTCTGTGGTTGATGCAGTCTATGATAAGTAGTTATGCCGGCCACAGTAGGCTCTAATTCATCTCAAATAATGAAATATTTATTCTACTCTACGCCAGACACTTTTGGGGAAAAGACAAAATTCACTGCCTTCCTAGTGATTATATTTTATGAGGGAAGGTAGAGAATAAGTAGAATAAATATGTGTGCTATGGAGGAAACTATAACGAGAAAAGAGGATGAGAAATGCTGAAGGTTAAAATAGAGTCACTGTAGACCACCTTATTGAGAAATTTATGCTTGAGCCAAGTCTTAAAGTAGATGAGACATCTAGCCTGAGTACGGGAGGAAGAGAAGAATCATGGGCAGAGAGAGGTACAAGTACAAAGCCCTGGGATATGAGTCAAATTGATTTAATGAAAAAAAAAAAGAAAGAAAAAAAAGAAAATCACATTGCTCAGGGATAGCAATATGGGAGAAATGCAATCTAGATTAAGTTCATAGGGATTATGTAAGAAGGAAAAAACAAGCATGTGGGCATTATCAGAACTTGAGAAATACGTAGTAAATTGTGATCAATGATATATGGAAGGAAGCATTTTTAAATTTTAGGAAAAAGGAATATGATTTAAATATTTTTCCTAAAGGTATTTTAGTTTCTGAATCAAGACCATGTATTAAAGCAAAGATGAAAATCTTTTTTCCCCCCAAGGGCCATTTGGATATTTATAAAAATCATTTGCAGGCCACACAACATTAACAACTTAAAAAATAGCCTGCTGTATTTGACCAAACATTTGAAAACTGGAATGGAAACTATAGCTATTATTTTCAGATCTTACTTGTATTATTAAATAGGAGATGTAGGAAAGTGTTACTATTGTTAACATTTGATCCCCATAAATATTTTCCCACATATTTAAAACCTATAATGATAAGAAAACTATATTTTGTCTTCATTTTATGAACTCTTCATGTGCATGCATGAGACATTTGTGTGTTTGTATGTGGGAATAAAATATATGAGTAAACTAGGAAATTATAAAAATGAAGAAACAAATTAAGTACTGCACATTGTTCCATTTTAAGATAGTGTTAAGGGAGGGATTGGGGAGATGGGGAAGGAAGGGACAGTAGAGGAAAAACAAAGGAGGGCCTAAGAGTGCTCCATAGGAAATGCACTCATTACCTTGCTCATGTAACTGTAACCCCTCTGTAGAGTATCTTTACAATAAAAAAATTTAAAGATAGTGTTAAAGTTTGCTAAAGTCATACTAAAAGTTACTTAGCATAAGAATGTCCCTGACTAATTCATATACCTTACATTTTATTATTATGTCTTTCTTTTTAGTTAATTTTTTAGAGTTAATTTTTCTTGACCAGAGGAAAAAAATAAACACTAAATCTGAGTACTGAATAACAGCTCTGTATGATCTACTAGTTACAAACTTAAACAAATAATTTCAAATATGTATGTACTTATTAAAGAATTGAAAAAAGTCCAGTTGAGAGAATGACTATAGTCTCATACTTTTCTTTTAATGAAGTTTTAGATTCTATGGTGAAACTTCAAGTTTGACTTACATTTCATACATACATACATATATACATACATACATATATAATACATGCATACATTCACAGACCTATTAATTCATATAAAGAGATGATTTATATATGGAATTCACTTCTATTTTATATTTAATGTAAAATAAAAAACAATTGGTGCCTAGCCCAAGATTTATTTTCTATCTTAATGAATATTCATCTATAGATGGTAAATTATGGAGGAAAGAATATTTTAATAAATTTTATTAAATATACAAGCAAATGCTTAAAGGACAATTTATTGAATCTATGTCATTAGTATAACATTATTAAAATATAGCCACTGTCTATATTTCTTCATATTCTTTAAAAATGGTATCAAATGAAACTTTGAATAACAACTCACTGATGTGTTGTATGATTTCAAGCATAACAGATGTACTTCACATACATTTTGATGATGTGTTCTTTAGTTTTCTATCCCTAAGTTGCTGGCAAATATAGGTGGCAATTGGCAAAGGCAGCTGTCAAAACAAACAGCTGCTATTTCCCCCCACTTTGCTGTATTTTAACTGTAAATGGGATTTTGTGAACTCATCACATTGGGTGGAGGGCAGAATTCTGTCTAGTTTAAGATCAAGAAAGCAAATATGGAATTGTAAGTTCCAGAGGCCTACCAAAACAATGATACCTTTCAAGAAAATTCTAAGAAGTGAACCCATTGATGTTTATGGGAGCATCAGTTAGCAGAGCTTGTAGATCAATATTTCAAAGTTTCCATTCAAAGTCAGAGTGAATGATTTTATGTCATATTAGTAAGCATTGTTGCAAGTCCCTTAAGATATATGGGACCATAAAGGATGTTGAATGAGATAGAGGAGGAAAACATAATCTGGCAAAGAAGATTCGTACGTGATATCTGTGGTAGCTACAATCTTAAATGAATATATCTTCTACTTCTATTGCTTGAAATTTTTTTGGTCATTACCAAGCAGTAGGTCATTTAACTGCCATTGTAAATTAAACTTCACTTCTTTCAGCTCTGATATAAAAGATGAGACTGGCTTGTGATAAATAGCCATTAATATGCTGTTTCTGGGGTGATTTAATAATATAGTCCTTGCAAACTGCTGATAGAAGTAGTCATATTCATGCATTTTAGATGTGAAACTTATTTGGAAATTCTCAAGTCACACAAATGTCACCCAGAAGCAGGATGAAGAATCTCAGAATCAAAAGAAACTTCACAATAATGCTGGCCAGCATTTTTCTGTAGAATTGTTACTTCGTGTGTAACAAATTTGTTTCTCAATAGGTGTGAACTGAATCCTAATAACATATCTCCTGAACTTCAATTTTAACTTTGGTGAAGGCATATAATCACTCTAATCAGGTAGAAATTAAAACAAAAATGCATATAGTCTATGTTATAACTACAGACATTAACTAATCATTAAAAAATGTTAAGTGGAAGGCATGGCTGAAGGTCTGTTGCAGAGGTCCTGGTTCTATCTCCAGACCTATAAAAATGATTAAATGAGAGAAAAACTTAATAAATTAATTAATTAATGAAATAATTATATTCTTTTCATTCATACTTTGTGATGTTCTTTAAAACTCTGTGTTATTCTGCAATTGCCTCAAAATTTAATTTATATAGTAATTGTTTACATATCCTTTATGTAAAGTAAACAATATTTACAGTAATTACAGGTATATTTTAGAAATGCTAAGGGTTAAAAAAATAAATTCCTACTAAGTTGAGGAAACAATGCTCAATACCATAATCTTAAATTCGTAAATGCATAAAATGAAAATAAAGTGATAATTTTCCAAAAGGAAATCTAAAAGATGACAGAAGTGTTTCTTCTAAGTGAATTAGAAATTTCTGAGCAAACTAATTAAGCAATAGAGCACATTTTAAGAATGAGAGGATTCATGAAAAGTGAAGGGGTTATTTAAAGGACTGTTTTAAAGAATCAAACTAATAGTCCTTATGGACAGTTTTCACATCATTTACTTAGGCTACTGATTGTCAAACCAGTAGAATTTAGGAAAAAAAATGTTTAAAATCAGTTGAAATCAAAATCAGGACAAATCAAATTGATTTGTGGTTTATCTATAATTATGGAGGAAATACCTGAAAATACAATTACAAACTCTGAAAGATATTTTATTATCCCATAATATAAATCCCAAATACCTATTATTTATGATTTAATGAGGAAGCGTATATATTCCTTCTAAGTTTAGCAAATGCTCTTAATGAAGGGCACTTTCTTTCCAAACTTCTCAAGTTAGTACACCCAGTTAAACTAAAAATCCTTCTAGACTAGAAAGTTTCTTAGAGAAGGATGCCATGATAAATTTTAAGGTTGAACTTCAAGGATTGATGAAGGAATGATCCTTCACCTGGCCTAGTTTTACCTGCTGAGATCACAAGTGAAACCAATAGGGAAAATAAGAGCTTAAACATCTCCAGGTCACGTTCCAGTGTACCACAGAACCCATTCACTTGATAAAACTAGTCATTTCATAAATATTTTTTTTACTTTGATAGCTCACAGCAATAGGTTTAGAGATCACAGTCATTGATTGAAATAGAGATGCCAGATAGAATTTACCACCAGACAGATTACTACTTTAAGAGTCTCTAATTAAAATTCCCGGTGTCCTTTTGGAGACTACCGGACACTGGGTATGAGTTGACACTAACTCTTGAAAATCTAAACATTTATATCCCCTAATCAAAGTAGCAGCTTATGGAGAAGAGGTGATGATTGTAGGACAAATCTTCCTCACAGTGAGTCCAGTGGTTCCCAAGTCCTATCTTATTTGTCCAGTTCCAGATAAGTCAATGGAATAGATGTGATTAGCACCTGACAAACTGCACACCTGACCTGTGGAATAAGGATTACTATGATGGAAGAGGGCAGATGGAAGCATTAGATTTCTTCAACTCAGCAAATCAAAAGTAATACCAGACCCTCCAGAGATCGTAGAGATGAGTGTCATCATAAAAGACTTGAAAGATGCAACAGTGTTAATTCCCACCTCATCCCCACTGAACTCTACAATTTAGCCTGTACAGAAAACAAATGAATCTGGAGAATAACAGTGGTTTATTCTTGGTAAGCTTAACCAAGTGGTAATACCAGCTGCAGCTGCTATACCAGATGTGTTTCCATTGCTTGAGCAAATTAACATATCCCTTGGTACGTGTTAAGCAGCTACTGATCTAGCAAATTCCTATTACTCTATAACTCTGCAGAAGCCTACTAGAAGCAGTTTTCTTTCAGCTGTCCAGGCCATAAATATGCTTTTGCCATCCTACCTCAGGGGTACATCAACTGTCCATCTCTGTTTTGTAATTTGTTCCACAGAGAGTACTCTATCATATTAGTGATATGAGAGTGACTGGATCAAGTGAGTGACAAGTAGTAACTATTCTAGATTGATTGTATCAGGTGAGTAAAACATTGAACATAAAGGAAGTGACTTTCACCTGTGAGAAAATTCTGGATGTCAATTGGTATGAGGTATAATGAAATACCCCTTTTAAGGTAATGGATAAGTTTTACATTGGGACCTTTAAATAATCAGAAAAGATTCCCAATGCTACTGAGCTCATGTGGGTTTTGGAGGAATATCTCCTGTTTACTAAGTGTCTAGATTTGAGTAGATTCAGAACAAGAGTTTCACAGTATTAATATGAAAGCAGCTTTGCCACTTAGCACTTGAAGTAACATACTCAATTGTGCTCAGATGCTTGGTGGTATGAGTGTCTCTGGTAGGTCGTCTTTGAGAGGCCCATGTAAATGAACTGAAGTATAGGTCATTAGGATTTTGAATGCAGACCCTGTCATCTGTTCATTTCTACCCTCCTTTTGACAAGTCTTTACCATCTACTGAACATTATTATAAACCGAAAGCTTGGCCTTATGCCAACAAATTACTGTGAGAATTGAATTGTTGGTTGTGAGTAAAGTGTTATCTCACCAACCATCATAAAGTTGAGGAAATACAGCAACACTACACTACCAAAGGGAAGTGACATAAACATAATTCAACTAAGCATGCCCTGAAGGCACAATTAAGCACTGGGAGATGTGGTTCAAAGGTTCAAAGGGCTGACTCCCGAGAAACTGCCTTCTCTCTCACAATTTATGGTCCTGTATGGGATTGCCTATGATCTTGTGGCATGGGATGGGAAGACTAGGACCTGGTTCACAGCTATATCATCATGATACATAGACAATACAAGAAAACAAACAGCTATAGTTCTGTGACCACTTTCTGAGATAAATGTAAGAGCTTCTGATGTCAGACTAGTTTCTAATTCTCTTGAATGGACAAACAACCAAATATACAAGTATATACAAATTCAAAGGCCAATGATTTGGCTGGGGGACCAGGATCTTAGAATATAATTGGAAAATTTGAAGAGAAATTTGAGGAACATTGTTCAAGCAGCAGATATTAAAGTATGTGTGTTTCATTTGAATGCTTACCAGAGAAAGACTGTGGAATGTGCTGATTTTAATAATCAGGTAGATAAGGCAATCTATTCCTTGTGTTTTTGTTCCCAGTCATCCTGACATCCCCCAATGAACTCCTGTTGCCCTGATGGCTTGGATTAAGGGTATGCACAGAATGAGCAACATGGACTTCTAGTCCCGAGACAAGCCTGGCTACATCTCTGATTGCCCTACCTGCCAGTAATAGAGATCAACATAGTATGGGACATTTTCTGGGTGATCTATTGGAAATAGATTAATTACTGGACCACTTACCTCATACAGAGAGAACATTTTGTCTCGAATAGACATTTATTTTCAGTATGGATTTGCATCCTCTGTACCTAATACTTCCAGACAAAACTAAAATCTGAACTTAAAGCATGCTTCATCTACTCTCACAGGATTCCCCCTAGGGCTACTCTGGACAAATTAACTAGCTTTACAGCCAAAGAAGTGTGGCATAGGTCCATGTTCATGGAATACACCGGTCTTAACTTGTAATCTACTACCTTAAAGCAGTGAGCTCATTAGAACAGTAGAAGAGTTTTATGAATATTCAATTATCAGACAATGTCAATGGCAAAACAGTTTCGGTTTTAAATAAGATTCTCCAGAAGGCAATGTATGCCAAATAACAAAGTCTTATATATGATATTATATATCTGATTGTTAGGATTTTTATTTAGGAATCAAGGAGTGTAAATAAGTGTCACAACTTTTCATTACATCTATTGCTCCAATGGGAAATCTTTTCATTCCTATTGCTACAATTTAATGCTCTGATGACCTCGAGTTCTTTGTTCTAGAAAGAGGAGCTCTTTCATCAGAAAACTAAGCAATTGTATAGCTTTGAGAAATAAGGGTGCCATCAGATCTCTACGTGCTTTTCATACTTCTCAATCAAGAGACTAAGAAGGAAGTAACAGTGCTGGCTTGCGTAACTATTCTGACCTAGCAAGAGGGGACAGTACTGTACTGTGTAATGGTGATAAGAAAGTATGGAACACATGAGATCCTTAGGGCTGATTAAGGTCAACAAAACTCTATAATAACTTAGCACAAACCAGGGTTAGAAATGGATCAGACAATATTGGAGTGCAGATTAGGAACACATCAACCAGAATTAAGCTTCCTGGTGACAGCAAAGGGAAATTAGAGTGGGGACAAAAAGAAGGTACTTATAAATGCCAATTTATATTCACAAGGCCAGTTACATAAAAAACAATAATTATTATGAGTGTTTTTCTTTATTTTGTCATGAATGCATTGTGTGTCTGTGCATTGTGTATGTGGCGGGGGGGGGGGGGGCGGGGAGGAGGGGTCAGGATTGGTATGGATTTGTCCTGCATCTACAGACTACACATATTTGAAAAAAGAAGAAAAAAGATGTCTGCACTGAACATTTACATACCTGTTATCTTACTGTTATCTCTTGAACTATCTAGTATAGAAACTATTCATACAGAAGTGATGCCATATTGCCTATTTTAGTGCTGTACATATGATTAGACTGTAAGAGAGGATTACACAGATCACATGTATTTTATATAAGCTTGAGCATATGTAGATTCTTTTTATCTATGTGAATCCTGGAACTAATTTCCTTCATATACAAAGGAACAGCTGTATTAAATATATTTCATCTTTCCTGTGATTCCTGTATCAAATAACACACATCATATCTATTTTAAGTTTGTTAATTTTACATGATAGTGTTTAAGTTAGGGTTTATCAGAAAAATAACATGGCTCAAGAGCTTTACCTACTCTTCCAAGGAAGGAATTAGATAGAAAGGTTTCTGTGTATGAATGATAGTTGTACTGTGTTACATGGAATTAATGCCAGTTTTTATTTGGAAAATATGACTTAAGGATATGCATATGGGTTCCAAATTGACAAGAAATACATTTGCAATGTTTGACATTATGAGTCAACTTGAGGGCATTAACAGATGTCAGATGGTTAATAAAATAGTATTTCTGTGTGTATTTGTAGTAGTATTTTTGAAGAAGATTAGGATTAACCATCACCAATATAAGTGGACATTATCTAATCACTAAGAGAGCTCTCCCTCCCCACTCTGTTGAAATAAAAGGCTTTTATCTTTTGCCTTTACATATCAGAAGTCCTGGTTTTGAGACTTTAGATTTATACCACAAGCTACCCAGATTTGAACTTAGATCATTTGCTCCCCTGGTTCACCAAATTGTAGATAAGATATTGTGGGATTTATTGCCTTCTAAAATGTGTGATCCAATTTTCATAATGAACTTCACAATTAAATCTATATGTACATCTGTATGTATATCTATCTTACTCATTCTATTTTTCTTGGAATCCTTTTATGAGCATGGATTATGAGGAGTTTCCAGAGTAGCTAAGAAATCTGCAAATTGAATGTTATGAATTCCTCTGAAGTCAACTGACGGATGGATTTGAGATAGAAGAACAGATTGCTCTAGTACAAATATAGTATGAGGAATCTTTATGCAAGTAGCAATGAGGATGGAGAATAGAGATGAGTTCAAATTTATAAGAGCTGGATGACTGTCTGGGTGAAATACTGATTTGTGAAATGGAAATCAGTAGGAGATTTCATAGGAATACAGTGAATCAAGATAGAAAGAAACCAACATATAAATTTCAAGATGAAGAGGATTTTTGATAAAGGATAAGCCTAGAAAATTATGAAATTATAAGTTTAATGATACTGAGATTATTCCGGTGCAAAGATCCATGAGCCTTATGAAATTAAGATTCTTGTCTCAAAAGCAAATTGTTAAAGCTGTGAAAATCTCTATCCAGAAACAGAATCTAAAATCATCAGAAGGAAATCACTGAAAATGTGGGCAGATAGAACTGATTGGACAAGTACAGAAACTCAAGGCCTACTCATATTTGAAAGAGAACATATGGATGAGAAGGATTTGGCACTAAAGAAAGAAAAAGGAAAGATAGTTAAACACATGAATCACTGAGTCAGTCTTACTACTGGATGTTATTTGCATCTTAACTTTTTAGCATTATTAGTTTGAGGAAAATTAGTTTGGTCTCTTTAACAAGGCACTCAATTGTGTTATTCAGAGAATTAAAAGAGGAAATACATTTGGAAATACTATTTATTAGAGTATTCTACAATTTTAAGAGCTTGGTGGGTAGCATCTACAATTATATGAGGAGAATGAAGACAGGCTTGAGGAAAGTTAGTGAGACAAACACAGCTTCTTTTCTATTTCTTAGGAACATGAACACAAGATGGAAGGGAGAAAGAAAAACAATTGAATGCATTTCATTTAGCATCTGTCTCTAAACATGTCTCCAAAAGCATGATTGCAACGAAAATGAAGCAGCATGTCATAACAGTGATCATGGCATTATCTGTGAGTATTTTACCTGGTGTAGAGTTCTTTCTTTGCCTGTGCAGGTACATACTCTTAATGTATTCACAAAGCTGTTTTATCAACAGACAAGTGGTTGAAGGTCATTCATCCCAACTTTACACAGTAAAATTATGAATATGGTTGTTAACAACAGCACCAACAGCCCCACATCAAAAGAGCCCAACTTGGTCCAATTAGTAATGCAAAGAAGATTCTCTATTGCTGTAGACAGGTGGGAAAATTATCTTGGCAGCTTTGCCACTAGTTATTATGATAGTGAACACAATCACTGTACAAAGAAATTATCCATATGTTTTAATTGTGAAATGTAACAAGTGACATATTCAAAGTGGTAATTGACAACCAGTGAAGTGCAGAACTAGGTATATTATCTCACTTTAGTGCATTTTTAAGTTTCATGACAAAAATCTATAATTATAAACATCAGGTACAAAGGATGAGGAAATATTAAGAGAATCTGAAAAACTCTTGTAATTACTGTAATCTAAATGTCTATAGAAGGCTTTTATCTGTGCATAATTCAATGTTCATTTTTAACAGAGACTCAACTGAAGAAAATCAGTTTTCTAGTATTTTCTGCTGTTTAGCTTGTGTTCAGAAGTAAAGGATAAATATACACCACTAGAATATTTAATTTTGATAAACTTTAAAACTTTCTATCACTTACCAACTTAATGAACTACCCTCATGCATTTTATTAACTCTTAATAAAACATTTTAAAAGAAAAAGGGTAAATTTTTAGACATTTATTTGTTGCTTAGAAGGAAGAACACTGGGAATGTTGGCAATGTTAACTCATAAACCTCACTTCCAGTAATTTATCCCACAGAAAATCATAAATGAATAATATTAGTACCATGATTATGCAAAAGAAAGAATATGACATAGAGAGATTCTTGTTTTCTGCTATATAATTATTTAATAGCATTGTCAGAATTTATAGTAACATAATCTGTCCTAGAATCTGTGTTCTGAACCATTAAGTGGCATTAAAAATATGCAGCAAAAATGACTGAAAAGAAATATCCTAAACTAAGAATGTTGTCAGAATTTATTCATCTTACCTTTTCAAGAATCTTGTTTTTGTCTGTCTTGCGCTCTCTCTCTCTCTCTCTCTCTCTCTCTCTCTCTCTCTCTCTCTCTCTCTCTCTCTCTCTCTCTCTCTCTCTCTCCCTCTCTCTCTCCCTCTCTCTCTCTCTTTCTCTCTCGTATTAAACAAATTGCCTGAACTGCATAACCCCTGATTTAGTCATAAGAAACACTGAAAAGTAGACTGTGGAAATGAAGTTATACACATTGTAGTCTACAGACAAAGGAGAGAATGAGGTGTCACCAAAGCTCATGAAGGTGACACCTATTGATGTCTCACCAATGGACAGTGGCTGGGCTCTACTCCACTGGACCAACTCTAGCACTTGTACTGCTTTATGATTTCAGGCATCACAGACATATGTATTGCTAGCCAACAAAAAGAATTCAGGTTATTGATTTTTTTAAGATTAAATAACTGTTTCCCTTCAAAGTTGAAATTGTGGAGGTGGTAGGAGAGCAATGTTTGTGTTATTTCTTGCTTATGTCAATCAAGCATTAATCCTGGAGCTTTCCAGATTTTTCCTCTGCTCTGCACATCCATCTTCCCTTACTAACTACTATTCTCTTGATTTATGGCAATAGAACCAAACCTATAAAGTGTAATAATTTACAAGGGCATATAATTTCTCTTAACCTAATTTTTCCAAGTATTTACATCTCCTTACAAATGGGACAATACTATTTTATTGTGTATAGATACCACATTTTTCTTGAGCCTTTCATCTGCTAAGAGGCATCTGGGTTGATTATCTATATTGGCTATGCTAAAGAATGCTGAAATGAACATAGTTGTGCTAGTAGATTTAAAGTAGCCATGATTGTGGTCTAACAGATAAATGCCAGGAATGGAATTCAATATGGAAACTCTGTGTTTAGTCTTTTGAGGAACTTTAGGTTGCATGATTTCTCTCATTTGTGGTACTGTAACTGCGAAGTGCCTATAAAAATACAAGTAAAAACACTGGATGGTAAAAGACAAAAGGACATGATAAATTATACAGGATTCTAGACATTTGCACAGTGAGATATTCTTAGGAGAGGATCCCTAAAGTTTAATCGCTATGGGCATAAGATCATATAAAATGATGTTTATCAAAATGACCTCCAAGAAGTGGAAACAGGAGATTTTTAATGTTATATTTTGCTTCTTGATTTTTAAATTTATATTTTTCTCCTTGTCTGTTGTTTTTTGCTTTCTGTACTCTTTGTCTTATATGTAAGTTTATTTGTTTGGGGGGTTAAAGGAGAAGACACAAATGGTGGGACTTAAAGTGACCAAATACAGCAGTTATACTCGCTAGACACTGTTGAAAATGAACTATATAACATGTGGAGAGGGTAAAATTTGGAGAAAATGAGGGAAGAGGTGACACTCTTCAAAAGAAACATACTGGGCTGGGAAGGGGGCTCAGTGGTAGAGTGCTTGCCTTGCATGCATGAGGCTCTGGGTTCAATTCCTCAGCACCACATAAGCAGGAAAAGCTGGAAGTGGCACTGTGGCTCAAGTGGTAGAGCACTAGCCTTGAGCTGAAGAGCTGAGGGACAGCGCCCAAACCCAGAGTTCAGGCCCCACAACTGATGAGAAAAAAAGAAAGAAAGAAAAGAAATGTACTCATTACCTGATTTATATAACTGTAATCCCTCTGTACATCACCTTTACAATAACAACAAAATTAAATAAATGGCATAAAATGTATCCACTTATCTCCATTCTTAAGTTATATAGCAAGTCTTACAGATGGAACTTTTGACTATGAGAAATTACATAATGAAGATGATAGATGGATACCATAGTATGCATTTCTAAAGTATGTAATAAAATAGGAATTATGTATTTAAATAAACAAATAATATTTACAAAAAAGATATTTTAATAAACGATAAAATACTTGAGATTAAAGAAATTATGTCATTTTTATCATTGTATCAGTGATATATAAGTTTCTCTGTCTACCCAATGTAAAGGAACAGAACAAGGACATCTTATAATACGTATAAAGAAGCTATGCAAAATGGCTAATATAATTCACCAGTTCAATAAACTGGATTACATTTTAGTAGGACAAAAGATCAACGAAAGCCCATTTATATTCATTGGCAGAAGGCTGAAATGGCAACCAGGTAATGCTCTTCCTATCTTTAGGCTCATTAGCTGTGGATATCATATTTGTAGCTACCATAATATCCAGATGTTTGTGGACAGCTCAGCTGATTCTTCTCCTGTATACATACTAAATAGCATTGGACAGAAGGTGAAAAAATATCAATCACTAGTCAAGGTCTGAAATTTGTTTTTATATTACTAGCTTCTAAGTCTATATTTTTTTAAATGTATTGATATCTTTATCAAATAAGTTGAGATCAAGCTTTCTTCCATCAAGAATAACTATGGTATGAGGCTTAAGGATACCATCAATTTCTTATTCAAATAATTTCTCATCTCGTTCTCTAACACCTGGAAGATAGAGAATTAAGTCGGCTCTCAGTACACATCTCTAAACCAAAATACAGAGTTGTCAAAATCATCCTCACGATGCAAGCTTTAATTTTACAGTGGCCTGATTGCGTATGGCACTCCAGTAACAAGAGAATAGTGAGGAATGGGGTAAGAAGCTAACCCCCAGGATATTGCTGGCTACAAAACAGAGAGCTCTGACAATACACATGTTGAAGAAACGCCAAGAGTTAGAATAAAAACATCATATCACAAATAGCCTGTGAAGTATCTCCAGATTAGAGCAATCAAAGGCCCACGTGAGTCAGTACATTTTACAGTCAGGGATCAAGACAACTACATAATTCAGGTGAAAATCAAGAAGAGCCGTGGGAGCCCGATGTCCTGAAGAGGTGATGATTTACTAACTAATTATTTCAGGAATCTTCCAAGAAAAATGGGGGTGTTGGCTTTTGAATAGATATTGCTCTCACATGTGCCACTATGTATTTGCTGGCATGCACAAATAATTATATCTTCCTCAGTATAAAAATATGTCAGGATATAGATGTAGGATTCAAGTGAATGCCTTTTGATTTCCTTGGCTTAATTAGAAAATTTACATAAAATACAATTTTTTTGTGTATGTGTGTTTCTCACCTCTGACAGTCAGGTAGCTAAGCTTGATGGAGAGATGGAACCCAACTTTCTCTAAGATATTTATATCAGAATGAGACCACAGTATCTAAGGTGGAACTTTTTTTAATTTTTCACGAACATAAATCTGTTTATTAAAAAAAGAATATCAGGTATAAGATAAAAATGATTAAATATCTAATGGTGAAATGCTGGCCTAAAATAGGAATAAAATCATAACCTTCTGGAAGCATGCATTATATATATATATATATATATATATATATATATATATCAGCATTCTGATATTTTTTGTACAGCAAGGTTTGTTGCTTTCCCTAGATCTTTATATATCACCCTGCACCAGAATCAACTACAAATGGATCAAAAAACCTCGGAGTCAAAGCAGACACTCTGAAAACATTACAGGATGGAATAGGAGAAACCCTAGGTCTCCTTGGCACAGGCCAAAATTTTCTTAATCGAGACCCAGAAGCACAACAAATCAAAGAAAGGTTGGACAAATGGGATTGCATGAGGCAGCAGAGATTCTGCATGGCAAAGGACATAGCTACCAAGATCAATAGAAAGTCCACAGATTGGTAGAAGATCTTCACTAGCCATACAATGGACAAGGATCTTATATCTTAAATATATCTGGAACTCAAACAATTAAATCCCCCAAAAACAAATCTTCAAAGAAACAACTGCCCAATAAATAAGTGGGCTAAAGACTTACAGAGAAACTTCTCTGAAGAGGAAAGAAGGATGGCCAATAGACATGAAGAAATACTCAACCTCCCTAGCCATAAAAGAAATGCAAATCAAAACAACATTGAGATACCACCTCACTCCAGTTAGAATGGCTAGAATCAAGAACTCTAATAATAACAGATGCTGGAGGGGATGTGGACAGAAGGGAATCCTACTGCATTGTTGGTGGGAGTGTAAACTTGTTCCACCACTTTGGAAAGTAGTAGGGAGGTTCCTCAAAAGACTCCACATAGAGCTCCCCTAAGACCCAGCAATCCAACTTTTGGGCATTTACCCAAATGATCACAAACAAGACCATATTAAAGCTACCAGCACAACTATGTTTATTGCAGCATTATTTACCATAGCGAAGATATGGAACCAACCCAGATGCCCCTCAGGAGATGAATGGATCAAGAAAATATGGTATATATACACAATGGATTTCTATGCCTCCATCAGAAAGAATGACATGGCCCCCATTTGTTAGGAAATGGAAAGACTTGGAAAAAATTATATGAAGTGAAGTAAGGCAGGCCCAAAGAAACATAGGTCCCGTGGTTTCCCTTATTTGCAATAACTAATATATGTCTGAGACAAGCAGAAAAAAAGATCAGATAAGTTGATGTTAGGTGATATGAACCCCAAGATAAGGATTCAAATGTTTTTTTTTTCTTTCTTGCGATTGTTTCTAACATTTATAATATGATTTCTTTGTTGCTTTGTATGTCCCTCCCCCACGGTATAACCCCTGCTTTCACTGTATTTGATGTCGGTATAATTTGTGGAGGGGAATGGCAAAAACAAATCGTTTAAATAGGGATGCAGGTGGACCCACTGCAACAATGTACAAGTCATTATGTCGAAAAACGAACTTTACAATTATGGCCGGGGCGAGGGTGGTGGGGAGGGGGTGTAGCGTGTGGGGAAGTGGGAGATGGGAAGGGATGGGAAGGGGAAACAAAGGAGGAGGCAACAATGCTTGATAAGAAATGTACTCATTACCTTGCCTATGCAATTGTAACCCCTTTGTACGGTATTTTCACAATAAAGGAAAAGGTTTGTTGCTTTCCATCTCAAAATTAGAAAGATTATTTAAGTGCATTAGCCAATTAGATGTTCATTATATATATTAATGAGTATTAAAAGTTAAAGACTCAAAAGTATGTCATAAAAAGGTGGAGTGTTTCCTAAAGAAATTTTTTTTTTTAGAAAATATTTTTTATAAATGTCTATACTACCATTTCACTTTACAGTTATATCATTTTAGAAAAACAATCTTATAGTTTCCTCCTGGTTTCTCTTTTTCTGTCTCTTTTTTGGCAGAGATTTTGGAAACATAGGGATGTTTAATTTCAGCTCAGTCATATAAACAAAACTGACAAAATAATTAATTAGAACTATTTCAGTTAAATAAATCTCTTCATGGACAAGTAAGAACTGTAAATTAAAATACTAATTGGGTTTATGTGTAATCTTTTATGATCACATTGGAAATATTGTGGTAGAGTTTTTTTCCCCAAAAATTATCCCATTTAAAATGGGATAGAACATTTTCTCCTTAAAAATTATATTTTATCACAGTGAATCACAGCAATAGAATAAAAGTAGATGGAAATGAAGTCAGTTTATTTGTATGAGATATTTTATTAATTGCTTCGTTCCTGGGATTACTGGGAAATACTGACGGGCAGAGTGACTTTATCAGATTGGTCAGTACTTCTGCCTTACTTTCTTACTAATTTTATAGTTATGAGCTCTCTTCATAAATGTATTCCTTCTGGTAACCATAGGAGCAAAGTCTACTGTGATTTCTTGAAGTGGTAGAACTGCTAGTACATTAAGACATCTATGAGGAAATATATGAATGTAATTACATCCTAATTATTATATATGATATCTCACATTGTATATTAGATGTTAATGTCCTCTGTGCCTGAATGAAGAATTAGATCCGTGGCCTTTCCTGTGCAGATGATTCTGATGAATGATATTGAAGGCAAATCCTTGAGATTTGGGGCAAAGAAAACTAATGAAAGCAATAAAGTCATTTAATTTTATTCATAATGGAGCCTGTGAGTGAAAGCTATGCTAAAGTTCTTAGCTCAGCTGTCTCAAATACATCTGCTGTTGGATAAAACTTACTAGAGATTTTTGCTTCTTTAAGCCAACACTCTATTTTAAAATCCTTTCTCAGTAAGCCATGATATATTTCCAGAGCCTGAACTGCCTTGAAAATAGTATGCTAGACTAATTAGTTTATAAATATGCCATCAATTATGCAATTTGATTTATAAATTTAATTCTTGATAGCTCACTCACTATATTTTCTCATGTGTGTACTTTACTTAACTTCATATATTCAAATGTTACACTGTCTCATCTCAAACAAATATTAAGAGTTAACTTTATTTAGTTACATATATACACATATATAATTATATACTTAGTATATGCATATCTGTTAGATATATATCCACATATAGCCAAGCATACATTGAAGATATTTACATACATACAAACTTATATACATACATTTGGCATACTTAGTTCTATGTCAGGCAATTTATAATTCAATATCACTTTATTTTTCTATTTATTTTTCTATTTTTTCTATTTCTCTTATTTCTATTTACATTTCTATTTATTTTTCTATTTTACTTTATTTTCTATACATGGACCTGCCTGATCTTATATACATTGTCCATCTCAAAAGTTTTAACTCAAAATTATCAGATTTGCTAATAGCATTGACCTAGTAATACCTGGAAAAAGAGGGTATAATTGTTTGTACCTACATGTTTTTCTTCCAGTAGGCCTTACTACTTATCCTTTAAGCATGGATTAGGATTTCTTCATTGTTACAAAACATGAACTCTGGTAGCATTAGATGACAAATGGTTTTTCTGAGGAAAAAATATTGAAAACCATGCCCAACACTTCTACTTTGTAGCAACAGATGGAGGGAGTTAGAGACTATTTGTATTGCCACCAGATTGCATACATCAAAAACTGAAAATCAGAACAGAAATTTCCATAAACTAGTGCAATAGAGGAAACAACTATTGTTGTGGCCATTAGAAATTAAAGGATGTACCTATAGTATCATTTGGACATTAATGCAAAGAGATTACTGAGAAAATCATGAAATTAAGTGTTCATTGTCTGCATGATTAGAAACCTCCTAATTCTGTATTACAAAAGTCAATAAATTTGGCCTGTGATTTGTCAGTACTATATTTTTAAGGCCATGAAAGGTAAACTTGTATTTCCTTTATTTGTTTGCTATTTGCTGGTCCTTGGGGTGCTGTCACTAACTTTTCTACTCAAGGCTAGTGTTCTATGATTTGAGCCATACCTTACTTCTGACTTCCTGGCGATTAACTGGATGGACATTAGAGTCTCCTAGAGAAGATCTTAACCTCCTCAGTTGCTAGGATAAAATCCTTCTTTTTAGTTAATGAGTAAAATTAATTTTACTTCTTTGATTCCTTCACAACAGAATACCTTGGACTTGTCTTTCTCCAGCAATCATAAAATAATACTCTATATCTAGGTCTAGCTATATTTCTATATTATGTAATATAATAAATAAATTGCTACTCAGCTTATTAAACTAATGTTAGTCAAATATTAATGAGAAGAATAAAATGATGGTGGTGCTTAAATATTTAGATATACTTACCTTATATTATATGGTCATTATATCTTAACATCTCTTTTTAGAAATGGCAAATAGTAAACATACATTACTCCCAGACACTCTAGGTAATGGGAACTACATAAGGAGTAATTGGTGCTAAGTGTGGATATGTTCATTTGTAATCCCAGCACTCAGGAGACTGTGGTATGAAGACTGTGTTCAAAGCCAGACTGTGCTATATTAGTGAGATGCTGTCTTAAAAAAAATCATCTAAAATGAAATGAAGAGGAGGAGGAAGACAAGGGGAAGGGAAAAAGAGAAGGAGGTAATTTGGACAATCATGATAATATTTAACTGACAGAAAATGTATATAGTATGCTAGTCAATGAATATATCCTCTGAAACTAGAATAATGATTGGATATTAATAAGAATATTTTAAGTAATTCACAAAGGTAAATATCTTCTCAACATTCTCATTGAAATTATTTAATTTTTTTCTTTGTTCAAAAATCATTGTACTTCTTGTTTTAGTGTATAAAGCAACCTATTTTCCTTGGGTTGTCTTGTCCAGCACAAACTTGAAGTACTTGTTACTTGTTTGTCCTCCACTTTCAAAACAAGAAAAACTAAGGGCTTTTCAAAATAGATTTCTCTCCAGGAATGACATTGAGACAGCAAGTAAAGGGTCTTGCACAAGATACCCTGTGCACAAATACCCTGTGATCAATTGGGCAGCATTGAGGAGAACTTTTCCTTCATTTTCTACATTACAATGATCATCTCTTCAAACTACACTATCTTTAAGGGGTTTAAATTCAGAGAATTTTGGCATAAAAAAGTTCATGCAGGTAAATTCAACCCCATACATATAAAAAGTTATCTGATTGTAATCCATCATCAGAGGATAAAAATCTAAAAACTATAAGAAAATGATATGTCCTTTATCTGAACATTAAATTTTAGTTAAGTGTTGGGTCAACATCAATAGAATAACTGACATAATAAAGCAACTAAAGTTATTCAGTATGAAAAGTAAATTCTAAAGTTTTTTCCCCATGAAAACAATAAAGAATATTTTGTGGCAATCTTAAATGTCCATTCTTTTATTCTGAAGCTAAAATTTGACAAAGGATATCATATTGTTATGACTGTGTTAGCCCCCTGGACTTCATATCTCAAAATTAATTCTAGCTGCCCTCATTTCATTTGGACAGGTACAAAAAAGGCATGGCAATGCATGAGAATCATGGTGTGAAGAAAAAAATTGACATGTCCATTTACAAAATGCCTAACGTATAGAAATATTTTCACTAAAATTGTTTTCGCGTTATCCAGCTTTCAGAACAAATTTTGAGATGATAAGTTTTCTCTAATTTTACCTGAGGGGAAATGGCAAAATCATCTTTGGAAAGAAACAGGAATATTCTTCTTTCTTTCCTTTTGTGGTCTGTATTCACTTGCCTTTTTCATTGGAGAAAAAGTCCCTAGACTTCACAAATGTAGAGTAAATGAAAATTCATCGAACAATGATGCATAAACAAGCCACACAAAACCAAAAATAATAGCTAAGGTAAATTAATCTACAATTCTCACTGTTTATTTTTTGGAGCACATGAACTGTGTGTCAATTGTTGGGAAGTTACAATATTTATATAAACTGTGTCATTCTTAAGAAAGGAGAAAATGTATAAAAGGTAACCTGAAACAATGATTTGGCCACAAGGCTTTAAGGGGAAGATTTGTTGCTACTTTTCGGAAAATGATTATTTTGTTCTTTTCAGAAGCTCTGAAAACAAAGCTTTTCATGTATCATCCTACTATCTTTCCTCCCCTCCTGACTATCTTTGTTCATAAACCTCAAATATTGTTGAATTTATTTTAGTATGTGCTTGAATTACTTTTAACTAGGAACTGGGGATTTCTAATCTTCTTAAGCCAAATTATTTTCTTTCTCAACTCTGCACTGATGCACTCATGATTTCTTGCTGATAGCACAACATGTTCTGTAATCGACGCTTTCCCTAACACAGTTGGGTTAGCTGGCTTTGGACTTCTCCTGCCATGCTTGTGCTTTTCCCCAGGTATGAATTATGAGGGCCATCTATGTGTGACACAGAGTGGAAAATTAGACCGGCTTGCATTGCCTCATTTCAAATACTTATTTCTCTTCCCTGCTGTGTCAAAATTCACCTTACATAAATTACAGAATTCACCAATGGCATACTTGTGTCAGATTAGAGACATGGATAGGAACATGCATACTTCTAAGTCTATTTCAAATCCATGTTCATTCACGGTTTATGTCAGACATGAGCTCCAATTCTGGTAATCTAGAAAGCCAGGAAGGAAAAGATTATGATGGCTTAGCACAGTTCAACTGGATTAAAACAAAGCTGTATTATAGTAAAGGCCTTTTTCAACTACAATAGCTGAATATTATTTAGTATTGTTTATTACTTGTTATTTATTTAAAACTAGAGTTCAAGAGAGATAAACTAATAAATAAAAGAAAAATATTTGTGATTAATATGAGGAAATTTAAGGCAAATCAGATATATAACAGTATTAGCCTTTTACTATAAGCACAATTGGCTCAAACACAAGCAAGAGATATTATAAAAAAATGATTCTAAAACATTACATGAATTATCTTAACTCCTAAAACTATATGCTACAATTTTAAATTATTTTAATTCTTATTAGTATTATTTTGATCACACAGAAATTGTATCATTTTTATTTTCTCTAAAATATTTTTGGACATTTCTTTTTTTATTGTGAAAATACTGTACAGAGGAGTTACAATTACATGGGCAAGATAATGAGTACATTTCTTATCAAGCATTGTTGCCTCCTCCTTTGTTTCCACTTCCCATACCTTCCTATCTTCCCCTTCCCCTCACCAAAGTTGTAAAGTTCATTTTTCAACATAACCACTTGTACCTCTCATTGTTGCAATGGGTCCACCTGTATCCCTATTTAAACGATTTGTTTTTTCCCTCCCCCTCCACAAATTATACCAACATCAAATACAGTGAAAGCAGGGGTTATACCGTGGGGGAGGGACATACAAAGCAACAAAGAAATCATATTATAAATATGTTAGAAACAATCACATGAAAGAAAAAACATTTGAATATTTATCTTGGGGTTCATTTCGCCTAACATCAACTTATCTGACCTTTTCTGCTTGTCTCAGACATATACTAATTATTGCAAATAAGGGAAACCATGGGGCCTATGTTTCTCTGGGTTTGGTTTACTTCACTTAATACAATTTTTTCCAAGTCTTTCCATTTCCTAACAAATGGGGCAATGTCATTCTTTCTGACAGAGGCTTAGAATTCCATGGACATTTCTTAATATTAAATTTACCATTTAAACACAATTTAAAAAGACATCACTCAGAAATTTTTTCATCTATGAAAGTACTTTCAGTTTTAAATTCCTAAAAAAATACTTGAAATAGTGAAATCAGTGTCTTAGTATATTTATTAAAGAAATAAATACTTTTGAGCTTCTTAATAACAAATGCATTTCAACAGATAATTGGAAGTTATTATTCTTTGTTTTTTGTAAAAAAGAAAAAAGGGAGTTCTTGCTTGTAAAATGTCTAAACCAACCTCCTAATCTATGGAAAATATCTTTTGACTTGATAATAGTGAGAAGGACTATGCCTGTGTTAGTAGCTTGAATTGCTATCATAAATTAGCATAAGCTATAGTTATCTGGCTTACTGTTTATAGATTGAGAAATACAAAAGGAAGTTGCTGACTATCCAGTGTCAGGATCCACTTCCTATTTACAGATGACCATTTTATATCTAACTATGGCGACACATTGAAACATATAGAAAAAAAGTCTTGCTTCTCTTTTTCCCTATAAGGGCATTGATCCCCTCATGAAACTTCATCTTTGACATCTAATTTATTCCCTAAATCTCCATCTACAAATAATATCACAAATACATTCAGTCTATCTCAGTAGTCCTCAAAATCTTATATTCCTATTCCAGCATCATCTCTAAAAATTTTAATTCCAAATTCTGATCTGCATATTACCTAAGTTATATGCAGATATGACTTAAGTAAAGATTGAGGCAAAATTTCTTTCCAGAAATAAGACACAAAAACAGTACTACACTTCAAAAACATGGTGATGGGGCAGACTACCTGTGGTTACCACCTACAGTTCTGGCTATTCAGGAAGCTGTGATATATGATACTCACCACCCAAAGCTAGCCCAAACAGATAAATCCAAAAGACTTATCTTTAGTTAACTAGGGGGGAAAAAAACCACAGAACTGGGAGCTGTCTCAAATGGTAGAGCGCCAGCCTTCCATGAAAAAGCTGAGCAAAAAGACAAACCTCTGATTTCAGGCCACAGGACTGGCACAAGGCGAGTAACCAATAAATTAAAAAGTAATGGCACTGGCATTAGATTAGCATTTCTATTCTGAAAAGAAGAGGAAAAATATAGAAAAAACTGGAAGGAATGAGTTCCAAAATAAAGTTACCAAATAAGTTTAAAGCCTAGTAAGGCAAATTCTCTGAGGTCTTAAGAATTAAAAGTAACCCTTTTTGTTCTGATGTTCTGCTTTCTACACTCACTGAAATGGGGGTGGTATTGTTACATTCAGAGCCCAGACAGGTCCTCCATGAAAGGTCTTCCCCACCCTCAAACGTGAAATGTATGTGCATTTGTCATCAAAAGAGCTCTGTCTTAGGAATACATCAGTGGGAATTCAGAGATACCTTAGTTAAGAACAACTACCTAGTAGAGAAGGAGTTAGTCATTTTGAAATTAGAGAATTTGACAAAGAAAGCCAGGTGACTAAGATATAGGCACACAAGTACCAAAGCAAAAGGCAGATAATTGCAGGAACATATTACAATTTCAGAACCCAGAATCAATGATACTGAAATGTTATACATGTTACATATGTATTTTATCATCTTTTCCAAAATCAGCTTTAATCTTCTTGTTTTTTAACAATAAAATAAGGCCCAAACTAGTGTGAAATATTACTGGAAACAAAAATATAATCATAGTTAATTTATGACAGGCATGATTTGACTCCCTGATAATTATCCACTATAATTACCCATTTCATAGAGAATCTCTAGATATTTACACTTACTGATAAAATATAAATAAATGAAAAATATAGCAGCCAATATTTATGTGTTTTCTATCTATATCCTTAGAAGAAACTGGTAGGAAAATAATGTTTTCCCCTATTATGATCTTGATTTTTATAACAAATTTAATGTTAGAAAACTTTCTTCATATGAAGCTAAAGAATAAAGAGGGGAAAAACAGAAATGAATTTAGGAATATCTAAACATAGTTGAGTATCTGAAGGACAACATTCTCCTGAAATGGATAGGACTATAGAAGATTCTAGAATTGGTTTCTAGCTGCTCTGCATGCTGTGTTTGATTATGGCATTATTATAGTGAATATTCTTATGAAAACAACAGGAACTGGGTCACAGCATGCCAATTTGTGAACCATCCTGTTGGCAGGGTTGTTTGGGAAGGGAAATTTTTATTGTTACTGTTGAAAAAAGGTGCACTCTATTTTAGCTCTAACTTTCAACAGGCTTCCACAGCAATTCAGCTATTTTTAGGCCACTTATCAATGAGTACAAGAAGAAGGAAAGGCCTTTAAGAAAAGAAAATCTGTATGCCATATAATGAAAGTTGGTTGCTGCTTCAATGTCTCTTCTTTGTCATTTGCCAAGATTATAATCCTTTTGCAATGTTGGTAAGAATAGGTGCAGAGACACAAAATGACTCTAGGTCAGCGACTAAGGTGTTCATGCCAGGCACTCAGACTGTTATCCAGCTCTAAGAATGCACAAAGCAGGAAGATTATATGTGGCGCTTTTCCTTTTTATCTCTGAATGAGGATGCAAAGCCTGGGTAGACATAGCAAGAAACATACATTTTCTTAGTATGATATGACCAAATCTATGAACTTTTAAAAAAATACCTCAGTGGAGGTAGGCATATACGTATAACTTAATTTTGTTTTACTGAACAATAGCAAATCATGATATTGTATATTTATGCTTATTTTAATGACCATCACTCCTGAATCCTTTTCCACCATTATTATTGACACAGTTGTATCTCTTAGAAATTTCCTGTTTATCCTTTGCCAGGGAAAGAACTCAAAAGACTTGACCTTATCTTTATGGCAAGAACAAAATCTAGAATGGACATTTTATATATATAGAGAGAGACAGAGACAGAGACAGAGACAGAGAGAGACAGAGAGACAGAGAGACAGACAGAGAGAGAGAGAGAAAATCACAAGGTAAATCACCAAACTAAAATGTGAGAAGTGGAGCAAACCTAGTGACTCATAGCAGACCTTTTCCAGAAACAACTGGTAACAAAACCTAGTAGTCATATTCTAATAATAAATTTGACAAATTGCTCATGGCCAAGTTCACAATCTCCTGAGAGTAAAACTACTAGGAGCTGGATTTTTTTTTATGAAGGTGACTAAATTTGGTGGCTTTTTAGAAACCCCACTTAGCTGTCACAATGTTGAGAGGAAAGAAAAACTGAGGAGACCTGTGACCTTCCCTGAAAAGGAAAAGACTATACTATAGAGTCTAACTGGAGTAAGAATAATCACCCTATATTAGCTGTACCTCCTGGATGGAGAAAGTGGAAAAAATTAAAATTCAGAATTATTTGTAGAGATTAAAGTCCCAGGACACAGGCCTTCTAAAAGCCTGATAACAATAAGATTATAGAACATTCCTCTTCCAGCACATTTTCTCTCCATTATCAGTGCCCTAATAACTAGTGAATTATACCTGAAATTACTGAAAGATGAAATCTCCATGTAGGGGTGGTTCTTAGATAAAACGAGGTATTCAAACAGCAAAGATTAATTGGAAAACAGGTAACTAAAACTGTAGTAATAGGAAAGAGCTCAAATCTTGAACATAAAAGTTCATGCTACAATAATATTAAGGTTGAAAACACTAATGAAACTCTTTTAGTGACAGATAGATTAGGCAGGCAGAAAATCAGTGGTGACATAATTCAAATAAACAGTACAATTAATCAAATCTAATTGATATTTATAGAATATTTTATCCACCAATAGAAAAATAAACTTTATCATATTCTTACAGAATATTTTCCCAAATAAACACAGTGGAACAAATGCTAAAAATAGAAATAATACAAAATAAATTCCAGATCACAACAGAATTAAACTACATATCAGTAACTAGCTAGAGATAGCTGGAAAATTTGGAAATACTTGGAAATCATATAACACTTCTAACTAGCATGTGATAAGAAAAAAAGTCAGAAAAAATTGCAATATATTTTGAGCTTAGAAAAAAATGAAAATAAAATGTTAAAATATACGGGGTACACTGAAAATAGTTCTTAAAGGCAATCTGCTTGCATTTATTGCCCTTACAAATGTTTTACATGATGAAAAATGAAAATAAAGGAAGAAGATCAGGCCAGCTATGAGGCCCTAGGAGTACAATCCCAGAACTTGAAAGGCTAAGGAGGAAATATTGAATAGTGCCAGGTTGGGCTACCAGGTGAGATTCTATATCCCAAAACAAAGCTCAATTCAAAACAAACAATGTGAAATGAAAATAAGAAAAGGGAGAGAGTGTGGAGGGAGAGAGGAAGGGAAAAGAAGAAGGAAAGAGGAAAGATGAGACTTTAGCATAGTTAAGATTTAACTATGATGAATTCTCATCCTAAGGATAAATAAAAAGAACAGATTATTTAGAGGAGTATATTTGGAAATTATGAGAAAATTTGTAAGCATGCATTCTGGTCAAGGACAAGGGAATATTAAATTGACCTTATATAGAAAGACTCAGCACAGTAGAATCAAAGGGCCAATCCTGGCTTGTTTTGCTGCATATTATTTTATTGGATCTAAGCCATACCATTTGTTTACATTTTGTCTATAGCTACTTTTCTGCTATAATGGGAGAATTTAATACCTGTGACAGGAGATATGCAGCCAGCAAAATTCTAAAGTATTTATTCTCTAGACCTTTAAGAAGTTTGCTGACTCCAGCTCTCAGGAATCATTATGAGGCCTGAGAATAGAAAAATAGAAATCTCTTACCTGTGAGAAATTCCCAAATGAATTTTCTCTGCAGCAGTGATTCCATGTTCTCTATTATTTTGGAGAAGATTCATATGATAGTCCTTAGAATATAAAAGACAATAATGACTGGATGGAAGAGCTGGAAGGCCCCAGTGATTCACAGCAGCTAAATCTCTGTCTCAAGTGCAAGAAAAGACTGATTTACAATGTATTTAAATGACAGCAATTGTGATACCTACAATATATGACATTTGGTGTAACTTCAAGTATTATTTCATCTTTAGTATTAAACAGTAAATCTCAATATGGCTTTCAGGATTAGGAGAGCAGCTAACGATATCAGAACCTAAGCTGTACCTGGATGATGGATGATATAGTAGAAAGTCCTCATCCTGTCTGGTACCTCCATTTTCCCTTTGTTCATCTATTTATTATTTCTTCTTGGCCCCTAAAAAATGCATTTCAAAGCCTCACATTGCTAAAAAGGTATGGTCTAAAGCATAACTCACCAAAATTAAACATTTCAAAAAGGGTATTTCTATCTCACCTATAATTTCCCTTTGATTTGTACCACTTTTTTTCATTTTCTAAATAATAGAAGGCTAAATGAGTTTTATCATAAATTAGATGAACTTAACATGTTATGATTATCTCCCTATGATTTGTAAAATGTCTCACTGTACATTAACCCTACCGAATTTCAAAAAGTATCAACCTGAATGATAATGATTAATTGAATATGTGGATGTGATTCTAAATTTATGGTTTTACAATTTTCGATAATTAGTGCTGAGATAAAAATCGAATTTCAAACTGGTTGGTTTCCTCAAAAAATTTGGGAGTTAATCATTTCTGGACAATTAAGAGAACATATATGTTCTAGCTTTATTGCCTGCCTTTTGTCTTTGTCTTTCTCTTTCTGTGTGTGTCTCTCTTTTACTCTTCTCTTTTCACTACTCATTTCTCAGTTGAAAGGTTTTAAGTCTTCCCAATTCTCAATTCTGTTTTGATGGTCAATGATTTTTCAACCTCTCCAGGTTAGTTTTCATTATGCGTAAAATGAAGGCAATAATTTCCTTCAAACAGTTTCCGCAATTTTAAGTTTAAGAAATCCTAGTAGTAACTCTATTATAACTCTATAATACAAATAAACATTTTGGTGTTATATAAGCATGTTGGTGTTTTAGAACCTGGCTTTTCTTTAGTGCATAACAATCTACTTAGAATAAAGTCTACATATTTAAAGAATGTTTTAATTGATGAGAAAATAATTATCATGCAAAGTCTTTAATGTCCCCAAATTTATGCATAACTACAGTTTATTCATTTTAAAACAACTCTCATAAATATAATTTTACGATAAATAGTATAAATTAGTAACTGTCATTGCTAATCTTTTCTCTAACAATTTCCAATGCTATGGAGACTTTATTAAAATAAATTTGTCAAAACTCTGCTAGTTATCAGTACACCTTAAAGTTTTTAATCCTGAGAAAGTAAAACTTACTGTCATTTTATTTAGTGCCACACATTGGAAATGACAACTGATACTGGAAAGTGAATAAGAATGAGGAAAGAGATTGCCCAGGAAATGATAATGGCTGTTCCAATAGGGGCAAAGGGAAATCTCATTTGTTTTCTATTGGCATTTATTTTATGGCCAGAGATGTAGGGTGCTGGTGGAGATGGGGGAAAAAAGGGAAAAGGAATGTTACTACACTGTTGGTGGGAATGTATAGTTGTTCAACCACTCTGGAAAGCAGTAAGGAGGTTACTCAAAAGATAAAACAGAGCTTTCCTATGATGCCGCAATTCCATTTATCTAATAAAATCACAAACAAGGCAACACTAAAGCTACTAGCACAATCATGTTCGTTGGCTATACCCACAGCCAAGATGTGGAATCAACCCAATGCCTCTCAATGTACAAATGGATTTTAAAACTGTGGTATATACACATAATGGTAAGGATGGTATTGCACCATTCATTAGACAAAGGAAAGGGAGGAACCAATACAACAGCAATACGCACAAGACAATATGTTGGAAATGATCTGTACAATTTGAGGGGGACTAGCGGGGAGGGAAAATGGGAGAAAAATGAGGGAGGGGGTAACAAGTTCAATAAGAAATGTACTTATTACCCTACTTATATAACTGTAACCCCTCTGCACATCACCTTGACAATAAAACATATTTTTAAAAAAATATATGAAATACTATGAAATGGTAACCTCTCTGTACAACACTTCAAAAATAACAATAAAAT
This sequence comes from Dipodomys merriami, assembly GCF_024711535.1. NCBI lineage: Eukaryota > Metazoa > Chordata > Mammalia > Rodentia > Heteromyidae > Dipodomys > Dipodomys merriami. Next base: position 33,108,641 of record NW_027202271.1, read on the forward strand.
TATATTTTAAAAAAAGAATGGAAAGACTTGGCCAAAACTATATTAAACAAAGTAAGCCAGACCCAGTGAAACACAGGTTGCATGATTTTCTCATTTGTTGTAACCAGAAAGTGCCTATAAATCTACACATAACCACACTGGATGGTAAAAGACAAAAAAAATACACTTGGATATGCTAAATTATACAGATCTCTAGACCAAAGAGGATATTCTTAGGAGAAGATCACAAAGGTTAAATACATATGGGCATATGATCATATAACATGATGTTTACTAAAATAAATAGCACCCTGTAGAGCCAAGGCAAACATCTGAATAAGGAGAGAAATTCCTACTATTTATATCCTACTTTTTAATCTGTATGAATACTGAAAGTAAAAATATTGAATTAATGGCTCTCAGATGAATAACAAAATTAAAACTCTGAAGTAGACTTGAGTAGGAGGAACACTGACAACATATGACTCAGCTATCTTTCTTAGCCTTTTATCTGTTAAAGGTATATATTTTTTAAAAAACTGTTGTAAAAGAATCCCCCACATAAAGTTCTATTCTAATAATCTGATCATTACATGTTTTAGGGTGACAGGCTTCTCTCCACAGGCTCCACAAGTGACCTATACTGTAAAGTAGCTTTCATTAAGTCTTTGTTTTTAATATTTCAGAGACTGAATCCCTGGTCCTCTAGAGGACCTAAAAACCTTGCTTTTCACCAGGATATTTACCTGGAATGTTACTGAGCTCGTGTGTGTGTGTGTGTGTGTGTGTGTGTGTGTGTGTGTGTGTGTGTGTGTGTGTGTGTGTGTGTGTGTGTGTGTGTGTGTGTGTGTGTGTGTGTGTGTGTGTGTGTGTGTGTGTGTGTGTGTGTGTGTGTGTGTGTTCTTCTAAATGCTGTTAAACTAAAGGGAAGGGTGTGTGATTCAAAACAATGGATCTGAGACAAATTATTTTCCAGTTTTAATCAAGTGGCTGAACAGTTATCTTCTACATACTTAGTTGCCTTTGAAAATGTCCACTTTAGAAGTCAGATATAAGTAAGACATTAGAAATCTTATTAGAAAAACATTATATTTATAGTCTGTATATTGAAAATGTTTTCCAGCTTCATTCCTGAAAACTATAACTTACACACACACACACACACACACACACACGGTGTTTAGGCATCTGGTCACTATTCACCAAGGTTTAAATGGCCCTGATTTACAAAATCTTTGTTTTCTTATATGTCACTTCAACCACTCTAACTACATCTTTTTGTTCCTGTCTTAAATATATATTGAAAGTTTAAAATAGCCCATGAATAGCAACTTAATAATAACAATAAAATTATATTTTAAAATATCCTATAATCTGCTTGAAAAGTTATGCATATAGGAACCACCGTTTACAGCAAATATTATAAATAAATAATATTATCACCTAAAATTCCATCAAGATTACTCAGTACATGAGACTATAGATAGGGCTCTAGCCCATATATCTTTACCATTCTCATACTCTCTCAATCTCTAGTTTGAACCCATCTCTCTCTACATGATATTCCTTTGCAAATGTTTATTTTCCAAATTCTGTTAACATTTACTTGACCTGTTCTCACTCTATTGTAATTATACTCATTTCTGAGAAGTATATCTCACACTTTCCCATTTGCCTTCTATGATTATTAATGTGCTCTCTGATTTCCATTCTGCATGTTTTCCTTTCTTAACTTAGTAGTGGTTACTTATCAAATTGTTTTTATTCCCAGATTAATGTATACTATGTGAAAACTAAGACTTTATTTCCTTGTGTCTTGATGAATCTTTATTCCTAACAAAATTCTTTACAGATAATATGATTTTTGCAAGTATAAGTGAAATAATACAGAATGAACATATATGAGTAGGTGGGTAAATATATAAACCAATAATTAAATAAAGGAACTATTGCTTTGGTATCTACTTAAATTCTAAAATGCATATATATATGTATATACTATATGTATCCTATATATAAATGTATTTGTGCATCCCATCTTATAAATAGCAGTTAGGGCTGGGAAGGTGGCTCAGTGGTAGAGCGCTTGCCTTACATGCCTGAGGCCCTGGGCTTGATTCCTCAGCAGCACATAAGCAAAAAGAAAAAGCCAGAAGTGGCACTGTGGCTCAAGTGGTAGAGTGCTAGCCTTGAGCTGAAGAGCTGAGGGACAGCACCAAGGCCCAGAGTTCAGGCCACATGACCAGACCCCCCCCCTCAAAAAAATGAACTAAAGAAATAGCAGTTAATTCAGAGTGAATTTAGCTGTTACTCCTCTTCTGACACCAAAATCACTAAATACAGAAAATACAAAAAAAAAAAGAAGCAACAATCAGAAAGGATATGTGTGCCTGTGTGTGTGTGTGTTTGTGTGTGTGTGTGTGTGTGTGTGTGTGTGAATATCTGTCATGACAAATTCTAATGTTCTTACTCATACTTTATATTACTACAACTTTCCCAAATCATATCTTTGGCTTAAGAATGACGTCATTGTGAATTAAATTTATCTGACAGTCAAATATTCATAACTGGCAAAATATGAGTTTTAATGAATGCTCTCAGTGTTATAAAATTGAACCATATTCTGAACATAGCACATGGCTCCAACTTTAAGCAACTATTATGAATTCCACAAACCTGATGATGACCACTATAATTTTATCTATTATTTTTATCCATGTTTTCAACTTGAAACTGAGCACATTCTTTTCACTTCCTATACATTGACAAACGTCTTCTTTTTTATGCTTCCCCCTCACTGATTTCTGTTGATTGTTTTCTCTATTTTCTTGAGTTTTACTAAATAGCTGTCTGGTGTCTCTGACTAAAGCTCTCATCTCTTCCATCTCTTGTCACTAGGTACATCTCTATCGATGGCACTTACACATTCACGTTGTTGCTTTACTTCCTTTGTACATTGGGAAGCTAACAGAGGAGAATCTTATTTTGAGCACTGTTTCTTAAGAAAACCTTGCAAGGCCTCTTCTCACCCAATGGGACCAAGGGACCATGTTTTTTTCTAAAAAAAAATTATTATGTAGCCGGGCTCCGGTGGCTCACTCCTGTAATCCCAGCTACTCAGGAGAATGAGGTCTGAGGATCACGGTTTCCAGCCTGGGCAGGAAAGTCCATGAGACTCTTATCTCCAATAAACCACTAGAAAACCGGAAGTGGTGCGATGGCTCAAGTGGTAGAACTCTCACCTTGAGCTGAGGGACAGTGCCCAGAACCAGAGTTCAAGCCCCACAACTAACAACAACAACAAAAATGTGTGCTCACAATTGTAATTCCAGAATATTATACATTAATTCACATATAACAAATGTGTGATACACTCTGGAAAATAAGTAATCCTCAAGTCCACAATATATAATATAAGCAGATCTATATCATATTTATATACATGGAGTCAGATTACATACACAAAAGTATCATAATCTAGGTTTGGAGACATGGTCAATTGATAGAGCACTACCCAATGGAGTTGAAGTTTTAATCTGAGGCCTAAATAAAAGTATCGCTGTCAAATAAAATATAGATTAAGAAATGTATACAAGATGGAATTTTGCTATTCATAATACCTTCTACTTTATTGCCTTTTACTGTGATTCTCATAATAAATTCAAATGATGTTTATTACTATTATTTTACAAGTAATTTGTTCAATTCCCTCCTCTTAGGAAGAGGAGAGGGAGGGCTATATAATCAAATCTAGTCCTCTCCAGTGTCTACAATTCTTTCCATTACTCCACAATTGAACTACTTGTAGCTGTATAAACTCTGATTCCATTAGAATCTCTTCCACTTTGGCTTTGGTCTCTCAAGTCTGGAGAATGAGTTATGTGGAAAATGTGAGTTTAAAACCTATGTTAGACTCATATTTTCTTAATTACATTTTCTGTTTTTCCCTGTAAGTATAGTCACCATTTAAATGGCTCTGCGATTGTTGATTACCCTGCATACAATATGCCAGATGTGATCTCATTTAAATTATGCCCACACACAGCAGGTGCAAAAGGAGGCTAAAACTGGGCAATTTGGACTAAGTACGTCTGTGTTTTCACTCCATCTATATGCTGGGTCCAATGTAAATCATTTCCCTCATTTTTTGTTCCATTTTCTGCTTGCCTAGCAGACTTTAGAAATACAACTTTAAAAGTTGTGGAAAGTGAGGACAGCTCAGGGCATTCTGGGGAACTATAAAACCTTCATCTATTCTAGACAATAATCTTAGACATTTTCTTTTGCATAAATATAATGTGGATGAATTAGTAATGTTTCCACAGACTACTTGATGAGATATGTCAATGAAACATCAAAAATATAGAAGCAGATAGGTTAAATCTAGTCATTCATTTAACACTCATTTAGTTTGAGGGTTGATCATTTTTGTCTTTCTACTAATTTTTCTTAAATGTATTCTGCATTAACCTTTGTGTGTTTTTAAGTTCAAAAAGGTAAATCTGGTATGTTTACATGGCATCTGTTCTATTAGTTGCAAGAAAAGGACCTAAAGAAAAGAAAACTCTATTATAAAAAATGAGTTTTATTTTAAGAAACAGCTAATTCCCTTCCTGAAAAATAACTGTATTTCATCATATCCGAGATAAGTTCAATTGTATAACACTCTGTTATTTAATTATCATTAGAAAAATGAGACAATAATGCACATTTAAATATTTCTTAGTAATTTTTATTTTGTGCTATCAGAAGGTAACTTTTAGGGTCAATTTAGAATTTTTCATTTATAAATTGGAAGGAAAATGTAAGAGAAATAATTGGTTACAATATTCATAAAACAGATTCCACTCAATCACGCTCATCTAAACCACAGAATTGACAATTTTTTATTTAACTCAGAATAATAGCTAATGAGACATCAAGAGTACTACTAATAAAATGGTATTAATTTGTTCCAAATAATTTTCTACTTTTGTCTCCAAATTATTTTTCCATGTCAATTACTTCTATTCTGCAGACTTGATTCTATTGTTCTGATGAAATTTCCAGAGAATTATCTGGTAGCATGGAAAAAAATGATTATTTTTCTCAAGTGGTTCCTAAATGTCTTTGTGTTGAAAAAGAAGATTTATGTTTGTCAAAAAGTCTTAGAATAGACCACACCCACATAGGCCACTTTGCATAAGTACTTAAAAGTAAAGCAGATATAAACATGATACTCTGACCTCTCTCTGTCTCCAAAGGAGACAAAAAACTCAAAATGGAAAATATCTTCCTCATTCCAGAAGAGAAGGAACATTCTTATCATCATGAAGAGAAAGTTCTGTTCAACAATGAATTAAAATAATTATTTTGTTGTTTTGGTGGTTTCATTAGCCTCCCGTTAGGAAGAACTTCTTTAAATCACTGCTCCTACCCTTGCATTTGCTAACTAAATTAAACATCCCATCTGATACTTTATCTTACATTTTCTGTATCTGTCTAACCTGAGATGATTATATGTTCACTTATACAAAGAAGTAATTGCTAAAATCCCTTCATGCATTGCCATCTAAGTTTCTTGATCACAATTTGGATTTAAAGCTTTCATAAGAACAGGCAATAAGGATGGATAGCCAATCTTGTGCACTGCAATTTGGACAAAATGGTTTTTTGGGGTTTTGTTGTTATTGTTGTTGTTGTTTAGGAAACCAAAGTTATTTATAAAGAAATCCCGTAAATGGAGGTAGATAGAAAAGGACTTTACCTTTGGTTGGCAACCCCCAATGTCATGTAAACTTGGCCTAGCTAAAGGAAAAGAATTAGGGAAAAGCAGCATAAGAATGCACACACCTGCTCTGACACTGAGCTGACTGTGAGGAAACCTGTCTCAGGCCTAAAGTTCAAGCCCCACGATGGACAAAAAAAAAAAAAAAGTCAACATTAAATATGTAAAATACTGAAGGAGTAAGATGAAGTTAGAATTAGATGAACAGTTTTACCTAAAAAAATACTTTAGTAGAATGCAACTATATTTGTTTCTAAAACTAATATTAATGAATTGTTAACAAACATTAACTATGCTGACAGTGTTCATTTGTCTCTATAAATGACTTCAATGCATGACATTATTTGGTTACAAAAGAATAATAGGTATGTCAAGACCACAAAGAAAATGGGTCAGGTTTGGGGCAGGAATTCATTCATAATTCTGTCATCATACTGAAGTCTTAACAATATGTTTTTTTACCGTAATTGACAAAAGCAATGCTAATTTTCATAAACATGAGTGATGGAGACTACTGCACATTTTAAATACAATTCCATGTACTTTGAAAACCTGGGATTTTCACTAAAGCCAATTTATAACTAGACTAATATATAACTCCCTGGGAACAAATGAGTCCTACATGTATTAAATCATAGATTCTTCAGGTTCTTAAAAATAAAAAAAATTATAAAATTAGAAATGACCTGGCTTGATTTATAAACCTGAAAATAGAATGGAAATCATGTGTGCATTCTTTATAGGGATTTGAGTTCTGTTTCATTTAATCAAAACAGTGAACAGCATAGATTTAGTTTTATAAGCTTTACTGCATCTTGAGTATAACAAAAAGAGTATGAAGTCAGGAGATAGAAATGTAACAAGAGCTTACCAGATAGAAAAATTTGAGACATACAGACTAGAGATTATTCTACAAGCTTGAGTTTATGTCGGGGGATTCAACATTTGAAAGGTAAGACTATTGAAACAGTCAACTCTAGGCTAGTTTAAGTTGCCAGCTATTATTAAATCATCACAATCTCCTAAAATTGACTAACTTTATAAAGTATCAGTTCAAATAATATATGACTATTATTGTCTGATTTGTGGAATTGAAGTTTTCATTCAATCCAATTGTTGCAATTTAAGGAAACTAATTAATTAATTAGTTCCTTAATTTAATTAGTAAGCTAAGTAATTCATTTGCATGATAATAGATTTAGAAGCATGGTCACGTGGCATCGAGACACATGATGTGGGGTCACATGACAAGAGATGATCATGTGACAAGGTTTCATGTCACATCGTATCACGTGATATGAAAGTACAATGTGACAAAAGGGATCAGGTGACATGAGTCACGTGATAGGGATCACAGACCAAGGGTCACAAGACTATTGGTCACATAGCTGGGGTCATGTGACAGGATGCCACATGACAGGGTGTCATGAGGTTGGGGATCATATGAAGCATGAGAGCATTGTCATGTGACGGGATGTCATGTAATTAGGGGTCATGTGAGATGAGAGTTTCATGTGACATGAGAACATCACATGACAGGTGGTCATGTAACCAGATGTCATGTGACCCTTGTCATGTGATGCTGGGATCACATGACTGGATCACGTGACTGGGGGATTGTATGGCTGGGCTCACATGAAGTGTGGTCATGTAACTTCTGGTTAAGTGATGAGAGGTAATGTGGCAAGTGGTCATATGACAGTGGATCACGTGACAGATGGTCAAGTGTCAGTGGGTCACATGACAGGGTCAAGTGACCCTTTGACATGGAGGTCACATGACTAGGGTCATATGACTGGGGTCATATATCGTGTGGTCACCTAACAGTGTAGTCACATGAAGGGGGGGGCCCCATAACTGATTAGTCATGTGACAGGGACACCTGGTCATGTGACCTGGTATCATATGACATCTCATCACGTGAATTTCTGCCTCATATAACCTCTTGTCTATTTATGATCAAATAAATTGAATTTACTTGTTCATTAATGTGGACTGACTTATCACAGCTTTATATGCTGTAGGCTCTTGCTTTATTTGCTTGGGTTTGCTTCATTTGAAACAGAAGCTTACTACATAGCTCAGAACATAGCCTACAACTTGCAAGCTTTCTGTCAGCCTTCCAAGTGTTAGAATTACTGGCTTATTCCATCATAGTAGAATTCTATTTTGACAATTGGAGAAATCGCTTCTCTGTATGTTTCTGTTATATAAAACACTGGGGCACATAATCCCTTCTACCTTTTCCTTGAGATAGGTTCCATTTCAGTCAACTCCATGGCAGGGCAATTGAAAAGTTTCTAAAAACTCAGCACAGAGAATTAAGCAGGTAAAAGTAAGCAGTTTTTGAAACTATTTCTAATAGTTCTTAAAACTAGATATTCTAATAGAAATGTGCTTGAATCATTGGTGTGTTATGAGGGATGTCTACCTAGCTTGCATACAACTATCATTTCAAAATATCCTCACACAGAAGGAAAGAGAGAAACAGAGTCAGAGACAGACAGTATGTGCTCTAATTATTTCATTTTCTTTTTAGCACACTAATTTACAAATCTCATCATTAGGTCATTTCTCATCATGACACTTACATCTTTATTATCTTATAGGATCCCACATTCACAGTGAGAGTTAAGGTTTCTACCTTTATTTTTTGCAAGGGGGTGTGGAAGTGGGGAACCCACAAAACATTAGACCATATCAAAGCATAATCTACTTTGTTTCTTGGCTTTCACTATATTTGATGTCAGTATAACTTGTGGAGGAGATGGGAAAAACAAGTTGTTTAAGGATTCAGGTGGACCTGTTGCAACAATGAGAAGTACAAATTGTCATGTCAAAAACGAGCTTTACAATGTCGGTGGGGGGGGAGGGGGGAAGGATTGGGTGGGGGGAAAGGGGAAGGCTGGGAAGGGAGGTGAAGGGTAAACAAAGGAGGAGGCTGCAATGCTTGGTAAGAAATATTCGCATTATCCTGCCCATGTAATTGTAACCCCTCTGTACAGTATGTTCACAAATAAAATAAAATAAAATATTAAAAAAAAAGAATGCATGTAGTTACCAGAAAAAAAACAGAAGGAAATTCTTCATCTTGAGTTTCTTCCTTTAATATTGCTTCAGAGTTTTTATTTAATTTTACTCTCCCTCCTGCTTAGAAAGCTGTTTACTAATGGTAATGAATTTAAATACTTCCAATAAGTCATTTCATTGTCTTCGGGTGCTCAACACCTTTTCGGTCACTCTCCCAGAAAGAAGAGAGGGAATTTGTATTGGAATTTTGTATTCACTGTAGCTCCTACACTTTTATAAATGCTGTTCCTCACTGCCGCAGTACTCACTGCCGCAGTCCCAGAAGCACTTACTAATTCTGAAATCCTCTCTTGGGTGATTCTCTGAATTGGAAATTGTGACCTTGAAGCTGTACTGATAGATCACTCCTTGTGAGCTCTGATTCCATGACTATGTTGAATTCCAAAGAACACATCTTTCCTTTGCTTGGGAAGATTCATTGATCCCAAGGGTCTTTGCTTCCCTATTCACATGGGAGCCATTCTTTGTGTGTTCTGGGAATTGGATCCAAGTAGAAACATATGGCCAATAATATGCTTGTGGTGTTTCACGCAGGAAAAAGTGGAGATGTCAGATTAAACACATCCATCACAGGATAGTCTCAAACATATAATTTCATGATACAGAATATAGGCCTCAGAGAATATTTTGGAAGAGTTATACATCTTGGAAGTTTGTTATTAAATACTGACAGAATAAAATTCACTTTAGCTTACTGTTTTTATATTTTGCAATAATACACTCTTTATGCTAGATTTCATTTTGAGGATTAATAAGAATTATCTCATTTATAGCAAGTAGCTTCTTACAAAATAGCCCATTCAGATTTTCCTAGTTCATCAGAGATGAACCTAATACACCAAAAACCCCAAGAAAATAATAAGGAGAGCTAGGGATAGAATTTGCATCCATCACAGCTTCTACATAATGGGGAAATAGTTTAATCAGCAAATGTACAAGTCTCTAAGAGAAGTGATGAAACTCAAGGCAAGGTGGTACAAACAATTCTTGTCAACTTTCATGCCCTATACTGAGAAGTTACATGAAACAAACAGCCTGGCATCTGGGGTTTGGACAATTTTGGAAATTCCTCTACTCTGGGGACAATAGGCATATATTGAGGACCTTGATAAAGTTATTTGGTAATGTGTGTACATTGCTGACTCTGCCCTGGAAGCACACATTCAAGAAGGCATGCAATAAATTATGGATTATTTAAAGGCTCAGTGTAATACAAGGAAATGACAATCATCCTGAAAACCAAGGTCTTGTTGAGTAAATCCTACCATTGGCCACAACTCCTTCCTGCAGGTCCTTCAGAGCTGTCACTGCACTTTTATTGCCATAGCTCATCATCAGTCTCCACTCTGCTGAGATATCCTTATATATCTGCTCTCTATTAACCAGCATTGGTCTAATAAAAGAAGAAATATCACTAAATATGAAATGGAAGCAGTTGCAAAGATGATAAGGGAGACCACTTATATTTTAGTATACATGTAAATGATATCAACTGGTTACTTTGTAAAATTGTAGGTGTTAAGATTAGTAAAATGGTGATTATTAATTTATTATAGGATAAAATCTGCTTCATCATAGAGTTTATGACTCCATAAATCATGCTCTTGTTAGTGATTATTGATTTCAGTATTAAGATAGATATGCTGTATTAATTAAGACATTCTCTAACACTCTTTAGTTCTGGTAACAGAAACCCAATTGCAATTGATCTAAGCAAAAAGAAAATATCTGACTAGAATAAAAGAAAAGCATCAAATGTAGAACCAGATTTGGTATATAATGATATGGGTATTCAGAAAGCACATTAAAATATCTCCCTCAAGGTGACCCTTGATCACTATTTTGCTTATGATTTGTTGACTTTATTTTTATATTAAGATGATAGGTCAATTTTGATATCTTTTGAGAAACAAATGAGCAAAACAATTTCCCTTTTCTCTTAAGTTCCAATAAAATCGATATGTAAGGATGTCACTAGTCCAGCTCATCAGGTTTAATGAGAAGACTGAAGCATCCTAAATCATCATACTAAGGTCCTGTATATTGTTAAAGGTCATATTTGAACAACCTTCCTCAAGAACCATGGGCTGAGAACAAAGAAAGAGTTATCTTCCCACAAAATAACGCAAGGTATTTTTAATAAGTGAAAATAAGTTCTTGCTCAAAGATAATGAAAACAGAAATTAAAAAATAGAAAAAGCTGGGCGCCCGTGGCTCACGCCTATAATCCTAGCTACTCAGGAGGTTAAGATCTGAGGATCATAGTTCAAAGCCAGCCCGGGCAGGAAAGTCTGTGAGACTCTTATATCCAATAAATCACTAGAAAACCACAAGTGATACTGTGGCTCAAGCGGTAAAGCGCTCCTTTGAGCTGAAGAGCTGAGGGATAGCGCCCAAGCCCAGACTTCAAGCCCCAAGACCGACAAAGAAAAAGAAAAGAAAAGAAAGAAAGAAAGAAAGAAAGAAAGAAAGAAAGAAAGAAAGAAAGAAAGAAAGAAAGAAAGAAAGAAAGAAAGAAAGAAAGGAAAGAGACTGCTGAATCGGCAAAACAATAGCAGCTTTTGTATACTGCAACCATGGAAAACAATGATATTAGCACAAAATCTAAGAGCAATAATATGTATTTTCAAAGCTCAGGGAGTCCTTGAACACTATTTTTCCTTTGTTCAGTTTGGATGGATTTATTGGCAAGCACATTGCTAATGTCTTCAATTAGCAAAACAGAGTTGAAATGATCAAGATGTGGCACCAAAATGTATCAATTGGTATTATTTCCATGCTTACCAGACCTACTCTCATATGAAGCCAATATATTTTCCAGCCAAAAGAAAGACTAGGCCACAAAACCTGAGCCTGTAGAAATGTAAAAGAGTTGTTGATTACTCAAAATAAGCGGAAATCACAGTAGACAGCTGGCTGGGAGGAATCAGAGATGGGCTGAGACGATATTCAGAAATAAATGAGTGCCTCTGTAGAACTGTGACAGAAACTAATCGACAAGAGGTAGGGTATCAAGCACAAGGCAGTGTTGAACACAAAACCCTTACCTGCTAAATACAAAGGAGATTCTAATAATTGCCCCAGAACATGTACTGACACATTCAGGCCATCCTCTACTCTAAAATGGTAAATTCTTGCTGTGGTGAACACTGTATAGCTATAAAAGCAATGCAAAACCCCGGTACTGTGGGTCAGCAAGGAGCCTTACTAATGTGGTCAAAGATACCATGGATTTATGCAATATATCTCTGTAACAAAATAACCAACTAAATGAACTGAAAAACCTACCATCAAAATTTCATACTCGAGTGCTACTTCTGAGAATAGAGATTTTTTAAATGTATATTTTTATTGTAAAGATACTGCACAGAAGGGTTACAATTACATGGGTAAGGTAATTAGTACATTTCCTATCAAGCATTGTTACTCCCTCTTTTGTTTTTCCCCTGCCATCCCTTCCTGCCCTACCTCCCCAACTTCTCCCTCCCCCCACCCCCAAGGAAGTTGTAAAGTGCGTTTTCAACATAGTGTTACATAGTGTCTTGTACATCTCATTGCTACAGTGTGTCAAACTGTATCCTTATTTCAGCATTTTGTTATTTATCTTCCCCTTACCAAATTAGAAAAATGTATATACAAAATGCAGAACACCAGAATCAAATAGAGTGCATTGTTGGTGGGAGTGTAAACTTGTTCAATAACTCTGGAGAGCACTATAGAGGATCCTCAAAAGGCTCCACATAGAGCTCCCCTATGACCCAGCAATCCCACTTTTGGGCATTCACCCAAATGATCACTAACAAGGCCAACTAAAGCTACCAGCACAACTATGTTTATCGCAGCATTATTCACCATAGCTAAGATATGGAGTCAATCCAGATGCCCCTCAGTAGATAAATGGATCAGGAAAATGTGTGTGTGTGTGTGTGTGTGTGTGTGTGTGTGTGTGTGTGTGTGTGTGTGTGTGTATAGTAGAATTCTGTGCCCCTATCAGAAAGAATGACACCACCCCATTAGGTGGAAATGGAAAGACTTGGGGAATAGAGATTTTTTTGTATGCTTTTTATTGTAAAAATGCTGTACAGGGGGGTTACAATTACATGAGCAAGGTAATGAGTACATTTCCTATTGAGTGTTGTTGCCTCCTCCTTTGTTTTTCCCTTACAGGAATATAGGTTTTATTCATAAGTCCTCCTTAAATCCAAGGCTATTTGAGGGGAAAAAAATTGAAATCTTAGAGCTAGTCATCATCTAGCTTAAAGCCAAGAAAATGGATAATTTGAATGATGCTTTATTTTAGCCATATGGATTATTTTAGCACTTTCTTACATATAAATGTTCTGGCTGGCTTCAGATCATTATGGTTTTCAAAGTAGTTTATATATGTGTCTATATACATGTATTTATATATGATACTCTGCTTGAAGGTCAAGGTACTTGCTTGCACCCTTAGGAATCTTGTATGTAAAGAATGATTTTTATAGACTAATATGATTGCAGTAAGAGAAAAAATAGATTAAGTGCATACATTTTCATTTAGCAGGTTCAGCTAGTTTACTTGTGCATCCAACATAATCTCTTAAAAATTAACATAAGCAAAATATAACAGATTGCAAACGGTTGCTCATATTAACTTAGCTAAGTACTTGTAATCTGCCTAAGCGTTATTTAACAGAACATAATTGCAGAACAGTATGATACCTCCAGAGTTTAGAAGATTGTTAAGTGCTCAAATAAAATTTAGCAATCAGAAACCTACAACATAAAACACTTTCACAGTCGAATCTTTTTGAATGCGTATGTATTTTTTCCTAATTGAAACATAGACTTGAAAATATAGTTGTATTGATATTGTATTTGATTCATCTTAGATTTAAAAAAGGAGAAAAACGTGGTCTGAAAAGTAAATAACTTTGAATTTTTAATAACTGCATTTTGAAGAAAGAAAAACATATATTTTATTTAGACTTTTAAAACATTGATCTTTAAATGGAAAGAGCCAATATTGTAAGACTGAAAAATAAGATTATATTATGAAATATGAAGGGAGGATACTGAAGTATGATCATCTTCCAGCCCAAAAGGTAACAAGGATTCATCTGGATCCAGTAGTCTATGATCTGCAGTTGCAGCATCACCCAGCCACTTAGAAATCGGTCTTTCATGTTCCTGTCAGGACCTGCTGACTCAGAAACTCCAGGGAGATGTGCAATTCATGATTTAATCAGCACTACACGTTTAGTTGTAGCACACCAATGCTTGAGATTTTCAAATGAAGTTACTATGACTATTCTATTCAGAGGCCAACCTCTCAGTAGATCAGAGCATGGTCAATAGAAATGTTTGGAAGGAAGCTTTTTCACTAGTGAGCCTGGAGAGCAGCATGTCCTGTGCTTTTTATCCTTGTCAGAGTGTGCAGTCAAAGTCTAGTAACAGTGTCAGCACCTTGAGTTATGCAGAGAAAGCAGAAGAAGATCGGTTCTCCAAGGATCCCCAGGTAGGGATGGAAACCTCGAGAGACTCTGAACCTAGGGTGAAGAGAACTTCATGTCTCAAGAATTTGTCTAATCACACATTGTGGAGAAATATACACATCTTTCAGCAACAAATGCACATCTCCCTTTTCCTGTGGCGGTATGGACTAGTAACTTATGGGTATAGTAAGAGAATTCTCAATTAAGCTATATACAAATAGCCATATCTTGAAACTGTATGAGGTGTTATAGGTTATCTGTTTCATTGACAGGAAAATGATGGTAGCTATCAATCTGCTTTCATATTTCAGCCACCATATTCATTTAAATATGGTACCATTGAATTATGTAGAAGACTTTAAACAAAAAGTTCCTATTATACCATCAATATTTGTTACTTGAAAGGCTTTCTGTCACTTTGACAAATGACTGACATACTCAACTTTTGAAGAGAGTGGCTGGGTTTGGGCTCATGTTTACTTAAGTTCACAATTACTTGCTCCTGTTCCCTTGGATCTGTGGCAGAACAGCCACAATTGTTTGAATACCTTGTAGAGGAGTCATGTCCAAGTAATTGCTACAAGGAAGCAAAAAAGTGAAAGAAGAACAGGCACTAATATTTCCTCTCAAAGGCACCTGCTCAACGACCTAACTTCTTTCCTCTAGGTGTCATCTTTTAAAGGCTCCACCTTATCCCCAAAACATCAGATACTGAAAGTAAATCTTTTAACATATGGACCTCTGGTGGACATTTTATGTCTACACTACAGCTATAACACTGATGTTAACAATGTCAGTACATAGCATTCAATAAGTGTGAATTGTGCTTCAAAAATTATGCTAAGTACATCTCACTTGTTGTGTTATCTATACACATAACAAACCTATGAGACAAGTATTACTTAATCTATTAGTAAATAGAGAATAAGAACAGCTAATTACCAGAGGTTACACTACAGTAGGATGATATCCAAACCTATTACTCTAATTTCAATATTATGCCAGTGTTACAAAAATTAATATCTGATGCAAATTAATAATACAAACCCTAAATAAAACATCAATGAAATACTCTAGGAACATGTTAAATTATACGACGAATAATATTTGTTTTGTATGTCCTCACATCTGATTTAGAGCCATAGACATCTATTAAATGGCATTGTCCTTCACTGAATCTTTCTTATATCCAGCTTATATTCTTTTCTTAACACTTCTCATCACCTGGCCTGTGTCTCTTTGTAACTTCATTTAGTGTGTGTGGTTCCCATTCATGGGTAAGCTCCATAAGAAAATGATTTACCTACTCTCCTCTGATACCCTGAGTGTTTGGCTTCCGGTGATGATTTAATAAATCTCTTTAGCCAGGGACCAGTGTCTCACATCTATAGATTTAGCTACTCAGGAAGCAGAGTTCTAGAGGATCCAAAATCTGAGCAAAAAAAAAAAAAAGAAAGAAAGGAAAAAAAGAGGCTCCATCTCTAAAATAAACAGCAGAAGGCAAACAACATGACTCAAGTGGTAGAGTGCAAGCCAAGCAAGTGTGAATCCCTGAGTCCATAGCCTGGCATAATAGGCAAACAAAAACAATAGTCTTGCCATTCTCAATGACAAAAATTTTGAATGAACACCCGAAATTTTTACTAAGTCCTTTCCTTTCTATTTCTACAAGCACTGAATATTTTGTTGTGTTTTAATACATATTCTTACTTGTGAGACTTCATGGGACTTTTGAAAAGCATTTGCCAGTGTAGCCATATAAATTTAATTCTGTTGAATACTTCACAATCTCATGGCTTCAATGAATTTTTTGTCATTTTTTGAGTCTGATAAGGTGTGGCTGCCATGGAAAACTTGCAGAATGCCATTTACTGGAGGAAGAACTAAAAAGAAAGATAAAGGGAGACTGGAGTAGGGATGTGAACATCACCTCTGTTTTGTGAAGATTTATACCACCCTCTTGTGGCAGAGGTAATCCTAAATGTCACTGAGCTACTGTCAAATCAACCCGGGATGCCCAAACCACCTGCTCATCATGGTTAACCCAGCAGAGCACAGTGAGTTCCTAGGCACAGAGCCAATTGCCACAAAAACGCAACTCTGAACAAGAGTACAAAATGAAGGGTTTTAGGACGGCAATCTAACACCCTGCAATTCCCAGAAATCTTTTATCTTAGCAAGCTGGGAAAGATTTGGGTTCTTATTTGTTTTCACCTAGGAAAGACATCTTGTTGGCTCCAGGAGTTCCAGGTAGTGCCTGCCAAGTCCATGTCAGTCTTGGCACAATGCTCTCCACAGTACATTAAACTTTGCACTACAAGGAAGCAACCCACAGCCATACAGATCTCTACGTTAAAGACCTCGCTGAGATTTGAAAAGTTCCTGATTGGCTGACAGATGGGCTTGGAATGTTCAGTCCTATGAGCAAACTCAGCAGCTGCAAGTGGTATTGTATTGGCTTTGCTTTCTCAGCTTGCAGAAACCGTTTTAATTTTAGTCATGTTTTCCCTTCCCTTCCTTTTTGCCCTTCCTCTCTTCCTTTTTTATTGTGGATTTGGAGATTGGTTTGTTTGTTCTATTTCCCCCTTCCCCCACTCCCCCCATGGACCCCTGACAAAATGATGAGTGGTTTTGTTAATCTACCAATTTTTTTAATTTGTCTTTTTGAAGACTTTCTATCAGCTTTGTCTTATTTTCCAAGGATTCTCAAATTTTCCAAGGATTCTCAAATAAGCTAAAAAAATGGGCAAGGCAAGGAAAAATGTACTTTTTTCAAGTATGTTTGTTTTAGATTCAGAAATAATATAAATAAATAATAGTAAGCTATTTAACAACTTCTAAACACAGATATGGATGTCAGATTCACACTAAACAAAAAAAAGAGTCATTTGACCAGCAGCTGGTAGCTCATACCTGTAATCTAGCTTTTCACAGGCTGAGATCCAAGGACTGCAATTTGAAACCAGCCCCTGAAGAAAAGTATTTGAAACCAATTAACCACCAAAAAGCCAGAAGTGGAGCTGTGGCTCAATTAGAAGAGTGGTACCCTTTGGTGAAAGAGCTAAGGTACAATGCCCCAGTCCTGAGTTCAAGCCCTAACCATGGGCACGTGCATGTGCATGCGCACACACACACACACACACACACTGTAACCATTTGCCTTCATCTGTGATATTGATCTCATGCAAAAAAAAAATCTTCAGTGAAGTCATTAATACAGAGAACTATGGCAAGAAGAGAACAGCATGGAAAGATGGAAATAGGAAACTAATAGCCATACCCACAATACTGCAAGAAATAGGCCAGAAAGATCTTTTTATAATAATGATGCTGTCTTCAGTCCTAAATAAGTACATTACCAGTATAAATGAATTTCTCAGTCCCTTCATTTCACTTTTCATATTAATATTCCTTGCAGAGTAAACAAAGGGCACATAGGTTTATGAGATATCAAGATAAATTCAGAAACACAATCAGGTCTTGAGTTAAACAGAAAAAGAGAATGATCTACAACCATAACAACAGAATACTTAAAAGGTAGTTTCAATTTAGAAAAAAATTATATTTTCTTCAAAGAAATAAAGACAGGTCACCCTAACTAGTATATTATCACATCCCCATGATCATTTTTAAAAGTATTTGAAAACTTCTCTTTATGTGTTTTAAAAGAAAAACAATACATCTTTTCAGATCCCTCCATGGAATAAAAATAACAGTAGCAAGTAAGCACAATGAATCTACAGAATATGCAAAGTATCACATCTTTAATGAATGTATTATGCAAGTGAATAGACAGTCTTGTATTTCATATAATGTAATCAATGGATTGGAGTGTTGCTTTTAGATAAACTTGCTTGTCCAGTGTTTTCCAGTGTAAGAATATCTTTCATGTTAACCAAAAGTAGAGGCCTCATCATTCCGAAATCTAAGGAATGACTAAATTCCCAATCACCATATCAGAGAACTGTCAGAAAGAGAAAAGCTCATTAGTTCAGCATAACTACCTGATTATCCCCACACGGTACAATTTTATTTTTTATGCAAAAATGGTTGCATTTTGGAAAAGCATTGTTGCATGGAAAATGTATTAAAAGAGCGCTGTGATACGTGCCTAATGTTTGTGCATTGCTGAGGAGTTTGGACGACATTATTATGCATACAGATGTGCTACAGATCATTAAAGATCAAGAGCTTTCAGACTGCAAAGTCAACAGGCTGATTCAAAAATGGGAAGACAAGCAGCATTTCATTCAGAGCTTGCGCTTTGAAGAGTAGAAGTAAAAATAATACTGGATTCACCCCATCCCTATCTAACAGGGTAATTAGCATTCTAGATTACAGTATGTAAAGGGACACTTAAAATCAGTACTTACAGGGGGTCAAGATATCAGTGAGGAGTAGAGCACTTGTACTTGCCTATATTTGCCATATTTTGACAAATGTGTTTTTGAAAGGAATATTTTAAATGTAATGTTTGGTTGACAGGGTAATATTTCAAGTACGATGTTACTCTGTCTTTGTTTTATTTTTGTTTCTTTAAAAAAAAATAGACAATGCTCTGCAAAATTCGCAAAGACTGAGATAAGCATTGTAACTCCCTATACGGTAGCCTTCATCACTGAAATTTCTTAGGTTTAATTTGTTGTCAGTATGTTTAATAAAGAACAATTTTCCATATAATTTGTTCTCCTTAACAAAAAGAGGGTAATCTGTAACTAGAAAGTTCTAAAGTTCATAATCATGAAATAAAAAGCAACTGAACAAAATGTAGAAGGGATACATGCAGACAAGAGCCAAGTGTCTACACCATTGGGATCTAGTGATTTCCCATTGAGACTGTCTACCTTACATTAAGTTCAACCCTACCCTACCTTCCAGCTCTCTAGATTCTTTCAAGCCAGCAAGAATTTAATTGATAGCCAGATGGTAAAATAAAAATAAACATGCTGCCATTGCTAGAAGCTGGATCTGACAAATCAGCCAAGTCAATATTATTACATTTCTGTTTTGTTCCTGAGAACATGTCTTTCAGTGCAAATTGCCTGGTCTGCTGTGCTGAGCTGCCTAGGTAAATTTCTTACCTTACAGCACTGCCATCTTTCTGAATAAATCCCTGCCTTATTTTCTGGTCAGTTCCCCCACTCTACACAAAAGACTGCAATTAGTTCTCTAATGTTTGCCATCCTGATACTTAGTGCATCTTTTTTTATTTGCTTCTGTGGATCTTTGAACAGTGACAGCCCTTAGCTTGTTCCTCTCCATGCTCCAGTAGCCTGGCTATCAGTAATTTTCTAATATCCTTACAAAGTCCCTGACATCAACCACTTGCCCACTCCTATCTTTTGCCACATATTCTCTAGATACCATATTCTAGCTGCTAACACAAATTGCCTCGAGTGGGAACAAAAGCACAGATACTGCTTTAAAATGCACTTGGATAACTGCTAAAAGCAGCTTACCAAACTCTGGAAGGTTTAGGTATCTCTAAGGCAATGAAGAACAAAATAAAATTGAAAGTAGACTACAACTGAAAATAGACTACAATTGACTACAAAAATATTGAAGAAATGTCAAAATATAGACTAATGTAAACCTATCCCAGATGAAACACATTATTTTTCCTATTTGGGTCTTTAAAGAGATATGCATTTTCTTGTATATACACTTTTTTTTTAATTTGGGGAGGGGAAGGGAAAAAACAAAATACTTAAATAGAGATTCAGGTTGACCCATTGTAACAATTAGGTGTGCTGGACACTATGTTGAAAATGAACTTTACAACTTGTGGGGGGAGGGATGGAGAAGTTGGGGAGGTGGGGAAAGAAGGGAAGGTAGAGAAAAACAAAGAAGGAGGCAGCAATGCTGGATAGGAAATGTATTCATTACCTTACTCATGTAACTGTAACCCCTCTGACACCATTTTTACAATAAAAAAGTATTTAAAATTAAAAAAAATTAAAAAGAGGGATACATTTAACTCGCTTTCTCCTATTCATCTGTTTGCCTGGTGACTTGGATATTTGGATTGAAACATATCAGAAAGGTGCTCAGACATATCACAACTCTACTGTTTTAGAACCCTGATTCTATACCTCTTTTGTTTCTATGCTCTTTTTATATGTATTCAGGCAGAAAGGCTTCCCCAAACCAAACAGAAACTTATAAACTAATAGAAGCCAAGTTAGTATAACAGAAAAAGAAATCTTGTGAAACTGTTATAAATGATAGGAAAATGTGATTTTTTAATCTACTAAGATGTTAACAAACTAAATTTCCAGATACTGAGGGATGTTTAAAAGATCACCAATCAACAAATGGGATTGCATAAAGTTGCAGAGCTTCTGTAGGGCAAATGACATAGCTAGCAAGATCAATAGAAAGCTCATGGATTGGGAGAAGATCTTTACTAGCTATACAACGGACAAGGGTCTCATATCTAAAATATACTTGGAACTCAAAAAATTAAACCCCCCAACAACAAATCCTCAAAGAAACAACTGCCCAATAAATAAGTGGGCGAAAGACTTAAAGAGAAACTTCTTTGAAGAAGAAAGAAGGATGGCCAATAGAGACATGAAGAAATGTTCAACATCCCTAGCCATAAAAGAAATGCAAATCAAAACAACATTGAGATATCACCTCACTCCAGTTAGAACGGCAAAAATCAAGAACTCTAACAACAACAGATGCTGGAGGGGATGTGGACAGAAAGGAACCTTACTTCATTGTTGGTGGGAATGTAAACTTGTTCAACCACTTTGGAAAGCAGTATGGAGGTTCCTCAAAAGACTTCACATAGAACTCCCCTATGACCCAGCAATCCCACTTTTGGGCATTTACCCAAATGTCTACAAACAAGACCACACTAAAGCTACCAGCACAACAATGTTTATTGCAGCATTATTTACCATAGCTAAGATATGGAACCAACCCAGATGCCCCTCAGTAGATGAATGGATCAAGAAAATGTGGTATAAATACACAATGGAATTCTATGCCTCCATCAGAAAGAATGACATTGCCCCATTTGTTAGGAAATGGAAAAACTTGGAAAAAATTATATTAAGTGAAGTAAGCCAGGCCCAAAGAAACATAGGTCCCATGGTTTCCCTTATTTGTACTAACTAGTATATGTATGAGTCAAGCGGAAAAAGTCAGATAATGTGATGTCAGGAAAATGAACGCTTAGATATGTATTTTAATGTTTTTTTCTTTCATGCATGTGTTTCTAATGCATTTATAAGATTATCTCTTTGTTGCTTTGTATGTCCCTCCTCCACAGTATAACCCCTGCTTTCACTATATTTGATGTCAGTATAACTTGTGGAGGAGATGGGGAAAAACAAGTTGCTTAAGGATACAGGTGGACCTGTTGCAACAATGAGAAGTACAAGTTGTCATGTCCAAAACGAGCTTTACAACATCAGTGGGGTTGGGCAAGGGGGAGGAAGGAGAAGGATTGGGATTGGGGGGGGGAGGGGGGAGTCTGGGAAGGGATGTGAAGGGTAAACAAAGGAGGAGGCTGCAATGCTTGGTAAGAAATGTACGCATTATCCTGCCCATGTAATTGTAACTCCTCTGTACAGTATGTTCACAAATAAAATTAAATTAAATTAAAAAAAAAAGATCACCAACCAGGATACAGTGAAGTCACTAGTACTACCATTTACCAGAGCAAAGATATAGAATCAGCCCAAATCCCCTTTAATGCACAAATAGATGAAGAAAATGCAGTACAAATATGCAATTGAATTTCTCCTCAAACATGGAAGCAATAATTAGTCTATAAACCTAAAAGGAAAAACATTGAGTGTTATGAAAGTATACAAATATGGTAGATTCAAGGAAGAACAATGACTTTCAAAAATTGTACAGAGATTTAACACAATGAGGTTGGAATTTTAAACATACCATTCCAAAGTCAAGGGTAATTAGCTTAAAATATAAAGAACATAGTGACTGACTGAGTAGGGGATAGAGTTAATAGAAGCAAAGATAGAGAGCAGTTATGGCTAAGAATGGAAACTGAGACACTAGGCTGGACTGATAGTGTATTCAGTGAAATCAGTGATGTTAGTTTAAAAAAACACTTCAAAAATAGTGGATGAATTCACAGTGTACATATTCAAGCACAGCTGCAGGTTAGCATCAAAATTTGGCATGGCTTTGTTTGGCATATTGAGGCTTTAGAACAACATAAAACTACTAAAGGATTTATCAATTGAAAATCATTTTTTTAAATTTTAGTGACTATATGGATAGTAGATTAGAAGGCAATTGAGTATGTGAATCAAGAATGGTAAGAGAGGTCATTTAATGGCTTGAGGAGTATGAGAAAGATTTCACAAATGATATTTTAACTACAGTTAGCTTGCAAAGGATTTTGTTTCACTGATAAATTTTGTGATCATAAGAATTGTAGAATGTACGGATCTGTGAATTAAGATTCAGAGTTCAATTTAGTATACCCTATAAACTTTTGAACACTAAGTGAATATATAAAGCCTTTAGTTGTCCAAATTTCCAAAACCAAAATGTATGTATGTTATGTTGTCATACATGGATACATGTACTTTACAAAGTCTTTATGAGAATAAGTGCAAATAGTCTAAAATGCATTTAGAATATAAACATTTAATCATGCATAAAGAGTTCTGAGAAAACCTGAAAGAAGTCAAGTAAAAGAGATGAAAATGGGAGGAAAGAAGGAAGGGATAGAAGAAAGTAAAAAGCATTAGAAGAGTAAGACATCTTGGAATCAATAAATATGATATCTTTCATAAAAGTACAGTTCAATGTTATCGGATATGCCTGACAGGACTGATTGGTTTAGTAACATGGAGTATTGATAAATTTAAAAGCAGTTACTGCCAAGCAAGAATGGGGACAAAATTCACAATAGATGATAATGATTTGTTCATTCATTATTTTGATGAACTTAATCATACTTGTTCACAACCAGACTTGGAGTAGTAAGCAAAGATTTTTTTCTTTCAAAAAATGTACATTATCTGTTTCTAAGTAAAGCGAACCATTTTTGTGTGTGTTAAACTCCTGTAGCCTGGTATTTTTGCTATTTTTATCTTTGAATGTTACACTGGATTATAAATGGTTGGATTCTAGTGCAAATCTTCCAATTTAGAGATTGAGTCCAACACAATATTGGAACTACTTGAGCTACTCTCCCCAATCTTTCTGTCTTGTTGTGTTTTTGTTTCTCATTTAATATAATGTCTCACTTAGCCTAGGCTGGCCTGAAATTTTCAGTCCTCTATCATTCACTTCATGCCAAAGTGGGAATACAGGGTTGAGCCACCGTATTTGTATTTCTTATGTTTTCTTTGTATAAGGATTATACAATTATACTAATTATACTAAACTGTACTATTATACTAAACTGGTACCCTAAACAAGCTGGATATATCCCCTTTTTGTTCCCTGAAATAAACTGTATCAAATAAAGATTTTCTGCATTCTGTGAAAGTTTTGCCAAACTTATGTGAGCTCGATGTGTTTTGAAAGAATGTGCTTTGATTACTCTTGCTCATGAAGCCACTTGAGATGGTTTAAAATTATTACTGGGCAAACTAGTACACTCCTAAGACTAAAGGATCTCTATTTTAAAGACACTACAGGCTCTGGATCAAAGTTGTCTCATAAAAAAAAAGTTATGAAAACCATGGATCCTTATTCATTGAAATGTATAAATATGTATTTATTCTCAACTTTGTAAACAATTTCATATATTGTCTATGGGTTAATTAAGTTCAAACCTTCATGCAGAAAAACAAGATGCCAGGAAGTCTGAAAATGTTCTTGTGCCTGACCTAAAGTCTGTTTTTGTTTCTTTTTCTTCTGTTGCTCAGAAATTTAATAAAGATTTATTTAAAAATTTCAGTCCTAACATTTTTAATGTAGAAATGTGTCAGGAGATATTTTGAGAAAAGGGGAAGTTATTAAAAATTGTCTTAAGTCACAAATGGAGTTATCTGTTACTGATTTTGTATATTTAAACCAGAATACTGTGGTAAGCAAAAAAAAAAAGAATTCTATTAAACATTTGATCAGCAAAATTGCTTTTAAAGATTGTTTACAGTTGCAACTTTATTTTATTCAAATAAGAGAGGATAATTAGGTGGCTGAAATAGCTGTAATCATGTGCTTGCCTTCATATGACAAGATAAATCATCAAAGTCTTTATCTATTACTGGTAAAATGCAAAGGACCCTCATGCATGTATTCCTATGTTGAGTTTTCCCATTTTTGCTTCATGGATGCATATGTAGTATCATGTAGTAAACACCTCACCAGGTCTTCAGATCCATCAAAATACTGATCACTTCTTGATTAGTATAACTTTTTGTAAGCAACATAGCATATTTCCTGATCTCCAGCTTCCCCACCTACTCCTCGGGTAATCTCTATTGAAAATATGTGCCAAATGAGTGGGAAAATGTGTGCCAAATAGACCGGAGAGGTAGCCACTGACATTGGAACTTAATCCAGCTCACTTTCATGGTTTTTTAGCAATAAAACAAAATGTTACTCATTAATTACTGTTGGGGCTCTTAATCTTGAGCCTAATTCATATGAATCTCCAAACGCCTGTATGAGAGTTCTCTCTTACAGAGACCATATTTGTCAGCTCTATATTTGTCTTCCTGGAACTCTCCCCTGAATCTGTGATCACGTCTTTCAATAAACAGAAAAGTGAAGAGGAAACATGCTTCAGAGCCATTTGCCCACAGGAGACTCGAAATGAGGGTTCTTCTCTTATTTTTCTCTCCATTTGTTAATGAATTCGCTAATATTGGCCTTCAGCTCAAGTGTGTGGATGGGCCATGGAAATGACCCTCTTAAAACATAAGATGTTTTTACATGATACTTGAATTTTTTAATATTCAATAAAGGAATGAGATTGAGATCTCAAATTATCCGTACATAGCTTTGAATTGCCTACACTCATTTTCATAGTAAAAAGCTGACCTCTGCAATAAGAAGCATTAGAGAGAATACAATTTACTGCTAAATCAACTATTTCTAAGATGAAGGTGATCGAATAGATACTTGGCTTTGAGTTCCCTCTTTGGCCCTTACTTACCAGTTAAACCTACCAATTAACTTCTTTACTCTTGATTCACCTAATTTAACCACAAAAATCCTTATGAAAGGGGCTGGGAAGGTGGCTCAGTGGTAGAGTGCTTGCCTTGCATGCATGAGACCCTGGGTTTGATTCCTCAGCAACACATAAGCAAAAAAAAGAAAAAATCCTTATGAAAATTATAAAAATATGCATATATTTTCTTTGTTATTGTCCCAT
This sequence comes from Dipodomys merriami, assembly GCF_024711535.1. Taxonomy (NCBI): domain Eukaryota; kingdom Metazoa; phylum Chordata; class Mammalia; order Rodentia; family Heteromyidae; genus Dipodomys; species Dipodomys merriami. Next base: position 33,134,271 of record NW_027202271.1, read on the forward strand.
TGTGTTTCCAGTAGATGTTAACAGAGTTTAGGTGCTATTAGAACAATTGAAATAATATTTTCTTTCCAAGTATTGTGACTCAAATTTCCCCTCCATCTTTGAGATTAATTAAACAGATGACTACAGAGCTGAGCTCTGTTTTGTTTCCTCTTTGATAGGTACTAAATTGCATCTACTTATAAGAATTATAAGTCATGGCACCTTTCGAGGATTGTGAAATAAGGGTGAGTCTCAAGCATTCTAATTTTAAAAGGAAAATAGATGGTTTTTCTTTTCCAATTTTATGTGCGCTTATGTTTACTGAGGCTTATTGGTCATAACTGGAGTCTCACAGATTTTTCTGCTCAGGCTGGCTTCAAACCACAATCCTCAGATGTCAGCCTCCTGGGTAGCTAAGATTACAGCATGAACCAGGTCCTTTTTTCTATTTTACTAAAGTAGTTACAAAGCTACAGTAATTGTATTCATGTGATATTAACAGAAAAGCAGACATCGATTGATGAAAATTAAAAAAGAGCCTAGAAATAAAACCAACCCTACATGATCACCATTGACATGAGTGAGAAAAATAACAATGAGTGAAAGATATTGTCTTTAATTAATGATGTTGGGAAAACTGGATATCCACATCCAAAAAGGGTAAAATTGGACACTGTTTTATCCAGTAATTGATCCAGCAGAAGGAATTACAGACTTAAATCTAAGATTCGAAACACAAAAATACAAGAGGAAAAAAAAGTGTTTTGACATTGTCCTTAGCAATAATTTCTTTGCAAAGACACAGACAACAAAAATAGATAAGTGGGACTACATCAACTGAATAGCATCAGGACAGAAAAAGAAACAACAGAATGAAAAATGCAACCTAAAGCAAGGGGAAAGAAAGCACTGTCAAAACATACTTCTGGTGAATGATTAATATATTTGATAACGGATAAGCATGTAAGTACCTCCAACAATTCATAGGGAAAAAAAGCAATTACTCAGTTGACTGACAATTTTAAAACTTTCTGCTCTCATTTCTATTCATATGTGCTCTATACAACCCCAGTTAATTCATGATAAAATAATATATAGATATAAAGTGAAGGGCTTTCTACAAAATTCCTGACTCATAATGACTAAAACTATCAATTTGATCCCAAACAAGGGAAGTCTAAGACATTGTCACACACACAAAAAAAGAAGTTCACTTTAATGCATAGTCAGAATGGTATTTTTCAGAAGAAAAAGGAAACTTGAAAAATTATTGAATTTTGAATAAAGTACAGTTAATAATAATATTTCAGTATCAGCTTGTTAACTATGACAAATATACCATACATACAGTATCTAATGTTAATAAGAGTATGGAATATGCAAAAATACTTAGGGTAATAGTTGAAAACATTTTTAAACTTAAACCTTGTCTAAAATAAAATATTTTAGTACAAATACTTCCAGTTCAATCAAAGACATTAGCAGCTGCCTACGTCTGTAATTTAATATCAATAAAATCATTAAATCAAGATCTAAATTCTTTTAAGTGATTTTAGATTAAAGGTTTCTTTAATTAACAGAAAATTTAGTATCCTCACATTAGCAAGAAATAAGAGATTCATTTATGATTAACATTATAATATTGAAATTAATCATCAAGGCAAAAAATTATTCTTTTACATTCCAAGGAAAACAATAAGTTTTCTAACATGGTAGTTTTTAAAATGGACAACATATTATGTTCCTACTTCAATTCTAATTAACAGTTGTCCAGAAACACAACAAAAAAACTTGAAGTTATAATTGCAAACACAAGGTTTCAGAGTTTTACTTTATTTCTCTATTCCTTAAAGACAGGAACTGATTTCTTTCCTAAGGATTGAAATATCATTTCATAAATCATTCAACTTACAAAAATCACTTTTTAACACTGGTTTGTCTGAACTGTTTCTATCTGTCTCATGTGCCTTACAGTTCAGAATATGGTGTCTTGCAGTCTGATAATAATTTCTCCTTTTTGTTTAGCCTTATTTTCTTATGGGTTCCAAAATGAATAATTCCACAGTAACTTCAAAGGCAAGTGCTTACATTCCAGTATTCTGTCAATCTATTTTAAGTGTGGGTTTCTACTGTTCCAAGATTCCTATTGCTTAAAGAATGCTTCACATCCAAGATTTGTAATCTTTTCACTTCAAGTTTGAAAACAATCAAATATGCTTCTGATGTTAATGAAATGAGAAAAGTAAATATTTACTCTAGCTAAGTAAGATAATGATCTATTTACAGTCATTTATTTTAAACACCTGTAAGAAAATTATATCAAATCATTAAAAAGCTCACAAACCCACAGTGGAAATGAGAAGTATGTGCATATTTGTGTATTTCCAAAATAGTTTTATTAAAGCTGCAAGACTACTAAATTTACTTTAACATTTAATTAATAAAAGCTTGTCTTTCTTTTGTTTTCTATAAAGAAAATTTCCCCTTGGATTTCATAGCTATTTGTATTCACCTGTATCAATGACTATTGAGGAAGTTTGAGATCTGGTAGGGAATGGCTTTAATGCATGGGTAGTTAATTCATCTTCTAATAAGAGCAGTGGTCTCAGAGTGACCTCAGATAAGGTTCCTGACTCCAGCTGGATGAGACATACATAATCTCAGTGTGGGAAGAATGTTTTGTTATTAGAACTCACTTTAATACTTACCCATCAGGTTATTAATTGTACCTATTGGCTAATCAGGATAAATGTGTTCCAAAGACCCCCCCCAAAAAGTATTCCCATCTAGTTTTATCATTGAATGTGTCTGTGCTTCTGTCTCAATGGCTGATCATAGGTATGGTGTTTCTCAAAATAAAACTTATATTCATTGGTTTTTTTTCTTAAATAAACTAGTGGTTTCTTGGGGATATAAATTATTTGATGATGATTCGAGTTAGTAGTCAAAATGAATTTGAAATCACCTCCACTTCTTTTCAGAGGTAGTACATATCTTTTTTGTAATTTCTTTCTCAATATAGTTCAAGTTTAAATGTCTACTTTAAAAAAAAATTCAGATGAAATAAGGACCCTTGAATATGAAGTGACAGGCATGGTGGGAAGGCTGGTCAACCTGAGGCTTGGTACCTGCACTTATTTGCATTTCTTTTTTTTTATTTGTGAAAATACTGTACAGAGGGATTACAATTACATGGGCAAGATAATGAGTACATTTCTTATCAAGCATTGGTGCCTCCTCCTTTGATTCCCCTTCCCAACTCCCTCCCCTTCCCACCTCCCCCCCCATGCCTGCCAAAGTTGTAAAGTTCATTTTTCAACATAATGTCTTGTACATCTCATTGTTGCAATGGGTCCACCTGTATACCGATTTAAACAATTCGGTTTTTTCCTTCCTCAACTTCAGTGAAAGCAGGGCTTATACCGTGGGGGAGGGACATACAAAGCAACAAAGAAATCATCTTATAAATATGTTAGAAACAATTGCATGAAAGAAAAAAAAAACATTTGAATACTTATCTTGGGGTTCATTCTCCCAACATCAACTTATCTGACCTTTTCTGCTTGACTCAGACATATACTAGTTATTGCAAATAAGGGAAATCATGGGACCTATGTTTCTTTGGGCCTAGCTTACTTCAATTAATATATACACAATGGAATTCTATGCCTCCATCAGAAAAAATGACATTGCCCCATTTGTTAGGAAATGGAAAGACTTGGAAAAAATTATACTTATTTGCATTTCTGTGACAAGTTTCTGTGGTCCGTATATCCCTTTGCACCCACTCCAGTTTATATGTCAGCTGTAACTTTTCCAGTCCTCCAATTCTAATTTGCCTACTTTTGCTCTTCAAGCTTCTCAGAAAAATGTAAGCTTCTTTGTCTAGGTTAATAACCTTTACTCCTTTAGAACTACTTTTCTTGTCAAAATTAGGATAAACTTATTCTATAAATTAGCAAGGAGGAAAATAATATTAGAGAAAATAATAATTACTTATATTATGTAGCAGGTAAGTCTAAATCTAGGGAATCTATGCTTCAGAAACCATTCCAAATCAAGAAGAAAAACAAGTTTTATTACTGATTGCACAGAGTAACTTTTTCTGATGTGAAAATAATGTCAACATTATCATAATGCTGTTTTGAGCCATCTGAAAAAGATGATCTTAATGATCAAAATGGTTAATAGTTGATAATTTTCATATAGCTAAATCAAATTATTTACATCAATCAGGGATAAACAATTACCTTTAAATACAATTAAATTAGTACACAGAGCTTTAATTATTTCTTAGAATGTAAGAGCATCCTATGATTTTTAGAAAAAAATTCATGTAGTATTTTTCTCAGCATAGAAGAACTACATTAGTATGAGACCTCATCTTACCTTTCACTAAGCAAATAACATTATTATGAGTTGGAAAATTAATTAATAGGATCCCCGCCCATACCAATAGTTTGAGAAAAGATGAAGGGTTTGGCTTCTAAATGATATGCTTTTGTTTACTTCTTATCATGCATTTGTGAATGAAAAGAGGGCTGGGAAGGTGGCTCAGTGGTAGAGCGCTTGACTTGCATGCCTGAGGCCCTGGGTTCCATTCCTCAGCACCACTTAAGCAAAAAGAAAAAAGAGCCGGAAGTGGCGCTATTGCTCAAGTGGTAGAGCGCTAGCCTTGAGCTGAAGACCTGAGGGACAGCGCCTAGGCCCAGAGTTCAGGACCCACGACCGGACCCCCTCTCCCCCCCAAAAAAGAATGAAAGATACTTTAAAGCCCTTGGTTATTGTTCTATTAAAACATAAAAGCTAGAGTAAGCTTTGGGCTTTCTTTACTTTTCTTCTAATTAGATCTAGTAACACACGTTTTAAAGGGACAATTTCAGAATAATTGCTTCAGGTATAGTCAGAGTGAGAAGTATGGCAGGTGTTTATTTTGTAAAGTGGTTAGATTAATGTACTCAGAGAATAATATAATGAGGTATGCTAAAAGATTGCCAGTAAGTCAAGAGAGAGAATAGGTAAAAGGCAGTTAGGAGAATGTAAACCCACTCCTATAATTTGTAAGCCATTTATAATCCAAAGTCACTATAAGACTTTAAACCAAAATAGTCCAACCAAATGCTTTATTTGGTGAATTTCCGCTAAGTAGCTCTCTGCCTAGAACATGACAGAAGCAAAAGCATGTCACCTACCCCATTATTGGATACATTTCTTGAATCTCTTAAACCTTTAAGTTTTAAAATAGACTCAATTGTTCTGGTTCATTATATATTTGCATATAAATACATATTTTCAAGAACTACTTTTTGCTAAATGCTGAATTGATTCATTCCTTCTTTTCTCAGATACTTTAAAGTCAATGGTAATGATCCTAATAGCCCCTTTGAGCTTTTCCGTTTAGGAGAAATCTGTAATTTTCAGATAAACTGATAAACTAAATAATAACAGTTATACAAAGTTACACAAAGTTGGCAGATACAAATATAATATTAATACTACCTTTACAAATATAAACTTTTTCTTATAGAGCACCAATGGCCCACTCAGTGAATCCTAGCTACTTGCAAAGCTAAGAAGAAGAGGATCACAATTCCAGTTCAGTCTAGGCAGAAAAGATTTAGATGTCCCTTCTTGATTCAGACTTGGGAGAAATGAAATGAACTTGTCATCCTCAGCTCTGTAGGAGATTGAAAAAGGAAGACTGTGGTCCAAGGCCACTCTGAGTAGAAAATGTCGTTGAGACTCCATTTTCATGACATATTATGTGATCATAGTAATAACAGGAATCCTAAAGCAGGCAGATCAAGACTACAGTATGTGCCAGGTCCTCAAGGTTTGAGGCCTTCAAAATCCATCTAAAAATAACCAGGAAGAAGCTTTCTGGAGGTGTGGATCAAGTGGTAGAATGCCAGACAAGCAAGCAAGCAAGCACAGCAATTAAGCCCTGAGCTCAAACCCTGGTATCCAGGAAAATAATCGGGGCAATACACTGTTTCACTTAATGTACAAAGATGTCTTCTTTTACCTCTGTTCACCAGGACTTCATCATTAAAAGCTTCCTCTGTCATCCAATGTAGTTTGCTTGGTAGGATTTGACCTGTTGTCTTTATCTTTTTTTTTTTTTTTTTTGGCTTGGGGCTTAAACTCAAGGCCTGGTCGCTGTTCCTGAGCTCTTCAGCTCAAAGTAAGCTCTCTAGCACTTGAGCTACATTGCCACTTCTGGTTTTCTGATGATTTATTGGAGATAAGAGTCTCATGGACTTTCCTGCCTAGGCTGGCTTTGAACTGTGAACCTCAGATCTCAGCTAGGATTACAGGCATGAGCCACTGGTGCCCAGTTTTCACAGTATTCTTTTGAGTCACTATGCCTGACTTGGACAGCTACTCTGATTTTCAATAATGCTTATGGATTTGACTTCTTCACACCTGGTTAATTTCTCTAAAACCCTCAAATCATATAAATGCTAATTAAATCAAATTACATGTGTTGATATGTTATCTATTGATATGTGTGAATGTATATAACAGAAATGAAATAAATGAAAATGATAAACAGCTTGACACTATAAGTTGCCAGTAAACAACTTTTAGGACTTGCAGTATTCAAGATATTTACTTTAAATTTTTTTAATTTAATTTAATTTTATTTGTGAACATACTGTACAGAGGAGTTACAATTACATGGGCAGGATAATGCGTACATTTCTTACCAAGCATTGCAGCCTCCTCCTTTGTTTACCCTTCACATCCCTTCCCAGACTCCCCCTCCCCCCCAATCCCAATCCTTCTCCTTCCTCCCCCTTGCCCCCCCCCACTGACGTTGTAAAGCTCTTTTTGGACATGACAACTTGTACTTCTCATTGTTGCAACAGGTCCACCTGTATCCTTAAACAACTTGTTTTTCCCCATCTCCTCCACAAGTTATACTGACATCAAATATAGTGAAAGCAGGGGTTATACTGTGGGGGAGGGACATACAAAGCAACAAAGAGATAATCTTATAAATGCGTTAGAAACACATGCATGAAAGAAAAAAACATTAAAATATATATCTAAGGGTTCATTTTCCTGACATCACATTATCTGACCTTTTCCACTTGACTCATACATATACTAGATATTACAAATAAGGGAAATCATGGGACCTATGTTTCTTTGGGCCTGGCTTACTTCACTTAATATAATTTTTTCCAAGTTTTTCCATTTCCTATCAAATGGGGCAATGTCATTCTTTCTGATGGAGGCATAGAATTCCATTGTGTATATATACCACATTTTCTTGATCCATTCATCTACTGAGGGGTATCTGGGTTGGTTCCATATCTTAGCTATGGTTAAAATTTTATGTAGACTAGATTGTTTTCAAAATTCTCATTTGAATAAAATGCTAATGATTCATCCCAAAAAATATGGTGTTTGTTTAAAACTGTTTTTAACAGAAAAGATGATTCTTTCCATACCATTTACTTTTTCTATGAATCACTGGGTGGATAATAGCAAGTCTACAAAATGATTGAGATGCTACTTTTTGTCACTGAATAAGACTACAGCTATTTTTGACAATTAGTATATAAATTGATCATAAAAGCCTCTTTCAACAATTGACTTAATAAATGTGATCATTGATACTCAAGTGACTTGAAAGTTCTAATGTTTTTTAAGTACAGTAGATTCCTTGGTACATGAGAATCTGAATGTGTGTGTTGGGAGAGACAATATGAGACTCAAAAAATTCCAATATTAATAATAACTACATAGCTTACTCAAAATACCCCCAAAGAATATAAACTACTGTAAAACAGCTCTTGGAAAATACCTATCATAATTATGCTTGAGTTATAATTATGCTAGAATTATTCTTGGTAAAAGATGTAGATGGCCTGTGTAAACTATAATTGACTGAAGCAAACAGCCTACTCCTGTGCCCAATTTATCTTCCCCAAAGCAGACATCCATGGAGGGCAATGGAGAAAGTGACAGTGTTCCACTTTTCTTTATTTTTCATATAGTGTTTGTAGTTGAACTAATATACATAGAACAGTAAACTATAACTCATTGTCCTAGATTTTTAATGTGCTCAAAAATCTTCTGTTTTTTTTTAATTTTTGAGAATCATGTCTTAAATTTAAAAGTACTACTTATTAATGTGTCACAGTCTCTGAATCAGGGTTCTATAGAACTGCTTATATTTGACCTAAAAGTTTGCTAACATTTTGTTCTAATCCCAAATGTTCAAAAGTGTCTGTACACAGCTTACATGGGAAAAAGATGCAATATTGGTATAGAAGCCATATAAATGTACACATGGTACAGCCTGAAGGTTTGTGCTGATACCAAAGTATAATATGTATATTATAGAGAATATAATACTAATATCATATAATATAGAGAAACTATAAGTAGGCTTAATAATCTGTAGGGATTTTGTTCAGGATAGGATGTAGCAGTAATGATTGACAGGGAGAAAAAATCAACACTGTAGTTAGAAGAAAAGATATTTTCTAGTTAAATGGAAATAATATCTAAAAATTGATTCTCAGTCAGCCCACTGTCTTATCATAGCTGACTCCTTATTCTCAACAGGATCATTGAAAATATCTAAAGGTAAAATTAAGTACACTTGTTTATCCAAACTTGTAGCTTAATGGACTGAAAGGAAGAGAAACATCGTATCAGTGGCTATGTGTCATTACTCTCAAAGAAAAACATTGCAATTTACACTTTGTCCTGATAATAGACTATACTCAAAATGGAGCTAAAACTGTAAGGTAGCTCATTAGACCTATGGCTCAGTTATGGATCAATGTGCTGCAATCGATCCCTGGGCACTATTCAATTAAAGCACAGGATTTGGTCGAGCATTTATATCCCTAAATTAAAATGCGTCACAGACTAATGAGAGCTATACAAATCCAAACACCTAGGCAAGACATGGCTGGGCACATAATAATGTGGACACTTGCCTGCGTGTAGTCCTCTCCCTCAAATGAGCAATTCACTGCCATAGACAGGTCTTCAAGATTGTAAAGAGAGATGGCAATGCCAGGTTTCAAATTAGCCTAACTGTGTGGAAGTTGGTTTTATCATGTACAATGCAAATCATGCTGAGTTGGAAATAAAATCTTAACACGATTTTCAATAGAAAGCCTGATTGTTTAAATATGGAAAAGAAACATTTGTATCATTATATTAGCAAGTGTAGCATTTGTGTCCTGGTAAAGGACTGGTCACATAATGATATTTAAATAATTATAAGGACAGTGATGACAATATAGTGCACCTCTAGGTCATTCATCAAATTAAGCCATAAGATATTAAGAAAATAGTCATTTAAAATATAAATAATGAAATATATCTAACTTAATCCTTGATATTAGATTCTTCAGCACTTTTCTAAGAGGAAACTTCTCAAAATTTCACCCTATTTTTATAATGCACATGATTAGGAGCACTGAGATGTTTTAGAGTACCTCGTCCAAGGTGATACAGTGATGTATGTACAGAAATAAACATGCAGTGTAATTCTCCCTATTTTCAAGGTCTTCAAGAATTTACTTGTGATCTTTAATAACTCAGTGTCTAAGCACATAGGACCATATAAGATGATGCTAATCAAAATGAACTCCAAGATGGGGTGGAAACAAGAGGTTTTTTCCTTTGTTGTTGTTGTTGTTATTTATTTTATTGTCAAGGTAATGTACAGATGCATTGCAGTTACATAAGTAAAGTAATAAATATATTTCTTGTAAAACTTGTTACCCCTTCCCTCATTTTTCTCCTACTTTCCTCTCCCAATAGCACCCCCCCAAGTTGTACATATCATCTCCAACATATTGTATATATCGTTGTTGCATTGTTCCCCCCTTGTCCTTTGTCTCACCATTGTGTTGTTCCCTTTCCGTTCCCTCATTCAAATAAACATATATACAATATCAGGATATCAGAATCAAATACAGTGACAACAGGGGTTACACCATAGGGGGAAGAACATACAAAGGAAACAAAAAAAAATCACATATTACATTAAAAACAGTAACAACAAAGAATAAGCCTCCCGTGTCCATGTCTTGGAGTTCATTTTACTTAGCGTCATCTTATGAGGTCATATGTTGTTGGTTTAATGTACTATGTGAAGTTATTTTTCTTTCAGTCCCCCACCCCGTTTGATTTATCCTCTGTTGCCACTGTTTTTGATTCTGGCACCCTGTGTCTTTTATATATGTTTATCTGATTTGTGGAAGGGAAGGGAAACAACAAACAGTGAGACAAGGGTGAACCAATGCAATAGCAATACTCACAAGACAATATGTTGGAAATGAATTTTACAACTTGGTGGGGGCAGAGAGTTGAGAGGGAGGGAAAATGGGAAAAAATGAGGGAGTGGGTAACAATGTTCAACAAGAAATGTGCTCATTATCTTATGTATATAAATGTAACCTCACCGTACATCACCTTGACAATAAAATTAAATTTTAAAAAAAATTTATTGATCTTGGAATGTGTCATCTACAGATAAAGAGAGACTAACATAAATTACTCAAGAAAATTTGGAAATAGAAACAGACAAACCAAAAAGAACTGCGAAGCTCAGTACTTTTAGGTCTAAAATACTAATATCATCTTCTAAATATCTTTTTTTTTGGGGGGGGGGGTCCGGTAGTGGGGCCTGAACTCTGGGCCTGGGCGCTGTCCCTCAGGTCTTCAGCTCAAGGCTAGCGCTCTACCACTTGAGCCACAGCGCCACTTCCGGCTTTTTTCTTTTTGCTTATGTGGTGCTGAGGAATCGAACCCAGGGCCTCGAGCATGCAAGGCAAGCGCTCTACCACTGAGTCACCTTCCCAGCCCTCTTCTAAATATCTTTAACACACTCATTGAGATGGAGTTTAATCTTTCAGTTAGACACAGTTCTAAATTGAAAACTCTGGTAAGCAAATTTTACAGTTATTGTCTAAAAAGAGCTATTGAAAATTTTGGTTTGTTTATTTCTGTTATTTTCCACCTGATATGTTCAGTCCACAATTGACTTCAGGAAACAACCATCAAGATTGCAATTTTAGGACACTACTATATTTCTTTACTTTAGATTATTTCTCTCTTTTTGAAATTGCATTAATGCTGTTGCATTAAATACACCAAACACAGGATTGTGGTAGGACACATGTGAGAAATAGTTTCAAGCTTGTTAATTATTTATAAAACTTTAAAAACCAATGTTTGATTTTAAATTTTCAAAATAACTTATACAAAAAGCAGATGATTTATAAATCACTTCTATCAGATTATTATTCCCAAATGCTATTCAATGTAAATTAAAATTATATAACTTGGGTTATGAACTAGATATATTTATAGAAGCCTATCACTTATAATGAGAAACTGTATTGTATTTGTCATTGGCCTTAGTTATACATATTATATATTACACATAAGGCTAACGTTTAAGAAATTTCCATTTAGAGATGTAAGAAATCAATGTGCAGAAGAGTCCAATGTCAAGGACTGAATTAGATATCTGTTAAACTTTAAGTCTCATATCTCAGGCTCCTGAATAGCTAGGATTATAGATGTGAGCCATCAGCACCCAGTTTTCATTATTCTATTTGTATAAATGCATATAGTATACTATGATCATATTTATGTTCCCATCACTCTAATTTTGCCCCTCCATCCCGCATTTCCCTGATCTCTGTAGTCCCATTTTAAGTCTACATTTACATATATAAGAAAATATCAATATTTGTCTTCCTGAGGTCTTTTAATTGTCTAGTGTTTTTTTTTGGCTATTATTGACAGAATTGGTTTTGTGTATTCTTTCTCAGTGTATTCATTGTTAGTATAAAGAAAAGAAACTTATTCATGTATGTGGATTTTGTATCCAGCACTATCGCTTAAAGTTTTTCTCAAATTTGAGTTTGAGGTAAAATTGTTAGGGTCTTTTACAGAGAGGGTTAGACCATCTGAAAATGGAGATAATTTTTTTTTCATCTTTTCTATTTGTATCTCCTTAATTTCTTCCTACACTTTAGCTTGCACCTCTTTTCCATCTTCTCTGCCCGTGATTCATAAGATTGGACTTCCTATGCTCCAAATGTTCTGCATGTCCTTTACTACTTACTTATTTTCCCTATAATTCTGTCATGTTCTAATTCATTACTCTGATCTACAAGCCCTTATATTCTCTTTTACTTGATCCAGTCTGTTGATTAGCCTTTTACATTTGCTTCTTATCGGACTCATGGAGCTTTTCATTTCCAGGAATACAATTTGACCTTTCTTGATATTTCTATATTCTAAGTGAATTCCTAATTGCATATGTATTGTCTTCCTTATTTCAGCTAGCTGCATATTTGTATTATTTTAATTCAGTTGTGTATTTGGTTGCATCTGTTAAATGCATTGTCATTAATCATTCTTTTCAATTATCTGTTGTAATGTTTTTATATTTGAGATTTCATTCATTTTACTATCATTGTATCCATTGATTTTCTAATAGTTGTGGTGATTTTTTTTTATTGTTCTAATAGCAGTTTGGACATCTTAGGTTAATCGATTGGTAAGGATTTGAAGACCTGTAGTCTTTCAATTTTATTCTTAATTTTTTTTTTCACTATTCATATAGGATTGGATAGTTTCAAAGTTAGTGTTAGTGTTAGTGTTAGATTCACACCACTGATCTGGGTATATTTTTCAGTGGCCCAAAGTACATTATTATTCTCAGGACACTTCAGAAATAAGTATCTGGAATGTCTTCTTGTTTTTGCACATAGGTATTACATAATAGGGGGCTGTAGGGAGGACTGGCCTAAAACAGTTACACACTTCATGGTGGCACTCACTTTTCAGCATACTGGGAGCAACTGTTCCAGGCTTTGTAGCCTGTTGGACATAGTTCTCGTTTACTATACAAACCATTGTCCTCTTTGTGTCATTAGAGGCAGTAAACATCCCATCCTAAGGCTTTCTCTCTAATGTATAAAATACTGAAGGAAGAAAACATAGCATGAGCTGTGGTCTTCAGGAGAACTGAAGGTCTCAGGTGTTCTACCTTCAATTCTTAGGAATTTTAGGTTTAAAATGTTAATGGTATCTTCTCAATATTTTTAACACTCAATGTCAAGATTTTATTTAGTAAAATACCATGTCCATATAGGACAATGGCACAATGATTTAGTATACAATTTTCTAAATTTGGCAAATAAGATTATCTCTGTAATTTTATAAGATATGAAAAACACACTAAAATTTCTCTATTTTTTATTTAACACTCTATTACATATTATTCTGATTTTAATGATTTTCTTCTGTATGTTTTCAAAAATACATGTAACTGTAATAATGAAATATATACCTCCTTATAACTATTTTCTTTAGTAAAACATATTTATATTATATATAAAACTAATATTTGAATAGTACTGTCCATAGTGCAATTTTTTCAATAGGTTATAATTTTCTAATTGACATTCAGAGAGAGTAAAATAATGCTTATTTTATATTAAATAAAATAGATGCTTGGGTTGTTTCAGGTTTCAGGACATTGTGAATAAAGCTTCTATAAACATTCCTTCACATATTTTTAAATCACATATGCATTTATTTGTGCTATAAAACTAGAAATCAAATCATTAAATCTTAAAATATGCTTATGTTCAACTTCAGAAAAAAAAATGCTGGATTATATTCACAAGTATTCTTACCTTATTTGTCATGCTAAGGATTTACTGGGCTCTTCAACTCTTGTTAATTCAATTCATTTTGAAAAATGCCTAATCATTTTATCCGGAAATATTGGTTATGGAATGTTTCTTCTATCCATTTTTCTGAAACTCCAATGATAATGGACTTTAGGTTTTCTCACTATATTTGTTATTTTTCATTCTCGATTCTCTTATTTGAGTCTAATTTATCAGTCAATATGTCATTTTCACTGCTTTTCCAGATCTATTTTCCAGTTGGATTGTTCTTTCCACAGGGACATCTAACCTGCTCATAGATATAAAATCTGCTTTCAATGCTATAGTGATATCTTCATTTTACTACTATGAGTTAAATTACAGGAATAATTTTCAATATTTTTTTAAATCAGGGTTTATTCAAACCCACATTTTTCCATTTTCCATTTGTAAAATATCTAAAGTTATTTTACCTTAAATATATAAGAATGGGAGAAATTACTTTGTGGCTTTGGGACATGGCTCAGGTGCTTACCTAGAAAGTATTAGGTTCTCATTTCAACTCCAAATAAAAATATTTTGTATACTTAGTTTATGGCTGGTACATGTAAAAATGGACTTACTGTTTGACTTCTGAATTCCTATCTATCTTACAATCCTACTCCTTATTTTGTTTTGCTATTTTTAATTATTTATTGTACATTACAATATTCTCAGAATTTTTTCCTCAGACAATGTATAGTTATAATCCTCCTCTTTGATTCTGTGAACATTTGACCTAGTTTCTTGATTAACATTATAACTTCATATACTTCAAGAGATTTTTTTGCATATTTTGTTCATTTCTTAAAACATCTTCCATGAGTGCATTTGGAGAGTTATTAAGCATTATCAAGTGTGGAAAAAATGTGATTATAAATTTTCAACAGGACAAACTAGTCTGTTTGGTTGTTGAGTTTATTTAACATTCTGTTTTTTTCTTCCACTTTTACGTAAGAATTACTTTCTATGATAAACATACTACTTGAAATATTCAGAGATAAAATTGGATACAGAATTCAAATAAGAAACACCAAAAACATCCATTTGAAGAGAATTAAACACAAAAAGTTTCCAAAATATAATCTAACATATTTATTGCACATCATGTCATTAATAAAAAATAAATCAATTGATAACTTATCCCATTTAATAGAAAGTAAATGATAAATTTAGAATCTCACATTCAGATTGTTTTGTACTGGTAGAATGGTGTAGATAACAACAGTAGACTATTAGACTAAGGAAAGGGGAAGGTGTAATATTTAATGAGAGTATAGCTAAGAATTGCCTTGAGCTGGAAAATTTCATGAATTCTACATTTAAAATATTAAATCTGAAAACTTTGAACCATAAAGTTTAAGAAGAAAAATTTCAAATCTCCTAGATTAAAAATCTCAATGTCTCTAAAAGTAAACTCATCAAAACTGTACAGATTCTTTATCATTAAATAGCATGAAGAAAAACAGTACCTCCAAAGTACAAAATGAACAAGGTGTGGTGATACATGACTGTAATCTTCAGGCTTAGGTAGTAGGACTATGGTCTAAGACCAGTCCCCATGGAAATAGTGTGAGATTCTATCTGAAAATTAACTAAAGCAAAAATGTCCTAAGACTATGAATCAAATATGAAAGTGCCTTCTTAGCATGTGTGAGGCCCAGAGCTCTAGCCTCCATACTTCCAAAAGATATTATTCATATTTAATATCTTCAACAAAACAAAGCAAAATCCTCAAGAACCAAATATGACAATATTTAATAGTTGATTCTGATTAGTGAATGCAATGCTATTCATTACACTTAGTGTGATTTATGTGTAAATGCATATGTGCATTTGTCAATCTGGTGAAACCTTTATCCTTTCCTTCTGAAGTCAGTTTCTTTTCCCAAATTTTATTATTTGAAATCTAGTAACTAAAATAAACAAGGAAAGTAGTAACTACAGTACATAACTACAGTAAAAGAAAAAATAGGTAAAAGTTTTGAGCAGCTATCAGGCCTCTTAATTTCATTTTCAGTGTCAATGAGGAGTATACATAGAAAGAAGGTTAACTCTTTTTTTTCTGTGCCAGTTGTGGGGCTTGAACTCAGAGCCTGGGCACCGTCTGGGAGTTTCTTCTGTTCAAGTCTAGCACTCTACCACTTCTGTTTATGTGGTATTGAGAAATCAAACTCAGGTCTGGGAGTTTCTTTTGTTCAAGTCTAGCACTCTACCACTTCTGTTTATGTGATACTGAGAAATCAAACCCAGGTTTTCATGCATGTTAGGCCAGCACTCTACCACTAACCCACATTCCCAGCCCTAGAGAAGGTTAACTCTTAACCATTTCTGTTTCCACTTCAATCTTCTAAAACATGCCTTTATTTTTTTTTATCATGGTTCTTTTTCAGGTTTCCTGTTGCTCCAGTACTGGCTGTGATATAGCTAACATACACCAAGGACATCACTTTGCTTCTTTCTATGATGAAGCATTTCACAAGGGGGAAAATACCTGCCTGCTAGACTTGCTGAAATGTAGTATTGTTCTTCACAAATTTGTCCTTTGTTTTGAAACACAAATATCTAACTAAAAAGAAATAATTCAGGTTTATGTGTGTGAATGAATATATATAAGGAATAAGGAATTATATGTTACAGTTAATTTTGGCTATACAGTAAAAATATGAATGGACATAGACAATGATTTAAAATGAATGTTTAAACACTGATCACATATGCAAACACTTTTGCTTGTAATTATTAGTGAATGCTTTTAATATGGTATTTACTTTGTCTTTTGTAATAATATAAGGTACATAAAGAGTAATCTATTATTACAGGCATGATTACAAGTCAAGGGCAAAGTTAATATAACAAATTAAATTAATTTCATGGAACAGACAAAGTTTAAGAAATTAAGGATATTTTTGTTATTGTTTCTAAACCTGTCTCTCCACATACATATTTATATGTGGCAAGTAGATAAGCATTATAGTATTCCTTTCTCAAATAAATTTGCTTATTGCTAAAAACATATGCAATCTAAATTGAGTTCAAAATAAAACTTACTATGGAATATTAGCCTAATATGCTTTATGTACTCTTTGGCTAATATTCCTTTAGGTACTATTTTTCCCCCTGAGGGAATTAAAGAAAGAAATGGATTTAATGTATGAACAACTAGATGATTACTGGTATTGCTGCACTGGTGTTTTCCTTACTTAGCTACCTTCCTACTATGTTATTTCACTACATGTAACAACATAATCTGGAATTAAAAATGTAGAATTAGTCAAAGATAGATTTCAAAACTTCTCTGTAAATCACAATTCACAGCTACGATATCTCTGACATTTTCAGAATAATTTTTCTGTTTATTGGAAGTATATTTTAGAATCAACTGAAAAAAGCAGCATAAAGTTTAAGGCCTTCCTAATTAATGCAAGGCATAAGCTAATTGAATTTATTTTAAAATGTTAACAGATTCATTCTTTTTTTAAGACTTCTAAGAAAACAGGAATTAGCAAGCCTACTGCTTTCATTTGCTGTGCTAGACGGATTTCCACTTTCAATATTTTACTGTGATGGTTTTCCAAAACTAAACCACGGCTCAATTTGATTGGATATGTTATCATGTATAGTGTATAATGTGTACATATGTTGTTATAGTTCTAGGCAATTTAAAATAATAAGAGCCCTTAAAGCTCCGATCAGTGAAGTAGAAATCTCTAATAATTTAGAAATTAGAATTCATAAATTTCAAAATGATCTATTTTGTAGAGTAGACACTATCTTTGAATTTTTTTGGCCAAGGTTAGCTCTCTACCACTTGAGCCATAGAACCACTTTCAGCTTTTTCTGTTTATATGATACTGAGGAATCAAATCCAGGGCTTCATGCATGCTAGGTAAACACTTTATCACTAAGCGACATGCCCAGCCCTGGCATAACCTTGAGATGAACAAAGAAATGATATTGCCCAATCTTGCTATTAAGTCTCAAAATTTTTGGTTCTTGTAAACCTTTTCTATTACAACTCAGTTATTTTTATTTGCATGCATTTATTGTACAGGGGACTTTCACTGTGACATTTTCACAAGTGTGTGTACAATATAACTGAGTCAAACTCAACCCCTCTACTACTCTCTTTAACTCTATCCTGCCCTTCTTAATATAAATCATATAAAACTTTTACAAGTTAATTGTCTCAAGCTACAGTAAAAAATGAAGCTGACTAACACAGCTTCTAAAATGAACATGTTCAGAAACATGACAACAATGAGTACCAAAAGCAGTAATTTAGAAGTCAAAAAGTTGCTCAGAGATTTCACCAGGAAAGGAATCCTGGTGAGGAAGAAATTAGAGGCAAAGACTGCTACAAAAATGCACACTGGAAAACAATACAAAATCTGCTTTAGGATCTCAGATAGATCTGGGGTTAAGGGCTATGAAGTAGAAGCAAAGCCTGGCTTGAAAAAAAAATCAGCCTGACAAAAATATAAAATAAAAGTAATCCTAAAACTTCCTAAAAGTAATCCTCTGTGAGACTTAGAGAACCAAACTTTAATCTTTCTGCCTTATATCTGTAATCCCTTTGAGCAAGACAATGCCATCTGAGCTTCTTTGAGTTTTTTTTTCCATATGATATCTGGTACTTAATTATAATATCACAAGATGTGCTTTCCCAAAGCAAACAACCATAAAAAGCAATAGTTAGATAAATTCAATATCATGCATATCAGATAAGAACTAAAATAAGTAAGATAGGAGAGAATGATAAAAGGGGTGACCCTCTGATTTGTTCCATTGAAATAAATCTCTCTACAAGTAGTTCAAAATAATAACAATTAAATAGCTGATTCCTATATCAGGTGGAATATGAAAAAATGGCATTAGCAAAACCCTGAATTTAGAAAACATTAAAGAAACATTAAATCAACCACAGGTTATTCTGCTTTCAGCTGTAATGTGAAAGGAATAGCTTGGACGTTGTCACTTCAGTCTTTACAACAAGATGAAGCAGGACAAAAGAAAATCAATGACTTTTATTGAACTCATCAAAGAACTGAGATTACAGGACAAATTGCCACCATGAAATCTGGAGAGACAGGCAGATTGAGCATCCCAGCCAAGAGCTGCTTGTTTGGAACAGGAGCCTTCGGAACTGTAAATGTGCATGAATACTTAAATAGCAATTCTGATGAATAGGTGGAGGATGAACATAGAATAGTATGACGATAAGGAAAGTCTGGAGCCACATTGATGGAACCCACACTTTGCAACCCCATAATGATCTTTTTTTCTTTAGAATTGAATATCATGGAAATTGTTCTTTGTGGTTCTGCTAATGCCGGTAAGGAAAATCGTGGTTAAATATTCATTCACTGAATATTTTACATGAATATTCAGTGAATGAATATTTTACATGAACAGTTCCTATAATCCAAGGGATTAAAATTTAGAGACCTTTATCATAGCTGTGGGATGGAGGTAAAGCAACCACACTCCAGTCCTCTCTAAGTTTCTTTTTTTTTTGGTTGGTCCTGGGGCTTGAACTCTGGGCTTAGGTGCTGTCCCTTAGCTCCTCAGCTCAAGACTAATGCTCTACCACTTGAGCCACAGCGTCACTTCTGGTTTTCTGATGGTTTATTGGAGATAAGAGTCTCAAGGACTTTCCTGCCCAGGCTGGCTTTAAACTGTGGTCCTCAGATCTCAGCCTCCTTAGTAGCTAGGATTATAGGCGTGAGCCATTGGCACCTGGCAAAAAATACTTTTTAATTTAAAGCTATATCACTGGATAAATATATATGTATGGTGTGTGCATGTGTGTATGTCTGTGTGTACATGTGTGTGTTTGTAGTGACCCAGAGGCAAAATCTAAATTTAAGGCCATTAGTCTTAAGATGGTAGAATTTTACTAATCCCTATTCCTGTCTACCACATCATTTGACCTTCATTACTAAAGTGGATTAAAGACGAAATAATTACAATAACAAGCAAGAGACACAGACCAGGAGGGCTGAGGATCCAAGACAGCCCAAGCAGAAAAGTTTGCTAGACTGTCTCACCAATCAACCTACAAAATTCTTGTCCAAAGAGAAAAAAAGCCAAGTGAACAATAAAGGCTTTATATAGATATAATACACAAAGAAATTCTAAAACTGAAGAAAATGAATGGTCTAATTTGAAAATTGAGCAAAGTAGCTGAATAGACACCTGATGGAGGTGAAAAGATTTTTTAATATATATTTTTTTATTGCAAAGATACAGAGGGGTTACAATTACATGAGTAAGGTAAAGAGTACATTTCCTATAGAGCATTGTTACCCACTCCTTTATTTTTCCCCTACCATTCCTTCCCTCTCTACCTCTGAAACTCCCCCCCACACCAAGTTATAAAGTTCATTTTTCAACATAGTATCTTGTACATCTCATTGTTACAATGGGTTAACCTGTATCCTCATTTCAGCATTTTGTTAATCTTCCCCTCCCCAAATTTATTTTATTTTATTTATTTATTTATCTTATCCTCCCCAAATTAGAAAAATGTATATACAAGATGTAGAGCACCAGAACCAAATACAGGGAAAACAGGGGTTATTACATGAGAGGAAGAACATACAAAAGAAACAAAAAAAATCACACTGTACATTATGAGTATATTAAAAACAACAGCAATAAAGATAAAACCTCTTGTGTCCCTATCTTGGGGTTAATTTCACTTACTATCATCTTATATGGTCATATGTACATAGATTTTGACCTTTTCTACTTGTCTGGTAAGACTATCTTATACATATACTAGTTATTGCAAATAAGGGAAGCTATAGGACCTATGTTTCTTTGGGCCTGGCTTACTTCACTTAATATAATTTTTTCCAAGTCTTTCCATTTCCTAATAAATGGGGCAATGTCATTCTTTCTGATGGAGGCATAGAATTCATAAATATGTATATATATATATATATATATATATATATATACATATATATCACATTTTCTTGATCCATTCATCTATTGAGGGACATAAGGGTTGGTTCCATAGCTTAGCTATAGTGAATAATGCTGCAATAATCATAGTCATGCTGGTAGCTTTAGTGTGGTCTTGTTTGTGATCATTTGGGTAAATGCCCAAAAGTGGGACTGCTGGATCATAGGGGAGCTCCATGTAGAGTCTTTTGAGGAGCTTGCATACTGCTTTCCAAAGTGGTTGAACAAGTTTATACTCCCACCAACAATGCAGTAGGGTTCCCTTCTGTCCCCATCCTCTCCAGCATATGTTGTTATTAGAGTTCTTGATTATAGCCATCCTAACTAGACTGAGGTGGAATCTCAATGTTGTTTTGATTTGCATTTCTTTTACGGCTAGAGAAGTTGAGCATGGCCAATAGTGGCCATTCTTATTTCCACTTCAGAGAAATCTCTCTTTAAGTCTTTAGCCCACTTATTAATTGGAGCTATTCTGAGGATTTACGTGTACTGAGTTTCCAATTGTTTTTCTTATACCCTCCAGCAGCTGGGTCTACTTTCTGTGCTGCAGAGGAATGGGGCAGCCTCTGGCTCTGTTTAACCAGTGAAGAAAGTCACTTCTTCATGAGCAGAGTATATTCTGCCTAGAAAGGGCAACTTTCCCTTGGACTGGAGCTGAGCCCTGCAGGTCAGGTTCCTGTGACCTGTTGAATGGCTCCTATTGTCTTCTTCCAAGGCTTGAGTTAAGTGCTAGCTGCTCTGGCTGGGTCTTAGTATCAAATATGGGGTTCTTCTCTGGTGGTGGAGGAAGGGCTACATTCACACTGCTGCTCTGTGAGAAGGAGTGAGAATGTTTTGAGGGGTACTCACTCCTTCCCCTTGGTTTCTAGGCCACCCCCTGCCCGCGACTGTCTGTGGTCAGCAGGATGAAGATTTCTGATCCTTGTAAGTTCTTTCTGGTGGTGAGTAGAATCTGCTCACATACCACCTCTGGCGCCTTTGTACTGGGCTTTCTCTGTTGATAGGTGGCCAGAGCGGACACTGGCAAGTGCTCCTATCTGGCTCCTTCACAGAGATGCCTGACGTTTTCCTCTCTGGCCAAACTCTCTGTACTATAATAGCACACTTGATTTGACTCTTTAACCTTGGGCTTTTCACTGGAACACTAAAACTGGTTTCTATGAGAGAGCTTGTCTAGCCCCCAGCTTCTCTTCTGCCTTCTTCTTCCAGACTGCTGGAAAGATTTTTTAAAAGATCATATGCAGATGTTTAAATTAATGAAAAAATGCTCTCCATCATTGATTATTAGAGAATTGCAAATCAAAACAATTAGGTACCATTATACACATTTAGAAATATTTGTAATAATACTAACTACGTGCCAGGGTGCTACAACCAGAAATTCATTCTAGATGGGAAATAAAAATGGTGGCTATTTTGAAGGCAGCTTAGTATTATCTTCCAAATTTAAGCATATTTATACCCTAAGTTCCTGAAAGCATGTTGCTAATTATTTACCTAACAAATAACCTTCATTTGAATATTCATATCATTCATAATCAACAAAAGAAAGAAGTAACTATTTCAGTAAGTAAATGGATCAGAAGGTAGTGTATCCATAAAACAGTATATATGTTGTTTCAATGATGTTATTAAATCATAAAAGACACAGATGAATCTGACAGAAAGAAGCCAATTCAGTATAGCTCCATAATATAAGACTGCAATTTATATGACATTAAAAAAAAGGCATAGCTAAATAAAGACAAAAGCAAGTCGGGGCTCACCAGAGGCTTGGCAGGGAGAATTTAAACAATGAAACAAATAGGATTAAAAACAAAATGTGAATGTACGGTGTGTACTATTGAACTATTGAATCCTGGACACTAATTGCAATTGGCAGACCAGTTCATGACTGTAAATTTGGTTATTTAGAAGGCTGAGATCCAGAGCAGTATGATTCAAGGCCAGACCAGAAAGAAAAGTCCATGAAACATCATATCCAAATTAATCAGTTAAATACCAGGTTGGATGCATACCACTAGCCTTGGAGTCGAGCAAGCAAACAGTAGGCTCTGAGTTCAAACGCCAGTACAAGAAAGAATGAAAAGCATAAAATAGCATCAACCTCTATACTACCTAGAATCTCATAATGTATGCAGATGTTAACAAACATCATTTTTAGGAGAAGAGGACAAGTTGTAATGCAGAAAGTAACCAACTATACTGCAAAAGCATAAAACAAATTTGTTCAGTTTGGGAAAATAAAGTGCTGAAATAAAGTGATGTAATAATTGGTATCTGTAAAATAATAGCAAAAGAAACTGCACAAAATATCAAAACTCATGATCATAAAAGTTTCTATGGTGGTGAAGTTAAGATTCATGAAACCCACTGTTCATAAACTGTTTAGTTAAATAATTATGTAAACTGATGGGAGAATTTGAACTCAGAATTGAATTACATTCCTGTGTTTAGGGTCTTACATAAGCAAGGGGTTAAGGCCAAAATGATCCATGTGTTGATGGAGTAGAGTTGAAGATATCAACATTCACTTACATTTTGATTAGTAATCATAACAGTAGTTATATATAAGTAATGTATAATGAATAAATACATAACCCCCCAAAAGAATACATATATACATATTTATATATACACCAGTTAGTATACAGACATCTATCTCCACGCTGTAAAACTAGATGACATTCCCCTGGCAATAGACACATGTAGTACATTTTTCTTGGTTTCTAATACCACCATTATTCAATAAAAAGAATTATATCCCTTAAGAAAATGACTTTTTTAAAGACTAAAACAGAAAACCACTTTCAATGGTTTTAAAAAATAAAGACTGAATCAGAAAGCATAACCCAAGGTACTTTCTCTTACTCAAATGTAAGAAAATTCATCAAACAAATAAATAACAACAATAACCGTACAACCACACAAAGTACATGCACAATAACAGTGTAGCAAAAGCAAACAAGAATCTAAAGAAAGAGTTCCCGATGATTGTTACTGGAACAATTTGTAGAACAAAATAAAATTCTGTTGTGTTTTAACCAAGTATGTAAAGTACATAACATG
This sequence comes from Dipodomys merriami, assembly GCF_024711535.1. NCBI lineage: Eukaryota > Metazoa > Chordata > Mammalia > Rodentia > Heteromyidae > Dipodomys > Dipodomys merriami. The sequence continues at coordinate 33,158,003 of NW_027202271.1, forward strand.
AGTCAAGACATAAGTGAATTATTAAGTAAATAAATTAATAGGGAGAAGATACAAATATTCCATGAAGAAGAATTCCAAACAACTCCTGTGGATATATTCTAACTGATATGGAGTAATTAAGTGTTTGTGTGATCTGCACAATTAAAATTTCTTTCACAGACAATGAGGGAAGGGGTAACAAGTTCAACGTACTTATTACCTTACTTATGTAACTGTAATCTCTCTGTACATCACCTTGACAATAAAAAAAGTTAAAAAAACTCATTCACAGAGTATGGAATAGAAAATATGGAAGAAAAAATTTACTAGAAAAATCTGTGTTAGGTAATTAACCAAGTTTAACATCAACACTACTTTGTCATATTGCAAGTGTGTACCTTCAAATAATGCAATCACCTCAGTCTAATAATGTGAAAACTTTATGTACCTTCCAATAACAGGATTTTCTAAAAAATCTGATGAGCACTATTCAAATTGTCATACTATCAAAACCAAGGAAAATATAAAAATCTACCGTAGTCAAAAATAGCCTAATGACACATGATTAATAAATGTAATATGCAATCATGATTAGGATCCTGGAATACAGAAATGATATTTTAGAGAAAAGCCCTTGTTGTCACTATATTTGGTTTTGGTGCCCTGTATATATGTTTATCTGATTTGGGGAGGGGAAAAGGAAACAACAAAATGGTGAAACAAAGAACAAAGAGCCAGCCAGTACAACAGGGTTATTCACAAGACAATATGTTGGAAATTATCTGTACATCTTGGGGGAGGATAAGGGGAAGGGAAAGTGGGAATAATATGAGGTAAGCAGTAACAAGTTCAACAAGAAATGGACTTGGATATGTAACTAACCCTTCTGTACATCACTTTGACAATAAAATAAAATTTAAAAAAAAAAAAGAAAAGTGAAAAAAGTGAACAAACTATGGACCTCCATTTATAAGAATTTCAAACTATTTTATCATCAATTTTTTAAATGTCTGTTAATATGAGGTATTGTTAATGGGAAAACTGAATGTGGCATAGTCATACTCATTACTTCAGTCACAGATTTTATGTGAATCTCTTATGGTTCTGAATCAAAATGCTTATTTAAAAAATCAGAATAGCTTGAGATAAGTTCAATAACATTTTAAACACAGTAAAAAAGGTGCTAAAGACTGGAAATTTAGGAGTGTATAAAACTGTTGAAATTGAAGAACAGGTTGAAATTAGAGAAAAACAATATATGAAATAGGCAGGAAAGCATGAAAAGTTCCCAGATAACTAGAATCTTTCCAAAGCAAGAAAAGAGAAGCTATATTTGAGATAATACCTAAGAATTTTCCAAAGCAGACAAAATACATTAAATCACAGTTTCAAGAAGCTCTACAAAACCTGCAGAAGATGAAAGAATTTTCAGAAAATCCCAGGAGGCTAAATATAAATCCTTTCTTAAAATATAGGAAGAGAGGTTAACTTCGAGTAGTGACTCTCAGAATGGTGACACAGTGAAGATTTTTCCATAGAATAAGTGAAAGGCTAGAGCCAAATGGAAAAATTATAAAAAGACATATTTAAGGTAGATGATTTTTTAAAAATAACATAAAATCCAGAAGTGAGAAGGAACAAAAACATTATTCTGAGTGGACAAGAACTTTGAGCAATTCTTCTGATAGTAAGATTTGAAAGCAGAGTCTCGTACTTGGTGAGCTTCCTTGCCCATTGGCTGACACTCTATCACTTACTCCCTGTCCCCAGCTTGTCTTTTTTGCTGATCATTTTTAGAAGGAGTCTAATGAACATTTTTGCATGGGCAAGCTTTGACACACAGTGTTCTGAATCTCAGTTTCTTGAGTAGTTAAGATGACAGGCATGAGACTCTGGTCTTGAGCATGAGCAATTTTTGAGTGTCATTAGGAGAAGTATGGAGAAAGAAATGTATGAAAGTATTTTTCTAAGATGATTGATGAAGATACTAGAGGTGTTATGAATCTGAGGTGCTTGGCAGAGATTACAGAAAGACTAACAGTTGCTAAAGTCAACATCTCAGGAATAGAATATCTTCACATTAAGCTCAACCATTCTATATTTAAGTGTCTATGTTTCTATGTTTTGAGACAAATATTGACTAAAGAAGAGCTCAATTCAAAATAAGAGAATTATGTATATATTAATTATCATAAGAAATTGAGTACCATCCTCCAGACCATGTAACAGAGAGTATAAAAGTCCTCTGCCCTAAACACTACCCCTGAAATCAAATAATAAGAAAATAAGTTAAAGAGTCTAAACAATATAAGTTGATCTACTATGATTAACCCATAGTAGAAGCAACTGCTGTGACTAGTTGCTAGGAGTCTTTTTATCTTTATTTATATTTTATTGGTATTGTAGAGGTGATATGCAAAGGCGTTACAGTTACATAAGTCAGGTAAGGAGTACAATTCTTTTTGAACAATGTCTTCCCTTTCCTCACCCTCTCCCAGATTCACAAGATGTGCAGTTCACTTTCCACATAGTGTCCAGTGAATGCCCCTGTTGTATTTGTTCACTTTTGTTTGCACCTGTTCTGTGCCCCCTTGCCTTCCCAAAGCAAACAGTCCTGCCCCCTTACCTTCCCAAAGCAAACAAACCAACAAAACAGCAACTACAAGCAAACTTTTGATTCCTTTTCTTTGGAGTTTACTTACTAAAATAGTCATTGAGGCTTTGTGATATGCTTCTATGTGTATTCTCCCATGTTTGAGTGAAGGAAGATGATCATCCTCTAGTTTCCATAACTTGGAGTTCATTTCCATTAGCATCATCTTACATGGTCATATGTATATAGCTATTGAGCTATTGTGATCCTCTGCTAGGATTATGCCAGACAAATACTAATTATTACACATGAATTTTTCTTTGTTGTTGTTGTTTTTAATATACTACATGAAGTCATTTCATTTTTATTTTGTTTCTTTTTTCTTTGGTTTATCCACTGGCATCATTGTATTTGATTTTGGTACCCTGTGTCTTGTACATATGTTTATCTGATTTGGGGAAGGGAAAGAGGATAACAAAATGGTGGGAAAAGACAAAGGGTTAACCATGCCACAACCACACTCACAATACAATATGTTGGACACGAACTTCACAACTTGGGTGTGGAGTTTGGGAGGAGGGAAAATGGGAGAAAAATAAGGGAGGAGTTAACATTGCTCAACAGGAATGTACTCATTACCTTATTTATGTAACTGTAACCTCTCTATATCACCTTGACAATAAAATTAAATAAAAAAGAAAGAAAGACTAATATCCTAAGAAAAATAATGGAGGAAGGGAGGAATTTTGGCAGGGGCAGGGGAGGTGTCAAATGATATACCAATTTTATTCTAATCTATCTTTATTTTTGTTTATCTAATAGATTTTTATCTTTATCGCCATCTTTATTTCAATATTCCGCAAAGCCAAACAAATAGTTTCTTAAGCATCATTCTATCTATATGGAAAAAATAATTAAATTGCATTTAAAAATTTTTTTTGATTATAAAGGTGATGTGCAGAGGGGTTACAGCTATACCAGAAAGGAAATGGGTACATTTGTTGTGAATAGTGTTGCATCTTCTTGGGGTTACCTTTATATCACTGTTGATCATATGTGTGTTTTCCCTATGCTTCAATGCTGTTTGTCAAACCAAAGGAAGCAACCCATTATTTTTTCCATAAAAATTCACAAATTTGCCTGGCACATGAAGCTCATGCCTGTAATCCTAGCTACTCAAGAGACTGAGATCTGAGGATCAAGATTCAAAGCCAGCCCTGGCTGGAAATTCCGTTAGACTCCTAAGTCCACTAAACTACAAAAATGCCAGAAGTGGAGGGAGCAGTGGCTCAAGTGGTAGAATACTAGCTTTGAGCACAAAAGTTCAGAGACAATGCATAGACTCAGGGTTCAAGTCCCAGTACTGGTAAAAAAAAAAAAATTTTTTAAGCTATCACAAAGATTCTGTTTTTACTGAAACAGCCACTTTGCAAAACACAGCTTTTTCTAGGATGCAGGATCTCCAAATGAAGCAATCTCTCTACCAAAAGGCTTTGACTATGACCCACAGAGGGGCATTTCATACCTCCAGTGGCTAGAAGAAACACTTCCAGCTTGGAATCAGCTAAGAAGAGAAGCCATATTGCCCAGCACCAAGAATTTCCTGTGTAGATTATTTCCTATGGTCATGGAAGTAATAGCTCATGGACATTTTTACTTAATCACTTTATCTTCACATTTGTGTGAACAGCATCAGCTTAAAATGAGCTTTTCTGACACGGGATGGGGGAATGAAGGGGATAAACATGTGGAAATAAGGCTAATCCTCTAACTCTCTGGGAAGAATGATACACAAAAGGCTGTGTTTTGAAAATGTTTCTGAGCTCTTCTTCACAGCTCACAAAAGATTAGGCCTCAGTCATTGTGAATTTCTGTGGTGGAAATGAAACAACACGACTCTGTCAATGCACACTGCTGCACCATGAGATTTCCACCCAGAGCCACAGTAACTTACTTCCAGTATTTTCTGTTAAGACATGTAAGGCATTAAACTTTTAAGCCATTATGTGAGGCTGGAAGCATTAGTCTTAAATTCATCAGGAAGGATGCACATTTGGGAAACCAATATGTATCCTGTTCCAGGTTTCAAAAGGAAAATATTTCTCCAAAAGTTAACCAAAGAAAATACTCCCAAGAAACGTACATAGTGGCTATTATTTGAAAGTTTTTCAAATGTACTCTTATATGCTACCTTTGTACCTATGGGGGAAAAAAAAACTATGTGAAAGCTGGGTGCCAGGGGCTCATGCCTATAATCTTAGCCACTCAGGAGACTGAGATATGAGAATTGCTATGAGGATCGCGGTTCAAAGCCAGTCAAGTCAGAAAAGTCCCCATGAGACTTTTATCTCCAATAAACCACTCAAAACCTGGAAGTGGAGCTGTGGCTCAAGTGATAGAGCTCTAGCCTTGAGCCCAAAGAGGCTCAGGGAGAGAACCCAGACCTTGAGTCTAAGCCCCATAACAGACACCTCACACACAAACACATACACACACACACACACACACACACACACACACACACACACACACACACATACACACACCACTGTGTGTAAGCCCCATAACAGACACCTCACACACAAACACATACACACACACACACACACACACACACACACACACACACACACACACACACACACATACACACACCACTGTGTGAACAGCTGGGCACTCAGTGGTTGTTGCCTGTAATCCTATTACTGAGGAGGCTGAGATCTGAGGATTTCAGTTCAGAGAGAGCCCAGGCAGGAAAAAAAAACATGAAATATTTTTCTTCAATTAATCACCAAAAAGCTGGAAGTAGCTCTGTGTTCAAGTGGTAGAGAGCTAGCCTTGAGAAGAAAAGATGAGGGACAGTGCCCAGGTCCTAAATTCAAACCCAAATTGGCACAAAACATGATCAAAGTAAGTGTTAACGGAAGGAATAGGAGAAACTCTAGGGCTCCTTGGCCCAGGCTGAAATTTTAATTGAGACCCAGAAACACAACAAATCAAAGAAAGATTGGACAAATGGGATTGCATGAAACTGCAGGGCTTCTGCATGGCAAAGGACATAGCTAGCAAGATCAATAGAAAGCCCATGGACTGGGAGATCTTCACTTGCCATACAACAGACAAGGGTCTCATATCTAAAATATACTTAGAACTCAAAGAACTAAATCCCACAACAACAAATCCTCAAAGAAACAACTGTGCAATAAAAAGTGGGTGAAAGACTTAAAGAGAGACTTCTCTGAAGAAGAAATAAGAACAGCCAATAGACACATGAAGAAATGATCAACTTCTCTAGCCATAAAAGAAATGCAAATCAAAACAACATTGAGATTTCACCTCACTCCAGTCAGAATGGCTATAATCAAGAAATCTAATAAGAACAAATGCTGGAGGGGATGTGGACAGAAGGGAACACTACTGGAATTGTTGGTGAGAGTGTAAACTTGTTCAATCACTTTGGAAGACAATATGGAGTTTCCTCAAAAGACTCCACATAGAGCTCACCTATAATCCAGCAATACCACTTTTAGGCATTTATCCAAACGATCACAAACAAGGTCATGCCAAAGCTACCAGCACAACCATGTTTATCGCAGCATTATTCACCATAGCTAAGATATAGAACCAACCCCAATGCCCTTCAGTAGATGAATGGATCAAGAAAAACATGGTGTATCTATACACTGGAATTCTATGCCTCCATCAGAAAGAATGGCATTACCCCATTTGTTAAGAATCGGAAAGAATTGGAAAAACTAATATTAAGTGAAGTAAGCCAGGCCCAAAGAAACATAGGTCCTATGGTTTCACTTGTTTGCAATGTCTAGTACATGTCTATGACAAACAGGCTATGTACATATGACCATATGAGATAATGTTGAGCAAAATGTACCCCAAGACAGGGACACAAAGCATTTTTCTTTCTTGCTAATGTTTTTAATGTACTTATAATGCACTATGTTATTCTTTTGTTTCTTTTGTAAGTTCTTCTGCCACAGTATAAACCCTGCTTTCACTGTATTTGATACTGGTCTTGTATATATATTTGTATATACATCTTGTATATATATTTTTGTAATTTGGGGAGGGGAAGGAGTATAGCAGAATGCTTAAAGGGGGATGCAGTTTGACCTATTGTGAGAATGAGGTATACAGGACACTATGTTAAAAACAAATTTTACGATGTTGGGAGGGAGGGAGGAGTAGAGGAGGTGGGGAGGGAAGTGATGGTGGGGGAAAAATCATAGGAGGAGGCAACAATGCTCGATAGAAAATGTACTCATTACCCTACTCATGTAACTGTAACCCTTCTGTACAGTATCTTTACAGTAAAAATTGCAATAAAAATAAAAATAAAAAGTATTAACAATGGAAATAAGAAATAAAATTGGAGAAATCACTTAGTAAATGATTATTAAGGCTTAGTGGGTAAGCCATTTCTTTATTATGAAGTTCAGCTTACCATTTTTTTCTCTTTTGGGCCATGTTTTTAACATCAAGTGTATAGTATAAGAACTCTTCACTATCCCTAGATTTCAGAAAATTTTAGTTTCCCCCTCTGTACAATATCTTTACAGTAAAAAAAAAGTAAAAAAAGAAAATTTTAGTTTCTTAGTTCTCTACTCTGTCCCTGTAACATGTGTGTTGTCACATTGCACTGTCTTGGCTACTTAACCCACATAGAATTCTAGTGTAGAAGAATTTCTTGCATGTCCAGATGCAGGAAAAATCAAGTTGTATACAATTTTTAGTTTCCAAATATAACTTGCATGAGAATCTAAATGTATAGGTAAATGTAGATAGGTAAAAAGGCACCAGCACAACTATGTTTATTGCAGCATTATTTACCATAGCTACGATATGGAACCAACCCAGATGCTCCTCAGTATATGAATGGATTAAGAAAATATGGTCTATAGTATATATATAAATATATATACATATATATACTATATATAGTATACTATATATATACTATATACTATATATATGTATACTATATACTATATATATGTATACTATATACTATATATATAGTGGAATTCTGTGCCTCCTTCAGAAAGAATGACATAGCACCATTTGTTAGGAAATGGAAAAACTTGGAAAAATTATATTAAGTGAAGTAAGACAGGCCCAAAGAAACATAAATCCCATGGTTTCCCTTATTTGCAATAACTAGTATATGTCTGAGACAAGCATAAAAGGTCAAAAGCTATGTACATATGACCAGATAAGATGATGTTAAGTGAAGTGAACCCCAAGATAGGGACACAAGTGGTATATTCTTTCTTGCTATTGTTCCTAAAGTATTTATAATGTATCATGTGATTTTTTTTGTTTCTTTGTATGTTCCTCCCCCCACAGTATAACCCGTTTTCACTGTATTTGATGTTGGCACCCTGTATCTTGTATATACATTTCTCTAGCTTGGGGAGGGAAAGGAAAAAAACAAAATGCTTAAATAGGAATACAGATTGAGCCATTGTAACAATGAGATGTACAAGACACTATGTTGAAAAATGAACTTATAATTTAGGTGGGGGGAGAGGGGACTATAGTTGTGGAGGTGGGAGGGAAGGGAGGGTAGGGAAAAAACAAAGGAAGGCATAACAACACTTAATAGGAAACGTACTCATTACCTTGCTCATGTAACTGTAACCCCTCTGTATAGTATTTTTACAATAAAATGTATTTTTACAAAGTGATAGATAAATAATACTAAAACTCAAAGGAGAACAAAACGTACATATTTCCAGGTTTTTGCGAATTGAAAATAGAGTGGAAAAGGGTATAAGAAAATGCAATCTCTAAAGATGGTACTGAAAATTGGAAGAAATTTAAAAGGTATAAAATGTGGTAGGAAAAAAATGGAATGAAGTTTGAAGAGAAGATTCTGGGTTACTTAGCAAAAGGCTTATCAAGGAGACAGAGAGCAAGCTGTTCCATCAGTGTGACCTGGAGGCATTAGTGCCATTTACTAAGATGAATGGCCTGTGTAGTAAAGTAGAATCAAAAGATATTAATTTTTTCTTACCCAAAAGAAGAAAATGACTTTGTGAATCTGACTTTTCAGGAGTTGTCTTTTTTGTTTTATTGGAGTGCCTTTAATATGTATACATATAGCTGAGGTAAATAGTCCATTTAAATAACATTGAATGTGAAGGAAAGAATGAGAAAAGGAATGGAGCATGCTACAAGACAATCTAAAGATTAACTGTACCTAGTGAATGAACTGTATCTAAGCTGTGAAAGAAGGAAAGGAAAGAAATGGTTAAAAACCGTAGCTTGTAGATTTATTGTGGGAATTGGAGGTGATTCCTTTGTGAATTTTTTTATGTCTTAAGAGAAATTCTGATTTCTGCTGAGAGAGCATAGTATGATGAGAAGAATGGGAATTTTTATAAAGCTGAAAAAATTATTTTAAGTTATTGATTGCACAGGTGGTCAAAGGGTCACTAAGGCTGATGATTATAAATGAACGGTCCTATTGATCTGCCCAATAGTGCAGAGCTTATTCTCTAAGGTTCAATGATCTGTGTGCAGGTGTAAAGGCCAGCATTATATTTTTCTAGTCTTTGAGTTCTACAGGAGAATTTATGCATATAGATGGGGAGAAAGGCATGCCAGTAAGATAAAGCCATGTGCATATAATGACATTCCATCACCAAGGCTCTGTGTATAATGGTGCTCCCATGAGACGATCTATATAAAGAAGTAGAAAAAATCCTGTCCTTTACTGGTGTGACAGCCACCCTAATATCTCATATTATAGCACACAATGCATTGTATGTCTGGAAGACATTCCCATTTCACTGCCAGTCAGGTAAAAATCTAATATATACAATTACTTATAGTGCAAAATACTTGCTAACAATAAGTAACTATATCACTTGGTTTACATATTTACCATACCATATAAATATCATTTTAGGATACTAATTCTATTTATGTTTTTAAGTGAACCAGAAAATAATCCCAGGCAGATTTCTTAGAAAATATTTCATAAGAAGGCATTGCTACCAGATGACATCCCCAAGCATATTGTTGGCTCTGAGTGCTTTCAGCTTTATTTTGCTGCATTTTATGGTTCTTTTATGCATGTATATTCATATTTTTGAGAGAGGATTTCACCATGTAGCCTACACTGGCCTTGAAACTATAATCATCCTGCTTCAGCTTTCATCTGCTGCAACACCATCTTGTGCCACCATTCTGGGCTGTCTTTGAACAATTTATGGTGGGACAAGTATTGGAGGTAGAAGACAAAGATGATGATTCTGACTCTACATAGACATAAGCTACTATGGGTTTGTGTCTCGGTTTTTAACAATGACTACTAAAAACACACACATATATATGGTATATCTATATAGATACAGATATCTATACACATATATGGTATATCTATCTATAGATAGATATTTATAGATATCTATGTATAGATAGATATATCGATATAGAGATATCGATATATCTATCTATACATAGATATGGATAGATATATCATCGATATATCTATAGATAATCTATATTAATAATATATATTACATATATTATATATTATATAGATATAGATTATCTATAGATATATAGATATCGATATAGATATATAGAGAGAGCTAGATATAGATATATCTAAATATATCTAGATAGATATACCATATATGTGTGTATACATATATCTACATGTGTATGTGTAAACCATATATATATGCCTATACATATACATATACATATACATATGGTGAAGGCTGGGCATGATGGATCACAATGGTAATCCCAGCTGTTTGGGAGGTGGAGATTGGAAAGATCTTGGTCTGAGGCCAATCTAAGCAAAACATGTTATCAAAGTCCACTGCAGCACACAAGCAGGATGTGACAGTACCAAAGACATAAGTATCCAGAAGCTGGTCCAATGTAAAAAGAAGGAAACCCTATCTGAAAGGTATTGTAAAAATGGACCAATATCAAGGCGTGCTCAAGTGGTAGAGCTCCTACCTTGTAAAACCAGTCTGTGACCTCAAACCCCAATACTGCCTATCTCTAAATTGTGACCTAAGAGACTACTGTGTTCCAGGATTAATTCACTATTGAAGCAAATGTTTTCAAATGCATTTTAGACAGCCTAAGTACACAATGTTCATAAGCCTATACAGAGCAGTGCAGTGTTTTGTAGCTTCATTTCCACTACCCTCTCATTATTTCACATAGAACACTTCCAGTACTGCATGCAAAGTACCTATAGGGATGCACTATTTTTTTTCTTTTCTATTGTATGTTCACTAAAGCTTGGCTATGTTTAGGTAGACAATTCCCACTGTGTTCCAGTTCTTCACAGTATTCAGTGAAGGAATTTGTAACCTAGGAACAATAGGCTATGCTACATAGCATAGACTAGACACTTCATAGGCTACAAAACAGAAGTTTGGCTAAAACATTCATTAAATATTCACTCTGACACAAAATTTAAAAATTTAATTTCATAGCAGTAACTAAGAATAAATCTGAAAAGTGTGGAGGGTGCTGGAGGTAGGTGATGCCTGTTAGGCTTTGCAGTAGAAAGCAGTATCAAAGATGGGGGTTCTAAGCATTACTACACATAGTACAAACATTGATGGAATTGAGGATAGATCTGTCAGGGGAATTTCCCAAAAGATGAAAAGTCTAGCTTTTGAAGTCATAGTGTCTATTATGTCTTACACATGACCTACATGGTGGATGAACTAGACTAGAAATCAAGTATATTCCAAGCCAAAAATCTTAGAAAAAAATCCAATCTCACAATTTATTGTATCAGTTCAAGACCATAAATAGTTAAACATGCATGAATTCACAGAAATGGAAGCACTATAAAATATAATAGTCAGTATGTTTGCCATTCTTTCATTTCAAATAATTGAACAAGTGAGAAAAAAAATATTTGGTACAAAGAAAGAAAGAAATGTAAAATCTGTAAGATAAATATCTCCATAAGTAGTATTAGCAGAAATTTTAGACATCCTCTATAGTACTTCATTGTCAAACTCTTTAAAAGAAGATCAATATTTGTACTTATACAAACATCACAGAAAGAGAGGTCGGGAAGTCAGGAAAAAACTGTGTACTCAACGAGATAATAACTTTAGGTATCTAGTTGTAAAAATATCCACGTATAATTTTTTTTCTTGTCGATTGTGGGACTTGAACATTTATCTATATATTTATTTGTTTGTTTGTTTGTTTGTTTATCAGTTGTGGGGCTTGAACTCTGGGCCTGGGCACTGTCCCTGTGCTCTACAGCTCAAGGAGAGCACTCTACTGCTTGAGCCACAGAGCCACTTCTGGTTTTCTAGTGGTTTATTGGAGATAAGAGTCTCACAGGCTTTCCTGCCCGGGCTGGCTTTGAACCATGATCCTCAGATCTCAGCCTCCTGAGTAGCCAGGATTATAGGCATGAGCCACCGGTGCCCAGCTCATAAAAATTTTAAAAAAACACTTAGATGGAAGTCATGGGCCTGTAAGTGGCTAAACATGCAATTAATATTTAGTTACAATGACATAGATGAGATTGTAGTAGTCAGAAGTGATACAGAATGTGAGGAATAATCATAGTGTATCTAGGGCTAAAGAGTTGTCTTATTTTTGTTTTTAAAGCAATAAAGTAATATAATATGAAAACTTATCTCAATATGCTAATAAAACATTCTTTTAGCTATCTTTTCAGAATGAACTTCCTCACTAACCTACAGTATTATCATCATTTTGGTGAAAAGGAAAAAGCCATAAGAAAAATCCACTTAACATTATAAATTATTATTAGAATAGCATCACTAAGAACTAAAGATTATACCTGTATTTCTATTTACCCAGGGGGCTGAGTCCTAAGGATTACATTTTGAAAACAATGTGGGCAAGAAAGTAGGAAAGGCCTTGAGTCTTTTATCTACAATTAACCACCAAAATAAAAAGAAGCCAGAAGTGGAGCCCAAAGGGTAGAACACCAGCCTTTACTGAAAAGCAAAGAGGCATCATTCAAGCCCTGAGATCAAGCTCAAGTTCCAATAGCAAAAAACAAACCAAAAAACTGAAAAAGAACAAAAAATCTACAAAAGTGGTATAACACAAAATATAAAATATTGGCATGAATATTTGTAAACATTACAACCCACTACATCTAACATACATCAGAAAATCATTTAAATTACCTCAT